>NC_136064.1:136723455-137923455 GCF_964261635.1 Lissotriton helveticus
ATATAAAAATAGCCTTTGTATTACACCAAAACACATTAGATAAAACACACACTTTACAATGTGCCAGAGGCACGGGCAGAATTTACAGGGGATATGTACAAGACAGGGCCACCTGGACCACTGTCAGGAATCAGAAGTAGCACTTTCAGAAATAATACTTTTGCATGTAAAATCACTGTAGCACACAATAAAAATAGAGCACACAACCAGTCACTACTGGTAACAGGACCTCACTAGCACCACCTGTACTAGGGAGAAAACAACAGGGGTGTAAGAGGAAAACACATGATGCAATGCATAACATTCATTCAGAGGTGTAAAGGCACATGACGCATAAACAATACATTCAGAGGTGCAAGGAACAGCAACACAATAGCGCAAAATCCACATTTGCCACCACCTGTGGCAGTCCCTGTGTCCCAATGTCAGGGCCTAAACGTGGCAGCTGCCCACAAAGTGCTGGGCAGCTGGGAAGCAATGCTGGGGGGGGACAACGTTGGAGCCTCTCAGGCTCTGCAAAAAGCACTTGTTTCCCCTTGAGCCTCGCTGGGCTCTTCACGCTACCAAATGCCTCCTCTGAGCCTCTCTGGGCTCTGAAACACAATGTGGGCACTCAGGAGCCTCTCAGGGCTCAAACCCAAAAAGATGGAGCCTCGTTGCGCCGCGAAGAACAAATGCCCCCCCTGAGCCCCATTGGGCTCTGCACACCAGGCCTGGAGCCCCTTTCCGGGCTCCGAACACAAAATGGGGGCGTAGTTGGAGTCCCCCTCCTGGGGACTCAGTGAACCAAGTAATGCCCACACGAGCCTCTCGGGCTCTCAAAACAACTGCTGCCCTGAGCCTCGCCGGCTCCAACAACAGGTAAGGCCCCCACGAGCCTTTTACTAGGGGGGAGGGGCGGGCACCGAAAATGCGCCCCGACGCCCCCTCCCCTCCCGGGCACTCACCGGTCTCTGCAGGCTGCAGCACTTTCTGCCTCTGACTCCTGGCGGGCGGGGAACTCCTCCTTCGTGCTCCGCCCGGGGCACACGTCCAGGCTCTGTCTCTCCCTCGGGGCTCTCCCTGCAGGCAGCAGCTTCCACCTGCCTCTCTCCTGCCCCCGGCCTGCCTGACTTCCAGGTCGCGGCTGCGGGGCGGGACTTCCGGTCGGCCTACTCCCTCATTGGCCGGCCGGCAGGAACACTTCCGGGTCGTCGCGGGCAGCGCGGCGACCCGTCTCCAGCACTTCTAGGCGGGGGACGAATTTACCGAGGGGTCGGCACCCTCGAGGGAAGAACGAAAACGGGCAACAAGGTCCCTGGCAGGGTGGGCACCTGCCAGGCGACAAAGTAACTACAAATCAGCGAGGTGGCACTCGCTAGGGTAGGCAAAGCGCTCCCAAGCGCTATAGGCAGAATAAAGCGCTGTTAGGCGCTAGAAGGAAAACAAAGCGCTCCCAGGCGCTAGGAACCTCAGAAAGCGCTCACCAGCGCTACCAATAGATAAGGGTCCACAAAACGTCCTTCAGCAAGGCAGGGGGGGCAAGGCTGGGCCCAGAGCCAGCACACTGGGTCTCCAGGCAGGGAGACACCCCAAGTGGCGGTCCTCTGGCCCAGCAGCAGCAACAGCCCCCTCAGGATCCTGGAAAAGAACAACATCTGTAGGGACACAGCCCCATTTTTATACACCATTTTCCTTTGTCTGAAGGTGCAGGGTGGGGGCGGAACCAGTCGCAGCTGGTTCTTGAGTACTCTGTTTACCTCAACCACCCTCTCTATTCACTGGCAGGGCTTGGGTCATTAGACACACCACAGGGGGGCGGAGCCAGCATTGTGTGGGGAAAACCCAGCCCATCCAGGACACAGGTACACTCCTCCCACACATCACTCATGCTAATCTCCCACTCACCACCGGGCAGACCCATCCAGACTTCCTGGAGCCTGGCATGCCAGCCAGCTCCAGCCAATCACACGCCAGCACCCTCACAGCACACGTACAGTCATGTCTAGAAATGGCGCTTCCCTACTAGACACATACATGCTGCATACACCATCTCGCAGCATTCACTCTCACGAGTTCACACATGCCAGACTCAAGCCTGTACACCCCACGCATCAGGAACTACCAAGGACACATACATTCCCCATGCATTCCTATGGGCGGGCAGGCCTAGCTCAGCACATGCACTCAGAGTGCGCACGCACTTTCCACTGGGACACAGTGAAAGTGCGCAGAATCCCAAAAATCATCATTGCCAGGTCACCATTTCACGCAAAAAGTCTAGGGGTGAACCTGCCCTAAGGGACAAAGTCCAACACAACCCCCTTCCAGCCAAAACGCAGGGTAGGCCAATCACCACCGTGATGGACTTCCCTGCTTGGGGCGATAGAACACGGACGTGGGCCCGCAACTGCAGGGACACCCTCCTGTTCTACGCCATGGTGAACCCATGGGATTCCATCTCAAACCACTGTCTGGACCAACTGGGCTACCCCACTGGTACTCCCAAGTTGTCCGCGGCCAGGACCAGGCCCTGGGCCACCCAGGTGCCACTGGTCCATGCAATTCGCAGAGCGGGGGGTAGTAACCCCTGGCACATAGGAGCCATTCTCCACTCTTCCTGTCTGCAAGACAGGACTAGACTGCCACTGGTTCTCCAGCCTAGGGCCTACAACCTCAGGCGGACCAGGAGTCTCGGGGAAGGATCTCCTCCCCCTACCTCTTCTTCTAGGGTTCCTCCTCCTCCGGCGAGGGGTACACCTAGAACGCCATTCCAACCCAGGGCTTATCCACTCAGGTTGCACCGGGGTCAGAGGTGGGCTCTCCCACCCTCTGCACCCCCTTCCAGAGGTCTGCTCTCTCCCACCTGGAGAAGTTCCTCTGGAAGAAGATCCGGTCAGGACACTGGTTACAGTCGTCCTACCCTTCAGGTCAGGCTGATCCTGAACCTGGCCTTCCAACCTCTGGTCTAAAACCTTCGGTGGAACAATTGCCTGGCACTCCAGGACTTCTGGGGACTCACACACAATCCCCCTGAGGCTAACAAATGACACATCTGTCGTGTGACTGTCTGTCTGGCGCAGATCTCCCGCCCTCTGTCCACCTGACAGTGCGTGACGATCCCCCAGACCAGAAGTGGTGTTACCATGGTCACTACACGGGAACCTAGCCCAACTGGGTAGTCCCTGACCCACTGGTGCATCCACTGGGAAACGTATCCCCCAATCACTCCTCACGCTGGACTCCTGTACCCTCCCTACCGGAGCAGTACTGCCAGCCTCTAGAACCACAGGAGCTCTGGTTACAGACGCTCCAGGTCCTCTACTCACTAGGAGACCCTCCTCAAATGGACTAACAGGACAGCCTAGATCCCCAACCTGGTGTTCCCTCAAGAAACCATCCAAGTCCTGAGGCAGGGCATCGGGCACCTGGGGACCCTCGGTCACCCACTTACTCCTGCTCCACTGAGCCAGGCAGTAAGCCCCTACACCCTCCTCGCTATCCTGGGACCTAGCTGGGCAACACTGAGCCTCTTCCACCACGCTGGGCTGGAAGATCCCTGAACCATTACTTTTGGAATCACTCCCTAATGACTCTAGAGAACCTCTGGCCCTTTCCCAGCGGTCTGCTTCCTCTGCAAGCTCCTCTGCTTCAGACAATCCACACCCCAACAGGTGTTGGCGCAACTCTGGACAACAACCACTGAGCACCTGCTCTTTGACAATCATATCAAACAGTTTCTCAAAATCAGAGTCAGTGTGAACCTCTACCCAAGCCCACAGTGCTCCGTGACATTCATCCTCAAACTCCTCCCACGACTGGTGAGACAGTTTCCTACTGTCCCTGAATTTCAACCTATACTCCTCCTCTTGGGAAACAGGTACCAGACTGGGGGAACTGGGACTGGGATTTCCTACACTGAAATCTAAATAGCTGCCACCACTGGACCTAACCCTCCCTGGGGGATCCAGAAACTCAACACTGCGCGCAGGGGATAGTCTACCCTCCAGAGCTACTTTGCCTCTGGTGGCGGCCCTCTCAGCCTCCTCTATCCTGTCCTGCGCTAAGACCCTCTCGGTCTCCAGCTGTTGCTTCTTAACCTCCAGCTGTTGCTTTCTAATGCCCAGCTGTGCCATAGCCTGGGCATGCTCCAACCTGAGCTTCTCTAAAGCCAGCTGGTGCTCCCTTTCTCTCCTCCTATCTTCCAGCTCCTCTGGGGACAGGGAAAGGGATGAGGCGCTGCCTCCTACGCTGGACCCAGCAAGGGACTCCCTATCTATGGGGTCTCTACTCTCTACTGGCGTCCAGGTGCTGTCATCTTCTTCCTCCTCTTCTGAATCTTCAGGGCTCCCCACAGACCAACCACCCTCCTGGTGTGAAGCCCGGGCCCTTTCCTCACTGCGCTCAAGGTCCCACTGACACTTTTGCCATAGGATCAGGTTGCTCCTAAGTTCGGACTGAGTGTCTAACTCATCCACCCCTATGTCTCTCTCTTCACAGAACCGTACCAACTCTCCCATACTGTATCTAAACAGATCACAGACATCAAAAGCAGGCTCCATTCTGGCAGACGTTCTAGAGAAGATCACACAGGAAACCTAGGGGTCTGAGCTAACACAGGAGTACACAATTCACAAGGTATTCAGCAAGCTCTCTACCCCAGAGAACTCACACTCACTTGCCTAGTGCCACACACCCTTCATCCACACACAACACCCCCCCTCGGACTAGTAAGGCAGTTTCTACCACCCCTGACTTCTCAACCTGACCACATGTGACACAGGTACCAGACTCTGGGCGCGGGGCGGGGGAACAAATGTACTGACACAATTGCACAATGATACCTTCAGGAGAAGAAAATATGAAACTTCAAAAAAAACAATCCCCTAAAATGTGGTCATCTAAAATGCAGAGTTTTGTGGTATGGCCAGTTGCCACTGAGGTACAACGCAAACACAAATCCTTATCCCACCGCTTGCCGCCAATGTTGGAAATGGGATCCCCGTCTGGCCAGGGCTTTCGCCAAAGTCAGTCAGAGACCACCACACCCAAGTCAGGGCAAGGGAGTTACACGCCAAGATAACCCCTACTCACCCTCTAGGTAACGTGGCGCGAGCAGCAAGGCTAAACTTGGAGGCGATGTAGGCTAAGTATTTGCGCACGCACCCCAGCAACAACAACCAAAGGCCCACCACAAAGGAAACTCCACACAAGGTTATATAAAAATAGCCTTTGTATTACACCAAAACACATTAGATAAAACACACACTTTACAATGTGCCAGAGGCACGGGCAGAATTTACAGGGGATATGTACAAGACAGGGCCACCTGGACCACTGTCAGGAATCAGAAGTAGCACTTTCAGAAATAATACTTTTGCATGTAAAATCACTGTAGCACACAATAAAAATAGAGCACACAACCAGTCACTACTGGTAACAGGACCTCACTAGCACCACCTGTACTAGGGAGAAAACAACAGGGGTGTAAGAGGAAAACACATGATGCAATGCATAACATTCATTCAGAGGTGTAAAGGCACATGACGCATAAACAATACATTCAGAGGTGCAAGGAACAGCAACACAATAGCGCAAAATCCACATTTGCCACCACCTGTGGCAGTCCCTGTGTCCCAATGTCAGGGCCTAAACGTGGCAGCTGCCCACAAAGTGCTGGGCAGCTGGGAAGCAATGCTGGGGGGGGGACAACGTTGGAGCCTCTCAGGCTCTGCAAAAAGCACTTGTTTCCCCTTGAGCCTCGCTGGGCTCTTCACGCTACCAAATGCCTCCTCTGAGCCTCTCTGGGCTCTGAAACACAATGTGGGCACTCAGGAGCCTCTCAGGGCTCAAACCCCAAAAGATGGAGCCTCGTTGCGCCGCGAAGAACAAATGCCCCCCTGAGCCCCACTGGGCTCTGCACACCAGGCCTGGAGCCCCTTTCCGGGCTCCGAACACAAAATGGGGGTGTAGTTGGAGTCCCCCTCCTGGGGACTCAGTGAACCAAGTAATGCCCACACGAGCCTCTCGGGCTCTCAAAACAACTGCTGCCCTGAGCCTCGCCGGCTCCAACAACAGGTAAGGCCCCCACGAGCCTTTTACTAGGGGGGAGGGGCGGGCACCGAAAATGCGCCCCGACGCCCCCTCCCCTCCCGGGCACTCACCGGTCTCTGCAGGCTACAGCACTTTCTGCCTCTGACTCCTGGCGGGCGGGGAACTCCTCCTTCGTGCTCCGCCCGGGGCACACGTCCAGGCTCTGTCTCTCCCTCGGGGCTCTCCCTGCAGGCAGCAGCTTCCGCCTGCCTCTCTCCTGCCCCCGGCCTGCCTGACTTCCAGGTCGCGGCTGCGGGGCGGGACTTCCGGTCGGCCTACTCCCTCATTGGCCGGCCGCCAGGAACACTTCCGGGTCGTCGCGGGCAGCGCGGCGGGCCGTCTCCAGCACTTCTAGGCGGGGGACGAATTTACCGAGGGGTCGGCACCCTCGAGGGAAGAACGAAAACGGGCAACAAGGTCCCTGGCAGGGTGGGCACCTGCTAGGCGACAAAGTAACTACAAATCAGCGAGGTGGCACTCGCTAGGGTAGGCAAAGCGCTCCCAAGCGCTATAGGCAGAATAAAACGCTGTTGGGCGCTAGAAGGAAAACAAAGCGCTCCCAGGCGCTAGGAACCTCAGAAAGCGCTCACCAGCGCTAGCAATAGATAAGGGTCCACAAAACGTCCTTCAGCAAGGCAGGGGGGGCAAGGCTGGGCCCAGAGCCAGCACACTGGGTCTCCAGGCAGGGAGACACCCCAAGTGGCGGTCCTCTGGCCCAGCAGCAGCAACAGCCCCCTCAGGATCCTGGAAAAGAACAACATCTGTGGGGACACAGCCCCATTTTTATACACCATTTTCCTTTGTCTGAAGGTGCAGGGTGGGGGCGGAACCAGTCGCAGCTGGTTCTTGAGTACTCTGTTTACCTCAACCACCCTCTCTATTCACTGGCAGGGCTTGGGTCATTAGACACACCACAGGGGGGCGGAGCCAGCATTGTGTGGGGAAAACCCAGCCCATCCAGGACACAGGTACACTCCTCCCACACATCACTCATGCTAATCTCCCACTCACCACCGGGCAGACCCATCCAGACTTCCTGGAGCCTGGCATGCCAGCCAGCTCCAGCCAATCACACGCCAGCACCCTCACAGCACACGTACAGTCATGTCTAGAAATGGCGCTTCCCTACTAGACACATACATGCTGCATACACCATCTCGCAGCATTCACTCTCACGAGTTCACACATACCAGACTCAAGCCTGTACACCCCACGCATCAGGAACTACCAGGGACACATACATTCCCCATGCATTCCTATGGGCGGGCAGGCCTAGCTCAGCACATGCACTCAGAGTGCGCACGCACTTTCCACTGGGACACAGTGAAAGTGCGCAGAATCCCAAAAATCATCATTGCCAGGTCACCATTTCACGCAAAAAGTCTAGGGGTGAACCTGCCCTAAGGGCCAAAGTCCAACACCTCCGACACGGGCAAAGGGCGGGGTGGGCCGATCACCAGCCCGCATGCACGGCTCGGGCCGACCGGTGACGGACGGTCGACGTCCAGGTGGAGCGACCCTCCTTCGTTGCCAGGTACCCGGTTCGACCCGGTCCTGTGCGGCCGGGCTGAGGGGTCTGAAAGACTCGCGCGGTCCCTCCTGGTTACCCCGGGAGGGACCGGCGGCTGCGAGGCAGCCTGCTCCCGTCGCACCGGGAGCCCCCTTCCTCTCCTACCCGCCGGGTGGGTGGGGGGGACTCCCGGGCCAAGCGCCCGGCAATGGTTTTTTCACCCAACAGTGCAGTCTGACTCCCAGAGGGGAAGCCTTGAACGGGGCGCCCGGGACGTGTCACCGCGTGGGTGGCGGATGGACAGCATCGCCTTCCTCCCGCCTCTCCTGCTCCCGCAGGTGGGCGAACGTTTTGGAAAAGTTGCCTGTGACTCTTGGTGGTGGATCACTCGGCTCGCGCGTCGATGAAGAACGCAGCTAGCTGCGAGAATTAGTGTGAATTGCAGGACACATTGATCATCGATACTTCGAACGCACCTTGCGGCCCCGGGTTCCTCCTGGGGCTACGCCTGTCTGAGGGTCGCTCGATCGTCAATCGCCCTGGGGCTTCCCCGGGACGCGGCTGGGGCCCTCGCAGGGTTAGCTCCGCTTCCTCTATGTCCCCCCACAAGTTCAGACCCCCCCGATCACCGGTGGCAGGGTCCCTCGCCGGGTCCTGCCGCGGAGGTACGCCGCCGGGACCTGTCACGGGGCGCCTGGCTACGTGCCGCGCGAGGCTGTCTGTGGTGTCCCACTGGCTGCCTGCGCTCACGCGCCTCGGGCGCCCACCTCCGCGACCGGCTTCCCGGGGAGGGCGAAACCCCTTCCAAATCTGATCCGTGGGAAAGAGGGCACGCGCTGCCGGGTTTACGCCAGGCCCCTGCCCCGGCCTCCCCCCGGCGACCCTCTTTGACGCTCCGGCGTCATGCTTCCGACTACGACCTCAGATCAGACGAGGCGACCCACTGAATTTAAGCATATTACTAAGCGGAGGAAAAGAAACTAACCAGGATTCCCCCAGTAACGCCGAGTGAAGAGGGAAGAGCCCAGCACCGAATCCCCGTCCGGCGTCGGACGCGGGAAATGTGGCGTACAGAAGACCAACTCCCCGGCGTCGCTCAGGGGGCCCATGTCCTTCTGATCGAGGCTTACCCCACTGACTGTGTTAGGCCGGTAGCGGCCCCCGGCATGCCGGGATTGGGTCTTCTCGGAGTCAGGTTGCTTGGGAATGCAGCCCAAAGCGGGTGGTAAACTCCCTCTGAGGCTAAGTACGGGCGCGAGACCGATAGCCAACAAGTACCGTAAGGGAAAGTTGAAAAGAACTTTGAAGAGAGAGTTCAAGAGGGCGTGAAACCGTCGAGAGGTAAACGGGTGGGGTCCGTGCAGTCCGCCCGGAGGATTCAACTTGGCGGGAAGGTCGGTTGCCCGGGAGTTCCGGATCCCATCCGCGGGACCGGAACCCGGGCCCTACCCGGCCCCCGCAGGGTGCATTTCCTCCGTTGCGGTGCCCCGCGACCCACTCCGGGTCGGCTGGGAAGGCTACGAGGTGGCCGGTGGCCATCCACTCCGGCGGAGGGTGTTACAGCCCCCCTGGCAGCGGCTTTGCCGAGTCTGCGGGGCCGAGGGAGATTCGACCGCCTCCGTGCCCTCCCCCGGGCACCAGTCCCCGGCCGCCCCTCGGGGCGAGCTGGGGCGGTTGACTTAGGGGACGGGGCCCCCTGCTCCCGGCGCGACTGTCGACTGGGGCACACTTTTCTCAGTGCACCCCGACCGCGTCGCGCCGCCGGGCGGGGAGGCCCACGCCGGGCGCAAGGGGTCTGCGTCGATGTCGGTTACCCACCCGACCCATCTTGAAACACTGACCAAGGAGTCTAACACGTGCGAGCGTCGAGCGAAACCCTGGGGCGCAATGAAGGTGAGGGCCGGCGCGCGCCGGCTGAGGTGGGATCCCGCCGCGCTTCCAGCGGCGGGCGCACACTCGGCCCGTCTCGCCCGCTCCAACGGGGAGGTGGAGCATGAGCGTGCGTGATAGGACCCGAAAGATGGTGAACTATGCCTGGGCAGGGCGAAGCCAGAGGAAACTCTGGTGGAGGTCCGTAGCAGTCCTGACGTGCAAATCGGTGGTCCGACCTGGGTATAGGGGCGAAAGACTAATCGAACCATCTAGTAGCTGGTTCCCTCCGAAGTTTCCCTCAGGATAGCTAGCGCTCGGAGCCCCCAGTTTTATCTGGTAAAGCGAATGATTAGAGGTCTTGGGGCCGAAACGATCTCAACCTATTCTCAAACTTTAAATGGGTAAAAAGCCCGGCTCACTGGCGTGGAGCCGGGCATGGAATGCGAGTGCCAAGTGGGCCACTTTTGGTAAGCAGAACTGGCGCTGCGGGATGAACCGAACGCCGGGTTAAGGCGCCCGATCCCGACACTCATCAGACCTCAGAAAAGGTGTTGAGCGATATAGACAGCAGGACGGTGGCCATGGAAGTCGTGTGTAACAACTCACCTGCCGAATCAACTAGCCCTGAAAATGGATGGCGCTGGAGCGTCGGGCCCATACCCGGCAGTCGCCGGCGCTGAGAGCCGCGAGGGCTAAGCCGCGACGAGTAGGAGGGCCGCTGAGGTGAGCACGGAAGCCCGGGGCGAGGGCCCGGGTGGAGCTGCCGCAGGCTCCGTGGCGCCCGGGACGGAGGGTCCACCGGGGCCCAAGGGAGGCTCTCCCTGGCCCGGCCTAGGGTTTGGAAAGCCGGGACTGGGGCCGGGACTGGGCCCGGGGCTTGAGCCTTGTCCGGCAGGGCCCGGTGGTGCGGGAATACCCCTCCATCCTGCAAGCCGGCCAGGGGTCCGGGGTGCCTAGAATTGAGGGTCCACCGGGGGCCCAGGGGAGGCTTGAGCCCCGTCCGGCAGGGCCCGGTGGTGCGGGAATACCCCTCCGTCCTACAAGCCGGCTGGGGGTACGGGGCGCCCAGGACAGAGGGATCCACCGGGGGCCCAGGGGAGGCTCTCCCCGGCCTGGCCTAGGGTTCGGAAAGCCGGGACTGGGGTCGGGACCGGGCCCGGCTTGAGCCCCGTCCGGCAGGGCCCGGTGGTGCGGGAATACCCCTCTGTCCTGCAAGGCGTCCGGGGGTCCGGGGCGCCCGGGACAGAGGGTCCATCAGGGCCCGGGGAGGCCTGAAGCCCCGGAGCCCTGCAGCCCCAGAGCCCTGTAGCTCTGCAGCCCCCGGAGCCCTGCAGCCCCAGAGCCCTGCAGGCCCGGGGCAGGCAGGTTGGCGTCATTTTGGTCCCAGCCATCTGGTCGCCCCTCTCACCTCGGCCATCTGGTCACCCACAATGCTTTCCTATGGGGCGACTAGATGGCTGGACTTCCCTGGAAGTCCCTATGAGGTGCCATTCGCCCCCCGGATCCCAGCCAAGGCTCCAGGAGGTCAGGCATGTTTGTGCCCTGGGTCCCCTCTGTCACCTTGAGTGCACGGATTACAAGAAAGGGGGGTAATTTTCCTCCGGATTACTAGGTGCAAGGGTATGCCCAAACACCCTCCCGGGGCTGGTGGTTCCCTGCCGGGGACCAGATGGGCGATGCCCGGGCAACACCTCCCAGGCGTCCGGGGCTCCCTCCTCCGGCCCGCAGCGTGGCAAAGTACCCGGGACGGGCTCCATGGGTCCCGGGCCCTGCAACCCCAGAGCCCCGGTGCCCCGGAGCACTGCTGCCCTGCAGCCCCCTAGCCCTGGAGCCCAGCAGCCCTGGAGCCCAGCAGCCCAGCAGCCCCGGAGCCCGGGAGCCCCGGAGCCCTGGAGCCCTGCAGCCGTGGAGCCCTGCAGTCCCCGTGCCCTGCAGCCCTGCAGCCCTGCAGCCCCGGAGCCCTGCAGCTCCTGAATCCTACAGGCCCGGGGCAGGCAGATTGGCATAATTTCAGTCCCAGCCATCTGGTCGCCCCTCTCGCCTCGGCCATCTGGTCGCCCGCAATGCTTTCCTATGGGGCAACTAGATGGCCGGACTTCCCTGGAAGTCCCGATGAGGTGTCATTCGCCTCCCGGATCCCAGCCAGGGCTCCAGGAGGTCGGGTACGTTCACGCCCAGGGTCCCCTGAGCCTCGCGGTGCACACTTGTTCCCAGAAAGAGGGGTAGCCTTCCTCCGGATTACTAGGGACAAGGTACTCTGGGACCCCTCTCGCCTAGCGGTCCTCAGCCGGCAGCTGGATGGGCCAGGATGCCGCCCCAGCCCCAGGTCCGTCCCTGGGCGTGCCGGGTGGCAGGATGCCCTGGATGGGGTCCGGAAGGGCCCAGGCCTGGGGTCCCCATCACCCCTGGGACGGCGGGGGTTCCGTTGTGCCTGGGGAGCCTGGCTGGGTTAAGGAGCTCCGGCCGGGGCTCCGTCCTGGGTCCTGCCGCATGGCAGGGTGCCCGGGACGGGGTCCAGAGGGCCCGGGGAAGGCTACCCCTGTGCCTCTGGGCCTGGGGCCCCGGGCTGGGATCCAGGGGCCCCGCCAGGCCCCCGGTGGGGTGCTCCGGCCCAGGGCCCTGTCCCCTGGCCTGCCACACTGCCAAAGGCCCGGGACGGGGTTCCGTGGTGCCCGGGGAGCCCCCCCTTTCTCAGCTGGGTTTAGGAGCCCCAGGGACCCTGGGGAGGGTGGCCTCCCCACCCGGGGCTCCTTCCTGGGTCCTGCCGCATGGCAGGGTGCCCGGGACGGGATCGGGAGAGTCCAGGCGGCTTCCGTTTTGTGCCCGGCCATCTGGTCGCCCGGATCCCCTCGGGCATCTGGTCGCCTGCAATGCTTTCTTATGGGGGGACCAGATGGCCGGACTTCCCTGGAAGTCCCGATGATGTGCCATTCGCCTCCTGGATTCCAGCGAGGGCTCCAGGAGGTCGGGCACTATTGCATCCTTGGTCCACTCTGTCACCTTGTGTGCACGGATTACAAGAAAGGGGGGTAATTTTCCTCCGGATTAGTAGGGGCAAAGATATGCCCGGCACCCTCCCGGGGCTGGTGGTTCCCTGCTGGGGACCAGATGGGCTGTGTTCCCGGGCAACAACTCCCAGGCGTCTGGGGCACCCTCCTCTGGCCCGCAGCGTGGCAAAGTACCCGGGACGGGCTCCATGGGTCCTTGGCCCTGCAACCCTGGAGCCCCGCAGCCCCGGAGCCCTCCAGCCCCAGAGCCCTGCAGCCCTGCAGCCCCAGAGACCTGCAGTCCCCGGAGCCCCGGAGCCCTGGAGCCCCGGAGCCCTGCAGCCCTGCAGCCCTGCAGCCCCAGAGCCCAGAGTCCTGCAGCCCTGGAGCCCTGCAGCCCCCGAGCCCTGCGTGGGCAGGCAGGAGCCCTACCGCGAAGGCCTCGGGACGGGCAGATGGGGAGTCCTTTCGGTCCCGGGCATCTGGTCGACCCTCTCCCCTCGGCCATCTGGTCGCCCGCAATGCTTTCCTATGGGGCGACCAGATGGCCGGACTTCCCTGGAAGTCCCGATGAGGTGCCATTCGCCCCCCGGATCCCAGCCAAGGTAGCTCTGAGCAGTTCATTGAGGATATAGTACTATGCTAAAATCTACTCAATGAGCAACAGCATCTTCACTTTTAAAATGATTCTCTGAAAAGGAAAAAGGAGGGCAGCCAGATGGAAACATCAGGGTATGTACGGTCGCCCAAGTATCACCACAGTCATAAACATTATTCAACCTCTACCATGAGCCACTGAGTTCACTGTCAGGTAAATATGATGTTCTCGTTCATCTGTATGCTAACGTCACTCAATAGTACGTCTTATTGACATCAGTGAAACACACAGAATAGTCAAAAGCCTACTACTGCAAACTTGATGACACTTTATCTTCTTTCACTGAACTAAGGGTCACCACAGAAGATTTTCTTCTTCTCCACGCTGACACAATCATAAATCCATATAAGAAAAAAATTACCTATGCCTCTAGTGACTTCACAACACTTATTCATATGAAGTAAGATGAACGCAAACTAATACGTTTACCTTAGCAGTAATTTCTGCCTTTTATTTCATTATTTTTTTTAATTAATATCTTTGATCACAAAAAGAACACATAGTCAACTAAACGAAATACCACATTAGTACTTACACAGTGAAAATGAACAACGTGAAAATGTGTTTTGACATACAATTACAAATAAACTCATAATAATCAAACATCAATACAAACGAATCAAATGTCACAAAGAACAATCAATATATACACAATACGAAATACAAAGTTGTCATACAAAATGATAAATTAGACAACTAACACCCTTATATTTAGGATAAATCAATTCCTCTGAAATATCAGGGATATAAGGGGGTGTATTTGCAATATTTAACCAAGGAGTTGAGTTCCTTTGTCTGCCGACGCGTTTCGAGTGCCGGTTAAATGAATTGCCGCACTCTCATCAGGGCTGGGTTAGTCTTTCTCACGAACAGACTGTTTGCGACAAAAAAGGTGGAGAAGGGTTTGAGTTTTTATTAAAAAAGGTGCTTCCCAAAGCCCTAATTCTTTCTCTATCTGAACAAGTTATTGGTCACATACCTGCATTATGCCGGTTTGATGTGACCATCAGCAATATGTGACAAGCAGTGGTTGCCCAGCTGCAATTAAGTACATTATAAATGATTTAGCTCATGGGGCGTAATTCTTTTGTCTGATAGCTATGTATAGGGGGAAGGAGGGAAAAAGGTTACCTGGTTTTCAATATTGTGTGGCCAAGACGATTTGTAAGCAATAGACAGAAATTGCAGGTCTTTACTTCTGCAAGAGAAATAATACATGCGATTTCGCGGTGTCTGTTTATATACATTTGAAACCTGACAACTGAGTGCAAGTTATTTACTTACTCTGGGAGGGGGGTCAAAGGCGTGGACCAGCAGAGGAAGTGTTGTGACAATTGACAGTACTTCACTCTTTTTAAATATAGTTCGTGGCTGCAGGGGCAAAAATATAAAGGATTTGTGACAATCGTTTTTGCCTGGAAGCCCTTAGATGCAAGTGCACAATGTGTGTTGCTCACCTAATACAGCTTCAGGCGCAAGTTTTCAAGTGAGGATCTGCCTCCATTGTTGCTAGCAGCTCGCCGAGCAGATTCACACGTCATGTGATGGTGCATTAGTGTCACGTGATGCGTTTCTGAACAATCACGGGAGGGGATGATTAAATTGCCTTCACGATGACTTCTGGGAGATGTAGTTCATTGAAGTCATGTATTTCAATTCGTTTGCCCAAAGTAACCATTTCAATTTCACAAGTCGGTTGTGTTTTCCAACATATCGATATTGATCCCATTCATACTTTATTAAAGAGACACAAGACCTGAAGCTGACAGCAGCGCCATATATTTGATTACAGCTCATGAGACTTCTAAACTCTATTTAGCTCGCTCATGCAGTTGAGGCCCTGGTTGATGATATCGAATTTCATAATTAAATATGCCTCTTTCCGCAGTAGAGCGGTCTCAATACATGTAGATTTTGGGTCAATCCATGCAAGAACTGTCCAACGCAGTTCATTTTCGCTGTGCTCAACAGCTAAAAAGTGTTCTACCATAGGCGCTGTCAGGACTTTTCTCCTAATTCGAGATTTATGCTGTGTGATTCTCACATTAATCTGTTGGCTTGTCTTTCTGATATATATTTTATTGCAAGGGCATACCGCTGCATAAATGACGTTCTTAGTCTTACACGCAGTTCCCACACTTGTGGTGTCCGCAAATGGGTTTTAAATTCCACTTGGTGATGAAGTCGCTCTTTGGTTTAGGGATGTAGCTGTCTGCTCTTATTATCTGCTGGCCAATGCTGGGATTCTTGCGCATGGCGAAAATGGGTTTCGCTAAGGGATGTTCCAAATTTTCAAGCAAATGCCAATTCCTTAAGATAATTTGTCTAAATTTGTTGGTATGGGCCCCATATGTTGTGACACATACGAGTTTATCCATCTCTGTCTTTTCCTTTTTCTGTAACAAATTTTCCCTAGGGGTAAACCTTGCTCTTTTTTTTGGAATGTTTAAGGAGTTTCTTGGGGTAACCTCTCTTTTCCATTTCCTTACAGAATGACATTGCGTGGTCCTCAAACTCTGCCAGATCTGTACAATTTCTCATAATCCGCAACATCTTCCCATAAGGGAGGTTCTCCTTTAGACACTGTGGATGCGAACTTGTGTAGTGAAGTGTAGTGTTCCTGTATGTCTCTTTTTTATAAAGACTAGTTGTCAATTTTTGGGTAAAGGGACATACTGCAACATCAAGGAAAGTCATCCTTATTTTGCTAGACTCAATGGAAAATTTGATATTGTTGTGCCTTGAATTCAACCAGTCATGAAAATGATTCAACTTCGTCTGGCTCCCCTGCCACAGGAGCCAGACGTCGTCAATATACCTCAGCCATTGGTGCATGTTCTTTTTAAATGGATTGTTGTTATGTATAAATCTCTCTTCGTACTGGGCCATATACAAAACCACCATCTCCGGCGCATATGGACAACCCATTGCTGTGCCCTTAATCTGTATAAAAAAGTCACCCTCAAACATAAAATAATTGTTTCGAAGGGATATTTCAGCCAATGTCATGATAAATGATGTTGGTACCCTGTGTGGTCTCTCCCTCAAATCATAAACCCAACATGGCTGGAAGAATGTGTACCTCTTCCACTACAACATTACTAGGGACTATAGTCAAAGCTGCTGGTTACACAATCGATGCTCAATACCAACATGGCCCCTACAGGAGTCACGAGGTGCAAGTCTATGTCAGGCAGGCTCCATGAAAGTGTAGCGAAGAGCAGAACACGGACCCCAAGTTTAAAAGTGAAGTTGGATTTGAGCTGAAGGGATGGGTATGTAAATAGCATAATATCTGTTAGAGGATCATTTACAATGTAGATTTCACGTAAACACCATTTACAATGTAGATTTCTTGTAGACATCATTTACAATCTAGAATTCTAATAGATATCATTTACAATGCAGATATCAGGTAGTTTCTCCTCTCTGAAGCCTAGACATACATACTACTATGGCAGTGATGCTGAGCCGATTTTCTGATCGGGGTTGGCTCGCCACGGCGATCAGCTCATTAATATTATAGGATCGCAGGTTCTAAAAAAAACAAGCACACAAGTGGTAAATGCGAGCTGCGTGGTGCGCGTGCGCGAGCACCAGGCCACATCTGTTTTGTATTATCGTGCACACGTCTGGGCACGATAATTCAAAACAGATGTCACCTGTGCAGGTAACCGCAAGCAATAGCCCACACATGCACAAGCGTGTGGTGAGCTTTTGAAAGCCCCTTACTATAAGTCTCGTATAGGCTCGATCTAATAAAAAGCACCCTTTGATGTGCAAATGGGTAACACTTGGGAGAGGGGCTGCCCCACTGACTAGGTAGACAGGCTGTCACTAGGGACAGCAAAGAGAAAACCAGTTGCCAAAATTGATTTTTTTGGGGCATATCATTTCCTTGGTAGCCAAATCTTTGGGTTGGGCTCAGGACACCAGGGGCCCGATGTAGGTAAATTAGATTTACCGATTCATAAATACCGAATTTTACCAATTCGGTATTCATGAATCGGTAAATCTAATGTAGGTAATTTTTCGGTAAAAAATACCGAATCGGTAGGATTCGGTATTTACCGATTCTGTAATTACAGAATTGGTATTTGTCATTGATTCCTTTGGGCCTTGAAGCCCATAGGATTCAATGGCAAATACCGATTCGGTAATTACAGAATTGGTAAAATTACCGAATTGCCAAGGGGGACAGGGTGTCACTTTGGCACCCTGTTGCACCCCTGTTTGTGGCTTGTGTGCCATGTGACACACATACATGCCCTTAGGGCATGTATGTGTGCCACATGGCACAGGTGTACATGCACAGATGTGCATGTCCACAGGTATTCGTTATTTACCATGCAATAGTATTACATGGTAAATACCGAATCGGTAAGGGCCTGTGGCACTGTTTTCAGTGCCACCTACATATTGATTTTACGATTCGGTAAATTTATAGAATCGGTATTTTACCGAATCGGTAACTTTACCAATTCGGTAAATATACCGATTCTGTAACTTTTAAGGCCCCTACATCTCCATTTGCAAATACCGGTCGGTAACGGGTGAAATCAGCCGTTACCGACCGGTATTTGCCGACCTACATCTGGCCCTAAGAGAGGTGTCCTGTTAGAATTGGGCTGAATAGTACATCTTGGGACAGCCAGATGCCACACTTAACAGGAAGTGGTCCTCAGGAAGGAAGAACCTGGTAGCCCGTTGGCTAACATCCACATCCTAACCCGAGGACATTTTCTGAGCATAGAAAGGGCACCCACCACACCCAGAACTCGGTTTTCTACTAGACAGAAAGGACCGAAGATGGACTCTCCTGCTGCACTGTGGAACAAACAAAGTGGGGCTACACAAGTATGGACTGCACATGCTGAACCTGCAGCCTAGCAAAGGAGAAAGCACTGTGCCTGCTGTGTCCTATTCATGGAAGAGTTATCTCCAGAGCCCAGCCAGGCAAGAGACTCTAAAGGTCAGCTGGCTGGCCTCCTGTACACAGCACAGGTTCACAACAGCTAAAGCACCCTGCTGGGGCAGGTTTGTTGCCCAGAATCTTCCGGCAGCCGCAATGCAGCACCAGAGACCAGAAAGAACCCAATGTTCAAAGCTGCAGCAACTCCTCAGGGCCAAGGAAAGTTCCAAAGTGCAACTTGTCACCTACAAGACGAGTTATTGTCAATGGAAGAATTTGACTGACTGTGAAACCGGGCAACTGGTACTGCAGTGGCCACTGGACTTCTGTCAAGACCGAGAGGACTTTGAGGGACGTTGACCCCATGGCTAGAAGCACCTCACCCCCTCCATGAACCAAGGAGTGGCTGCAGGAAGACCCTGTTGACCACATCACATCCACAGCTTCGTTGAGCATCTTCTGCATCCTGTGTCCGTTACATCAGGACCACTTCCATAGGAACCTAAAGCAAAGGATAAAAGTACCTGGAACTGACTGAAGAGAGCTTCACCTGCTGTTTGTGAGGGCCTAACTGATCCTCCTGGCTGGTTCCATGTTGTAGTTATTCGCCCAAAGTAACTCTAACTGACCACAATACAACTAGCCAAAGGGTTTTGCTCAAAAAGTTTCAGTGTCAAATGTGTTGACTTTTCCAAAGCTTGTTCATGATTGAGTAAAAATGTATATTTACTCTACCTTGTAAAATCTATACCTCTTGTACTTGCCATTATAGTGTCTAAAATACACGCAACTACAGTCTATTTGTATAAATTGGTGTCAGATTTCTTGAGTGTCTTGTGTATTAATACTTCAATTGTTTTGGTTCTGTGAAAACCCTTTGCACTTGTCCTTTGTGTAATTTTTGCTGCGCGGAGCAACAGATATCCAGGGTTGAGCTAGAGGGTTTAGCATGCAAAACCAACTGGTTCTAAATGGGTTGATTTATAAATTACATAGTGAACTTGCATAATCACACCATATAATACACACAATTTCCTCACACCCTCTATTATGTAAACTGGTGAGGGGTATTAGACTGTCTGTGCCTCCCAAACCTTAATACTCAGTTTTGTGGAACATTAATATAATAATGGGGCTCTATCTCTTAAGCAAGTTGTCCAAAAAAACGAATATGTTACTCTGTTGGATTCCTTGCAAAAGGATTTCAGATGTTTGAGTACTCGACTTAGCAGGTAAAGTGTTTTCTTTGCCTGGAGTTTCTTTTAACATCTCAAAATGTAACAAGACTAGTACACAGTGTGTATGACACAGACATTCACTCATATTCACAAACTATGTGTAGTATGCTATTTAAAGGACTACAACGCATGATCATGCGTGCTAAGACAGAATGCTAGTTGGCAATTATTCATCGCTTTGCAGAAACCTTTTAGACCGGTGTCCGCTGCTACCCTAGTTAGGTGGGTAAGATGGCTTTTGAGGCAGGTGTAGATGCCACAAAGTTCAGCACCCATTGGATGCGAGAGGCTATGGCTTTGAAGTCTTTTTTGGCGTTCTTGCTTAGAAGACCTCATGAAAGCAGCCGACTGGCCTTCAGAGTCTACTTTCAAAACGTATTACCATAAACCAACTGTTGATCTAGCTTCTATTGATTTTGGAAAGCTTTGAACACGCATAATCAGTGCCTAAGGTCCTGAGAAGGAACAAACCTTTTTCTAGCTTGTACGTCAAGAATTTTCAATCCACCTCGATTGGTGCAGTCAGGCCAAGAAGATCATGAGAGTAGGGGCTGCCCAGGGAAATGGACAACGGGGGCACTGGAGGAGGTTGTTGACGCCCCCTCCTCCAATTCCCGAGCCCACAGCCGGCGATATTCCACACAAATGGCCTCCAGCTTCCAGGCCTTGGCCCGGACTGCCATCTCCTGTCTGGTGAGCTTTTTGGGAGCATCTATATGAAGAAAGAAAGAGAAATAATGTAACCAATACTCTTTAACAATAACACAAAATAATTCAACAGAAAGTTGTTTCACAGTAACACTAGCAATTTGCTAGCACAGTATAACATTTTGGCATGTATCTTTCCGCCGTCTTTGTAGGCCTGTAACAGTGGGAGTTTCATGAATTCTACTACCAGGCAGCACTATGGACTCAATACATAGTCAGAGAGTCAGGGTGTCGAGGGGTGGGGGGTGCACATGGGCTTTACATGCACAAAGCGGCAGGCACCGCGCAGCAAGGTTAAAGATACGGTCACATCCTAATTGCAACGAAGGGACCACCGCTGCCCCTGCGGACGGTCCCTCCACCTCGGGGGTGGTGGACGGACGCAGGTCCTTCCACCATCCTAATAGACCCCTGAGTTAGGATTTGATAGCAGCATGGCATATTACGTTTTGAAGAAAATAAACAAAGAATGACCACACGGCACTCTAAAAAATGTACTTGAGGATACCAGAACCCGTGGGAATAACCAAAATTATTATAGCCTTAGCATTCCTATCTTTCCAACAACCCACACCAATCTATAATTACGGCAAGCACAAAACTAAATTAGTTTATGAAGTATAATTGGTTTCAGTGAAATACACTATGGTTGGAGGATGGGTCGTTCAGGGGTTACTTGTTCAAACAACCTATAGTTAGAGTTTTAGTAAATTTGAAATACATTCGCATTCGCATAGCTGGCCCTCTTGCTTCTCAGACAACCCTTCCTGGCTCGGGGTGTGCGCGCTGCCGACATCACTTCCTCTGTTACTGCCACACACCTCTCACATAGCCCCGTTCTGCGTGCAAACTGCACTGCTCTCTCAGGTGGCTTGGACGAGTTATTTAGACACATCACTTCCTTGTACAGTCAGCTGGTCCATCCCAGCCAGCAAACCACGCACCACACATGCCCATTTCTGGGGGCGTACAGCAGCATGGCCCATGCCTACCCTTACATGGCCCCCTATAACCATGAGAAACAGCCCTACAAGCCTATGAGCAGACACCCAAAGTTTGCACCATATGCGGAGTGATTTGAGACCCGAAAACACAAAGACCCTCATCGCCAGCTCCACGTACCTCGATTTCGGAGGAAACATCAGACTACGGTTTCGGAGGACACATCAGGCTCGCGGAAAGACATGTTGGGAAGGTCTACCAGCTTCGTAGCATGGCTGCCAGTCGGTGCAGCAGCTCCTACAACGTAGACAACCATCCTTGGAGGGCTGGTGCAGCCTGTGCAAGGTACAAGGCACTTCGGCCTTGCTTTGCAATTTATGTGAAGCATATTACATGGCATGCGATCAGAAAGCCTTATGTGTGTAATATGTTCGCCACCGCTACAGTGGAGTCCCGTGTCCCTATGTGACAGACAAAATATTATGTGCACTGGTCCTGCAAATTTATTTGAATTTGAATTTAAAAAGCTTGTATAGCGCAACATACACCATAACGGTTTCTTGGCGCTTTTGGAGGCACGAAAAGCAAAAGAGAAAGGAGCCGTTAGTGTGGGAAGGCCTGAGCAAACAAGAAGGTTTTCAGGCCCTTGCGAAAGAGGGAGTATTGTTTTATGGCTCGTAGATGGTCAGGAAGGGAGTTCCAAAATACGGGGGCCAAAACTGAGAAATTGGAACCTCCCTTTTTTTTTCTAGTATAGCGGGGAACCTGTAAAAGGGACTGAGAGGAAGATCGAAGTGGTCTAATGGGGACATAATCTGTTAAGAGGGAAGAAATGAAGGCCGGGGCCGTTCCCTGCCGTGCCTGGAAAACCATGCACCCAGTCTTGAAGAGAGACCTTTGCAAAACAGGCAACCAGTGCAGCGCCTTCAGCAGTGGTGTAGAGTGGTGGAAACGGGGGAGGCCATACACCAGCCGGGCTGCTTGGTTCTGCACAAGCTGGCGTTTACGTAGGCTGTATGCCGGGATGCCGTTGTACAGGGCATTGGCATAGTCTAGCCGGGAGATCACCAAGGCAGACATGATAAGTTTAAGTGCCAGAGGGGAGAAAAACCGGGAGACAGTGCGGATAGTGCGGAGCATCAGAAAGCAAGAAGAGACGACAGAACTGATTTGTGAGTGAAGGGTAAGCTGGTTGTTAATTTTTATGCCAAGAGTCTTGACCTTGGAAGAGGGAACGGGAGGGGAACCAAGGGTGGAGGGCCAGAAAGAAGAGTTCCAGGGACTGGAGGAGCCACCAGTGAGCACCAGCTCGGTTTTATCTGGGTTCAGCTTCAGATGGTTGTGGCTCATCCAGTCCCTGATGAAAATCATAATAGTTTGAAAATTAGAAATAGCGTGAGGGGAAGAAGAAAGGTTGAAGAGAAGCTGGAGGTCATCCGCATAGTTATATACAGTGACCTCCAGCTGCTGAAGTGCAAAGATAAGAGGATAGATATAGAGATTGAACAGTAAGGGGGACAGAGAGGAACCCTGGGGGACACCACAAGTGATCTTGAGAGGGGCTGCCGTGAACTCTCCCAGCCGGACCGCCTGTGTGCGATCCCGCAGGAAGGACGAGAGCCAGACTAGTGCTGAGCCCCCGATTCCCGCCGCTCTGATACGTGAAAGCAAGATGGAATGATCCACCATATCAAAAGCGGCGGAGAGATCGAGGAGCACCAGGGCTTGATGTTTGTTTTGGTCCAGGCCCTCCCTGAGGTTGTTCAGGACCAACACCACAACGGACTCAGTGGAGTGCTTGGGGCGGAAAACCGCTTGGCAGGGCGCCAAGCCTCCCGTAGCCTCTACATGGGCACTGAGCACCGAGGCGACATAGCGCTCGAGCACCTTGCCCAGGTATGGCAACAAAGAGATAGGCCGATAGTTGGTTAGGATAGCTGGATCGGCATCTGGTTTCTTCAAAATGGGCACAATGGTGGCCGCTTTAAGAGCCGGGGTCACAATCCCTTGTGAGAGGGAGCTGTTAAGAAAGGTGATCGGGGGCTGTGTGAAAACTGAGTAGATTTGTTGTAGGATGCGTGCCGGACAAATATCAGCAGGGGAACCTGACTTGACTTTAAGAAGTATTTCCCGGAACACTACTTCCGTGATGGGGGGAATTGAGATTAAACAAGGCGGCAGAGTTGGCGGACGGGGGTCAACATAAGAAGCAGAAGGAGGGGGAATGTTGTTCTTGATATTAGAAATGTTATCAAGAAAATAAGAATTCAAAGAATCACAGAGGGATTGAGTGGGAGGGGGTTTGGACATGCTCCTTTCTGAAAAATCTAACTCGTGAACAATAGAAAAAATTTCTCGCGGTTGATTTTCTGCTGTTAAAATTTTGGCTGAGAAATAGGTGGTTTTAGTTTCTACGATAGCTTTTTTGTACTCCTGCCGTAATGTTAAATGATAGGTTTTCAGAAGGGGGCAATATTCCCTTCTCCATAGTCTTTCAGCGCGCCGGAGAGACAATTTCTTTTCCTTTAAGTCTTTGTCAAACCATCGATTCGCCTCCTTATCTCTTTTGATTGAAATCCGGCGTAGGGGGGCTGATAAATTACAGCCTCCCGCAAGCCAGGTGTCAATCCCACTGGCTTGTGATGACGATGGTAAGCCAGCTAAGTCGGGTGTAGAGGCTAGGAGGGAGGATGACAGTGAGGTCAGATCGACACGGTTCCAGTTCCGAGCCCAGATGTTTTTTTCCCGCGAGGTCTTAACTGATAGACTAGGGTGAAGAGCGAAAAAAATAAAAGCATGGTCAGACCATGAACAAGGGGACACTGATATGGAGGAGATAGAGTAGTTAAGGGACCAAACTTGGTCTAACACATGTCCACCAGTATGTGTGGGGACATGAATATACGGGAAATAAAATTTAACGAGTGGAGCGAATCGGTAAATTGCTTTGAAGCCGAGCATTCTGACGGATCGTTGGGCCAGTAATTGAACTCACCCAATATAAGAATAGAGGCATGATTGACCGCCAACGTGGCCACTAGGTCCTGAAATGCTGATGTGAAGTGGGGAGTATTCTGGGGTGGTCGATAAGTAAGTAGACAGATAAGTGGGGGGGGAAAAAGTGACAGAGCGAGCCGCAAGGTACTCAACAGAGTCAATAGGAACGGAAGGGAGAAGTTGAAAGTTGTACTCTGATCTGGCGATGAGTGCCACGCCGCCTCCTTTTTTCCCTGCAGGGCGATCGACCCGAAGGGCCGCGTAGGCAGGGGGAAGAGCCGCTAAGAGAGAGGGCAAAGACGAGTCGCAGAACCACGTCTCCGTTAGACACAATATATCTGGTTTCTGGGAGTCAAGCAAAATGAACAGATCCTGGTGGTGTTTATTGGAAACTCTAGGCTGCAGCGTGCTCACCAACGGCAATTGTTGGCAGGGAAATGCATAACCAGATGTCGTTAAGCAGCCACTCACGCTCATTTGCCTATCAGAAGGGCACTCCCAACCGGTTGCCCCGAATAAGCCACGTCAACCTCCCACAACACCAGCTATGCACAAAGATACCAGCCGCTTAAAGTTGCTCACACCCAGACGTACACAGTCGCCACGCAGAATCATCTATCCAAAAAAGGCACACAGACCTGCAGAATCTGAATGTATACTCCCCACAATCCCCCAGGTCCTCTGTGTGCAGAGAAATGCTTTCTGTGTACATTTCAAGAAAGCGATTGACCTTGCCTGCAGGTGCTTCCTCACCTCTCTGCCGTGCCTCGCGAGGGAGATCCTTTACTTAACTCTCTTTTTCCTTCCCGATGACCTTTTCCTCTCGGCTGACCTGGGGGGTCATTGGTGTACCTTACTACGACACGTGTCTGAACTCACTTAGCAAGTTTGACCTCTGTCCCGCCAGCTTGGTAGGTAGATGTGCCTTGTTGTATTGAGCGGTTTCTGAAGATGCTTGTGTGTAGATTTGGCATTTACGTCATTAAAAAACAAACACTGGCATAGCTAATAGGTCTTGCCTTTGGGACCTTATAAGTGTTTAGCCATGCAACAGTTGATGTTGTTGTACCAAGGATATTGTGCTGCATAGCTAAATACTTATAAGGTCCCAAAGGCGAGACCTATTGACTATGCCAATGCTTGTTTATAAAGTTTTATGTAGCGCAAAAATGATCCCGAAGGATATCAGAGCGCTTCACAATTAGAGGGAAAGGAAGGTAATAATTGCAGTACAAGCATCGAATAGGAATATCAAACAAAGCATATATCCACATGAATACCAAACAAAACAGTTAAAAACAAAAGGGGTAAACGAAAAAGAAGACAATAACTGGTACATAGTGAGCTAGGAGGGGAGCAAATGATTAGCAAAAGAAGAATAGCACTCAGCGCAGGGTTTAAAGGTGTAAGTGTAATGCATCAGAGCAGATGATCCAAAACCCTTTTAAGGTAAGAACTTGTTCATAAGAGATCTTGTTACTTCCAATTCGAAAGCAATCGTAGAGGAGATTCTACGTATTTCCTGTGGGAGAGAGTTCCAGATCTTCTGTGCAAAGGTGGAGAAAGCACAGAGACACATTCTCTTTTTGAGAAAGATCTGTGGTTTCAGGAGGAGAGAGTTAGCACTCCTTGAGGGTCTACCCTCTCCGGATAAATCTAGCTTTTGTGCTAGATTTATCCGGATTTATTTTAGGTTTTTGAAATGGATGGCTTTGTGAGACAGGCAGGCAATTTTTGCCTGTATTATTACTTCATGAGGCAAACATTTTAGGCATTTTAAGAATTGAAGCTCACCATTTCGGACACCTGCGTGGTTTCCTACCTCTCTCCAGTGCAGGCGTCCATTGCTTCCTTTCCTGGGTGTCATTACCATATGTCCCCTTGAGGTCAGAAAGCTGTCTCAGGGGCAGGCTGCTTTTGCACACTGGAGATTTAAAGGCAACAATGTGGTAACTTTGTAAAAGGTGCAAACTGCCATAAGTTACATTAATTCCAACATGAAAATCAAGTCAGGGCTAATGCACAAGTTGTTTGATACCTTGGAGTAGCAACTTTCGTTGCACTGTTCAAAAGTTAGCTCGGCTGAGGGGTCAGCATGTAACCTGTTTTCACCACAGCTGCGATTCATTTTTTCCACAGTAGAATACTGTACAAGAATGAGTCATGCCCTTTGATCCTCCTTCACCACTCGTCCGCTTTTGATACAGTCAAACACAACACCCTCATGGTCTACTGGCGCACAGGATAGGGCTATCAGGGACTGTGCTTAGTGGTTTTCCTCATTTCTACACAATAGAACCCAAAGGCTGAAGGTGAATCAGTCTCTGTCCTATCCCTCTCTGCTCACTTTGTGGGTTCCTCGGGCGTACCTCCCACTCTTTACAATCTGTTCTTGGTGCTTCTAACAGAAATTCTGAAGTTGTCCAACATCCATTATCACATGTGCGCTGATGACTCACAACTGTACCTGAAAGTCTCCTCCCCAGAGGACATCTGATCTCTCAACTTGTAGCGATTTCGAGCAGCAAGACACGGTGTCATGTAAACAGCCGCACTACATCTCCCAGAACCCCCTGGGCTCAGGCGGTCCTGAGATCGTTAACGGCTGAGGTACATAAGCGCCTCCCAGGAAGGGGAGGGTGCTTGTCAATCCTTCCTGTTCCACTGACTGAGCCTGTTGTCCGCCGGAGTTCCGCGGACGCTTTCCTTCCCGCTTGAGGACGACGCTGGAGTTCCGCGGACGCTTTCCTTCCCGCTTGAGGACGACGCTGGAGTTCCGCGGACGCTTTCCTTCCCGCTTGAGGACGACGCTGGAGTTCCGCAGACGCTTTCCTTCCCACTGGCGAGGTAGGAGAGGGGGATAGATAGCGCAGCTGTGCTATCAAGACCGCTCTGTAGATCTTGCTATTTCCTTGTTACTTTCGTTTGGCACCTTGAGTGCACAGGATGAGAACAATTCTGGCTGAATACATTAAGTAGTGGCTTAACTACCGCGTACCCCCCCCCTTTTCACCCTAAGAAACTATTCTGGGACCTTCCTAAGCCCGAAACGTTTACTAATAGACACCGTATCGAGAGCTGTGGTATTCAACAGCTGGATATTGTCTGTGGATATTTGTGCAACAGTTGATGTGATTGTGGGATTGCTTACAACCCTTAACACAGCTGAGCAAACAGTGAGTGTTTCTTATTAATGATCCTGTCTCACGAGGAGAAAGCAACCTAACTATTTAAGGTAACAAGCTCTTCTTTTGTCTCCATAGCTGTCCTGGGTTCAGAGAACTCGCACCTTAGACCAGACCGTGAGGGGTGCCCTATCAGCGGAGTCCTTTATTATTTTGTCCCCTTCCCTTTTCCCCAGAGGGCGATCTTTCCTAATTGTGTATTACACGTTGGGGCAGTTTGCGCTTGAGGGAACTGGGAGGCTTTTCTTCAAGCTGTGGTCCCTGCCGACAAGACAAGCAAAGGTTAGTGGCAAGTGTTTTCTATGTTGGGCTACTACCTTTCTGACTAAACCTGACAGATTGACAAGCCCACGTTAGACGCCTGCCCTGACCATGGATACCGGTGCGGTATTAGCCTTACTGCTTGAGAGCTTTAACGCACTACAGCAAGAAGTACATGCTTCTAGGTTAGAGAATCAGGAGCTGAAGCGAGACAAGAATCCTATGCGTAGAGAAGTCGCAGGTATTACGTGTAAAAGTATGGGGGCTGGGTCCTATATCAGGGAGGCGACTCTTTCCCCACCAGGACAACCAACAACCCTTCCTTCATCCCCGACCACATCAGGGGGTGGGTTCTTCACAGCTACTACCATTCCCCCACCCTCCACTAATACGACACCTACCGTCCATGTCATACAAAACAGGGGCTTACCTTTGGCCCCTCCTGAAAGATTCTATCGGGATACCAAGAAATTTGAAATGTTCTTGAACCAGTGCAGACTCCACTTCCTTTGCAAACCCGCTGTATTCCAAGATGACGCTGCAAAAACCGCTTTCATGATGTCGTACATGGGTGGGAATGCTGCAAGCTGGACGATACCTCTAATGGAAAGGAACGATCCTGTGCTTCACCAGTTCACTGACTTTTGCTCTGAGATGAGGAAATTGTTTGACCACAAATCACTCATGATGACCCTAGATCGGGAACTCCTTACTCTACGCCAAGGGTCACAGGATCTGTTGTCCTACATCACTTCTTTCAACCGACTCGTGGTTGAAACAGATTGGCCTCCGGCAAAGAGAATCACCTTGTTTTACCAGGGCTTGAGAGGAGAATTAAAAGATGTTCTTTCCCAAGTTGTTCAGTTACCAGCAACCTGTGAGGAGTTGATTGACCTAACAGTTCAGCTGGACCATCGTTTACTGGAAAGGCGAGGGGATAAGAGCAGGGGAGAAGTACGAGGATGGTACCCCAGACCAAAACCCTTTGCGGAAGACTCACCCAAAACCGCAGATGGGGTCGAGCCTATGCAAATAGGTGGCATTCGGGGCCCCTTACGATGGAAGAACGCGAACGTAGGATGAAGATGAAGCTCTGTTTGTATTGTGGCAAGGGCGGTCATTTCATAAGGGAATGCAAGGCAAGGGCCCAACAACAGGAGAGAAACCCACCTCCCCGAAGACCCACCGTTCTGGGAACAAAAGAGGCATCGGGAAACTGAAGAGTCCAAACCAGAAGGAGATCACTGGGTTGGGCGAACGACGTACTTCGATCTCCTCACTAATCGCTAACACCTTAATGCCAGCTGTGGCCCATATTAACATGACTGTGTCTTTGTGGGTTTCTTCCGAAACCGTCGTTACTGTGGACGCCTGTTGGATTCCGGAGCCACCGGAAATTATATGGATATCGAGTATGCTTCCTCTTTGGGGGTCGCATGGGAGAAGAAGGAAGAACCAGAGAATGTGAAGGCAGTGGATGTATCCGCATTAGCTTCAGGACCAGTAGTAAAGCATACTTTACCTCTTCGCATGCAAATTGGGACGGATCACGCCGAGTACATCCAGTTCGACTTGATAGCGGCACGCAGTACCGCCTAATCCTGGGAATGCCCTGGCTGACCCTACACGACCCTACGGTGAGTTGGACTGCTCGTACCGTGTCATTGACCTCTGCCTATTGTACGGAACACTGCAGGCTTCCTCTCCCCTTGTCTATAGAAGTCGATGCAGAACCCACCTGTGCACGTTATTTGGCCTCGGCATGTGCACCAGAAAGCACTTGTAGCGCTACCACCTTGCCGGATGAATACACGGAGTACCAGCCTCTCTTCAATAAACAGAAAGCAACTCATTTACCCCCACACCGGGTCTATGATTGTTGTATTGAGCTACATCCAGGAACGGCCATTCCCTGCAGTCGGGTCTATGCCCTTACAGAAAAAGAAAATCAGTGTCTGAAGAACTATATAGATGAAAACCTGGCTTCTGGTTTCATTCGACACTCCACTTCTCCAGCCTCTTCGCCCCTATTCTTTATACCGAAAAAGGACTGTGCCGAGTTAAGAATGTGTATCGATTACAGGGCCTTGAATAACATCACGGTGAAGAATCGGTATCCCTTACCATTAATTTCGGTACTAATGGACCAATTGAAAGGGGCTCATTACTTCACGAAGCTGGATCTGAGAGGGGCCTACCATTTGGTCCGAGTCAAACATGGAGACGAATGGAATACTGCCTTCCGGACCAAGTTCGGCCTTTTTGAGTACCGGGTGATGCCATTCGGGCTCTGCAACGCCCCAACAGCCTTCCAGTATTTTATGGACGAGGTATTGAGAGAATTGCTAGATACCATCTGCATGGTTTACATCGACGATATCCTCGTCTACTCTCCTACTCTCCAAGAACACATTGAACACGTCAGAGAAGTACTGGATAGGCTACAGCACCACTCTTTGTACGCTAAACTGGAAAAGTGCCTCTTCCATGCTCAAGAAGTGACCTTTTTGGGATACGTGATAAATGCCAACGGCTTTCAGATGGAGAACGGTAAGGTGGAGGCCATCACAAGATGGATGACCCCTCAGTGCGTCAAGTCCGTGCAGAGTTTTTTAGGATTTGCAAATTACTACTGGCGTTTCATTCAAGATTTCTCCAGGATCATCCATCCCCTGTCCTGTCTGTTGCGTAAGAACGTTCCTTTCGTATGGAACGACGAAGCGGAACAAGCATTTCAATACTTGAAAGAAAAGTTCACCCAGGCTCCCATCTTACATCATCCTGATGCACAGCTCCCGTACATCCTTGAAACCGATTCGTCCCAGTACGCCTTGGGAGGGGTCCTGTCACAAAGACATCCCACAACAGGACAAATCCACCCGGTGGCCTACTTCTCCAAGAAACTAAGCCCTAGCGAGGTCAATTACTCCATCACAAACAAGGAGCTGTTAGCGATCAAAAAAGGGTGCGAGGAGTGGCGCCACTACCTGTTAGGGGCCCGTCACACCATTGAAATCTACACTGACCACCGGAACTTGCTGTTTCTGAAAACAGCCAAGGCCCTAACACCTCGACAACTCCAAAGGACTCTCTTTTTTTCGGACTATGATTTCGTCATCAAGTACCAACCCGGTTCACAACACGGAAAAGCCGACGCCCTCTCCCGGAACGTGGACATCCGTGACCATCAGACAATTGATGACATCGAGCCTCCCTCCATCTTGTCCGAAAAAGCTTTTCCGAGAACCACGATTGCCTTACTCACGTCTTCGGACTTTCTTGAGGATATCAAAGTATCATTGGCGGATGTCGATGTCGAAGCATGGCTCCAGGAAGAACCCCAGTGGCGATCACAGAAAGACGAGCTGTTGTATTATCGTCACGCTTTGTACGTACCTGACCCCGGTCTTCATTTGCAAGTCCTAAAGTGGGCACACGACTCCATGTTAGGAGGTCATTGGGGTGTGTACAAAACCATAGCCACGATAGAACGTTCCTTCTGGTGGCCTTCCATAAGAGATGACACCAAGAAATACATCAGAAACTGTTCAGTGTGTGCCCAGAGCAAGGCGCGACATACCAAGCCGACGGGGCTGCTCCGCCCCATACCTATTCCATCCAAACCGTGGCACACGGTGTCCATGGACTTTATAGTGGAAATGCCCTTGTGTCAAGGAAAAACCGTGATCCTGGTGATGGTGGACCATTTGACCAAAATGGGTCACTTCGTACTGTTGGAGGGTTTGCCGACATCCGCAGAACTAGCACTTGTGGTGTTACAACATCTCATAAGGGCTCACGGCATTCCGAGTGTCTTCATCACGGACAGAGGGTCTCAATTCACTTCCCGTTTCTGGAAGTCCTGGTGTAGGACTTTGGACATTGACGCCAGACTCTCGACGAGTTATCATCCTCAGACGGACGGTAAAACAGAACGCCTCAACCAGACTGTTGAACAATACTTGCGTTGTTTTACCCTTCAGAGCTCCACAGACTGGGTTACCCTCTTATGGTTGGCTGAGTTCACGTATAACAACACCGACCATTCGACCTTGGGTTGCTCCCCGTTCTTCTGCCTTTTGGGTTATCATCCTAACATTCTACCCTTCGAATGGCCTGTTACCTCCAATCTTCCTAGCGTACAAGAACATCATACTCACCTGCAGGCGGTAAGACTAAATGCGAAACACCACTTGTCGGCCACTCAGGCTTCATAGAAACACTTCGCTGACAAGAAACGCAGTCAGGAACCGGTCTACGAGGTGGGAGACAAGGTGTGGCTGTCCACTAAACACATTCACCTTAGGGGCATCAACAAACTGAAGCCTAAATACATAGGCCCCTATAGTGTGGAGGAAGTCATCAATCCAGTGGCGATGAGACTGGCTATTCCCCGCTCGTGGCACATACACCCTGTTTTTCATGTGTCCCTGCTGCTACCCTGTTCCCTAGACACTAGACTGCCCGATCACCCTCCCCCGGTTCTAGTCGAGGGTTTGGAGGAGTACGAGGTGCAAGAACTGTTAGACTCTAGATTACACCGAGGTAGAGTGCAGTACTTAGTGAGTTGGAAGGGCTTTGGGGTCGAGGACAGGACATGGGAACCTGAGCAGAACCTCCATTGTCCAGATCTGTTATAGCAGTTCCATCAGACCCATCCGGGTAAACCCAGTCGACCGCCGAGTCGGCGGTCCTTAAGAGGGGGCTCTGTAGCGATCTCGAGCAGCAAGACAAGGTGTCATGTAAACAGCCGCACTACATCTCCTAGAACCCCCTGGGCTCAGGCGGTCTGGAGATCGTTAACGGCTGAGGTACATAAGCGCCTCCCAGGAAGGGGAGGGTGCTTGTCAATCCTTCCTGTTCCACTGACTGAGCCTGTTGTCCGCCGGAGTTCCACGGACGCTTTCCTTCCCGCTTGAGGACAACACTGGAGTTCCGCGGACACTTTCCTTCCCGCTTGAGGACGACGCTGGAGCTCCACGGACGCTTTCCTTACCGCTTGAGGACGACGCTGGAGTTCCGTGGACGCTTTCCTTCCCGCTGGCGAGGTAGGAAAGGGGGATAGATAGCGCAGCTGTGCTATCAAGACCGCTCCGTAGATCTTGCTATTTCCTTGTTACTTTCGTTTGGCACCTTGAGTGCACAGGATGAGAACAATTCTGGCTGAATACATTAAGTAGTGACTTAACTACCGCGTACCTCCCCCCCCCTTTTCACCCTAAGAAACTATTCCGGGACCTTCCTAAGCCCGAAACGTTTACTAATAGACACCGTATTGAGAGCTGTGGTATTCAACAGCTGGATATTGTCTGTGGATATTCGTGCAACAGTTGATGTGATTGTGGGATTGCTTACAACCCTAAACACAGCTGAGCAAACAGTGAGTGTTTCTTATTAATGATCCTGTCTCACGAGGAGAAAGCAACCTCACTATTTAAGGTAACAAGCTCTTCTTTTGTCTCCATAGCTGTCCTGGGTTCAGAGAACTCGCACCTTAGACCAGACCGTGAGGGGTGCCCTATCAGCGCAGTCCTTTATTATTTTGTCCCCTTCCCTTTTCCCCGGAGGGCGATCTTTCCTAATTGTGTATTACACGTTGGGGGAGTTTGCGCTTGAGGGAACTGGGAGGCTTTTCTTCAAGCTGTGGTCCCTGCCCAAGATAAGCAAAGGTTAGTGGCAAGTGTTTTCTATGTTGGGCTACTACCTTTCTGACTAAACCTGACACAACTTCAGGAAATGCAAAGTTGGCTGACACTCAATCATCTGAAATTGAATGCACTCAAAACTAAATTCCTCCTTGACAACAGTCCCCAGACATTGCAAAATGGGTTCAACATCTAACAGCCCTCCACTGTACTCCAAACATCATTAATTTCACAAGCTCACTCGGAATAACACTGAACAAACATCTGAACATGCAGAATCACATTAGTGCTCTCACCAGAGCAGCAAACGTCCGCCTGAGCATCCTAAGGAAAATACAACTGTTCCTTCCCCCACAACTACCTCAAGACCACAGTGCAAGCATTAGTGATCTCTAAACTGGACTATGTCAGTGCAACCCTCTGTGGACTTCAGAGAGCAAAGATGGCCACACTCGAGGCCTCTCTCAGTTCTGCTGCAAGGCTCACCACAGGCTCCAAACGTTATGATCACATCTCACCTGAGCTTAAAGCTCATAATTGGCTCCAGTATGAAGCAAGGATTCATCTCAAAATGTCCTGCATGACCCACAAAGCTCTACACTTCAACCCCCCGTTATACCTTGCACAAAAACTTGAGCTCTCAGGAGGCTCTAGATCCTCTCGGGGCTCCAGCACCTTACTACTTGAACCTCAGAAATTCCATAAAAAGAAGACTTGCAATCGAGCATTCACAGGTATTGCACCCAGAATCGGGAACTCCTTTCCACCAGAAATAAGACTGAATAATTCCACAGGTAATGGTTCAGGTAACGATTCAGGGGTCTTCTCTAACATCACAGCTTTATTCATTATCTTATCGTTTTGGGGATTGCCATCATGAGCAGTTCGATTTGATTGACTACTACCACCACCAAGTATATTCTTTAGAACCTCTCCCACCTTTACTTCCGCTTCTACTTGTTCAGTATGGTCACTTGAACTAGTCTCCCTTTCCTGATTTTTTTTCCAATACCTTTAATATTTAAGTTACAGTTTCCACACACAGTCAGAACCTCCTACACATTTTTCGAGTAGCTTTAGGATAGAGGATAATAAATGTTCTAAGGATACTAGTGAATCCGAGACTATTAGATCCTTCCTTAGAGTTTGACTGGGTTGGGTATCACTGATATTTAGATCAAGGGTCAAAGAGGGGTGTGATTGTAGAAGAGAATAATTTGAAATATTTTAGGGGGTACTACTGAATAGTTTTAGTCCTATAGGAGCTGCTATTGCTGGGTATTTGCTAGTTCCGTAATCTTGTTTAGTATCATGAGAAATATACCTCCTGCAAAGCTCTAAGTCCAAATCGGGGGAAGTAAAATCTTTAATTTGGACATCCTCTACTAAGACGGGACCAGGGGTCTCTTCTATGATTACGTGTGGTGTTCTGTGTAGGATTACATCTGCAGTCTTGGGAGATGGTAAAGTAGATCCTAAGGATATCGGAAGGACTGGAGAGCCGATCAGGTCCTCAGGGCACCGTACTGGATGCCTCTTGGATTTAGGGGCTCTCCCCCTCCATGCTTACTATCAAGAGCATGCATGTAATTCAATGGCCTAAACCATAACAGTAACTGTATTAACAGTATTGACCATTATATCCTCATTCGTACCCACAAGTCTTCGCCCTGACCTGAGTTTTCTTGCCGTCATTTTATTTAAGGCCTGCACCAAAAGTGTTCAGCGTATAGAACCAGTTTCAATTATATTGGTTATATCCGTTGTAGACTTAATTACAGTCTCTTTAATATCCGGAACAAACAGTTCTCTCTACAACAGCTGGAGCCAGACCTGTCCTTTCTCTGCCAAAAATAAAAGGAACCAAGGACCCAAGGACAAAGGGACAAAGAGACAAAGGGACAAAGGGGCTAAAGGATAGGGCGTTACATCATGAATAACCATCCATAACCATACACAACAAAGAAAGCAGTTCAGAGTCAGAGTCCAGAGTCACCAAAATCACGGGACGGAGGAACCAGAGTCAAGGATGCGCAGCGATAAGCCGCATGGAGGCAACTTTTCTTTTCAGTCACAGCTCCCGGTGTCCCTGCAACGTCCTCACAGTGCGCTAACTGCTACTGCTACTGACTTTATTTTTCAGGTCACAACTATTGCGGGGTGAGCATAGGGTGGGAGAGCGTCCAGCAACTTTGGCCACAGCGAGAAGACGGGCGAGAAAACAAGCTGTGTCCCCTCAAGTGTCCTCAAGTCAGCCTCACCAATGCATCTCCCTCCGTTCTAGTAAAATATTTCCCGGCAGTGCAGCTACAGGTCCAGGCCTGTCCGTCCGTTCCAACTTCGAAGCTCCCAGTATTATGCCGCAGTCTCTGTGAATGTCTCTGTGACTGTCAATCACCCACTCGGCGCAGGACGTTCACAGCAATCTCCGGGGGGCCTCTGTACATAGGAAGGAAAAGATAAAGGGAAACAGACCTCCGTTCTCTGCGCCCTGCAGCCCCCCTCCTAGGTGCCTATGCTCCTGTGTGCCAACTTACCTCTGTAAAAAAGACAGTCAGCTAGGGGATGGGGGCGGGGGCACAAGGGAGCACCACCATGCCTAATTTAGTCCTGGTTTACTCTTTGTGCAACGCTCTGCTCCCTGCCTCCTACCTCCCCTCCCATCGCTCAGGCTCAAGGCTCCGTTCACAGCTCCAGCAAGCAAAGCCACCCATGGCACGCTGCACGCCTCAGGGACCGGCGCTGGCTCAGTAGGCAGTCTGCAGTCTCAAAGACCGATGGCCGGCCCGGTGGCAGCCTCGGTGGGCAGTCTCAGCAGTGGACGTGTGGGCTGTGGCTTGCGGTTCGCCGCTCACAGCGATAGCACAGCACGAGCAGGCTTCACCTCCACAGGAGCGGAGTGCGTCTCACTCGTTTAGTTGAATCCTCTCTCACTGTGCCACATAGGGTGCGGGACCACGCAAGGTTGTGGGATGAGGCCACTGGATCAAGGTAGGGGTGGCATAGACTCTGACATATTGTCTCAGACAGAGAAAGGTGATGGACTAAGAATTGACACAGAGGATGGGAAGTAAAGAGTACAACATGGTTACAGTGGAAGAGATATAGATGCAGAGGTACATACAGTGTGGGAGGACTACGGCTAACGGCATATGGCAATGACATCTGAGAGAGTCATGACATGGCTGTAGTACAGGACACACTGGCATAGGGCCTGATGCTTAATTAGATGCTGGCATCGGGACTGATGCGTAATCAGAAGCTGGCATATGGACTGATGCGTAATCAGAAGCTGACATAGGGCCTGATGCTTAATCAGACTCTGGCATAGGCCCTGATGCTTAATTAGATGCTGGCATCGGGACTGATGCGTAATCAGAAGCTGGCATAGGGACTGATGCGTAATCAGAAGCTGGCATCGGGACTGATGCGTAATCAGAAGCTGCCATAGGGCCTGATGCATAATCAGACGCTGACATAGGGACTGATGCGTAATTAGAAGCTGGCATAGGGACTGATGCGTAATGAGAAGCTGGCATAGGGACTGATGCATAATCAGAAGCTGCCATAGGGACTGATGCATAATCAGACGCTGGCACAGGGACTGAGGCGTAATGAGAAGCTGGCATAGGGACTGATGCATAATCAGAAGCTGGCATAGGGCCTGATGCGTAATGAGACGCTGGCATAGGGACTGATGCGTAATCAGAAGCTGGCATAGGGACTGATGCGTAATGAGAAGCTGGCATAGGGACTGATGCATAATCAGAAGCTGCCATAGGGACTGATGCATAATCAGACGCTGGCATAGGGACTGATGCGTAATGAGATGCTGACATAGGGACTGATGCGTAATCAGAAGCTGCCATAGGGCCTGATGCGTAATCAGACACTGGCATAGGGACTGATGCGTAATCAGAAGCTGCCATAGGGCCTGATGCGTAATCAGACGCTGGCATAGGGACTGATGCATAATCAGAAGCTGCCATAGGGACTGATGCGTAATCAGAAGGTGGCATAGGGCCTGATGCATAATCAGAAGCTGCCATAGGGACTGATGCATAATCAGAAGCTGCCATAGGGACTGATGCATAATCAGAAGCTGCCATAGGGACTGATGCGTAATCAGAAGCTGCCATAGGGACTGATGCGTAATCAGAAGCTGCCATAGGGACTGATGCGTAATTAGAAGCTGCCATAGGGACTGATGCGTAATCAGAAGCTGCCATAGGGACTGATGCGTAATAAGAAGCTGCCATAGGGACTGATGCGTAATCAGAAGCTGCCATAGGGACTGATGCGTAATCAGAAGCTGCCATAGGGACTGATGCGTAATCAGAAGCTGCCATAGGGACTGATGCGTAATCAGAAGCTGCCATAGGGACTGATGCGTAATCAGAAGCTGCCATAGGGACTGATGCGTAATCAGAAGCTGCCATAGGGACTGATGCGTAATCAGAAGCTGCCATAGGGACTGATGCGTAATAAGAAGCTGCCATAGGGACTGATGCGTAATCAGAAGCTGCCATAGGGACTGATGCGTAATCAGAAGCTGCCATAGGGACTGATGCGTAATCAGATGCTGGCATAAGGACTGATTATAAACAGTTGGGGTTTGTCCTCGGAGCCAGGCTGGAAATATAAATACTGATAATACACAAGTCTCAGTTTTATGCTGTATTTTAATTGTCAGCAAAGTATGAGCCTGTATTTACTTACACAGCTCATGTGTTATTTCAATACATTAGAATCATATAAGTCATTACTTCATTTCTTACATGAGGTTCAAACACGATCAAAACTTAAATATACATTCTAGACATTAAATCATATTATGCAAAAACATATACAACATATAAATGCACAATTTCATGGTTAGGTTATAAAAAACATTTTTCAGAGGTACACCAGAATCAATTAAACTTCAGTCCTGTCTATGTTATTTCTGAATGCCTTTTTGAGGACTGATTGTCACCATGGGGCAATTTTCACCTGATGTGTCCAGCTCGGACACACTGTTTTTATTTTCTACCCTTGGCGACCGGAGCGATGGATCTGCTCAGGAAAGCCGACGCGTTTCCAAACCCGGTCCAATCATTCGGGTTTTTCCTCAGGGCGAGCCTGGGTACCTAGCAGGTTAAAAATTACATTATTAGTGCCTTCTCCTAATTCAATTGGGGTTGTTCTATTTTAGTTTTTGGGCGCCCGGAATTACCTTCTCAGTCCAGCGCCGCTTTGAACGTTAGAACTATGCAATTATTTTCGTTTCACAACCTGTGATGGTGTGAAAATAGGGAATCATTTTTGTGTCTGTGAATATTTAACAGGGGCATATCTAGGAACATACCGTGCCTTCTCAGGACTTACTTGTAAGTGATGAATGCAGTGGGCTCGTGCTGTTGACGAATCCCACGTTGCAACAATCTAGCGAAATCACTCCTCTGTTTTAAAAAAAATACCAAACTTGTATAAGTTCTGCACGAAACCGAATTCGAATGACAGAGCAATCTTACTGCGCAGACATTTCAACAAAGATTTCAAGGGAGCGGGTTCTTACTTGTGTCTGCCGTGGTTTTATTGCTGTCTAAAGACGATTCTTCATTTTTGGAAATTGTTTGGCCGCCTTCAATGCTGTTTAACTGAAAGAGGTTAGAAGGCTTAATTAATCATGCGCGTTTAAAACTGCGGGCTGTACTTGGGGCACTGCATTTTAGTCGGTTGCTCACCTTGCTTCTTTCGGAGTAATGCTCGGTTCAACGCTCCTGCTGGTAAGCGTGCGGCCATGGCGTTGCTGTGTGTAAATGAACACCACGCCTCCAGAGTCATGTGATTCTTATCGCAAGTGTTTCTGGGACTTGTGGTTTTGTATCTTTGGCACCTAACATCTTCAAGGGGGCGATCACTATATTTTGGGGGTGTAGTTAACTGTTGCTCATGTATAATTTACATGCGCCTGAGTGCGTTTCATTAAGTGCCGGTGCTGCTCTCAGGGGAGTCAGTAAGTGTTTCTTTCGAATTCAGAAAGTTCGTTCATCCCGTCGATCACGCAGTTGAACTTTAGTATCAGATATGCTTCCCTTTGCATTAGTAAACTGTCCACATCTCCTCCTCGTGGGGGGATCTTAATACCGGACAATACAGTCCATTTAAAATCCTTTTCACTGTGTCCAAATTGCTGAAAATGTTGTACCATCGGGGCTGTTAATATGTTTTGCTTTATTCTTGAACGATGCTGTGCTACCCTTTGATTTATTTGTCGGGTCGTCTTGCCTATATACAGTTTTGGGCAAGGGCAGATTATGGCATAGACCAAATTGCGGCTTTTGCAATTGGTGAATTCTTTGTGTGTCCATTTGATGTTGTTGTGTTGAAATTCTGTTCCTTCTACCGTATTGGGACAGGACACACAAGTGCCACATTTGTGGTGGCCTTCTACAGGCTTCAATTTCCATAACGTGCGTAGGTCCGTTTTGACCTGACTCACCCCCAAATCTGCCCGGACAATCTGCTGTCCTATGCTCTTGTTTTTTTTAAGAGCGAACAGTAGTTTTTCTAAAGGCATTTCAGACCCAGCAATCAAGTGCCAATTTTTTAGAATGATGGATTTTAACTTATTTGTATGTGGACCATATGTTGACACACATACTAACTTGTTGTTTTTTTGTCAGCAATTCCTCTCTGGGTGTGTGCCAAGCACGTTTAGTCGAATATTTTAACAATTTGCCCGGATACCCTCTTGTTCTTAATTGGTTGCTCAATATTTCAGCATGTGCTACAAAGTCATCTTTTTTTGCACAGTTCCTCCTGATCCTAAGCATTTGGCTATAGGGGAGATTAGCTCTTAGGTTTTGAGGATGATAGCTGGTATAGTGGAGAGTTGTATTTTTGTCTGTTTCTTTGCGATGTAAAGTTGTAGATAATTTTTGGTCTTGTGGGAAGACTTCAACATCCAGAAATGTGAGACAAGTTTTACTAGATGTCACAGTAAACTTAATATCTGGGTGTCTCATGTTTAGCCATTCGTGGAAATAGGTCAATGTTTCTTTTGAGCCCCTCCATTGGCACCAGATATCGTCTATGTAACGATACCACGTGACGATTTTGTCAATGAATGGATTGTTATGGTACACAAAACGTTCCTCGTACAGGGCCATGAAAAGGACCGCCATCTCCGGGGCATAAGGACACCCCATGGCGGTCCCCTTCACCTGCACGTAGAACGTATCCATGAACCGAAAGTAGTTCCTTTTTAAAGCTATTCTAGCATGGTCTAAGATGAATTCTGTGGGCACTCTCTGTGGTTTGGGACGGGTTTGGAGTAAGAACTCAATTGCTTCGAGTCCCTCCTCTTGGGGGATTTGTGTATAGAGGGAGCTGACATCAAAGGTCACCATCAAATCTCGGCTCTCACCAAACGTTGCTTCCTGTATCTTATTAATGAAGTCCATGGTGTCTCGAAGGTATGATTTTACCTTGCCTAAGAACGGTTTCAAGAACACATCAACGTATTTGGCCAGTGGCTCCAATATCGAATCACATCCGGAGACAATTAGCCTCCCGGGTGGTTCGGTTAAGTTCTTATGCAGTTTAGGTAAAAAATATATTACCGGAGTACGTGGTTTCTTTTTCATTAAGTACTCAAATTCTTTGGGGCCTAAAATGCCTTTGTCAAAACCCTCTGTTAGTTTGATTTGTATTTCATTTTGTATTTGTGATGTTGGATCTTCATTTAATACTCTATACCAATCCAATTGGTCAATATGTTTGTGTGCTTCTGCCACATATTTGTCTTTAGCCCATACCACCAAGGCTCCACCCTTGTTCGCAGGTTTTACTACTATTGTTTCGTCGTTTCTAAGGTCCTGTATGGCTGCTTGTTGTTCTTTTGTCAAATTACTTTTAAAAAACATCTTTTGTTTGCTCAACTGCGTGATGGATGAAAGAACGGCTTGCTCAAATGCTATAATTTCCTTGGGAACAGTCTGGGGAGGAGGTGTGAATTTAGACTTATTGGATAGACCAGATGGTTCTAGAGGCCGTGTGTCTTCTCTGTTTGAAAAGTATGCTTTTAATCGTAATTTTCTGCAAAATTCAAGCGCCTCAATTTTAAGTTTAGTCAAATCAGTATTAGTTGTAGGTACAAATTTCAAGCCCAACTCTAGGACTTCAGTTTCATGGACTGTCAGTTGTTTGTCAGACAAGTTGACTATTGACGTTTCTGTTAGCTTTTGTAATGATTTCTGCGTGTTCTCATTTCCCATGCTGTCGGCTGTTTGAATTTGACCCGGTTTCTTGCTTCTCCTTTCTCTAAAACAGAGTTATTGCGTTTGGAAGAACCTTCTCTTGGGTCAGAGTCCCCTGCTGACTCTGATGACGAACTTTCAGAAAAGGTTAAGAATCGATTTTGCGAATGTCCTTGGTACTGTGACAAAGCACGTCGTGATTCAATTTGTGTGTAGTAATGGTCCTTAGATACGGATAGACTGTTTCTAATTTGAATGTCTTTACATCTTTTCCAAACTTGTTAGTCCTATAACTAATAGTATTATCCCTGAATGTTTGGATTTCTTTTTCAACTTTTTCAAGAAGGGCTTTAGCTTCAGTGACAGTATGGTTGTCTTCAATTGCTTTGGCTAAAGTCTCAATCTCCTCCAATTCTTTGTCGCAAATCCTTTTAGCTGTTTCTACTGTATGGACCATGAGGTCCCTGCTGCATTTTGTTGCTATGTAGCTGAAACCCTTTTTGTATACTGGATCCTCTGTGAACACCACTGGCACGTTTTTGACTTGGAGACCCCAAGGTATTGTACCTGCTTTTAAATGTTCAATAAGAAATGCCCGTGGAGTTCGGTTCTGATGTGTTTTTTGGTTAGCCTAGTTAGTTTCTCAGTGACTGATGCATAATCAGAAGCTGGCATAGGGCCTGATGCATAATCAGAAGCTGGCATAGGGACTGATGCGTAATCAGAAGATGGCATGGGACCTAATGCGTAATCAGATGCTGGCATAGGGACTGATGCGTAATCGGAAGCTGGCATAGGGCCTGATGCATAATCAGAAGCCAGCATAGGGACTGATGCGTAATCAGAAGCTGGCATAGGGCCTGATGCATAATCAGAAGCTGGCATAGGGACTGATGCGTAATCAGAAGCTGGCATAGGGACTGATGCATAATCAGAAGTTTGGATAGGGCCTAATGCTTAATCAGATGCTGGCATAGGGACTTATGCATAATCAGAAGCTGGCATAGGGACTGATGTGTAATCAGACGCTGGCATATGGACTGATGCGTAATCAGATGCTGGCATAGGGCCTGATGCGTAATCAGAAGCTGGCATAGGGACTGATGCCTAATCAGAAGCCGGCATAGGGACTGATGCCTAATCAGAAGCTGGCATAGGGACTGATGTGTAATCAGACGCTGGCATAGGGACTGATGCGTAATCAGATTCTGGCATAGGGCCTGATGCGTAATCAGAAGCTGGCACAGGGACTGATGCCTAATCAGAAGCTGGCATAGGGACTGATGCGTAATCAGATGCTGGCATAGGGACTGATGCGTAATCAGAAGTTAGGGTAGGGCCTAATACTTAATCAGATGCTGGCAAAGGGAGTTATTCATAATCAGACGCTGGCATAGGGACTGATGCGTAATCAGAAGCCGGCATAGGGACTGATGCGTAATCAGACGCTGGCATAGGGACTGATGCGTAATCAGAAGCCGGCATAGGAACTGATGCGTAATCAGACGCTGGCATAGGGCCTGATGCATAATTAGAAGCCGGCATAGGGACTGCTGCGTAATCAGAAGCTGGCATAGGGCCAGGGTGCAATAATGTGGGAGGCAAAGAGTAAGTGAGGCATAGGGTGAGGGAGGCCTCCATCGGCATATGATGGGAGTGGCATCGTGCTTGTGGTGGGGCAGAAGGTGGTGTAAGGCAAGGGTGGAATATGTGAGAGGCAGAGAGTAAGTGAGTCATAGTGAGAAGGAGGCTTTGATTTAGGGGGTCAAGAGGGGCTTGGCATTTGGTGGGAGTAACAGTGCACCTGTGGCAGGGGAGAAGGTGGTGTAGAGTGATGGATGCTGAAGATGCAGCACTCGTAGGGTGAGAGAACCATAGTATCTCAGAGGCAAAGGGTGAAAGACAATGCCGTTGTTGTATCAGGGGTTCATATTGAGTCTGTGCCCTAAAGACAGCTCTGTCTGAGAAAAGCAAACCTGCTGAAGTCACAGGTCACAGCCATAGGACGTGAGAGGCAGCGCCCTAGAGAAACACAGGGTGAGAGGAAGAAAGGGTGAGCAAAAGGCAAATGACTGATTAAATGAAATGAGGTACATGTTGAGAAGAAGATAAACAGATGGGCTTCCCGGGAATGAGAGTTAGATTAGAAACAACACAGACAGGAGAGTCTGTAGGAAATCATTTAAACTTCAGGCACAGTCAGTCTCACAGCACTTACCTTATTATTTGCTAGATAGGCAAATGAAAATCTGATCTTCATTTGAATTCTATAGATTTTCTAGATCAAAAAAGGCAATAAACTTTGTTGAATTATCTTCACATTGTGGCATTTTCAAATGGGATAATGGCACATTGGCGCATTGGCACATAGTCAGCGGTAACCAACGACATCAAATTTGGCATCGAGAAAGTATCTCTAAAGGTTCCCTTTTTCTAATCCAAAATTAAATCCTAAGCAAATAAAACCATATTTACATTTCTAATCAGGAAATCATTATGTTCATCTAACATATTTTTTATAAATAGTTTACACAATGCTTTACTGAACTTATCTGTAGATTTTCCAGGAAAGACGAAGCATTTGTGAGCAAGTTGTGGTAAACTGGTTGAGATCTAGGCAAAACAAAAAAACAAGTGAACAAAGTGAAAGATACCTTTCTCTTATAAATATTGCTTGGTTGTTATGCATCAACATTGGTAGAAGGGCCAATCCGATCCAAGACACTAGCCCAAATGTTGTCTTCAGACTTAGGAAGCGATATGAGGTAATATCACCCACATAATTTAGGGCCCTTGTCAGGTTCACATATGAACACTATGCTGGCTTCATACAGGCAAGGGAGCATGATGGTCACAGTATCCCGGCTTAAACATCAGTTCCATCTTGGAGCCAGCATGCCTGCTGACGAGAACCAATGATAAAAGCTCCCAAACCAGCCTGCTGGTTCTTATACACACTTTTAATAACCAAGAGAATTCCCTCATTTCTGAGTGGCGTTTGCCAGAGCAAGTGTCAATGATTTGCAGATCTTTTCTTTGTCTCGGCTGCAGTCAATCAATCAATCAATCAAAGCATTTGTATAGCACGCTACTCACCCTGAGGGTCTCAAGGCGCTTGGGGAGGGGGGTTTGCTACTGCTCGAACAGACAGGTCTTGAGCTGCTTCCTGAAGGCGAGGTGGTCCTGGGTCAGGCGGAGGTGGGTCGGGAGGGAGTTCCAGGTCTTGGCGGCGAGGTAGGAGAAGGACCTTTCCCCTGTGGTAGCTCTTCAGATGCGGGGGACGGCGGCGAGGGCGTGGCCGGTCGATCGAAGCTGGCGTTTGGGAGCGTAGAAATTGAGGTGGCTGTTGAGGTATCCTGGTCCTTGGTTGTGAAGGGCTTTGTGTGCGTGGGTGAGGAGACGGAAGGTGATTCTCTTGTTGACCGGGAGCTAGTGCAGGTCTCGCAGGTGTCCGGAGATGTGGTTGCGACGGGGGATGTCCAGGATGAGTCTTGCTGAGGCGTTCTGGATCTGCTGGAGTCTCTTTTAGAGTTTGGCGGTGATTCCGGCATAGAGGGAGTTGCCGTAGTCCAGTCGGCTGGTGACGAGGGCCTGGGTGACCGTCTTCCTGGTCTCGGTGGGGATCCACCGGAAGATCTTGCGTAGCATGCGTAGGATGTTGAAGCACGACGAGGAGACGGCGTTGACTTGTCTGGTCATGGAGAGGGATGAGTCCAGGATGAAGCCCAGGTTGCGTGCGTGGTCTGTTGGTTTGGGTGCGCTGCCTAGGGTAGGGGGCCACCAGGAGTCGTCCCAGGCGGAGGGTGAGGATCCCAGGATGAGGACTTCCGTCTTGTCCGAGTTCAGTTTCAGGCGGCTGTTCTTCATCCATTCGGCTACCTCCTTCATCCCTTCGTGTAGGTTGGCTCTGGCGGTGGCGGGGTCATTGGTGAGGGAGAGGATCAGCTGGGTGTCGTCGGCGTAGGAGATGATGTTGAGGTTGTGCTGTCGTGCGATGGCTGCGAGGGGAATCATGTAGACGTTGAAGAGGGTTGGGCTGAGCGAGGAGCCTTGAGGTACGCCGCAGATGACTTCGGTGGCTTCTGATCTGAACGGGGGGAGGCGGACTCTCTGTGTCCTTCCGGCGAGGAAGGAGATGGTCCACTGCAGCGCCTTCTCTCGGATTCCGACGTTGCTGAGGCGCTGTACTAGGGTACGGTGGCAGATGGTGTCGAAGGCCGCGGAGAGGTCCAGGAGGATGAGGGCCGCTGTTTCTCCGTTGTCGAGCAGAGCTCGGATGTCATCGGTGGCTGCGATCAGGGCGGTCTCGGTGCTGTGGTTGGCCCTGAAGCCAGACTGCAAGAGGTTGAGGGATCCGTTCGTCTCGAGGAAGGAGGCCAGCTGCTTGTTGACGGTCTTCTCGATGACTTTTGCGGGGAACGGGAGCAGTGAGATGGGTCGGTAGTTCTTGAGGTCGGAGGGGTCGGCTAATGGCTTCTTTAGTAGGGCGCTGAGTTCGGCGTGCTTCGAGTTCTCCGGGAAGGTGACGGTGTTGAAGGAGGTGTTGATGATGTCCCGGAGGTGGGGTGCGATGACAGCGTCGGCCTTGTTGAAGACGTGGTGAGGGCAAGGGTCGGTCGGAGATCTGGAGTGGATGGTGTTCATCGTGCGGATGGTGTCTTCGGTGCTGATCGGGGTCCAGGCGCGGAGGGTGGTGGTGGGGGGCGGTGATTCGGTCGTGGCATGCGTCGGTTGAGTGCTGAAGCTGTTGTGTATGTCCGCGATCTTGTTGTGGAAGTAGGAGGCGAGGGAGTTGCAGAGGTCTTGCGAAGGGGTGATGTCGTTGTTTCCGGCGTTGGGGTTGGAGAGCTCTTTAACGATGTTGAAGAGTTCCTTGCTGTTGTGTGCGTTGTTGTCCAGTCGTTCCTTGAATGCATTTTTCTTAGTGGCGTGGATCAGTTGGTGGTGTTTTCGGGTGGCGAGCTTGAGGGCAATCATGTTGTCCGGTGTTGGGTCTCTGCGCCCGGCTTTCTCGAGGGCTCTGCAGTTCTTCTTAGAGTTCTTGAGTTCGTCGGTGAACCATGGGGCTTTCTTGCTGCCGGGTCTGCTAGGCGGGGTCCTCAGAGGGGCGAGGTCATCTGCGCAGTCGCTGATTCACTTCGTGAGGTTGGTGGCTGCTTGGCTGGGGTTCGATGCGCTGGTGGGTGGGTTCTTCCTCAGGGAGGTTGCGAGCTGGTCGGCTGTGATCTTGTTCCAGCTTCGGCGTGCAACCTGTTGCTGGTGGTGGTGGATCGTGGTCCTTTTGAAGCTGAAGTGGACGCAGCTGTGGTCCGTCCAGTGGAGTCCGGTGGCGTGGCTGAAGGCGATGTCCTTGCTGGATGAGAAGACTGGGTCGAGAGTGTGTCCGGCGTAGTGGGTGGGGGTGGTCACCAGTTGCTTGAGTCCGAGGTTGGCGAGGTTGTCCAGCAGGGTGATGGTGTTGCGGTCGTTGTTGTTCTCCAGGTGGAAGTTGAGGTCCCCGAGGAGGATGTAGTCGGCGGAGGGGAGGGCGTGCGGGCTGATGAAGTCGGCGATGTCCTCGCTGAATTGTGTGCGTGGTCCCGGGGGTCTGTAGATGAGGGTGCCTCTGAGGGTGGTCCTGGCGTTGATGTGGATCTGGAAGTGCAGGTGCTCGGCGGGTGCGAGGGTGTCGTCGGTGTTGGTCGTGATGCGGATGGAGTTCCTGTGGATGATGCCTCCTCCTATATGGTTGATGCGGTCCCTCCGGATGATCTTGTAGCCTTCCGGGATGGCTTTGGCGATGTCGGGCGCTGAGGAGGCGTTCATCCAGGTTTCCGTGAGGAAGGCGACGTCTGGGGCTGTGGTGTCGAGCAGGTTCCAGAGCTCGACGGCGTGTCTGTGGACCGAGCGGGTGTTGAGCAGGATGCAATTCAGGTGGCTGTTGCTGATGCTCGTCGAGGTCTTGGGCACTGCTGGAGTGGTGCAGGTCCGGATGCAGGTGAACTTGCAGGCGTTGCAGCAGAAGGGTCCGTGGGTGCGTCTCGGGGTGGCTCGGTAGCAGTCCGGGAGTCTGCCGGCGTTGAGTGCGTAGAGATCGGTGGCGGCGTAGGTTCGGCGGGAGGGCTGGTGACTGCGGGAGCCAGGGGTCCTGGCCCTGGGCGCGGTCCAGGCGCGGACGGGCGCAGACGGGCTTACCTTTGGCGCACCTTCGGCGCTCAATCTGCGCGCCCGCTGCGCGTGCACGCTGCGCGTTGACCACTCTGCCATATGTGGAGAGTGGGGGGGGGGCGGAGCGAGGGAGGGGCAGCTGGGAGGCGGGGAGCGGGGCGGCGAATGGGAAGGGCTGCAGAGGTAAGGGGCGGGGCCGCAGGGGTCAGCGGCGGGGAGCGAGGCAGGGGGCGCCAAAATCACTGGGGTACAATAATAAACAGAACGGGGATACAGAAAATAAGCAGGGAGCTGAAAATACACCGGGGGATACAACAATCGGAATCACAGAGGTACAACGTTGATCAACACGGGGAGCAGAGAGTAACAAGGAGCAGAGAAACACACTGGGGGAAACAAACGGAATGCAATACCAGCGCGGCGCAGGCGGGGCAAGAGCAGCAATCAGCGGTGTCACAGGGTCACAGCTGCGGGCAGCGGCGGCACTAGGCGGGAACAAGGGGCAGCCTGGTCTCACTCACGAGGAGTGTGCGAGGTGCGTGGGGGTGACCGGCCCAGAGGGACAGAGGTCACAGTGGCATTCATTAGTTGAAGTTGTGTCTCGTCTGTGTCCTGCAATGGCTTAACTGGTTCATTCCATTTGTGTTCCATCTCCAGTACACTGATCTCCTTCCATAGCTGTTGTTCCTTTGGGTGGAAGTTGTTTAACTTTGTCCGACCAAAAAGACATGAACGAAGCACGAATACCAGCCTTCGGTGTATCACTAGACTTTTATACATTAAACTCCTGGTTATACCTTAATCTCCAGAAGTCCACAATTTCTCTCCTAATAATTTGCAGATGTCCAGGAATTTGAATGTGGTGAGAATACATTTTGATCTTGGGATGAATTACAGGCCTTTGGGATAATACTATTCAAGTATTTCTGGAATTTGGTCAGAATTACCCATGGAAAGCACCACGCACCCCATTTAGCCACAGTGCATGGGAGAAACCCCATATCCACGAGATGGATCGGCTTTGGTGGAGATGTGAGTACCATACACAATCTGCAGTCATTTGGTGGTCTTATGCCGTACATCAACTTCGCCTTGACTACTGATGAGCTCTGCCAAGGTGGCTCTGAGCAGTTCATTGAGGATATAGTACTATGCTAACATCTACTCAATGAGCAACAGCATCTTCACTTTTAAAATGATTCTCTGAAAAGGAAGAAAGAAGTGCAGCCAGATGGAAACATCTGGGTATGTGTGGTCGCCCAAGTATCACCACAGTCGTAAACATTATTCAACCTCTACCATGAGCCACTGGGTTCACTGTTGTCGGGTAAATATGATGTTCTCGTTCATCTGTATGCTAACATCACTCAATAGTACATCTTATTGATATCAGTGAAACACACCAAAGAGTCAAAAACCTTCCACTGCAAACTTGATGACTCTTTATCGTCTTTCGCTGAACAAAGGACTATGGTCAAAGCTGCTGGTAGACAATCGATGCTCAACACCAACATGGCCTCTACGGGAATCAAGAGGTGAGGCAGGCTCCATGAATGTGTTAGGAATAGTGTTGGACTTGGCCCTTTTTGCAGGGTCATCCCTGAATTTTTTGCCCTCCTCCTATATTTTGTCTGACTAGTTGTTGGCTATTTTATGACTCTGGGCACTTTACCACTGCTGATCAGTGCTAAAGTGCATATGCTCTCCCAACTGCAAATTGATGTATTGATTAGTGGTCTTTGATTGGATATTTGGTTTACTTGTCAGGCCCTGGTACAGTGCACTGAGTGTGCCCAGGGCGTGTAATACAAATGCTGCTAGTGGGCTTGCAGCACTGGTTGTGCCACCCACAGAAGCAGCCTTGTAAAATGTGTCTAGGGTCTGCCATTGCAGAACCTGCGTGCAGTCTGGTACTGTCATGCTGACTGGGCAAGTGCACCCACTTGCCAGTCCCTAAACCTTCCCTTTTCTTTATATCAGTCACCCCTATGGTAGGCCCCAGGGCGGGGTGCATTGTAAGTATAAGGTAGGACAAGCCCTGATGTGTGTGGCATGTCCTAATAGTGAATTACAGCCATTTTAGTTCTTCACTACTGCAAAGCTACCTGTTCTCCATAGGCCAGAATGGGCTGGTAGAATTGTTACATTCTATGGGCCAGATGTAGGTAACTTCAATTTACCGACTCCTAAATACCGAATTTTACCGATAAGGTATTTATGAATCGGTAAATTTGAAGGTGGGCGATGTAGGTAATTTTTAGATTTGAATTACCGAATCGGTAACATTCGGTATTTACTGATTCGGTAAATACCGAATCGGTATTTCCCATTGATTCCTATGGGCTGTGAAGCGGTAAATACCGAATCCTGCAAGGGTGCAGGGAGTGTCACTTTGACACCCTCTAGCACCCCAAGTACAGGCATGTGTGACATGTGGCACACATACATGCCCTAAGGGCATGTCTGTGTGTCACATGGCACAGGTGTGCATGCACAGATGTGCATGCACACCTGAATTCGGTATTTTACCACACAATAGGATTGTGTGGTAAAATACCGACTCTTAAGGGCCTGTGTCACTCTCAGGAGTGTCACCTACATTTAGATTTACCGAATCGGTAAAATTACTGATTCGGTATTTTACAGAATCAGTAAATTTACCGAATCGGTAAATTTACCGATTCTGTAAAATAATGGCCCCTACATCTCAAAAGCCAAATACCGGTCGGTAACAGCCGAAATCGGCCATTACCGACCGGTATTTGGCTACCTACATCTGGCCCCTTAATCCTAACAGACTCAGAGAACATGATAGAAATTCGAGTTTAGTATGCCTGGACTCAGAATAATAAAATACATATTTTAGTAAAGTTTATTTTATTATTCTGTGTTTGCAAATACCACTTTTAAAAAGTAGGTATTTGCTTGCCTAACCATTTCAGCACGCCTCTGCTAGGTTGTGTATTCCTTTGTTTGGTTTTGCAAGTGCCAGGGTTGGGGGATTCCAGGAGACAGGCTGGGGCCGCCCGGTGGTGAATAGAGATATCTGCATCCAGATGGGAGGGAGGAGGGCACCTGGGACTTGAATAGGGCTGGGCCTTCCCTCTACAATGCCGGCTCCACCCCCTGTGGTGTGTCTGATGTCTCTGCCCTGCACACTCAAAGAAGAGAAGGAAGACTGTCAACAGAGTGCTCCAGGACTATACTTGCCTTCCACAATGCTGCCTCCACCTCCTGTGGGGAGTCTGATGTTCCTGCCCTGCATGGTGAAAGGAAAGGAGCAGTATGGTCAACAGAATGCTCAGGAAGTGGTTTGGACTGGGCACAGGCCCCTCTCCCCTCAGAGAACAAAGGATTTTGGGGTATAAGTATTGGGACCCTGCTCTCATGAAATTAGATCACTTCTGGAACTGACAAGACATAACCTCTGCTGAGAAGAAGGAACCTGAAAAAACTGAGGAGAGACTATTCCCAAGCTGAAGCGCTGCTTGGGAGATTTGGCCTGCAGTGGTTGCCTGGCTGCCTGGAGAGGAGAAAGGACTTAGTGGATTTTACCTTTACTTTCAACTTGTGCCAAGATCTCCGAGTCTTGGAAGAGAGCTTGCCCCTGACCGAAGTCCCAGGACCAGTGGACTTCACCAGCCTTTGTGAATTGCTGCTGTTCCAGTGGCTACAGAGGCAGGGAGCTGTGACCGACTCTCATAACCGGCCTGGTGTCCTGTAGCGCACCACATTGAGCAACGTCCGCCTCGAACAACGCAAGCTCTGCGCTCACCAACTCCGTCTCGACGCCGTCAACGAGCCGTAGCCTGCACCGTGACTGGAAGGACACCGCAACGTGCAACGCCTCGCTACACCGACTCGAACTGGTCTCACCGACGCGTCACTGCTGCTGACTTCGAATCCTGAGACCGCACAGGAGTTGGGCACTGCCTCGCACACTTCGCGACGCACCGCCCGACTCGCACCGCTGTCCGGACTGACCGACGCCAGCTCCCGAACTCTGGGTCGAACGCCACACCGTAAAACTGGAAGCACCGCAACGAGCACCGTCCGCCCCGAACAACGCAAGCTCTGAGCTCACCGACACCGTCAACGAACCGTAGCCCGCACCGCAACAGAAGGGACACCGTGACCTGCAACGCTTTCTTTTTCTACAACGCGATGGACACCGGAACCGGCTCGCACATCCGTGCCGGCCGCCTCAAGGAAAAGGTACTGTGTTTGAGTCTGTCGACATTTGAGTTGGCCCGGACCGCCGCGGTCCGCTGGATTTGTTGGACTCTGTGCTCTTTTCAGCAACGCTGTAGACGGACGAGGCTACAGACACACAGAACTTTGAACTAAGCTTTTTAAGCCTGGACTCTTGAAATTTGATAGTACTGTGGATTCTTTTTGTCGTTTATTGGTCTTGTGGTAACTCTATATAAAGTAGCCTTATTTTTAATATAAAACCTGTGTGGTGTCCATTTGTAGTGTTGTCACTGGGTTACTGTATGTGGTCACAACTGCTTAACTTACAAAGACTCTGAAATAAGCCTTGACTGTTCGCGTCACACTACCTAGAGGGTGAGCAGGGGTTCTTTTGGGAGAGTAATTCCCTTGGTGAATAGAGATATCTGCATCCAGATGGGAGGGAGGAGGGCACCTGGGACTTGAATAGGGCTGGGCCTTCCCTCTACAATGCCGGCTCCACCCCCTGTGGTGTGTCTGATGTCTCTGCCCTGCACACTGAAAGAAGAGAAGGAAGACTGTCAACAGAGTGCTCCAGGACTATACTTGCCTTCCACAATGCTGGCTCCACCTCCTGTGGGGAGTCTGATATTCCTGCCCTGCATGGTGAAAGGAAAGGAGCAGTCTGGTCAACAGAATGCTCAGGAAGTGGTTTGGACTGGGCACAGGCCCCTCTCCCCTCAGAGAACAAAGGATTTTGGGGTATAAGTATTGGGACCCTGCTCCCATGAAATTAGATCACTTCTGGAACTGACAAGACATAACCTCTGCTGAGAAGAAGGAACCTGAAAAAACGGAGGAGAGACTATTCCCAAGCTGAAGCGCTGCTTGGGAGATTTGGCCTGCAGTGGTTGCCTGGCTGCCTAGAGAGGAGAAAGGACTTAGTGGATTTTACCTTTACTTTCAACTTGTGCCAAGATCTCCGAGTCTTGGAAGATAGCTTGCCCACTGACCGAAGTCCCAGGACCAGTGGACTTCACCAGCCTTTGTGAATTGCTGCTGTTCCAGTGGCTACAGAGGCAGGGAGCTGTGACCGACTCTCATAACCGGCCTGGTGTCCTGTAGCGCACCACATTGAGCAACGTCCGCCTCGAACAACGCAAGCTCTGCACTCACCAACTCCGTCTTGACGCCGCCAACGAGCCGTAGCCTGCACCGTGACTGGAAGGACACCGCAACGTGCAACGCCTCGCTACACCGACTCGAACTGGTCTCACCGACGCGTCACTGCTGCTGCCTTCGAGTCCTGAGACCGCACAGGAGTTGGGCACTGCCTCGCACACTTCGCGACGCACCGCCCGACTCGCACCGCTGTCCAGACTGACTTACGCCAGCTCCCGAACTCTGGGTCGAACGCCACACCGTAAAACTGGAAGCACCGCAACGAGCACCGTCCGCCCCGAACAACGCAAGCTCTGAGCTCACCGACACCGTCAACGAACCGTAGCCCGCACCGCAACAGAAGGGACACCGTGACCTGCAACGCTTTCTTTTTCTACAACGCGATGGACACCGGAACCGGCTTGCACATCCGTGCCGGCCGCCTCAAGGAAAAGGTACTGTGTTTGAGTCTGTCGACATTTGAGTTGGCCCGGACCGCCGCGGTCCGCTGGATTTGTTGGACTCTGTGCTCTTTTCAGCAACGCTGTAGACGGACGAGGCTACAGACACACAGAACTTTGAACTAAGCTTTTTAAACCTGAACTCTTGAAGTTTGATAGTACTGTGGATTCTTTTTGTCGTTTATTGGTCTTGTGGTAACTCTATATAAAGTAGACTTATTTTTAATATAAAACCTGTGTGGTGTCCATTTGTAGTGTTGTCACTGGGTTACTGTATGTGGTCACAACTGCTTAACTTACAAAGACTCTGAAATAAGCCTTGACTGTTCGCGCCACACTACCTAGAGGGTGAGCAGGGGTTCTTTTGGGAGAGTAATTCCCTTGCCCTGATTAGAGGGGAGGGTCCCTGCTTTTCACAAGTTTCTACCTGTGCCAACCAGAGACCCCCAATTCTAACATTGGTAGGCAGTGGAAGGGATTCCGAATTTGCATTTGTGACTCACGTACAGTGATTGGTGAACACTACTTAGTGAGTGCAGACCATAATGCAGCCACGTACTTTTGCTACTTGGTTTTGCCAGAAATCTAAATTTTTTAAATCATTGGGAGGAAGAGAAACTAGAAAACTACACCAATAAACAGCTCAGGAGGTTCTGCAAAAATGGTTAAATTTCCATGACCGGACTCTCCAGAAGGGAACAGTTCCAAAAGGCACTGAGGGCCCGGGTCGAGGCAAGGAATGGCCCTGGAAATGAGATTGAATTTGAGGATGCAGAGCAGCAGCGGGAGGGACCAGTGGGTCCAGAAGGGAGGGGTGCAACCTCCCCGTTGGATAGTAGTGTTTCTGCCCGGGGTCTGTCCCCAGAAGAGTTGGCAGACAGGAAAGAAAACAGGAGGCATGAAATGGAGATGGCCAAATTCAACTTGAATGTACAACTGGAGCTAGGAACTAGGAAATTAGCCCGAGAAGAAAAGAAAATGCAGTTTGAGCATGACTTGATAATGAGGAAGCTTGATTTGGAGCTCGAGGGGCTTGAGGCCTTGAGTGCTTCAGCCCAGCAACAAGAAATGTGTGTAGCTCAGAGATTGAGCTTTGCTGAGTTGGAGGTGGAGTCCAGCTCAGATGGTGGCAGCAACATTCAGTTATCTAGTGCTGAGTTGGAGGTGGAATCCAGCTCAGATGGAAGCAGCAACATTCAGTTATCTAGTGCTGGGAGAGTAGTACACACACCCAGAGATGTGGCACCACACTTGGAGGGGGTTAACATACACCAGGAGGTTCAAGGACATGAGGTAGCTCCAGTAGTGTGCAGTGTCCCTGAAGGGAATAGGGTAACTAGCGTAGGGGTTCATGGTCCAAGTAGTGGGAGGGACACTCTACTGACTCTAGATGAGAGGTGCAGGGAGAGGGGATCCCCAAAGTTGAAGTCATGGAATGTGAGTGTGGAGACTGCCCAGAAGAGTGTGGGTTGTGTGACAGAGACAGTCAGATACTGATTTGCCAGTCTCAGGAGAGTGGTGTGGAGTATGTGTGTGAGGCACTGGATGGATGGTGAGGTGAAGGATAGTTTGGTTGACCCTTGTAGGGGGCTGTGTGATCCAATTCTGGGAGAGCATATTGTAAGTCCCTGTTTTCCAGAGCTATGCCAACACCTGTTGGAGAGTGAGTTCTTTGATCCCAGGGAGCTCACATTGGAGGGAGACCCTTTGGTGGATTCCAGAGGGTCTGAAGAAGCATTGGGGAGTGATTCCAACAAGAGTGGCTCAGGTTTCTTCCAGTCCTGTGTGATGGAGGAGGTTCAGTGTAGCCCATCTTGGGCCCAGTGAATTGGGAGGGGTGTAGAGGCTCACTTCCTGTCTCAGAGGAGGAGTGAGTGTGGGTTCTGTCCCAAGGTACCCAAAACCCAGTCTCAGGGCCTGGATGGTTTCCTAAGGGAACATCAGGTCGGGGCCTAGGCTGTACTTGTAGGCCATTTGAGGAGAATCTCCCAGTATCTAGAGAACGTGGAGACTCTGTGAGCAGAGCTCCAGTAATTCTGGTATCTGGCAGTACCGCTCCAGTTGGGAGTGTGCAGAAATCCAGATGGAGGGGTGAGAGGGGTAAAGAGTCCCCAGTGGGAGAACCGGTGGGTCAGGGGCCAGCCAGAAGGGCTGCGTACCCAGTGAATGGCCATAGTGAAACCACTTCTGTCCTGGGGATCTTCGCACACTGTCAGATGGACAAGGGAAAGGAGATCTGCACCAGACAGACTGTCACATGACACATGAGTTATGTGTCACCCTCAGGCGGAGCATGCGTGCTCACCCAGAAGCCCTGGTGCACCAGGCAAGTGTTCAACTGCAGGGTTGGGTCCCTGAGTTGGGAAGCCAGGTACAGGGGTTACCTGACCTGGAGGGAGGGACATCTGTGATCAGTGTCCCTACCAGTCTGTCTTCTTGGTGTACCACTCCAGGTGGGAGGATACAGCCATCTGGAGGGGGGTGCAGAGAGAGGGAGTCCTTGCCTCTGACCCTGGTGCAGTCTGAGGGTTTAGACCCTAAGTTGGAGAGCCAGGTTCAGGTGTTGTCTGACCTGGAGGGAGGGACAACTATAAACAGTGTCCTGACCAGTTTGTCTTCTGGGGGTACCACTCCTGAAGGGAGGGTACAGTACTCTGGAAGGGGGTGCAGAGAAGGGAGTCCTCGCCTCTGACCCCGGTGCCACCTGAGGTTTTAGACCCTAGGTTTGAGGGCCAGGTTCAGGGTGTCCCCCTGACCTGATAACCCAGTTGTAGGATAGAACCCCTGAACAGGTGGACGAATTGTGCAGGACACCTGCTACAGGCACCCTGACCATTCTGGAAGGGGGTACTGCTCCAGGTGGGAGGGTACAGAGCCCCAAGGAGGAGGACTGGGTGTGGGAGAGCCCACCCCAGTCTCTGGTCCAGACACTGGGTACAGGCCTGGGGATGGTGGGTCAGTGCCAGGATGTCATACCTGACCTGAAAGGAGGGGGAGTGGACAAAGTACCTGGGGCTACTGCCCCCCACTCTCTGATACAACAGAGTTTTGAGAGCTCTGAGAGGCATAACGCCTGGGTCTCATCCCTGACTACTGTCAGAGGCCACTGTGACTTGCTATCTGTCTGTTGGGACACACCTGTGAGCAAGTTAAGGTTAGATGCTGCACAGGTGGTGTCCACAGGCGAAGAGAAGGGTTCACCATGGATTAGCTTGGTGGACCCTGAGAGTATGGACAGAGGATTTGAAATGGGTTCAGATTGGTGTAGAACTGGAATATGCCCCTGCTGTTGCGGGCCAGTTCCATGTTCTATCGCCCTAAGCAGGGAAGCCCGTCAAGGTAGTGATTGGTCTACCCTGCGTTTTGGCTGGAAGGGGGTTGTGTTGGACTTGGCCATTTTTGCAGGGTCATCCCTGAACTTTTTGTCTTCCTCCTATATTTTTTCTGACCTGTTGTAGGCTATTTTTTGACTCTGGCCACTTTACCACTGCTGATCAGTGCTTAAGTGCATATGCTCTCCCTACTGTAAATTGATGTATTGATTAGTGGTTCCATGATTGGATATTTGGTTTACTTGTCAGACCCTAGTACAGTGCACTGAGTGTGCCCAGGGTGTGTAATCCAAACGCTGCTAGTGGGCTTGCAGCACTGGTTGTGCCACCCATAGAAGCAGCCTTGTAAAATGTGTCTAAGGTCTGCCATTGCAGAACCTGCGTGCAGTCTGGTACTGTCATGCTGACTGGGCAAGTGCACCCCCTTGCCAGTCCCTAAACCTTCCCTTTTCTTCATATCAGTCACTCCTATGGTAGGCCCCAGGGCAGGGTGCATTGTAAGTATAAGGTAGGACAAGCCCTGATGTGTGTGGCATGTCCTAATAGTGAATTACAGCCATTTTTGTTTTTCACTATTGCAAGGCTACCTGTTCTCCATAGGCCAGAATGGGCTGTTAAAATTGTTACGTTCTATAATCCTAACAGACTCAGAGAACATGATATAAATTCGAGTTTAGTATGCCTGGACTCAGAATACTAAAATACATCTTTTAGTAAAGTTTATTTTAATATTCTGTGTTTGCAAATACCAATTTTAGAAAGTAGGTATTTGCTTGCCTAACCATTTCAGCCCGCCTCTGCTAGGTTGTGTATTCCTTTGTCTGGTTTTGCAAGTGCTAGGGCTGGGGGATTCCAGGAGAGAGGCTGGGGCCGCCCGGTGGTGAATAGAGAGATCTGCATCCAGATGGGAGGGAGGAGTGCACCTGGGACCTGAATAGGGCTGGGCCTTCCCTCTACAATTTCGGCTCCACCCCCGGTGGTGTGTCTGATGTCTCTGCCCTGCACACTGAAAGAAGAGAAGGAAGAAGACTGTCAACAGAGTGCTCCAGGACTGTACTTGCCTTCTACAATGCTGGCTCCACCTCCTGTGTGGCGTCTGATGTTCCTGCCCTGCATGGTGAAAGGAAAGGAGCAGTCTGGTAAACAGAATGCTCAGGAAGTGGTTTGGACTGGGCACAGGCCCCTCTCCCCTCAGAGAACAAAGAATGTTGGGGTATAAGTATTGGGACCCTGCTCCCATGAAATTAGATCACTTCTAGAACTGGAAAGACGAATCCTCTGCTGAGGAGAAAGAACCTGAAGAAACTGAGGAGAGACTATTCCCAAGCTGAAGCGCTGCTTGGGGTATTGGCCTGCAGTGGTTACCTGGCTGCCTAGAGAGGAGACTTTGTGGATTTTACCTTTACTTTCAACTTGTGCCAAGATCTCCAAGGGCTTGGAAGAGAGCTTGCCCCCTGACCGAAGTCCCAGGACCAGTGGACTTCACCAGCCTTTGGGAATTGCTGGTGTTTCAGTGGCTACAGAGCCAGGGAACTGTGACCGACTCTCATGACCGGCCTGGTGTCCTGTAGGCACAGTATTGAGCAACGTCCACCTCGAACAACGCAAGCTCTGCGCTCACCGACTCCGTCTCGACGCCGTCAACGAGCCGTAGCCTGCACCGCGACTGGAAGGACATCGCAACGTGCAACACCAAGCTACACCGACTCGAACTGGTCTGACCGACTCGTCACTGCTGCTGACTTTGAGCCCTGTGACCGCACACGAGTTGGGCACCACCTCGCACACTTCACGACACACTGCCCGACTTGCACCGCTGTCCGGACTGACCGACGGCAGCTCCCGAACTCCGGCTCGAACGCCGCACCGTAAAACTGGAAGCACCGCAACGAGCAACATCCGCCCCGAACAACGCAAGCTCTGATATCACCGCCATGACAGAAGGGACACCGTGACCTGCAACGCTTTCTTTTTCTCCACCGCGACGGACACCAGAACTGGCTCGCACATCCGTGCCGGCCGCCTCAAGGAAAAGGTACTGTGTTTGAGTCTGTCGACATTTAAGTGGGCCCGGACCGCCGCAGTCCGCTGGATTTGTTAGACTCTGTGTTCTTTTCGGCAACGCTGTAGCCGGACGAGGCTACCGACTCGCACATAACTTTGAACTAAGCTTTTTAAACCTGAACTCTTGAAATTTGATAGTACTGTGGATTCTTTTTGTCATTTATTGGTCTTTTGGTAACTCTATGTAAAGTAGACTTATTTTTAACATAAAACCTGTGTGGTGTCCATTTGTAGTGTTGTCACGGGTTACTGTATGTGGTCACAACTGCTTAACTTACAACGCCTCTGAAATAAGCCTTGACTGCTCGTGCCACGCTACCTAGAGGGTGAGCTGGGGTTATTTTGGGAGAGTAATTCCCTTGCCCTGACTAGAGGAGAGGATCCCTGCTTGTCACAAGTACCTACCTGTGCCAACCAGAGACCTCCAATTTTAATAAATAGCAAAACATGTTCCCCAAGTTTAAAAGTCAATTTGGATTAGAGCTGAAGGAGTGTGTATGTATACAGTGTAATATCTGTTTATGGATCATTTACAATGTAGATTTCTAATAGACATAATTTACAATGTAGATTTCAGGTAGACATCATTCACAATGTAGATTTCTAGAAGTCTTCCTTTACAATGTAGATTTCTAGTAGATATCACTCACAATGTAGATTTCTTGTAGACATCAATCAATTAATCAAACATTTGTAGAGTATGCTACTCACCCTTGAGGGTCTCAAGGCGCTTAGGAAAGGGGAAGCAGCTACAGGTCGAAGAGCCAGGTCTTGGGATGTTTCCTGAAGGTCGGCAGGTCCTGGGTCTGACGCAGGTGGATGGGGAGGATGTTCCATATTTTGGCGGCGAGGTGGGAGAATGATCTTCCGCCGGTGGTCGTTCGGCGGATGCATTGGACTGCGGCGAGTGCGAGGTTGGCGGAATGGAGCTGACGGTTCGGGGTGTAGAAGACTGGTCGTTCATTGAGGTATGCTGGTCCGGTTTTGTGGAGCGCTTTGGGAGCATGGGTGAGCAGCTTGAAGGTGATCCTCTTTTTGACCAGGAGCCAGTGCAGATCTCTCAGGTGGGTGGTGATGTGGCGAGAGAGTCCAAGGATGAGGTGTGCGGAGTTGTTTTGTAGGTGCTGGAGTTTCTTCTGGAGTGTGGGTGTGGTTCCTGCGTAGAGGGCGTTGCCGTAGTCCAGCCTGCTGATGATGAGTGCTTGGGTGACAGTTCTTCTGGTTTCGGTTGGGATCCATCTGTACATCTTGCTGGGCATGCAGAGGGTATTGAAGCAGGAGGAGGAGACCATCTTGACTTGCTAAGTTGAGTCCAGGATGAAGCCCAGGTTGCGTGCATGGTCAGAAGGTGTTGGGGCGGCACCCAGCGTGGCCGGCCACCAGGAATTGTCCCAAGCGGAGGGGGTGGAGCCAAGGATGAGGACCTCCGTCTTGTCCCAGTTCAGTTTCAGCCGGCTAGTCTTCATCCACTCTGCAACAGCCTTCATTCCCTCATGGAGGTTTGATTTGGCAGTGGCCAGTTCCTTGGTGAGGGAGAGGATCAGCTGGGTGTCGTCGGCGTATGAGACGATGTTGAGGTGGTATGCTTGGACGATGTTGGTGAGCGGTGCTATGTAGATGTTAAAAAGGGTCGGGCTGAGCATTAGGGTACGCTGCAGGTGATTGTTGTGACTTCGGACCGGAAGGGGGGGAGGCGGACTCTCTGTGTTCTGCCGGTGAGGAAGGAGGTGATCCAGTCCAGGGATTTGTCTTGGATCCCTGCGTCATGGAAGCGTCTGCGCAGGGTGTTGTGGCAGACGGTGTCGAAGGAGGCCGAGAGGTCCAGGAGGATGAGGGCCGCTGTTTCGCCATTGTCCAATATGGTTCTGATGTCATTGGTGGCAGCGATGAGGGCGGTTTCGGTGCTGTGATTGCTGCGGAAGCTGGATCGGAGGCGTCCAGGACATTGTTTTCCTCCAGGAAGTGAGTCAGTTGTCTGTTGGCGGCCTTCTCAATGACTTTTACCAGGAACAGGAGCAGGGAGATGCGTTGGAAGTTCTTGAGGTCCTTTGGGTCCGCCTTGGTGATTTTGAGAAGGGTGTTGATCTCAGCGTGTTTCCAGCTTTCTGGGAAGGTGGCGGTCTTGTAGGAGTTGTTGATGATCTTCCTGAGTTGGGGTGCGATCATGCAGCTTGCTTTGTTGAAGATGCAGCAGCAGATGGAATAGGTCATGTCCTCTTCCCTTGTAACAATCGCTCGAGAGCGGCGTTAATAAAAATATTTCCCATTTGGACTCCGACCTGCTGGTGGAGCCTTTATGTGATTCTAATCAGTTTTGAGTGTAACGATCACTTGAGGGCGGCATTTGCACATTGTGCAGCTCGTCTCCAACTGGCTGGTGGAGCCTGCCAGAGATACAAATTTTGTATCAGGCAACAGGAGTAAAATCCATAAACCACATTGAGATTTGGGTAGGTACGTGAGAAAAACAACAGTATCTCAAGTGGTATCATTAGGTGGCACAGTTAGACACGAATGTACAATACATTAAAGGAAAGAAAAGGAGACTCTCAGTTGTTTTTTTAAGAAAGTGCACAAGGCATCAAATATTTGGAAGGGGAAAAAGAAAAAATAAGTAATACAGTTGTGACAGCACTCTAGGCAAGAAATTGCGTGAACAACCCGAATTGGACTTGGTGCTCAATTGTGTAAGTGACACAAGGGGTGGCGACGCAAGTGACATTGTGTTATCAGCGAAAAACAGCGCAAGGTGCAATTGTGGACAAGTATATACAGTGAATATGGTGGTTCAAGTCAATGATTTACAAGGTATTTTGAATGATTGGTAACAGTTTCTGTTGAACCACGAGAGGGGTGCACCATCAGTTGCGCTGACAGATCGATGATGTTTTGATCCGATTATTTAGGATCATCTTGAGGACCGGGTTGAAAGTTTAGACAGGTCTGTACAAGAAGGGAAAGGAAAAGGGATGAGGGAAGGGATACAAATTTTAATCCAGACCACAACCACCTGGTGTAGGTCTGCTATCCACCACTGGATTTTCCCACCCACCCAACAGGACCTCACAGCCTGTTCATCCCTGTGGCTGTCTAAGTTTGTCTATCCACACTCCTTGTCCTGATGGAGACCCGCTTGTGACGCACAATTAGTTGCCCTCTGACCTCGGGTCGAAACATCGACGTTGTAACCAGACTAGTCCATGCAGCTTTCCTGACTTAATCATAAAAATCATACAGGGGACATATATTTACGCTCAAAACAATGGACAATTCATCATAACCCCCTTTTTATGTCATCCATTTCATGTATTATATGTACAGCACTTTTTTCACCGATCACCACGAGTCACTTTTCTTGCACTTCAATCACCTTATTGTTGTGTATTGCATTGTTTTATTGACAGCCTTTTGCACATGATATGTAATCATACAATACAAATTTCAGTTTTTGACTATCAATCGCTGGTCTTTGTGGTATGTTCTAAATATTGAAGGAGGAACCTGTATATCACTTGTCTGTAATATTGGTTATTACTAAAGTGAACAGTCATACTGTATTTTATACTTTGTACAAAAGAAATAGCCTCTCTCCTGGCAGAACCACTCCTCTTATATTGAAGATGTGGTGGGGGCAGGGGTCGAAGGGAGAGCCGAAGTGGATGGTGTTCATGATTTTGATGGTGTCTTCGTCGTTGACGATGTGCCAGGAGAGTAGAGGGTCGATGTGCTTGGTGGATATAGTCGTGGTGATGGCGTTTGTTGTCGGTGTCTGGGTGTCGAAACTGTTGTGGAAGTCTGCGATCTTGCGGTGGAAAAAAGTAGCCAGGGAGTTGCAGAGTTCTTGTGATGGCAGAATGTAATTGGAGCAGGATCTGTGGGTGGCGAGGTCTTTCACGATGTTGAAGAGCTATATGCTGTTGTGTGGGTTGTTGTCAATGCGTTCTTTGAAGACTTCATTTGCAATGTAGATTTCTTGTATGATTTCTTTACAATGTAGATTTCTTGAAGATATGTGAGCGCAGACAACGAGCACTGAAAGCCGGATATCAGCACAGTAGAGAACATGGCCTCTAGCATGAGTCAGAAGGAATTGTACGAGAAGTTATTTGATCCACGAAAGTTTCTCCAGACGTACTTAGTACAAGACTGTGAATATGTGGACGATACTATGAATCAACTGTTTCCTGCTTACCTGAGGATCTTTTCATCAGGTAGGTACTATTAGTGTTACTCCTCACCACTTAATGTGTGTTTCGTTCCTTACATTTAGTTGGCTGTGCCCCAACTCACCCACAGGTAATAGACATTATAATGATCCATTTACAAGAGCTTTATTGACAAAGATAATTGGTATTGTTAAATTGGGTCGTCACGTCTTCAGTTTTCCAAAAATGCAGTAGTTTGGACTCCTTATGTGTCTGAAGTGGAAAAGAGTGCTGAGGTTTGGCGCTGGCCACAGAGATAACTCTGCCTCCTAACCTGGGCATCTGCTGAGGAGGGGTGAACAGAAGGGATTGACTCTCTGAGCCCCAGCACTTGAATCTGTCAACCAGAAAAGATGGGGTGTTTGACAAGACTATGAAGCAGGTGGGGTGGCCGAAGCAGTTTATTAACTTTGGTAATAACGTCACCTCTATCTGGTTTTCACTGTGGATTTATAACCTGGTGTGACTGTCTCCGTGTTATGATGCACCTGTAAATGTCTTTATGCTCTATACAGAAGTTGAAGCATCCTTTGATATCCCTGCAGTATACTGAAGTGTGAATGTTTCTCTGAGCAGGTGCTGTGGAAGGGGGCTCTCTGATTTACGTTTCTGCCGGCCCCTTCATCCATTACATCCTCCCAGCCTGTGAGTATTTCACTGAGATCACCTTTGCCAGCTTGAATGACAAGTCCATGGAGGAGCTGCAGAAATGGCTGAAGAATGACCCTGGTGCCATGGACTGCAGTCAAGAGATAAAGTTGTTTTGTGAACTCCAGGGGAGCAGGTAAGGATCCTATTCTGTGTGAGAACCAAACTCTTGTTGGTGTCTCACGTCACTTCTATAAATACCTCACTTGCTAATTCACCTCACCCACCCCCACAGAGGTCATTGTAGCCGGGCTGCTGTGTGCCTAGTTTGCTTATAAAAAGATGCTCAGTGAAGATGGATATCTTAGTGATCACCTTTCTAGATCCGAAGAGTTTGGAGAGATGAGATTGTGATGAGAACACTGTAACAAAGACTGTGGCTGGGGTATTATCGGTGCTATCAACTGGTCAAAAGAGACGTGCCCAGTCTAAGGTCTATGGTCAGCTCTGGCAGTGGACAGCTGAAGCCCAGAAACAGTTCCTGAATGACTGAGAGACTGTCAAAAGTACACACTGCCTGTGACAATTGTGGAATGTTTGACACATCTTTGGAATCTGAGATATTGACAGCAGTTTGTGATGGTTTGTGCAGCGTAATGTGCAGTACCTGACGAAAGGGCATTGGAACAAGATTCATGCACTGTACCTTTTCTCATAGGATGATTAGTCTTAATGCACCTGCTGTGTTTGTGAATATGTGCCAGCACTGTGAGCCAGCTGTTAGAGTCCACCTGCATTCGGTCCTACCTTCACTGGCACTGCAAGCCTGCTGCAGAAGTTCACCTGCAGTGGATCTCATGGTTGCTGGTACTGTGATCCAGCTGCTGAAGTCCACCTGCAGTGGGTTCTGTCTTTGCTGGCACTTTGAGCCAGCTGTTGAAGTCCACCTGCAGAGGGTACCATGTGCGCTGGCACAGCGAACCGGTTGCTGAAGTCCACCTTCAATGGGTTCTGTCTTTGCTGGCACTTTGAGCCAGCTGCTTAAGTCCACCTGCAGTGGGTTCTGTCTTCACTGGCACTTTGAGCCAGCTGCTGAAGTCCACCTTCAGTGGGTTCTGTTTTCACTGGCACTTTGGGCCAGCTGCTTAAGTCCACCTACAGTGGGTTCTGTCTTCGCTGGCACTTTGAGCCATCTGCTTAAGTCCACCTGCAGTGGGTTCTGTCTTCGCTGGCACTTTGAGCCAGCTGCTGAAGTCCACCTGCAGTGGGTTCTGTCTTCGTTGGCACTTTGAGCCAGCTGCTTTAATCCACCTGCAGTGGGTTATGTCTTTGCTGGCACTTTGAGCCAACTGCTTAAGTCTACCTGCAGGGGGTTCTGTCTTTGCTGGTACTTTAAGCCAGCTACTGAAGTCCACCTGCAGTCAGTTCTGTCTTTGCTGGCACTTTGAGACAGCTGCTTAAGTCCACCTGCAGTGGGTTCTGTCTTTGCTGGCACTTTGAGCCAACTGCTTAAGTCCACCTGCAGTGGGTTCTGTCTTCACTGGCACCATGAGCCAGCTGCTTAAATCCACCTGCAGTGGGTTCAGTCTTCACTGGCATTTTGAGCCAGCTGCTTAAGTCCACCTGCAGTGGGTTCTGTCTTCGCTGGCACTTTGAGCCAGCTGCTGAAGTTCACCTGCAGTGGGTTATGTCTTTGCTGGCACTTTGAGCCAACTGCTTAAGTCCACCTGCAGTGGGTTCTGTCTTTGCTGGCACTTTGAGCCAGCTGCTTAAGTCCACCTGCAGTGGGTTCTGTCTTTGCTGGCACCTTGAGCCAGCTGCTGAAGTCCACCTGCAGTGGGATCTGTATTTGCTGGCACTTTAAGCCAGCTACTAAAGTCCACCTGCAGTGGTTCTGTCTTTGCTGGCACTTTGAGACAGCTGCTTAAGTCCACCTGCAGTGGGTGCTGTCTTTTCTGGCACTTTGAGCCAACTGCTTAAGTCCACCTGCAGTGGGTTCTGTCTTTGCTGGTACTGTGAGCCAGCTGCTAAAGTCCACCTACAGTGGGCTCCTCCATTTTTCTTCCACACACTAAAGCTTGCATTAAGTAGTAATGCATCAACCCGCTTCAGCCATTGGCTGACTTCACTACGAGTTACGGGATGACACCCTTTCACAAAGAACACATCCGCACACAAAGCAGTTCCATTCAGTGCCAGGGAGAAGTATGAGAATGTGTATTTATGTTTAATCCGAAAACCTTTTTTGCCTGTAGCAAGTGGTTTAATTTAAATTGATAAGGGCCTGGCATATTCCCAAAGTATAAAGTTTTGCAAAAACCACGACAAAGCAAGAAATGCCAGAAGGCTGGCAGACAACCGCAGACCAATTTGGCTTTGCTAATGCTCGTTTTTTAGGTGGACTTCAGCCAGGTGAGGCGTGCCTTTTTTTGATGAATTCACCTGCCTCAGCCCTGCATTCCCTGCTGTTGTCAGCACTGAGGTGGCGCTCCGGTGGCACACCAAATGCAAACCCCTCTACGACTATTCAGATGCAGGCTGGGTGTAGGGGGAGGGTCACCCATCTACTCACGGCTCACATTGGTTGGTTTATGGTCATAGGTTGTAAACAAGGGTGTATCCAAAACACCTGTAGAGGTGCCATGGTCTGTAAACGCATAAGAAACAGTGGTTCTGTCAGTTAATCACAAGAGGTTTCCTAGGCAGTTAATGTTGTGTACAATAAATGCAATATATGGTGCAAGATACTATAATATTGTGCCAGCAGAACCAATGATGTTTCCTTATTTTAATAATTTAAACAAACAGAGGAGTACCCCCAGAAGAAGAGTTTTCCAGTGGGGTATTCTGACTGGCAAAAGGAAAGGGTTCATCCTTTTGTAAAAAAAACCCTCACTCACCAGCCGGGTGGTGACATGCTTCATCATCTGGGTCCACCCTGGTGGCCTAGCGTCACCAGGGTGAGCTTCAACACCTGAGGTACAGTGGAGTAGGTTGTGGATGTAAGTGCAAAAAAAGGTGTTAAGAATTGTCCTGGTTTAGCTTATAGAAAATGTGATTTTTATTAAAAAGCAACAGGACAATATTAAAAGGAAGGGAGATACTGAGAGGGGAGTTACAGCCAAAGTATCTCTATATGTGTATCGGTGTGTAGGTCTAATAACAACAAATTATACTGGAGGGTCTAAAAGAGAGAAGTACGCAAAGTGTATACAAAAAAGGGGGAAACTGAAGGCAACCTAGAAATGTGTGTATCTCTGGCTCAGGTCATCCCCACAGTGGTGAGGAGAGGATGCCCATCAGTCACCACACGGAACCGCCCTTCATCATTTGGGTTTCCCACAAGACCACCATCAAGATAGCCCTGAAACTTTCACGGACGGGGGTCCAGATGGTGAAAGGAACTCCACCGCCGATCAGTTGGGTCACAGAGAGGTCTCGCTACTCAAGTTGTGAGGAACATATATTGGAAAAAGGGGGTGACTGATGTTGCAGTACTCAAAAAAGTGTAAAGAAAAATTAAAGTGATTCTAAAATAGGATAAGGGGGTACTATTAACTTTATTCTGGTGTTACCCACTCTTCCAAGGTTAAAAAGTAGTCAGTAACAGCCACTGTATTATGGGCTGCCTGGATGTTTTATATGGTCGACATGTTTCAGCAATTAAAGACTAGTTTGTCATTGCTTTCTTCAGGACCGTGTTTACTGATAGCTACTGCACAAAAAAAGTGATGATGAAAACAAATAAATGTGCTCAAAATCAAACAACAGATACAGAGATCACCTGATTAAACTAGGTGTTCATATCGTTCTTCTTCCCTCCTTTGAAGTATTACTGAAAAAAAGGCGAAAAACTGGAACATGTAAAGGTTGCACCCGCAGTGTCCTTCAGAATGATAACGCGTACAATATTATGACCATAATTATGATTAAATAATAAATACCCACAAAGTATATCAATAGCGATGATCACTATAGGCGTGTATACTTACACTGGATTTAATATAATAAGTACCAATGTGACAGAAAAACCATCTTACCGAACTTGTAAGAGGTAAGGACCTCACCCCACCTGGCCACGGCTCAGGAAAAGGGGAGCACCGCTCTAAGAGTAGAAAGAAAAGAGTGTACAGTACCATTGTTAACTCTGCTCAAACTATCAGACACTTGTATATCTCGAGTCAGCACACGTACAACCAGGGTGACACCCATTTCTAACTTGTGTTTAAATTTTATCGTATTGGCTGGCTGTTACCGGTAACTGGCACATGTGTACTTCTTAAGTGCGAAGAAAAGGAGACACATGGCCAGGAAAACCGGTCTCGTTTTAAAAGTTAAAAACAAGGTCGCAACCTTATCCAAGGTGAAGGACCTTCTGTTCAGCGTTCATTCGCACAAACATACAAACAAACAAAACGGGAATGCCCTTCCCCTTACCTATCCGTCGGTACTCCTAGATTCGGCGTCCGAGCCGATCGGGGAGGTGGCGGATAGTGTTTGAGAACAGAATTATATCCCAGCACGTAATTGGTCTAAACCTGGTCACGTGGTATCCGGCCGGGTCTCTGGAGGAACACAGATTTTAATTGGCCCGTGGGGGTTTGTCAGTAGCCTATCACCATAGCGTGTTGCTCTCGAAGTAAACATAGACTCGTCAGCAGTTTTTTTAGAATACAAACCTTATGTACAAACCAGGATGTGTACAGAGCTATTCAACCTGGTTAGATAAGGGAAAAAAAGCATATTATTCTTCCAGAGGACGACATGTATTTCTAAGAAACCTCGTTCGTTTGGTGAATGGATATAATAGCGTATATGTACATGTGATATTAGTAATATCCTTGTTAAAGTCGTGTTAAATTAAATTGCTGTACAGTAACCTCCACTTGAGAGACTCACTTTTGTGACCACCTATGGGACTTACTCCAACACCATACAAATGGTGGTGAACAGACATTGGTCCATCCTGAACTCAGATGACTTCTCTATTCAGAGACCCTTGTTTTCATACAAAAGAGGAGCAGAGTTAACAATGGTACTGTGCACTCTTTTCTTTCTGCTCTTAGAGCGGTGCTCCCCTTTTCCTGAGCTGTGGCCAGGTGGGGTGAGGTCCTTACCTCTTACAAGTTCGGTAAGATGATTTTTCTGTCACATTGGTACTTATTATATTAAATCCAGAGTAAGTATACACGCCTATAGTGATCATCGCTATTGATATACTTTGTGGGTATTTAATATTTAATCATAATTATGGTCATAATATTGTACGCGTTATCATTCTGAAGGACACTGCGGGTGCAACCTTTACATGTTCCTGTTTTTCGCCTTTTTTTCAGTAATACTTGAAAGGAGGGAAGAAGAACGATATGAACACCTAATTTATTCAGGTGATCTCTGTATCTGTTGTTTGATTTTGAGCACATTTATTTGTTTTCATCATCACTTTTTTTGTGCAGTAGCTATCAGTAAACACGGTCCTGAAGAAAGCAATGACAAACTAGTCTTTAATTGCTGAAACATGTCGACCATATAAAATATCCAGGCAGCCCATAATACAGTGGCTGTTACTGACTACTTTTTAACCTTGGAAGAGTGGGTAACACCAGAATAAAGTTAATAGTACCCCCTTATCCTATTTTAGAATCCCTTTAATTTTTCTTTACACTTTTTTGAGCACTGCAACATCAGTCACCCCCTTTTTCCAATATATGTTCCTCACAACTTAAGTAGCGAGACCTCTCTGTGACCCAACTGATCGGCGGTGGAGTTCCTTTCACCATCTGGACCCCCGTCCGTGAAAGTTTCAGGGCTATCTTGATGGTGGTCTTGTGGGAAACCCAAATGATAAAGGGCGGTTCCGTGTGGTGACTGATGGGCATCCTCTCCTCACCACTGTGGGGATGACCTGAGCCAGAGATACACACATTTCTAGGTTGCCTTCAGTTTCCCCCTTTTTTGTATACACTTTGCGTACTTCTCTCTTTTAGACCCTGGAGTATAATTTGTTGTTATTAGTATGTAGGGAACATATTGGAGCCAGGTCTTTAAATCTCCCTTAGGTCCTAACCACTGGTTTGTATTTGGTGTGTAGGTCAACATGTTTCTACCATAAGTTGGGATTACCCGGTATTCATCAGGACCATAAACAAGGAGATGGACGGTATGCACCCCCTAAAAGGCGCACCCTATCCTAAATCCTCGTGTACCAAATGGCAGTGTCGCCAAAGGTAAGATGCTCAGTCAAAAAAACTTTTTGGAGCGTTATGTAGGTAACTGGCCTTACGCTTCACTACAGAACTACTATGTCTAACTATGTGACTTGACTACCCCCTGCCCGCTGAAGCAATTTACGGCATAACATAAGTCTTTTTGCTTTTCACAATAAATGCTCCCCAAAAATATTTTGACTGAGCATCTTACCTTTGGTGGCACTGCCATTTGGTACACGAGGATGATCAGGGGTGAGGCACACAGACAAACGTTTTTACGGTGCCGGGACCTACCTCAAACCTCCCCTATCCTTTCCCAACCTGTGAGGAGAAGAGTCCCTTTAAACGGCCCGTACCTTGTCCAGCCACACTTCTCCAGAAGTGCGGCAGGGCGGTTTGTGGTGTCGGTGGCCTCCGGGTGTACTCCTGGTCCCCTCGTCTGCTTCTTTTCCTGGATTCTCGTCCCGAACGTTGCTCCTCTCCCGTCTTCCTTCTCCGGTTTTTGCGCCGTGCGGTCCTGGCCAGGCTTCCTTATCCGCCCCTTCCAGCACTGGTTGGTCAGACTCGCTTGACGTCAGGAGAGTCGACTCCGCCTCCACTTGAGACATCCACGCCGCATTAAAGGGGCCGAGGGATCCTGAGGACGGGGCGGAAAGGTACAGCAGTTAAAGTCCCCGCCCCGTCCACCGACGTCACCAGAGGCCCCGTGACACATCCCACCCCTGGGATTTCCACAATCGGGGGAAATAGGGAAGTGGGATAAAAAGTCAACATTCCCCTGATCAGCCCCCTTCCGGTGGCGGACCTCAATCTGAAAGGGCTGCAGGGCCAAGAACCAATGCAGGATATGCTCATTATGTCCCTGATTACGTTGGAGCCAAGTGAGAGGAGCATGATCCGTGAACAAAATGAAGGGACGACTCTCAAGATAGTATCGGAGTTTCTCCACCCCCCATCGAACTGCAAGGCACTCCTTTTCAATGGTAGAATAGGCTTGCTCGCGGGGAAACAGTTTCCTGCTGATGAACATGATTGGCTTTTCATGCCCTTCCTCGTCCAGTTGTGACAGAACAGCACCGATACCCACCCCTGAGGCATCGGTCTGCAAAAAAAATGGTCTACTGAAGTCCGGAGAGATCAATACAGGGGAGAAGGTGATAGCGTTTTGCAAGGCCCGAAAGGCTGAGGTTTCCTTCGGGGAGGGAACAGGCAATTTAGCAGAAGAATGGGATTTACGGAGGAGGTCCGTTAGAGGTCCTGCCAGATCTGCGAACTGCGGAATAAACCTACGGTAGTACCCTACCAACCCCAGAAAGGCCCTCAGTTCTCTTTTAGTGGTAGGGTAGGGAACAGCTTTTATGGCTTCCACTTTCTTGGTTTGGGGTTGAATCGTACCATTCCCCAGGACATAACCAAGATCATTGACAGTCCTATAGGCGACCCTGGATTTCTTGGCGTTGATATTGAGGTTTGCTTTATGTAGACTGGACAGAATGTTGTCTAGATGAGTGAGGTGGTCTTCCCACGTCTTGCTAAAGACGACGATATCGTCGAGATAGGCTGAGGCGTATTCCAGGTGGGGGGCTAACAGGGTATCCATAGCCCTTTGAAAGGTTGCTGGTGCTCCATGCAACCCAAAGGGGAGGACGGTGAAATGAGAATGCCCAGAGGGTGTGGAAAAGGCAGTCTTTTCCCTGTCTGAGGGAGCTAACAGTATCTGCCAATACCCCTTGGTGAGGTCGATGGTGGTGATATATCTGGCCTCACCAAGGCGTTCCAACAGCTCATCTACCCTGGGGAGAGGGTATGCATCCTGTTTAGAAACCCAGTTAACTGCTCGGAAGTCTATGCAAAACCGGATGCTGCCATCCGGTTTAGGCACAAAAACCACCGGTGAACACCAGTTGCTATGCGACGGGACGATTACGCCCAACCGTAGCATATTATCCATTTCGTTCTTAAAGGCAAGACGTCTAGCCTCCTGGATTTGATATGGTTTTTGTTTTACCACAACACCAGAGGGTGTAGGAACGGTGTGTTCGGCTAGGTGGGTTCTGCCTGGGTGGTCGGAGAACACACTCTTGTGGCGAAGAAGGAGAGAGAGAGCCTCGTCCTTTTGTTGCAGGGTAAGATCCTGATTGATAAGGGTATCATGTACAGTATGAGGAGAGGGAGAAACAATGGAGACCGTTTGAGGGGGTGTACCTAGCCATTTCTTTAAGAGGTTTATGTGATACATTTGTGTTTTCTGTCCAGATAACTGCAACAGATAGGTGGTACGCCCTATCCTTTTAAGGACCTTGAAGGGTCCCTGCCATTCTTTCATTAGTTTGTGGGTGGAGCTGGGTAGAAGTATTAGAGCCCAGTCCCCTACGTTCAGTTCCCTCCACTTTTTCCCTCGATCATAGAAGGTTTTTTGCTTGGTCTGGGCCATGGCCGGGTGATCATGAGCAAGGGTTCTCAGTTTGTGGAGGCGGGTTTGTAATTGACGAGTGTAGTCTAAAAGCGCCTCCGCTTCTTGTGCCCCCTCCCTTTCCCAACTATCTTTGGTAATCTCCAACAGGGTCCTGGGTTTACGGCCGAACAGCAGCTCGAATGGTGAGGTACCCAAACTGGTTTGGGTCTGGCTGCGTAACACAAAAAGGGCTAGTGGTAGTAACTGATCCCAGTTTTTCCCATCCCCAGACAGTAATTTCTTCAAGGTGAGCTTTAGGGAGCCGTTGTATCGCTCAACCAAACCATCTGTCTGAGGATGGTAGACAGACGTCTTTGTATGTTTTATTCTCAGTTGGGTACACACCTGTTTCATAAGGCGGGACACGAAAGGGGTCCCCTGATCGGTAACGATCTCCCTGGGGAATCCCATTCGGGAAAAAACTTCCACTAATCTTTGTGCTATGGCAGAAGAGGTGGCCACCCGAAGGGGAAAGGCCTCCCGATAGCGGGTGGCATAATCCACCAACACCAGGGCATATTGGTGTCCCCTTCCTGACTTGGGCAAAGGACCAATGAGGTCCATACCTAGTCGGTCAAACGGAGTACCTATGATGGGTAATGGAGTCAATGGTACAGGGGGAGGTATGTAAGGATATCGTTTCTGGCATATCCTGCGTTCTTGACAGTATTTTTGAATCTGTGCATACATTCCTGGCCCAAAAAAATGCTGGATCATGGCCTGTCCCGTCTTTTCAGCCCCAGAATGGCCTGCCAAAAGATGGGCATGTGCAAAAAAGAGTATTTGCTCTCTAAAACATGTGGGTACCAGCAGCTGTGGGGTCGCATCGGGTTTTACCAGTCTATAGAGCAGACCGTTTTTCTTGATAAAAGTAGGATATACCCGGGTAAGGGGGTCCTGATCTTCACGGGCTTTGCTCTATGCATTAGTGAGGCTGGCATCGTTTCACTGTGCGATGCGAAAATGGGTGTCTCTTGCCCAGGGCTCTGGTAGAAGAAGACTGTCATAAGTTGTCCCCAGGGGCTGTAAGCTTCTAACATAAGAGAGTGAAAGGAGGGATTATCGGTCCCGATGATGACGGGATCTGGCAGATTGGACAAGACACCTACCCTTACCTCTGTTCCCTTCCCTGACTCGCTATAGAGGGTGACCGTAGCTAAGGGATATTCCCTAACATCCCAGTGAACGCATCTAATGTGAACAGTCTTGCCTGGGATAAGATCGGACTGATTGATTAATGCCTGTTTTACTACAGAGTGCTTGCACCCTGAATCAAGCAGGGCTCTTATAGGCATGCCATTAACAGTCAGACTTACATAGAAGGTTGTCCCAGTTTCTTGTGCAAAAAGGATGAAGCGAGGGGCATATCTCATGTCCATGGGCTCATCTTCCTTCTCTTTCTTTTTTCGGCAATAGCGAGCTATATGGCCCCACTCCCCGCAATCGTAACATTGGGGACCTGAATTAACTGGGAGATCCGTTCTAGGGAAATGGGGGCGTATAACCTCTGGTAACCCTTTTACTGGCTTCTTTTCCGTTTTTGCAGGAGGAACACTTTTGGGGTGTTTCTCCGGTTCTCTGACATAAGGACGACCTTGTGCTCTAGCATAACACATGGCCATTTCTAAGGGCATGTTCTAGTGTGAGACCCGCGTGTTGCTTCAGGTAGGTAAGTATACGTGTAAACTTACAACGCTGAGTGCCATAAGGTAGGGACTCGAGGAACTGCTTGAGATATATCTTTTCCATAACTGCGTCCATGTTGGCCTCGTGAGGTTTAAGCCAAAGGTCAGCTGCTTCCTTTAGCTTATAGAACAATGTCTTGGGCAGATCCCCCGGGGCTCCTCGTTCCTGGCGAAACCGTAACCGGTGGGTTTCCTCATCCACTCCTAAGCGATCTAAGATATATTGTTTAACAACAGCATATGCACAGGTGTCGTCCCGATTCACCATTTGGTATGCTGCTTGTGCCTCTCCAGTCAAGAGAGGGGCAAGATAAAATGGCCATCTGTCTCCAGACCATGCATACGCCCGGGCCGCCCTCTCGAAATTCAAAAAGAAAGCTAGGGGTTCATCCCCCGGAGCATAGTTTAGTAAAGGAACCACTGTACCAGGGGGTGGTGCGGTTAGTCTTCCCTGTCCCAAAACAGTCAGGAGCTGGGTCTGTCCTTCGGCCAACCTAAGTAGGCTTTCTGATTGGTTTTGCATAGCCTGGGTGAAGGTTGTCCGATCCACCTCCGCTTGCGTGGAGGTTTGTCCAATAGCCCATTCTAGTTTTTCTTGTCCCTCCTTCATTTGTTTTATGATGGTTTCCATCCTGTATCGGACGGTGGTTCACTCACAGGCTCCTATCTGGCTCGCCTCTTGTGAAGGGGGGGGGATGTGAGGGCTGGTTCAAAGTAGTAAGAATGGGTGACGTTTATTTCCATCAAAACAAGGTAAATGTTCTACATTCAGCTTTGTTGTTTGTTGGGCGACAATAGACAAAGAAAGGAAAATATCGGGGTCTTCAAGTTCTTCCTGACTTGAGCGGGGTCTGTTCTGGTCAGTCTTGTGACTTGGTTTCGGACAGCAGCGTCATGAAAAGGAAGAAGAAAACAATCAGAGGATTACTGATACGTTTCCAGGTTACTCGACTGAATGAAGGGGGGAAGGGAAGTGAGGAGTCACCAGGGCCCTACACCAAGAACATGCTGTGCTCAATGTGTGCGTTATCGTGACAGCGCGAGTGTGATCAGGGGTGAGGCACACAGACAAACGTTTTTACGGTGCCGGGACCTCCCTCAAACGTCCCCTATCCTTTCCCACCCTGTGAGGAGAAGAGTCCCTTTAAACGGCCCGTACCTTGTCCAGCCACACTTCTCCAGAAGTGCGGCAGGGCGGTTCGTGGTGTCGATGGCCTCCGGGCGTACTCCTGGTCCCCTCGCCTGCTTCTCTTCCGGGGTTCTCGTCTGCTTCTTTTTCTGGATTCTCGTCCTGAACGTTGCTCCTCTCCCGTCTTCCTTCTCCGGCTTTTGTGCCATGCGGTCCTGGCCAGGCTTCCTTATCCGCCCCTTCCATCACTGGTTGGTCGGACTCGCATGACATCAGGAGAGTCGACTCCGCCTCCGCTTGAGACATCCACGCCGCATTAAAGGGGCCGTAGGGATCCTGAGGACGGGGCGTAAAGGTACAGCAGTTAAAGTCCCCGCCCCGTCCACCGACGTCACCAGAGGCCCCGTGACAGGTAGGAATGATGCACAGCCACACCCAGGGTTCTCATCTTGTTCCGGTAAGCCTTACAGCCAAAAGCTGGTCCCTAGTCCAAGTGGATTGCAGCCAATGCATATCTACCGATAAAAACGTGCAGATCTTTTATAACAGTTTGAGTGTTAGTCAATCGCTGTGACCACACTTCTAGCAATCTAGAACATGAATCTATTGTTAATAGAATGCATTTTAAGGTACTATCTTAATGTAGTGGTCGGCAATGATCCAAATAGACAATTTTTTGTGGTTTATTAGAGACTAGAAGTGGGGTGTCTGTGGTGGCCGGGCAATGGTGAACGTTTACTATCTTTACAAGTGTCACAAGAGAGGACACCATTTTTTGTAAGTTTGTAGAGACCCTGTAATCAGTAGTGTTTTTGTAGCAAGAAAACTGTAGCCACCACACCAGCATCGGCAGCCACTAGTACTTCATGCGTGGCTATTATTAGCTCTAGTCTGACGTCCTAGTGGGATATCACTCAATCACCCACACCTGGAATGGGGCAAAAGTAGTATTTTGGGCACTCACCAAATAAGAGTATTTAGCTGGAAAGTTTTTAAGTAAAGGCATGCCAGCAGCTGAAGCTGTGACCGCAGCCATAATGTCATCTTTAGTCCTTGTATGGTAATGATTTGTGGCAGCTACAACAACTGCCTGAACTACCGCTTTGTCAGCTTCATCAGCGAATGACTTCCCTACAACATTTATCCCGGCACGATGATGACTCAATGCTTTTATAACTTGAACCAGTGGCTGAGCATCTTTTAGTTCTGCCAGCTTTTTCCAAAGCAGTTTATGCTTGTTTCCCTTAGAGTCTCTGAATCCATTCAGGCACCAATAATGTAAATTGCCATTATAGGACTGGATGCAGTAATGGGAATACCCACTATACATGTCGGGTATTCAGGATCCGTATTCTGCAATGCCAGAATCAAAGCTGTCAATTCAACCAGTTGAGTGGTACAGGCACCTAAAGTTTCTGTGTATGTTCTTTATGCCTGAAATTCTCCATCTTTCATCTCACCCTTTACTGCAGCGCATGCAGCTGAGTACTTGTGCTTAGCACCCACCACCGGCTGGGCTAAACTATCAGCATAGAGCACAAAATCGTACTGACCTAGAGGCAACATTTAGTTTAACCTAGGATATTCTTGTTCATACTAGAGAAATGACTTAAAAAGGAAAGAGAGTACCCTTTGGACCAACAGGAACTGGGTAAATTATAATCAGAAAAGTAGTGTTCCCTGGGTTATGTTTTCTCTGGGGGAATCGTTCTATTTGGTCACCACATACACTTCCTATTACTATCTAAACCACAATCAGTCTGACTGATACTCATTCAATTCTTGCAAGCACTAGTAGAACCACAAAGGCAATGCATATATAAGAAAAATTACAATATTTATTAAAAATATTTTTAGTTAAAAACAACACATGAATTCATTGGCATATGTAAATCCTTCTTAATACAGTACCTAATGCCCACCAACAATTTAAGCACAATTAGTGTATCAAAAAGCACAAATTAAAAACATAATTAAAACATTTATATTCATCCCCTTAGGGTTGCCGACGCGTTTCGGTGGATTCGGCTGTATGCCCCAACCTTCTTCAGGACAAATTATTGATTATTGTATTGATGAAATACATGTCATCAATATATGACAACATTTTAGAGTCAATTTCCTACAGTCCTGGACTATTCTTACACCTTAGTGAGAGTGAACAAAAATTTCTCTGTGACCCCATTGTTGTAAATGCTGTCAAATCTCTGCTTTCAGGTGCTATGTTTTGACAGACATGATTGGAAAGGTTCAGTGTGGTTTTGCATTTTTTACAAACATTTTTGTTCAGTTGAACTGTGCTGTGCAAATTCTGTTTAGCAAAGGTACATGTATGGCTTTTAAATGTCTGTAGTCTAAAACTATTTGATAAGAGTGATCCTGTTTAGCTATCTGAAATAAAGGATTGTTCATAGGTAGGATACAAAACTCTATTAGGCCTTGATATTCTAATTATGATTCAGTTTCCCTAACCGGGCGTTTTGCTTCTTGTGTAATAAGGTATTGTGGTTGCACTTGCTGGCAGGACCTTAGAAGTATGATGTGATAAGGTGAGTCTTGCCCGGCCTGCTTAGTTGGAAAATAGTGGTGGGGCTTGTACACTATTTCACCTACCTCTGGAACAAAACTTGAGAAGGATGGTAGAATTGTGTCCTCCCCTTGTGGGACTTCTCTAATCAAAAAACACAAGATACAGAGGGGTGAGAGGATAACAAACCCTCTATGACCTCCAGCTCAATAGTTTAAATCTCACAAAAAAAAGAGGGATAATAAAGCTACCTGAAGGTAAATACGTGTGTGGGAATGCACCAACTTTGTAAAAACTGTCCTCACACACAGCAAGCTGTGTGATGCTTCATCATAGGGCTGCTAACACACCTCGGCGTTGGCCCAATGCTGGAGGTGGAGCAATAGGTAGGGGAAGACAATACAACACAAAGTGTAAAGTGTGAGATCACAGGTGAGATAATGGTGCAGAAAAAGTGATATGAAGTGATCTAAAACTGGTGTCAGGGAATCCTTATCGTAATTTTAATATTAGGTACCCTGTCCAGAATAAAAACAAGAACATGGATGGTAGGTTGGGGAGCTTATAATGAGACACCAAACCCTCCACTCTGCATAGGTGTTGACATGTTTTAGCCAGCAAAACTATTACCCCGGGTTTCCTCAGGACTCTCACCACTGTAATCCCTGGGTGCACACCCTCCCTCATTTAAATCCAGAGGAAGAAGGGGATATCACCTTTAATGGAGCCCCTCACTCTTGGAGAGGAACCTGAAATGATTAAAAAAACATAAAACATGTGAAGTGTCCTTCAAGCAACAATTACAGAAATGATATTCTTATTACAGTGCATTATCCCCAATCACTCAAATACCTCCATCAAAGTACACGAGCACCTGCCCTCCACTCTAGTCCATAGTAGACTAATATAAGCTACTGAGCATGGCCATTTTGCGAGCTATATAACTATGAGAAAACCACCCTCACAATTAGTCTACTCTGGCCTAGGGTGGAGGGCAGGTGCTCGTGTACTTTGATGGAGGTATATGAGTGATTGGGGATAATGCAGTTCATAAAACACTTCACATGTTTTATGTTTTTTTTAATCGTTTCAGGTTCCTGTTCCTGGCGTTTTTTTCTTTTTTTAATTGTTTTTTTTTTTTTGCTGTGGAAGTTTGTCTTCCTTTTTTACAATGACATCAGAGGAGCATTGTGAGTCCTTTTTCAGTTCCACATACTTCTCCCTTTTGTGCTTGCCTCGCCCCACTCTCTCTGATTTCCTGTCTGTAGAGTCCAGAGTGTTACGAGAAGGACATATATCAGAATACTGATACTAATCAGGCTGCTCAAGTATTTCATGATTACATAAATAATAATGTTTCTCAGTGGACTCCTGTGGTAGAGATTCTCCCCATGTTTTTTTTTTTGCTTTTCTGTTTCATTTCTTTTGTTCTAGCATTTTTTATAAGACTCGGGTGTCTGCTTGGTGGTATCTGAATCAGATTTGTTTTTAAATTTTGGCTTAACAAGACTGGTTCCCAAATTATCCTGACCTATTAATGCAAAGGTTTCAGAAATTATTTTAGTTAATTAGCATTCTTGGTCCATTGGAGCGACTGCCGTTGTTGTGAATCTATCTAGGACCCTAATCAAGATAACCCCGATTCATGCCCTTATATGGTTATAACAAAACATATCCTTATAAAGGCGTAGGAATCATGTCCATATCTAGTCATAGTAAAAAAGGTTTTAGGAGGCCCCCTCTTGGTAATTTTCTGGGACCAGGGGGAATTTGCAAACAAATATGGGGTGTCCCGTTATTTAGCAAACCTAAAGGACCTGCTGTTCAATTGGAATGTTCTGTATATCTCTGAGCTGCCTCTGGCGAGGGTTTGTTTAGATTTCCCTGCCGCCATTGCCCAAGACACAGGCCACGCCCACCTGGCCAGGCCACGCCCACCCTCCCCTCTCTCGCTATATAGAGCGCGCTGACTGCAAGCGCTGCTACTATTAAAAACGGAACCTCCTGAGGCTTGAGTCGGGAGTAGAGCGAAATTGTGTACTTTTAACCTAAAGTGACAGAATTGTTTTGTCTTTTTAAAACTTGCACTCACCTGCACTGAGCACCTCGCGCTTTCACGAGTCCTCTGACAGCTGAGTTAAAAGCTGCCTCTGGCGAGGGTTTGTTTAGATTTCCCTGCCGCCATTGCCCAGGACACAGGCCACGCCCACCTGGCAAGGCCACGCCCACCCTCCCCTCTCTCGCTATATAGAGCGCGCTGACTGCAAGCGCTGCTACTATTAAAAACGGAACCTCCTGAGGCTTGAGCCGGGAGTAGAGCGAAATTGTGTACTTTTAACCTAAAGTGACAGAATTGTTTTGTCTTTTTAAAACTTGCACTCACCTGCACTGAGCACCTCGCGCTTTCACGAGTCCTCTGACAGCTGAGTTAAAAGCTGCCTCTGGCGAGGGTTTGTTTAGATTTCCCTGCCGCCATTGCCCAGGACACAGGCCACGCCCACCTGGCCAGGCCACGCCCACCCTCCCCTCTCTCGCTATATAGAGCGCGCTGACTGCAAGCGCTGCTACTATTAAAAACGGAACCTCCTGAGGCTTGAGCCGGGAGTAGAGCGAAATTGTGTACTTTTAACCTAAAGTGACAGAATTGTTTTGTCTTTTTAAAACTTGCACTAACCTGCACTGAGCACCTCGCGCTTTCACGAGTCCTCTGACAGCTGAGTTCAAAGCTGCCTCTGGCGAGGGTTTGTTTAGATTTCCCTGCCGCCATTGCCCAGGACACAGGCCACGCCCACCTGGCAAGGCCACGCCCATATCTCATCCCCCCCTGCCATCTATAAATCATGTGTTTATATAGGAAGCGCAGCGGACGAGCGCAGCGGGCGCGACGATTGCGCGCCGAAGTCGCGCATAAGGCAAGCTCGTCTGCGCTCGTCCGCGCCGAGTCCGGGCCAGGGGCCACCTCCCCTACATCCTATGCCAAACATCCCATAGCCTACAGTGCGGACTTGCTCCACGGCATGAGGTCTTCAGGTCCGGTCTGTGAGCTGCATCGCTACGAGGTAATGTCCCTTCCAGCCATTTGTCCACATTGCAACGCCCCTCTTACCCGGTGGCAGACCAAAACACCGAAGCAGGAATACCGTATGTTTTCACTAAACTGCAGATCTCTGCCAAAACATAAGGTGGAAATTTCGTTTCTACTAGAGGAGCGTTCGCCGGACGCAGTATTTCTATCTGAAACATGGCTGACACCCTATTCTGACCCGGCTGTTGTAACCTCCCTCCCCTCGGGCTTTCAAATCATCCGACAAGATCGTTCGGAGGGTAGAGGTGGAGGGTTAGCAATCATATTCAAAGAACAATACCACTGCAGACTCATCCCCGAAACTATTCCAGACTGTGAGAGCCTTGCTTTCTCGCTGGAGTTCTCCCCTAATCATTGCTTTTCGGGCACATTGATATACCGCCCACCCGGTCCCCCTAAACAATTTCACAATCTCTTACCAATAATTATGGCGCCACACGTTAGCGCTTCCGCCAACTATACCGTGTTAGGCGACCTCAATTTTCATTTTGATTCACCGCTGGACTCTTCGGCAATTACGTTAGCCGATGACTTGGCTGCGCTGCAACTTAGCCAACGAGTAAAAGCATCGACCCATGTGAAGGGTCACCTGTTAGACCCAGTGTTCAGTAACTGCGAGGACCTTGTGGTTGGGCTTCCGCTCCCCCTCCCGTGGACTGACCACTCTTTGGTGCCCTTTACTTGGTCTACTCAGAAAGCCGGTTCAGTAAAACCATCGATAAGACTTGCCAGATCCTGGGCACGGATACCTACAGAGGAATGGAAAAACTTACTTATGAAAGAACTTCCCCCTAACAACGAGGATCCATGCTTGGCTAACCAGGCCTATGAAAACTGGATCCTGCACTCCCTCAAATCCATCCTCCCCCTCAAGAAATCAACGGTAAAACGCCTCCATAAAACAGCACCGTGGTTTTCGGAGGCACTTAGGAACAAAAAGCACCAATGTCGCAAAATTGAAAGAAAATGGCGCATAGACTACTCCATGGAGGAAAAGACTCGATATCGAGAGGAGATAAAAGCATATAAAAAGGAACTAAAAGCCACCCAAGCAGTGTACTTCTCCGACAAGATTTTAGCTGCAAAATCCAAACCTAGAGAAATCTTTCAAACTTTGCAAAAACTCACAAAACTCCCGTCTCCAATTGCTTTGAAGGAAAAGTCTGTTTCCCAGTGCAATGACTTGGCTGAATTTTTTTCAGCTAAAGTAAATAAAATATATGCCTCTTTCCCCTGCACTCTCACTCCCACCCCTCCGCTAATTCAGGATAAAATCAAGACCTTAGACTCCGCTCCAGCCCCTCCACCTCTGCTCAGCCACTTTCCTTGCATGGATCTCGAAGTATTGGAGTCCATGGCTCGGAAAGTAAAATCCGGATCTCCATCTGACCCGGCACCTCCTGAAGCCATGATGCTGGTCTCTCAGACTGTCCTACCGATCATTAGGAACCTGCTAAATTCCTCCATTGCCTCGGGCATTGTCCCTTCTGCTTGGAAACGGGCGATGGTCCGAGCGCTGATAAAGAAGCCCAATCTGGAACCATCGGACTTTGGGAACTATCGTCCGATTTCCCTGCTTCCCTGGGTGAGTAAGATCGTGGAGAGGTATGTCAATCTCCAGCTGGTCAGCTTCCTTGAAGATAACCAGCTGCTAGACACCACCCAGACAGGGTTCAGGCCTAAGCATGGAACAGAATCCGCCCTCCTAATGGTCATCGAGGAGTCCAGGAAAATCCTTGATCAGGGAGGATCAGTGGCAGTGATCCTCCTTGATCTCAGTGCGGCGTTCGACACGGTCAGTCATGCCACCCTACTGAACAGTCTTTCGAATGTCGGCATTGTGGACAAGGCGTGGCTCTGGTTAAAATCTTTTTTGAGCAACAGGTCATTCCAAGTGTTTGATGGACAGGCAGTGTCTTCTAGCATTCCCCTGAAGTGCGGAGTCCCGCAAGGCTCCTCATTAAGCCCCGCGCTTTTTAACGTCCATATGAGGCCACTGGCTGAGGTAGTTCGTCCGTATGGAGTCAAGATCATATCCTATGCGGACGATACCCAGCTGGTGGTCTCATTAGCGCAGGAGGCTCTCCAACCACGATCAGGGGGACTTACCGAATGTCTGGAGGAGGTGAAGACATGGATGACGCGGTCATCATTGAAACTTAATGGTGACAAAACGGAGCTCATGCTCCTGGGCCCTGCCGACCCCACATTCTTCAACTCACTGTGGCCCCCCTGTCTAGGTCCCCCTCCGGCCCCGAAGGATAACATCAAAAGCCTAGGGGTATGGCTGGACAGGAGTCTCTCACTCAACACCCAGGCCACAATGCTTTCAGCCACCTGCTTTGGAATACTCAGGACACTGTAGAAAGTCCTTCCTTTGCTCCCAATGGAGGCAAAGCAGATAGCCATACAGGGCCTGATACAATCACGGCTGGACTCCAACAACGTCCTATATCTGGGTGCACCAGAGTACACCTTAAAGAGATTACAGCTGGTGCAAAACTGTGCCGCGCGTACTCTGCTGCAGCTCCCTCGTAGATTGTCAGTAAAGGCGGCTCTGACCAATCTCCACTGGCTCCCAGTGCGTAAGAGAGTCACTTTCAAAGCAATGTGTATTGCTCACCAGGCTTTCTGGGATTCGGGGCCCCTAATCACCCGTGATCTAGTAAGCCAGTATCACCCAGGTAGAAATCTACGCTCTAGTCAGGCCTTTATGGCAGCAGTCCCCAGAGTTAAAAGGTCTAGATCTGGCGGAAGGACGTTTGCCTTCAACGCCGCCAAGATCTGGAACTCCCTCCCGTCTCACTTGAGATCCAATCCTGATCTCGTTTCCTTCCGTAAACAATTAAAAACACACCTATTCAATTCCGTTTAATTTAACTCAGTTTTCCCTCCTTTTCTGGTTCTCAACCTCTTTATCCTTCACTGGTTCCTTTTTTAGCGCTTGGACGCCTCAGGGCAGCAATCGCGCTGGTATAAAATCACTTTCATTCATTCATTCAGTACTCTGGGATCAAGTCTAAATTTAGCAACCCTTCTCACAAAAAGACATTAATTTGTGCTCTGTACATAAACACTCTGTAGATGATGTAAACATTGGGTGACAAATGCTATAAACTAATACAACTAATTTCTGTTATAAAATATCTGTATTTATTCTCATTTCATACAGAAAGGGACAAGTCATAATATTAAAAACAACCATAAAAATGGCAATAAAAACAAGCATATATATACTCAGTCAACACAGTATTAAACAAATTCATTAAAACAGAATAACATTTAGTAAAAAAATACAGAAAAAAATTAGAAAAGAATTCAGTTTTTAAGTCATAGCAGAAAGAATCACAATTCAAGTCGACGCGGCGTTTCGGTTTTCTTTATACGTCACCTTCGTATAAAGAAAACCGAAACGCCGCGTCGACTTGAATTGTGATTCTTTCTGCTATGACTTAAAAACTGTAAATTCTTTTCTAATTTTTTTCTGTATTTTTTTACTAAATGTTATTCTGTTTTAATGAATTTGTTTAATACTGTGTTGACTGAGTATATATATGCTTGTTTTTATTGCCTTTTTTATGGTTGTTTTTAATATTATGACTAGTCCCTTTCTGTATGAAATGAGAATAAATACGGATATTTTATAACAGAAATTAGTTGTATTAGTTTATAGCATTTGTCACCCAATGTTTACATCATCTACAGATTGTTTATGTACAGAGAACAAATTAATGTCTTTTTGTGAGAAGGGTTGCTAAATTTAGACTTGATCTCAGAGTGCTCAGAGATATACAGAACATTCAAATTGAACAGCAGGTCCTTTAGGCTTGCTAAATAACGGGACACCCCATATTTGTTTGCATATCTAGTCATAGCCCATGCAGTCCAAATACGGCAAGGCTACTCCCATAGACTCCTAGAAAGTACAACGCGTTCTTTAAACAAACCAAGCCTCCAGCAGCCCGGGAATTCCCCCTGCTTTTGTTTTGATTTGCATAAGAACTCCTGGAGTCCAGAAAGAACTGTTAGTTCTTAGTGACGTCTTATGTCCAACCTTACGTGAAACCTGGCACCTTCCAGGTATAAATATACCAACGTTGCCTTAAGCAAACACACGGTGGTTTGGAGCAGAGCGGCTATCTACTTGCCCGACGCCCAGCTGATGCGAGTGCCGAAGGAAGCCGACCTTTCCATTTGACGCACTGAGAGAGACGCTGTCTTTTCTCAAGCCGAGAAATTCAGCTCCGGTGTTTCCAGTCACCCTTGCGGGTTACTGGGAGATCGAGTCCTGAGAGAGAGGTACAAGACCTCCTACATTCTATTACCAAGGTACGGAGCTAACTAAACCCTTAAGAGAATTCTTGATTCAGATTCTTCGCAAAAAAACAACTTAACTTAAACTGCAACTTACTTACTCCTTCCCACGTATTAGGCTTCAGTCAGGTACACCGGGGTAGGCGTATCTTAGAAGCATCAGTTGAGTACGTTAGTCAATGTTTTTATGTATGTATATATTTTATCAGTTTTAAAGTATCATATGGCTAAGAAACCATATCAATGCTTTTACAGTATTATTTCATAATACTCCTTTTACTGTACGCACTTTACTTTATGATAAGTATTGCAATTGTGGCAACTCATTTCTCTTGCATGAGAAAGAAGGCTGCTCAATAAATAACACCATTTATTGAAAACGCCAGTCTCTCTATTTCTCTGCACTCCTGGTGAAATTAAGCATGCACGATTGACTGAGTGAAATAACTGTCTATTGTTTTCACACAACTCTAGAGATATACTCTTTATTATGAGGGAGCAAAGTTGTCATGTTTATGCGGTTGTCAGAAACAAATCCCTTCTTGTCTATTCAGGAAATTTAACCCCTTCCTGTTCATTCGAGAAAGTTTCTAGTGACCTCTGAGCTACCTGGCAAACTAATTAAGTGTAACATAGTCAGTAGAGATCTAGATGACCTCAGTCCTACGTCTAAACTGCTGTTTATGTTATTCCAATGCGCAGAGCCTATTTTGAATATAGGAACTACACTACATGGCGCCCAACTGCGTCCAGTCTTACAATGAGAGCATGCAGACCTGGATTCAAAACGGTTACAAAGATGACACAGGTGCCACAATAAAGCATAAAAAGCTATGGGAACAAGTAGTTCTTTTACAGAAAGAACTACGAAAGACTCACGTGATACATACGCTGAGTCATCAACGTGATGGCGTTCACATTGCAGGGAATTCATTGGCTAACAGAGCCACAGCGGTTCACCCGGCTTCCGTAGTCACAAAAAAGCGTACAAAAAACAAATAGACGGAGAAACCATGCTGGCGGTAAAAGCGTCTTTAAAAGGCGACTATGCAGCATTACCTCTCGACTGTCCACTCAATAATACATACATAATAGATGCAAACTCCGTTCCTTTTGCTCAAATCCGTGGAGTGGGGGACAGAGTAATTCCAAACATGAACAGGAGAATCTTCTTGATTGAAGACGCACACATGGGATTGGGTCTAAGGCACCAAGAGATCGAGAAATCTCTAAAAGAACTACAATTAGAATACTGGTGGCCGGGGATGAGCCTGCAAAATTACAAATTTGCAAAGGGTTGTCCAGACTGCAACAGAGATCGCAGTTGTGAACCGGACCAGACTACTGCCAGGACTCCCTTATTAGAAAGCATAAGGCTATCTATACGCAGAAATCCAGCAGGAGAAATGCGTTTCCATAATTATTAAGACTAGAATCACTTAAGATGTAGACACCAGAACTGTTATAAAAGATTTGCGAGTCTTTATCGGCACATACGGAATTGGCATGCTACATTCTGACCATGGTCCTGCGTTTAGCTCTCGAGCTTACAAAGAGGCCATGGCCAGCATGGGCATTGCATTGCGGTACTCTTCTCCCTTCCATCCTGAGGGAAATGTGGTAGTGGAAAGAAAAAACCGTGACATAAAGCAATCTATAACGGCCAGGGTATTAGCTTCGGGTGATGGGTGGTTCAAACATTTAACAAGTGTCCAACGTAGTCTTAACAATCTGCCAAGAAATTCTCTAAAAGGTATCACTCCATATGAACTATTGTCCGGTACTAGAATGCACATCCAGGACGTAGATAGTAAGACTTCAGTGGTGGTAGAAAAAGCCTTTGATATCAAAGATCGTTTGGCTGTTTTACCAGACTTAAATGAAACAAGAAGAAGTCTAAGTAACATAAAGTTAAAGCCAACAGCCACTGAAGAAAAACCACCTGTCCCAGCAAGACCTGTCTGGATTCCAAAGATTGGGGATCTGGTCAGAGAGAAGATCGCGGTGAAGAAGGAATTTGGGCCTTCATACAGAAAAGCAGTACCTGTCTTAGCTGTCAGCGGAACAAGATCAGTAGTACTACCGACCCTTGCTGGTAAAAAGGAGAGCCGAGTTGTATCAATCGACCTGGTAAAACCACAATCATGTGACCAATAATAAGTAGTAGGCCCAGTGGACTCCCAAGAAGTAGCAGAAGACCAAATCTTGCTACAATCCAAGAGATTCAAACTGAGAGACTAATCACATTTGATAAACCTGCAGTGAATAAAAAAGGACTATGCAACAAAGCCATGGAACTTGTGCCTCTTGAAACCCAAATTGCAATAGTTTGTCAAGAAACACCTGTCTACAATGATGTAGCTTCAGACTTTACTAATGTAACAAAAGAAGATTCAAAGACAAAAGAAAATCCGGAAGCAATTTCAACAATTGACAGAACTGCATCTGGCTACTTCATCAATTTCGATGACTTTTCTGATGATCCAAGCGAGCATGAAGAAACGCCAGCAACAAAAACTTTCAAAGAAAAAATGACTGAACTTTTTCATCAACTAAAAGAAACATATCTGATTTCACCATGGATTGAATTTTGGATTGTGTTAGGTGTACTTTTCCTCCTACTGTGGCTCATCATGGTTCTATGTTTGGGAAAACTCATTGACGGAAAATATAGCACAATGGACACAGCAAGTCAGAACATCAACTTGGTCCTAAAGCCTCACAAATCCTCACACATCGAGAAAAGAGAAATGTCATCAGTGAACATCCCAGCCAATCCAATACCCAGTGGGGTAGCATGGGACAAAACTGATTATGACATTTATGGCCAGATTGAGCTCCTGAAATATCCACATCAATTTAAGGTTTCATTAAGTGACTTTGTGACACCAAGTACTTTCTCTGATGATTGGGACTTTGAAAATATTCATAATATGATGTCAGATTTAGTAATGTCAGCTAAATTCACAGAACATGATTATTTACAGGGTTCATCAAATTATGAAGAATTGTATTGCTATAATCATTTTGGTCATCACTATTTGCATAAATCTGCTCAACCTAGAAATATTTTTAATTATAATCAATGGGAACATTGTCCAACTCTGCCAAAAGGCAGCTCGAAAACATTTTATGAGAAATTCCAATACTTGGATCATGGTTTAACAACAGTGATCCAGAAAGGTTTTATTTTAAAATGTTAAATAAGACAGGAATGAAAACAATGTTGACAAATACTAAATTGATTTATTCTGAAACATTTTATGACAAAATGGTTACATTTGGTTTTGAATTTTGGAAAAACAACATTGAAACAAAAACCATCTGGTGTTCAATAGACTGGCAGGTACACGGTTTAGAAGCATTATTTAGAGCCTGCATGATCCCAGAACAGATAATATTCCTGAATGACACCATTCAGCAAACAACCTGTCTTGGTTTAGCCAAGATAAAAGATTTAAATAAACCATTTATTCCAAAGCCCATACCTGATAGTAATAGCACTACAGTTGTGGAGATAGACATATCCCATATTTTACACCAAAACAGAACAAATCCTGATTGGAAAAAAATGGTTGATCTAGCCCACAGACACAAATAACTGTCAAGATAGATTCCTGAACAAATTACAGGGGTTAAAACAGAACAGGCCAGACCCAAGATACTCCCAGAGACAACATCCAGGGATAGTTACAACATACTGTGTAGGAAAACTATGCCTCGAATTGCTACAAAAATCCACACTGGCTGAAATTAAGCAACACTTATCTTTATTTAAAGAAGGTGCTGAATTGCGTGATTTCATACTGGGACCACGCAAACAGCGTCAAAAACGCTTCATATACGCCGGTATAGACGCTGCTTACAACGAAGCTTGGATAGTCACACAAATTGAGACTTCAGAAAAAATACGAGAAATTGATCGTATAAATTTGGAAAAATCACTTTCTGTAGTGGACAATGGGTTAACGACTCTGTCCTCCAGAATATATTCACTGGACAGCATTGTATCATCTGCTATTGATATATTAGAGCAGGACTTGCTAATGTTACAACATGGTCAGTCCCAATTGCGTTATATTGTACAACTTGGCTGGACGTTGCAAAACCTGCGTTCAGGCTACGTGCCATGGCGTCTAATCAACATAACGTCATTATTTTCTATCTTTAACCTTACTGATAAACAAATCAGTTTGGCACAAAAAGGAGCAGACTATACGATTCTGAGCATTGAAAAACTTGAGAGATTACCATTGACAATGTCAGAGAGACCTGTCATTGAATGGATAATACACGGAAAAATTACAATTCCAATAACAACTTTCTAGTTTAAGTATTGCCAAAAATGTATACCAGCAGGCCTGTATGAAAGGTTGGGTAAAGGATACATCAAGTCAACATGGAATTTACCTTATACACACAAATGTTATAGTGAAGGGAAAAAGGAGGTATTTCTTAGTGGTAATAATTGTAAAATATCACTAAGCGGTACACTTCTGTGTCAAGGTATTAACTTACATGGAGCCTGCGAAGGTTCATCAAATAACCTTTCATGTCACCTGCAGGGCACTCCTGCGACACAGATAGGGCCATTTTTCAGACAGCTTTCCAACGGCAGCTACGTTCTAATAAGTGACCACAGCTGTTGTGGCATGGTGCCAGGAAAAGCCTATTTCATGAGCGTTACTTCCATGGTCACTTGCTGTATGCAAGTATTGTATCCAAACAGCAATCCAGACATGGAGGCGGCAATATGGCCTTCTTTGAATATCTCTTCTATTCGAATTGATACTTTAAGCAGAATGAAGTCTATTCTTTTACAGACAACTGTGCCTTTAACTTCGTCCAAAGAGACGTATGATCTGCAAGTTGCAAGGACAGCGGCAGAGATACATACCCTATTATCAACAAATTGCCCCGTGCATTTCGTAGAAATGTTAGGTCAAATCTTAAACATGTCTGATACCAGTGGCATCGCACATGTATTTAAGACAATTGTTTCGGGATTGTTAGCACCCTTTGAAACAGTTCTGGGCATTTTTCCGAATTTTGTCCATTCCCTTTTCGGCGGCCTGCCTCTTCTTTTGGGACTCGCAGCAGGAATTTTATTTTTGATCCTTCTGCTCTGATATGGCAAGCCAAGCCACAGACAGAGCTCCAGCTACAATGGAAGAGATGATCCTAGCAATACGCTACCGAGAACGAATCACTAAAGTCATCGGATTAGCACGGCTAAGAGATCTGAACACAACATGGTTTCTTTAATTCAGACCCATATAGCAGAATTGCATCTTACCTGTGCTTCGATGTCTGCTATGCGGAGAAGAATGCGCGTTGGACGTCTGTCTTACAATACCATCAGCAGTACCAATGGATATCGATACTTTGCTAGGTCCTGTAACGACTCATGCAACGTGTTGTCCCCAGCAGCTATCTATTCTGATGACGGCATTCGTTGAGACTTCACCATTATGAGTAGGTGGCGGTGAAGTACGAGAGGAAAGCAGCACCAAACAGGTACAACCTTCTGTGAGCATTGCTGATCCAAACATCGATAATAGTAACCATTCTCACATATGCACAATTTCAACTTTTTCGAACTTGGTCGAACTTTCACCTGATGTTGTAGACCAATTTTTCGCAGGCCTGTCTGAAATGATGTTCTCCCCTTAACAACGAGAATACCTTTTAAAAACAACGAGCACACAGCGTTCCCTGAACTCTAAATTTTGCCTTCAGTTTTTGATAAACAAAACTACTTAAAACATTTGGAACTATTTTTTCCCCTGAAAGCGAAATTAGTTTTTTTTACTTCCAAAATATTTACCTTTTTCTGGCACATGGTACTCTGCTTAAAGTAGAACTATTCTTAGAGAACAGAGCTTCTATTTTTAGAGACACTAGAGACAATATTTTACCTCAACCTCTAGCACATGTACAGTATTGTATAAATATGTGATGGAATGGTCTCGACCTTCTTTTCTGTATTTAGAGCCATTTCATAAATGTAATTTTCACAATTCATTCAGCTAATATTTATATATGCATTTCCTGAATGATAACACTGCTTGAAAAACGTACAGTATAAATACTCACTTTCGTGTATATACCATACACCATTTCAAATGCAATTTATGTATTTTAGGGTGGGTTGGAAAACACATGCATCTTTATATGTTCAGTATTGCTTAGTGTTTAAGTAATGATGGACATTAATACGTGGAGTGGGTGTTGTGAATCTATCTAGGACCCTAATCAAGATAACCCCGATTCATGCCCTTATATGGTTATAACAAAACATATCCTTATAAAGGCATAGGAATCATGTCCATTTCTAGTCATAGCCCATGCAGTCCAAATACGGCAAGGCTACTCCCATAGACTCCTAGAAAGTACAACGCGTTCTTTAAACAAACCAAGCCTCCAGCAGCCCGGGAAATCCCCCTGCTTTTGTTTTGATTTGCACAAGAACTCCTGGAATCCAGAAAGAACTGTTAGTTCTTAGTGATGTCTTATGTCCAACCTTATGTCAAACCCGGCACCTTCCAGGTATAAATATACCAACATTGCCTTAAGCCAACACACGGTGGTTTGGAGCAGAGCGGCTATCTACTTGCCCGACGCCCAGCTGATGCGAGTGCCGAAGGAAGCCGACCCTCCCATATGACGCACTGAGAGAGACGCTGTCTTTTCTCAAGCCGAGAAATCCAGCTCCGGTGTTTCCAGTCACCCTTGCGGGTTACTGGGAGATCGAGTCCTGAGAGAGAGATACAAGACCTTCTACATTCTATTACCAAGGTACAGAGCTGACTAAACCCTTAAGAGAATTCTTGATTCAGATTCTTGGCAAAAAACCAACTTAACTTAAACTGCAACTTACTTACTCCTTCCCACGTATTAGGCTTAGGTCAGGTACACCGGGGTAGGCGTATCTTAGAAGCACCAGTTGAGTACGTTAGTCAATGTGTTATGTATGTATATATTTTATCCGTTTTAAAGTATCATATGGCTAAGAAACCATATCAATGCTTTTACAGTATTATTTCATAATACTCCTTTTACTGTACGCACTTTACTTTATGATAAGTATTGCAATTGTGGCAACTCATTTCTCTTGCATGAGAAAGAAGGCTGCTCAATAAATAACACCATTTATTGAAAACGCCCGTCTCTCTACTTCTCTGCACTCCTGGTGAAATTAAGCATGCACGATTAACTGAGTGAAATAACTGTCTATTGTTTTCACACAACTCTAGAGATATACTCTTTATTCTGAGGGAGCAAAGTTGTCATGTTAATGCGGTTGTCAGAAACTAATCCCTTCTTGTCTATTCAGGAAAGTTAACCCCTTCCTGTTCATTCGAGAAAGTTTCTAGTGACCTCTGAGCTAGCTGCCAAAACTAATTAAGTCTAACATAGTCAGTAGAGACCTAGATGACCTCAGTCCTACGTCTAAACTGCTGTTTATGTTATTCCAATGCGCAGAGCCTATTGGGAATATAGGAACTATACTACACCGTAAGACGTTGGCCTACTGCCAAGCATGCTGCCTTCCCTTTAATATTTCTTAAAATAATTGAGGATACTGTGGCAAAATTGCTAATTAATGGCATTACCAAGTTCAGGGCAGGGGCTGCCTCATAATCATTTTGTATTTATTTTAGCACTTCAGGCAAAGCAGCAATTGATGGAATGATGCCTGTTATTGTAAAGATGGGGGCAAAAACAGTACCCCATGTAGCGCAATCTTCAATTGGGGAAATCACACTACGGGGAAGACACGTGATAATTTTAAATGTATTTTTGGTCCTGTACAGGGAAACACTTCTTCAAGCTGGTTTGTTTTCTGCGCTAACCAATTGAAATGTCCTCCCCTTTGGTGGGTATTTTACCCATAATGGCATTTGTAGTAGGGCTAATAGCAGGCAGGCAGAGCAAACTGTGGCTGCCCAGCATGAACAGTTCTTGCTGGGGCAGTAGTTGTTCTATGCATAAGAAATTGCATTAGACATCAAGATAAGCTACCTAAATGTGTATATAGATCCTGTAAGCCACAACAGTTTATGGCATTAAATGTAGATATGGTGTGTAGCTGGCTAAAACTGGTGAGATTGTCCCTTCATTGCTGATGGGGCCCAGTCTTACACTTTGTAATAGATGTAAAAGGGCACCTTGGAACCAATTCTGGTGTTCCTGGTATGTTAGTGGCATTTCTAAATATTCATAAACTATAATAGTGCTGGTATTACTGCTTCAATGTAATTATAGAAAGTTTGTGGTATTTGCGTCTACTGCAAGTAAGTGAATCCAGGAACAAGATGTTTAGCATTTATAAGCTTTGTGTGCCTCCATAAAGGTAACATCTTCCCCGCCAGGGCCAAGCACATGTAACGTTAAATGTGTAGTTACTTCCTGTCTACAGTTAACAGGAATCACAATTACATTTGCCATATTTAATGAATGGATATCAAAGATGGGTTACACTATAGAGGGGTAATCCATTTACAAGGTTCAAGCTTGAAAAACTACAGACATAAATAGGTATATCCTATTAAGCTGAGGAGGATTGATCCTTTTCACCACGGATGTCTACGGGTAAAGATGAAAAGGAGCAGTGGACACACATGAGAAGATACTCAGGAGACCAGATAAATAAGTACCTGACCTAAAACTTTGGTGGCACCTTGTATTATACCAACACTACTTAAGGTTTATGGACTCAGTCTGTAGAAACTATCTGGAAGTTTTGGTAGGTTTTTCGACTCGCTCACAGTACCCCATCCAACCCCAAAACAGATCAGGGAAAGATGTTGGTCGCAACCTCGAACATGACGATCTGATCCTCAAGGAATACAGGGAAACAGATCTCACCCTTTTGTTTGTCACTCTGGCATACCAAAGGTAACACAAGAAAGATACGATAGAGCATTTTCAAGCATTTATTGAAATTCCTGTATAAAAAGCATGAGCTGTGATTATTAGAAAGATAATACATAGTATGCCATCAGCATTGTTAGAAGGATAAACAGTATGAATAATTCTGCCATGTTAATTGTTGTTAATGTTTGCGTGTTCCTACGTGTGCCTAACACTACACCATCAAGAGCATAGCAAGGGTGTCCATCCTCCAGATCAGTGGTGTAGTATACACCCCCATATCTTGATCTTATATGTGTGTTAACAAGTACAAGTTATCCTCCTTGGCAGTGTGGATGTCAGGCTCAGCAGAGCTACATCTCAGCCACAGTTCGCAGAGGTTCTGTGATAATCCCAGCAGGGAAGTGCTCCTCTCAAAGAGCTCCAGCGCAGAAGATGTTTTTATAACAACGTATTATTCTTATGATTGTGGCGAAGACGGAGAGCAGCTTATCTCCTACTGTTTAACTAAATAATGTAGCTCCTGCCAAGCACATCAAGCAAGCAAAATAATGAAATTGTGTTACTAAATGTAGGACCCTGGAACTAGTTGTACGCACTACACGGCACCAGTGCCTATACTGCACAGTCACTCATGTAGCAGAATAGAAGTGTGGCAAAGTCACAATGTGAAAGCAACACTGCACGGTCTTTAGAAGCGGCATCTTTTAGGACACGTACTGTCTTCAGATGGGTTGACTCCCCATCAGAGTGGGCCCTTATATTTGCTTACCTGAGATATCTCTGTTGGCAGGCTCAAGGCCTCAACTTGGGTGCACAAGTACTCTCCATCCACTGTGGCTCCTGTGTCACACATAGTGACTGCTGTTGCCGCAACCTTTTATGCTTTTGCACCATGTTTAATTCTGTGATAATCAAACTATTCTTGCTCACAATCAGGAGCTGTGGCCCCGTCTCCCACAGTTTTTCAGGGCACAAAAACGACATTTCCTGATTTATTTATTTATTTAGTGTTTTCTATAGCGCAAACATGACCCTGCATAGGGTGTCAGAGCGCTTTACAGGAGCATTTCAACAGTAGGAAACTTACAAATACACAACCTTACTGGTTTACGAGATTTGCACTTCCGGAAAGTATATAAACATATATATTAGTCAGCAGATAGAATACCATAAAGCCTCTTGAAAAATAAAACCACAATAGAACGCATATACGAGTCCAAAACTGGATAGAGAACTGCTTGCTTGAAATTTAAACAAACGTTACAGGTTAATTAACAGACATTTAGGGGAGAAATTTCCTCATATAAAACAATTTTGCCTCCTTTTTGAATGTTGCTATGGATGGAATTCTTCTAATGTTAGGGGGGAGGGCGTTCAAAATTCTCGGTGCTGCCCCTGAGAACGCTCAGTCGTAAGTTATTTTCTTACAGAAATGAGCCGGTTTCAGTAGTAGATCCGCTTTGCTCCTGGAGGACCGGGTCCCTCCCAAAAGCGTGAGTTTCTGAGCAAGGTAGATTGGAGAATTGTTGTGTAATGCTTTATGAGTGATGCATGCCAGCTTGAAATGAATTCTTGCTTCGAAGGGTAGCCAGTTGAGGGCTTTCAAGTGCGGGGAGATATGGTCTTGTGGCTGCATCAAGGCATGCTTTCAATGGGGCTGTTGAGATCTTCGGGAGCCCTGCCAGGGTAGTGCAACCATATTCGATCCTTGAAATGACCAGTGCCTGAACTGCTGTTTTGAGGTCTGCTTTATCTAGGAATGGTTTTAGTTTACGCAAGTAGCTTGAGTGGAACCTGGCGTTTTTTGCCATTGTGTTGATGTGTGCTGACATGTTCAGGTTTTTCTCCAGAATTATACCCAGTGATTTCGTTGATTCGACAATCTTCGGAGTGCACTTTAGAGCAGTGATAAGGTTGGACCATTCTGCAATCATACTTTTGCTTTTCTGGGGTGTAATCAGTAAGAATACTGTTTTCTGAGGATTTAGCTTCAGGTGGTTCTTGGTTAGCCATAGTAGGGTTCTTGTTAGCGCTAAGTTCATTGTCTTTATATCATCGGACGAAGCGACCTTGATGTACAATTGAGTGTCATCAGCATACATGTGGAAAGCAATGTTAGCTTTTTGTACTATTTCCGTTAGAGGTTCTAAGTATAGATTGAAAAGTGCCGAGAGATAGCGTAGAGCCTTGTGGAACTCCTATAGTATTATTGGTTGCGTTTGAGAGGGTTTGGTTGACGATAACTTTTTGCGATCTATTCTCAAGAAAGGAGCTAAACCAGGTTAGAACAGTACCCTCAATTCCCATTCTGTTTTTCAATCGATCACGTATTTTGGCATGGTTCACCGTGTCAAACGCTGCCGACAGGTCCAACAAGATTAAGAGGCATGTTTCATTCTGGTCAAGAGCCAGTAAAGCGTCATCTACTATGTGCAGAATTGCAGTTTCAGTACTGTGGTCTTGACGGAAACTGGATTGGCAATCGTTTAACAGCTTGAAATCAGAGATGTGTAGACTAAGTTGTTGTTGGACACATTTTTCCAGAATTTTGGCCAACATGGGAATATTAGTTACAGGTCTGAAATTGTTCGGATCTGGGGGGTTCTCTGTCGGTTTTTTAAGGAGAGGAATGACTTGCCCTGTTTTTAAGCAGGCCGGTATTTGGCCTTGGGATAATGACGCATTGATGACCTTAGTCCAAGACGGGATTAGCAGGTGGTTTTTGGATGACCAGCACTTTGCCGGTAAGGGTTCGTTGTGGTGATTGTTAGCTTTAGTGGTTGCCATGATCTTCGAAATGTCTAATTCACTGACCGGTATAAAATCTGACCATCGGGCATTGTTTGTAGGTTTGTCAGATTCTTGTTCATCCTTAACTTCATCCCCCAAACCCTTCTCAATTTCAATGTCTTCCGCTGCTTTTTTGAGTTCCTCCCCCAATGTGATAGCTTTGTCTGTAAAGAAGACTGAGAAATCTTCGCTATTTAAGCTTGTTTTGGAAATGACTGGAGCCGCTTTGGCAGATTTATTTGATTGTTCTTTAAGTAGATAGAATAATTTCCTAGGTCTATTTACTGCATTATCCAATTCTTTCCTGAAGAATTATTTTTTTGTTTTAATAATGCTTTTTTATACGCTTTCCTGGATTGTCTCAGTAGGATTAGATGAGGTGAAGAATGGTGTTGTCGTCATTTACGTTCTGATAATCTCAGTAACCTTCTTTCTTCATTAACGGCACCATTGAACCACAGGTTTTTGTCTTTGTCCGAGGCCCTTTTCAGTTTTAGCGGGGCTAGGTCCTCAATAATGCTTGACATTGATTTGTTATAGTGCAGCGTTAGGTCATTGACGTCAACCATGCTCTTGAGTGGCTGCAAATCTGTTACGCAGCGGGCTGCTATGCTTTCCATATTAATTCCTCTAGTGCCCCCGGTTCATTTCTTGGGTTAGATAGCTTGTGAAGATGATTTTGTTTTTCTGAGGGGAATTTCGAATGTAATTATGTGGTGATCCGACCAATCACAGGGTGTGATTACAATGTTCTCGATTGCTTTCTCTTTAGCTGCGATCCAATCTAAGGTGGAACCTTTGGTGTGGGTGGGGTGATGACATCCTTGGACTAAAGTTTGCTCGTCCAGGAAGGTTTTCAACTGGGTGATTTGATTATCATCATGATCCTCCCAATTCATGTTGAGATCTCCTAAGAAAATATCATTTGATTGCAGATTAGAGTTAGTAGTAATGATTTCTATCATCTGGCCAATGAATTTGGTCTTAGTACCCGGGGGGTGGTATAGTGCATGGAGTTTACAGTTCAGGTTATCTGATGTTCATAAGGACATGCCTAGATATTCACAAGACTCTAAGAAGGGGTCAGCCTGTATTTTTGTGATGGAAATGTCAGATCTATGTATACAAGCGATTCCTCCACCCTTTCTGATATTTCTATCCCGCCACAGAATCTAGTAGTTCGGAGGGACTAATAGGTCTAAGCAAGGCAACGAAGAGTCAGAAAGCCAAGTTTCAGTTAGAATGGTTATCTCACTGTCCCTGTCCCTATCATCTATGTGGGTCGAAACACCATTTTACCATCAATAGTATCAGGCAACAAAAGATTAACAGATACACACAGACACATATTCATATGGCGAAAGCACAAATGCAAAAGGTGGCATGCACACAGACTATCAGACATAGCAGTAGGCATATATATAGACAAAAAGACACTAGGCTAATAGCTAGGGATTTACAGGCAGTTTCACAGTACTAAGTTCACAGTCAGCAGTACACAGAGTTTGGCACTCCATGGGGGTACAACAGTCACACTGTGTACCCCTCTGCTCTCTTTAAGTCAGTATGTGCTGCTGACTGACAACTTAAGCACAGTCTCAATGCAACAGAAATCTGGCACAGAGCTACCAAGTGGGGCAGTGTGCGTGCCCTTCAGTGATAGTGCACAGTGGTGAGTGCTGTGCTTTCTTAATTCACAATGATGTAGAAGTGTTCTGTCCTTGATAATACACAGTGATTCAGTTTACTGTTACCCTCTAATAATGCAGTGAGGAAGTGTGGCCTTACACTCTGACATTGCATAGTGATACATTCTGTTTCTTCTGCAGACACGCATTGCCTACACTTTGCAGTCTAGAAAATCCTTCTTTAGACATCTATACTTGTAACAGAAATCAATGTTATAACTTGGCCTCTACTTCTCTTTCATTACACTCACATCTGGTAGGAGCAAAGGCACGCATAGAGACACGAAAAGGCTCACAACACTGAGAACAAAAGCACCTAGAGAAGAGCCACTGGCACAGCGAACGCAAAGCAGCATTAATGACGTACAATAGCCAGAATAGCATAGCGTCAGACATCAAAATAGTGTCCCTAAATGTCAAGGGTCTCAACAGCCCGGTGAAAAGGCGGAAGGTGCTCGAGCATCTCAAGAAACTTAAAAGCGACATATATGTGCTCCAAGAAACGAGACTAGAAGAGGCAGACATCACAAGATTGAGAGCCAACTGGATAGGTGAGGTGGTGGGATCTCCAGCCCAGAACAAGAAGAATGGGGTAGTAACAATAATTAGCAAAAACTCGAACCTAGCAGTTGTTAACTATCAAGCAGACACGCAAGGCAGGACACTGGTGACCAGTCTCAGGAGAGCAGGAGAGACCTACCACAAAACAAGGAACAAGAGAATAGCTGAACTTGAGAAAGAGATTAAAACACTAGAGAACCGCCACATTGCTAGACTAGAAGACAACAATACACTCACAACCCTGACTAGACGAAAGTATGAGCTCAACAGAATACTGAGCGAGAGAGCAGGGACCTGGATTAACAAATACAAATCAGTCAACCTATGCACTGCGAACAAAGCGGGGAAAAACCTAGCAACCTATCTAAGGGGGAAACAAAAACAGCACACAATAGGGGCAATCAAAGACAAACACAACAAGGCCCAAACTGCTAACAAGGACATCCTGGAGGTCTTCAGGGACTTCTATGAGGGCCTATACACAAGGGATGAAGCGCTAAAAGAGGACGGGGGTGAGGAACTTCTGAGAAACATATCCACACCCACACTAACAGACCGAGAACGAGACATCCTAGAGCTAACTGTAACGGAAGAAGAGATAAGGAAAGCTACGGCCGGTCTCAAGGAAAACAAAGCACCAGGACCAGACGGATTCACAGCAGGCTTTTACAAGCAATACCTCAACACGCTCCAACCCACAATGAAACAGGTATTTGAGGAATGCGTCCACAAAGGATGCATGACTCCCTCAATGGCTGAGGCAAACATAATAGTCATACCAAAGGAAGGGAAGGACACAACAGAGGCGAAGAACTTTAGGCCGATCTCACTCATAAATGTAGACGGCAAGATATACGCGAAAATACTGGCCAATAGACTCAATGCATATCTTCCCAAGCTCATACACAACTCCCAGGTAGGATATCTCAAAAACCGAATGTCCCATGACAACACCAGACTATTATGCCATATAATTAACCACTCAGCCAGTATTAGCAAAGCGGCTGTGATGATAGCCCTGGATGCCGAAAAGGCTTTTGACAGAGTCTCATGGCCCTTCTTGGATCGCTGCATGGGGAAGTTCGGGCTAGGACCAAACTACAGGAGGATGGTGATGGCGCTGTACAGCAGCCCCCAAGCAAGGGTGGTAGTAAACGGCGGCACCTCAAACATACTAAACCTAGGCAGAGGTACAAGACAAGGCTGTCCACTCTCACCTGGCCTCTTCCTACTGGCAATAGAACCGCTCCTAACAATGATAAGAACGAACGACGACATAGCAGGGGTCCCGATAGGGGGGGGGAAACTTCAAGCTAGCAGCATATCCAGACGATGTTTTAATAATGACAGAAGACCCAGAAAGATCCATCAAGGCACTGACAGACACCATCGAGAAGTATGCCCAGGTCTCAGGGTACAAACTCAACAAGGACAAATCAGAGTGCAAACCTCTAAACATCCACACAACAAGCACAGTACTAGGAACGTCAGGCCTAACGTGGCAGCAGAAACCTATTAAGTATCTAGGCATCCTTTTTGAGAGAGACCTGAGAACAACCCTAGAACATAATGAGCAAGCAACAATCCAGAAGATCAAGGACAAAGTAGACGGGTGGTCCCCCAAATTCACAACATGGTGGGGAAGGGTAGAAACAATAAAAATGATGGTCACACCGATGGTGAACTATATGCTAACCATGCTACCACTAACCAACACAGAAGACTTCCACAAAAGGGTAGACAAGATACTGAACAACTTCTTATGGAGAGGGAAGAAGCCCAGAATAAGCCTGCACAAGTGCAGACTATCAAAAGAGCAGGGTGGTCTAAACATGACAAACTTCAAACGCTTCCACGAAGCGTGCATAGCTAGACAGGGACTGCACTGGCTAGACCCAAGACAGGACTACACCCCAGCGTGGCTATCACTTGAACAAGGGCTGCTAAAAGGCATGAAGCCCATCACCCTCCTCACAGCCACCCGACACCCAGCAATTAAAGACAACCCAGTCCTTAGAAACACAAAACGAGCTCTCCTGAAGGTAGACAAACTATTAAACACGAGCATCAGAGGGGGTCCTTTTGAATCCATCTGGCACAACCCCACCCTTAAATACAGGGGTAAGGTTCTAGACATGCACGAATGGTACAGCCAAGGTATATCCATGGCCAAAGACTTCAAGAACAAGGGCGCGGACATAACGTTTGACACCTTAAAGGGGAAACACAACCTACACAGCATAGAACTGTACAACTTCCTGAAGATAAAAGTCGCAATAAGGAAGGCAAACCTCAACAGCCAGACACCATCGATAATACAGCTCGCTGCCAGCCTGAACACACTAGGACACCAGGTAGCACATCTATACAAGGTCCTCCGTCCCAAAAACACCAAACTTAATGACAAGGTCACAAACCTCTGGGGGGAGGCAGCAGGGAAAGAACTAAGTGAGGGCGAGAAAGCCGAGCTATGGAGATCCACAACTAGGAAAAAGATAACGGCTACACTTAATCAGACGAAATTTTGGCTAGTACACAAGGCATACTGGACACCGGCCCGACTGGCCACCCTGGGTATTAGAGACAGCGATGTATGCTGGAACTGCGACAAGGAGAGGGGAGACTTAGAACACCTCCTGCTCAAGTGTCCAAAAATAAAGGACTTTTGGGGAAGAATCAGAATACTCATCCACGAGATCACAGGTATAGACATACAAATAGACTTCGCAAGCCTGGCCCTAGGCTTCACATCCCAGGCCATCACAACGACAGAGGATCGTGACCTCATTGACCTTCTGCTGACAGCCGCAGTTAAAATAGTCCTAACTAACTGGAAGGACACATCGAAAGCGGCACCCCAAGCATGGCTCAACTGGGTCACGTTCCTAAGGGGGGCAGATAACATCACAGCGAAACACTCACCGAAAACGCACAAGCAGTCAACCATGTGGGGGTCCTTAGACCTCTACCTATCATCACATAAGCCGCCATAGGCGTTTGAACAAAGATATAACTGAGTGCGCATGCTGAAACCTATGCGTTAACAAAACGCCCTGCACACCGCTTATCTCCTACTATATCTCTTTACTGTTCCCTTCGGGCCCGGGGCGTGGGGCAAGATACGGGCGAACACAGAGACGTGACAAAACGTCAAGCTGCTCCTTGGAACATGTACGATGGAATCCGAACTTTGGAATACCGAGCTATCGAACAACCTCAAGAATACGGACTACCACCCCCCCCTCCCTCTCTCCCTCTTCCTTCTTCCTTTTTCCTCCTTCGCCTACTTTCTTCTTCCACTCATGTATAAGCCTTGTCCATGTAAATATATATTTTTTTATATACAATAAAGAATTTCAGAAATAAAAAAAAAATAACTTGGCCTCTAGATTGTAATCAGGAGATTGGTCCAGAGAAGTGTGTGATACAAAGTGTACAGCAGATACCTCTGGGGTCGCCATCTTGAAACTTTCTGTAACTGTTTGTTTGTCCTGAATAACAACAATGATGGTTAACATCGTATTACAAAGCATGTGTTAGCTGGTAATTAAATCATGTTCATCATGTCACATATGTTTGTTTTTAGTGAAACATGGATTGAAAGGCAGAAGATGGTACAACAAAAGATCAAACAAGTTTACAAATGTGATATCGACAGAAGTGACCCTTTGTCTCCAACTGTCCTGCCCCAGGCTGACTGTCTGCTCCTGGTGTTCTCTTTGGAGCTCTTCGCCACAGACAAGAAGACCTACTGCGATGGTTTGAAAAATCTGTCATCACTGTTGAAATGTGGAGGCCACCTAATACTGATGTCAAGCCTCGAGGCAACGTTTTACATGGTTGGCGATGTGAAGTTTCCTTATCTCTTCATCAATGAGGAGTTTCTGAGAAACGTCCTCACAGATGCTGGTTACGTCATAGAGGAGCATCACATTATTAATCGGAAAGTGCAATGTTTGTATGATGTCACAGATTATACTGGTGTTATCATTGTAAAAGCACGCAAAGAAAGAGATATTTAGTCTTCATGTACATAAAGGGGGCAGCAGAGGCACTGGTAACACAGATGTGAACTGTTACCTGCATCAAATTTCCTCCATTGTCTTTTTTCAATTTGCTTTAAAGTAGTTATTGAATACTAGCAAAGGCTAACAATGTTTTATAAGCAGGACACACAATGTGAAGTTACAATAAAGTATACAAATATTACTCAGGTGTCTGGACATAAATCCACTCAATAACCCTTGACGTGCTTCTATCTCGTGCTCCACCTTTTTTTCTAAAACACTCTTCACAAGTTGTGCGATCTTTTAAAGGATTAATGTAAAGATCTGACTTCTCGCCTGCCAAAGTGCAGACCCCCAGAATGCAGTGGGCTCATGTTCCCCATTTGAGGAGCTGCACACATCAGTTCCCCCTATGGATGGTGTTCAAACAATCTATACAGGGAGAGATGCTTCCCTTCTTATCAAAAGTAAGTGAGTGAACATCACATAGTAAGAGATGTGTTTTCTTATTTTGTACAGACCTTGAATATGTTGTCAAGAGTTCTTGGCACAGTAGCCCAGATTATTGGCAACTGGTGACCTTTGGAAGAGGTTGGGCATACACATCTACCATGAACTTTACTGAGTGAAGCAAGTTCCCCTGCTGGTGTTTATGGCTGGGTTCTTTCCTGAGAATTTTCTGAAAATATTGGTCCAGATATTGCAATTGAGTCCACAATTGTCATGTAAATTTGGTGAAAAGTCATATGTCCTTGTCCGTCACTTGTCCGTGTTACAAGTTTACAAAAAGGGCATTCTTGTAGCTAAAACTGAGTTCTATACGAACAGGGTGATGGCAGCAGAGTCTCAACCCAAGGAGATATTCGCTACGATTCACGAACTGGCTTCATCTGGCAGAACCGCGCCTACCATCCCTCCATCCCAGTCCCTCTGTAACTCACTCAATGAGTTTTTTATTGACAAGGTCGTTAAAATCAAACTCAACATCCCACCTCCCTCCCCCACATTTGTCAACCCCTCCCCTCCTCACACGGGTCCTAAATTGACTACCTTCCCTCTGTTAACCACCGAGTCTCTTCTTCCGCTGCTGGTCCGAGTCAAGTCTGGCTCCCCTTTGGACTTCGCCCCAGCTTACATCCTTAGGGAAATTTATGTAGCGTGTCCCACACCGGCCCTGACCCTCCTCAACGACTCACTTACACTGGGCTCTGTTCCCAGTTTTCACAAATCAGCTGTGGTTGTCCCAATTATAAAAAAATCGGGTGCTGACCCAACCTCCCCTGCCAATTACCGCCCCATCTCCCTTCTGCCCTACCTAGCAAAAGTCCTTGAGACTCATGTTACGACCTCTCTGAGTGCTCACGTAGAAGCCAATGACTGCCTCTCCTCCCATCAAGCCGGGTTCAGACCCCTGCACTCTACGGAGAAAGTGGTGATCTCGGTGATGGACAGGCTACGGGAAGGCATTGACATCAAGATCCCTCAAGCCCTGATACTTTTAGATCTATCCGCCGCTTTTGACACGGTGGACCATTCCATTCTTCTCTGCCGTGTCAGGGCGGCGGGCATTGAGGGCTTGGCCTTCTCGTGGCTTGAGTCATTTTTAGCCGGGAGAACCCAGGCGGTTCATCTCACCGGCTTCTCCGCGGCCTCCCGTAGGGTTGAGTGTGGGGTCCCCCAAGGCTCGTCACTCTCCCCCCTTTTATTTAATTTGTACATCTTCCCCCTCATTTTTATGTTACAGCAGCTGGAGGTCACGGTGTTCAATTACGCCGATGACCTCCAACTAATTTTTAACCTCTCCAACTCCCCTTCATCTGCCCAGAACGTCCAGTCAGTGATGAGACTCATCCAGGACTGGATGAACTGCAATCACCTCAAACTTAATCCAGACAAAACCGAGCTGGTCTTGACTGGAGGTGGTTGCAGTCCATGGTCCCCTTCCTTCTGGCCCCCCTCACTCGGTGTCCCTCCTTCTCCTGTGCCCAAAGTTAAAACCCTTGGGATTTTCCTGGATTCACAACTTTCTATTCACTCACACGTTAGCTCAGTCGTCTCCTCTTGTTTTTTTTCTTTGAGAACAATTAGGAAGGTTTCCCGTTTCTTCTCTCTCCCCGCCTTGAAAATCATCGTGCTAGCCTTGGTATTGTCCCGTATTGATTACGGCAACGTAGTCTATAACGGGGCTCCCGCTTACGCGATCCACCGCTTGCAGCTGGTAATGAACCAGGCTGCGCGCCTGATTCATGGCCTCCCCAAATACCATCGGGCCAGCCCACTATTAAAGGCGCTACACTGGCTGCCGGTGCGGGAGCGTGCTCTCTTTAAGCTCGGCTGCCTCACTTTCCAGGCAAGAGCAGGGACTGCCCCTAAATTTCTTTGTTCCGCTGTCATCCCTTATCTCCCCGGCAGAGAGCTCCGCTCTTCCCACGCGGCCCTCTTAGCCATCCCTCGATTTAAGAAACTGAGGGCTGGCGGTGCGAGGTTCGCTGTTTTGGCCCCTACCTTTTGGAACTCCCTCCCTGTTGCCCTCCGCACTGTGCCCTCCTATACCCAGTTCCGGAAGGATCTTAAAACTTTTCTTTTCATTAAAGCCTATTCTGTTTAAACTCCCTCCCTCTGCTCACATCCTCTGTTATCGCAATAGCGCCATGAAACCGCTAGGTAGAAGTGCGCTGAATAAATGCTTTTAAATTCAAATTCAAATATGTTGTTAAGGTGGGCTTGTGAAAGAGCCCAGCACTTCCGTGAGTGATCCTATCAGGAAATTATTGGGTTCGCCCACTGTAGAGACATTTGACAAAATGGTCCCAAATATGCATTTTTCAGCACAATGTCCATAAAAAAGCCTAATTTAAGATGCACATTTCTTTCAGATTTTTTAGGTATAGCGTTAACCAACACTTTTTGACTTTATTCAAATTATATGTATAATATACCTACTTACAGGGTCCTTCATCAGCCTCTGTTTTTCCATTGGTCTGTTTTTGTGTCCGTCATAGCTTGCTTCAACCCACTGCTGCATACTACATGTAGCAATGGTTCAGCCCACTTCAGGAACTTGTTAACTTCACATCACTATATTTTGCTCTTTCTCAGTGGGCACATCCACACACAAAGTAGTTCCCATCGGTGCCAGTGTTTCTATTTTCACCTTATTATTATTACTTTAGTGTTGCCTTTGTTTGTAGAGCCTGATGTGATAGCAGGATCTTATCTACCAGATGAGAGCACAGGCCACAATCCAGTTTTGTCCATTCCTAACTTCTGTCAATGCTATTGTGAATTCCTTTTGAAGCGTATTTTGATTATCTGACTGCTGACAAACCAAAAGCTTCTTTTTTATGCATGTGAATTCCTAATCGGACACTTTCTGTCTTTTGATCCTTTGTTCTTTACTTCTTTCTTGCATTCCTTCCTTCTTTTTGTTCTTCTTTCTTGCCTTTTTTTACAAATATTTGCAGCTTTTTTTCTTTCCTTCTTATCTTCCTTGTTCGTCATTGGTCTTTTTTTCCTTTCCTGCCTTCCGTCTTTCCATCTTTCTGTCCTTTTGTTCATTCCTTCTTGCTTTCCTACAATCTTTCATTCTTTATTTTTAAGAGTGGCACTTTCAGAATTGTGACTTAAAACCCAAATTTACCATTAAAGAGGATTTTAAAATACAATTCATTTGAGTCCAAAGATAAAATTCCGAACTCCTCCTAATCAAAAGTTAACACTAATGAAATATAATAAGGTAACCTAATGTTATTCTAAGGGCGAGGTGGGCCTTTTAGCAGTGGAAAGGAAACTTCAGAGTTTTTCACTACCAGGGCATGTAAAACTTCAAAACAAATGTCCTACTTGTTAAACACAATACACCCTATCATATGGGCTGTTTAGGTCCTACCTCAGGGGTGACGTATAAATAAAAAATATTGTGAAAAATTGGGTTGTTGTTTGACTAGGGTGGGAGCCCTGACAATCCCTTGCAGGATGAACCACAAAAAGTCACTAAATTAACCTGTGCTTATCCCTGGGTAGCTTGGCACAAAAAGCAGTCAGGCCTAACTTAGAGGCAATGTGTAAAGTATTTCTGCAGCACATAAGCAGCAATAAAGTGAAAACACTAATCAATAGAAAACTCCAAACCAATTTCGAAAAATAGTGTAAATTGTTATAAATTATTTGACACCAAAACCATCAAAATCAAATTAGAAGAACTGAGTTATGAATTTTAAATTTTTTGGTACAAAATAGCACTAAAAAGCAAAAAGCGGCAACCATGGACATCTGGTTTAAGTAGACTGGGGCAAAGTCAAAAGTTAAGGACGACTCCGATGGAGCACAGTTGAGATGCCCGAGGTGGATTAGGCCCAGTCAATGCTTACCTTCGGATGTAGCTATATTTTGAAGAAATAGTCTCTGAGAAGGTGGAATTTGAGCAGTAAAAGGCTGTAGGAGTAGAGGGAGCGTTGTCATTGGATAGCTGTGAAGCGAAGCCGTGGTGAAGATTTTTATCTTCGGACTCAGTCATCGAGATGAAAGTCAAAAATCTCCATTGGGACGAAGCAGAAGGCTGTAGCTAAAGACAGTAGCATGAGGTCAGATACCCCTTTCTTGGAGGAACACTGAAAAGGATTTGCTGCTGCGGAGAAGAATGTAGCAGGAGAACGTAGCAGGAGAAACAGTAAACGGATAAGCGAGCAGGTTGGGCGTGGTCTCCTGCTGGTTCTCAGAGCACTTTTTGGCCAAAGTTTGTCCAAGTCCTCAGTTTTGGAAATGGGACAACTGTGCAGCTTTAGCACCTTAACCAAGGGTCCAGGAGTGAATGGAGACGTCTTGGGGGTTCAGGACTTACTCCAGTAGGGTCAAGGTACGGGTTCAAGATTGTGGGAGCCTGTTATGTCCCTGTGTCTCTGAATAGGAAGCCAGCATGCATGCCCTTGGAGTCTTTTCTGGAGGTCCTGGGTCAGATGAAGATGCAGGGCTCAACAGTAGGGCAGGCCTCTGAGGGTTCAAGGCAGGCCCCAGGCAGCAAAGCAGTCCTTGTATGTGCAGCAGCAGACTGGTAGAGTGCACAGCCAGTCACAGTAGCAGACAATCTTTTGAGGGTCTTTTCACAGGTCCAGAAGGGAACTGAAGAGAGGGTCTGAGAGCCCTATTCTTATACCTTGGTGCCCTGCACCAAGAAGGTGGGAGAAATTTGTGGAAAGGTCCTTTGAAGGTCTAGGATTTTAACCTGCACTGGAACGATCCCAAGGTTCCACATGTCAACTCCATCAAAGACCTCCTGGCAGATCAAGCCCTGACCTATACCTGTTCACTCCCAACTCACTCGAAAGGGGCCACTCTTGATTGGATCAGCTCTAAAGAATCAGCACTCAAGCTTATCTCTATAGACCCATGTGACTGGTCTGACCATCACGCCATCACCTTCCTGCTTCCTGGAACCCACAAGACAAGGGCACCGCAACCGGTGATTCTCAAACGCTGGATCAGAGACATCAAGAACCTGGACCATAGGGAACTTGAGGCTCACTGCAAATCTGACCTCCCCCCCTTGCATATCACAATGGTCAGTGACCTCAAGGATCACTATTCTACGACTATATCGAACATCCTGGGTGATCTAGCCCCACTAAAACTGAAAAGAGCCCAAATCAAAGACAGAAACCCCTGGTTCACGGGATCCCTCAACAATGAGAAGAGATCCCTCCGGCAATCTGAAAGAACCTGGAGGCAGCACCCCTCTGCAGCACATCTAAATCTTCTCCGTCAGGCCAGAAATGTCTATAACAGTAACATCCTCAACTCAAAAAAAGACTTCTTCAGATCTGAACTAGGGAAGGCCAAGAACAGACCCCGAACTGGTCAAACACCAATATAATAAATTGGCCAAAACATCAAAAGAAACCCCCAAGTCCCTAATATCCTCTGAGGGATTCTCCTCCTTCTTCGCTGATAAAATCATAGCCTTAGGAAACAAACTCAGTCCCGCCACATACTCTCAACTCCTTCCGGACCTGCCTCCTCCTGCCGCTGTAGAACATAGAAACCTTCTCAGGGGTCTCACTGATACACCTGGTCCTTTTAAACCAACAAAGAAGAGATTGGCACAGAAGCTGTAATATAAAATACATATTTTAATAACCTCAGATGAGGGAGACTGCGTCACACAGTACCCTTAGGAACTGTAGGAGGCATTCTAAGGAGTACAGAGAACAGGGACCTTATATATGCTTAGGTTACATTAGTCAGCATTAAACCAAGGGGAGGTCATGGCACATATAAGCATGCAAAATGACTAATATGGGTATACAAGATTTGCTTGCTCAACAAAGTGGGGGGAGAGTTACTTCTCCTTACATCAGCAAGAATAGCCTGACAGTTCTATACTAGGAGCAGGTGCATTCTACTAGCTAGGCCTTTCTGAGCATGTGCAAGGCTCTGAAGAGGGAAACAGCACATGGCTAACTAAAATGGCTGCCAAGTACAAAATGGCTTTCAGCTCATGCTAACAAATCCCTGCAATCTTTAACACCCCCACAGATTTTACCTAAAAATCAAGCTCACTGGACCGACTTCAAAGTCTATGACGAAGACTCCATCTCTAAAATCCTATCTACCTTAAACCCGCACAACCATTTTAATGACCCGCTCCCCTCCAACTGCCTAGCTGCCATTGCCCAATCCATTATTCCTAGCTGGACTGCAATAATTAACGCCTCTCTCCGTCAGGGATCGATGCCTGACTCTCTGAAAGCCGGCCAAGTCCTCCCCTTTTTGAAAAAGCTGACACTAGATCCTGCTTCCCCCGACAGCTTCAGACCCATCTCCAACATCCCCCTCTTAGCCAAAGTACTGGAGAAGTGTGTGCAACAGCAGCTAAGTCAACACATCAACAACTTCCACCTACTCGAATACTTCCAATCCAGATTTAGACCTGGGTACAGCACTGAAACCACCATGCTCCACATCATTTATGATGCACTCCAAGCCCTTGACTAAGGCAAAACCTGTCTCCTAATCCTCCCAGATCTATCCTCAGCCTTCAACACGGTCAACCATGAAAAACTACTCGAATGACTCAAACTCAGGATTGGTTTGGAAGGCTCTGTTATAGAATGGTTTAGGTCCTTCCTCTATAACCGATCACAGAGATTCCTAATCAACGGCAACCTATCCGCTCCCTCCCCGGTCATGGTTGGAGTCCCCCAAGGATCAACCCTGTCCCCCACCCTCTTTAACCTTTACCTAGAACCGCTTGCCGAAGTACTACGCACTGCCAATATCTCCTACCAAACACTCAGATCTACATCAAAACCTCATCTCTCGAGGAGATCCTCTCCCTGAACGAAGCCCTGAAACTCAATGCAAGGAAAACAGAATTTCTCCCAATTTCCCCTCCTAAATCCAACCCTGAGATGCAAATATGGATCATGGCTATCTCAGCCTTAAATTGCCCACCGACCATCGTCGACTCAGCCAAATTCCTGGGAATCACCCTGAACAGCAATTTGAACATGCGGGACCACAGCAACTCGATGGCCAAATCAGCCAGAGTCCACCTGAGCTACCTAAGGAAATTGAAACCCTTCCTCAATGCTCCTCCTGCTGCAACCTGCTTGCTTTCAGAAATAACAAAACGTACAATCGGGCTTTCTCTGGGGCCGCTCCTAGAATATGGAACTCTCTCCCACCCACCATCAGAAGAATCCCTTCTCTGTCTCGTTTCAAAAAGGATACCAAAACATTCCTTATGGGTAAATTCATCATTTAAATTTTGCCTTCAACCACCACTATGGCCCTGATAATCATCTGGCTATTGCCTCTCTTCGGATTACCTAGTCACCCCACCAAGAAACCTGTGGTCTTGTCTTGAGTAATTCTAAATGTAATCTGTAAATATGTGTCCTATTGATTTTTTACTCTTGTGATTCTAAGTCTTTTTGTACAATCCTATAATTACTGTAAAGTGCTCTGATAGCCTAACGGGTCAAGTTCGCACTCTATAAAACACAAAAATAAATAAATAATAAAACTAGGAGTTTCCTGCCTCCCCTTGCTCAAAGCTGGCTGCACTGACTATACAGGGTTGTTAACCTATCATGTGAGGAGTCCGGGCACCACCTATTCAGGTGAAGTGAGGCTGTGTTCAGCTCCTCCCCCATTAAACCAGTTAATGGCCCATTCAGGCTCTGCTAATGTCTCTGTTGTGTGACTCTCTGGCATGAATTTAGAGAGACCCAACTGTCAGTTACACCCAGTCATGTGACCTAGGACAGGCTGCAGGCACACAGGCCTGAGGGCAGGAAAATGCCATCTTTCTTAAAGTGTCATTTTCAAACTTGTGATGTCAAATTCTACATTACCATTAAGTAAATAAAGAATTTTCTAATGTGCGTGAATGCCGAAGCATCTTGGTGTTAACATCCTGATATAGAACAGAAAAAGAGATTACTTAGGGCCAGAGGTGAAAAGCCAGGTTTTTTGTGATTTCTGGACGAGTACCTGGTTTGATTGAGACCTCAGAGAAAAGGCTAGTGTTCCAAACGTCTGCCTCCCTGTGGAATAAAAAGCCTTTTTAGGGGCTCACTGATGCACCGTTCCTAAAACCAACAAAGAAGAGATTGGCACAGAAGCTAGAATATAAAAACAGGGTAATTAATATTCACTCATGAGTGGGACTACATCGATACATCACCCTCGGGCACTGTATGAGGTAGTACGAGGAGTAGAGAAACCAGGGGTCTTTTATATGCATTTGTTGCTTGGTCAGCATTAGACCAAGGGGAGGTACTAGCACATACAAGAATAGGTTTTGAACAACATTAGCATACAATTATGTCTTAGTCGGCAAAGTGGGAGGGGATTAATTTCACCTTACATCAACAAAAACATCCTGACAGTTACAGACTAAGACAGATGCATTCTGGCAGCTACATGTTTATCTGAGCATGCGCAAGGCTCTGGCTCAGCACTGAAGGAGTTAATTATAGATCATGACTCAAGCGAAATATGAGAGCAGGCAACAGTGAAGACGGGAGAAGCACATGGCAAGCACATGGCTGACTAGAATGGATGCCACAAACAAAAGGGCTTCAGCTTATGCAAACGATAATTTCTGTAGTTTCCACAGACGGTCCTTTTAGCATTAGCTGAAGACATCACTATACAATAGATGACACATGAAAATTAACTTCCATATTAATTAACATCAACTGGCTAATTTTTTGATCAGTACGAATTGGACTTTTACATTTGGCACATTACGTTTAACTGGTATGCAGGAAGTGCAGGTGGAAATACATAGGGAACAGAGTATCGAGCCACATTGAATACACAGGCAGCAGGAACAAAAAATTGCAATACATGTGCATAAGGCGGATAATATTTTCCAGCCCCAAGCTGAGAAAAGAGTCCATAACCAGCCAGTCCAAGTCCATATCGCTGAATCAGGGTGGATTTCAGTGGCTATCTGGTGTGGTTTAGAAATTGCTTCAAAAACAGAAGGGGCGTGGTCTGGGATGTACATACAGCAGCTGCTCCCAATGATGCAGCATGCTCCTCCACGTTCGACTAGGATCACTTAGAGGACCATCCTATTTTGGAGTACCACAATTCTCTCAATTTGTAGTTATTCCGTGATATTTCCAAGTGCTATAGCTGTCTGATTAGTTACAGCCTCCTCAACATGTGTCAAGCGCCTGATTTTTCTGCTGTTCAAGGCTGCACCAACAAAGAAGAATAGCCCCAAATTAAAGTCAACATATTGCTGTAGTGCAGTATCAGTTAGATCTAGCTCATCATGATTTATTGTCCTCTTATATCTGTTCTTAGAAATGTCAATATACAGTTTATAGTCTTTATGATAGGATGCAGGAGCCAAAAACACAGGTGGTAACAAAAAGGACACATAGCAGCTACCTGACCAACCAATAGGTAGGTAGTAATGCCCTTTACTTCCTCAGATGAAATAGGTATTGTGAGATGACAGAAAGCTACTGTTATTTAGTCCAGTAATGTTTAGTGTTTTAGTGCAATCACTTTTCCCCACAGAAATTCTACCAATACTGCTCACACGTAAATTTGCTTGAGCTCTAGTAACAGCTATAACAGGAGGTCCATTTCCTTTAATTGTTCGAGTGTTTGAGAAAACATAACATGCGGTGGAGTTTCCTCGGCGATACTCTTCCATTTCTCATACAGTTCCTTTAGCCTGTGGATCTCCTTCCTCATCAGGATAACACCTTGTTTAGCTGAAGATTTAGTCTTCCTACATCAGCACCAGTAATGTTAGCAACTTCAGATGCCCATAACAAGACAAACCAAGCCTGACAAGACCCATTATGTGAAAATGGCAGAGGAATGAAAGGTGTTCCTCCCTTTTTTCTGATGAGCTGGCATCATTCCACACACCCAAAAGTTGGTGACATTCGTAGCATTTTGGGTGTGGTGCAACATTTGAATAAACGTGTTATTAAGGTAAAATTGTCGGTGGTTCTGCTGATGAAAAGGAAGAGTATAATAATGGTGCTCAATGGGGACAGGAGTAGTGACAGTCAACAAATTTCGAGCAAGAGTTACTCCCTCTATTACCCATGTTATTGTAGCAATAATGATAACAATGGAAGTGAGCCCGGCAATAAACATGGCCTTTCTGTCACAAACTTTCACAGCAGTCGATGTCTTCTCCCTAGGCATGTTTATCTCGATGTTGAAAAACAATGCAGATGGAGCTCCTGAGTCCTGGGCAGCCGTTGGTTTCTTCACTGAGAGTTAGTACAGGTGTCACTAAGAAAAAGACCCGCCCCCCTTTGGCTCAGCCTTTCACTAACCCAGGACGGTTGCTCAACCAGTCTTTTTCAGCAATGCAGTTTCTCTCCGGGGACGCAGCTGATATCGAGATGCACCAGGAATCATGTTGTCCGGGAAGACTCCCTCAGGTTCTGTAGGTGATGCAGCTTGCCCTCTCTGTGTCCAGGATGTCACGATGATCCTCCAGTGTAGCACGTTCCACCAAGGCGGACGGCACCTTCTTGCAGTGGGTGGAGTGGATCCAATTCTTCCGATTGGTCACTCGGACTGCAGTTCTGGTTGCCAAGAGCACCTGCTCAGTTCCGCGCCATCTGGGGTCCAGGATACTCGACCGCTGGAACACTTTGATCATCACCTGATCGCCGGGCCACAGATCATGACCATCACCTTGCCACCTGTCAGGAAGTGCTTCTTGAACCTGTTGATGAATAGAAAGTAAGCTGCCAGTCAACTGAGACAAGTAGTCGCTCATCAGCACATGAGGTAAACCATGTATAGGGCGTGGCCTAGGAATCCTCCAAATATTTATTGGCCTCCCAAATATCACCTCATACGGTGTGAGGCCAGATCGTGTATGTGGCAACGATCTAATAGATAGCAATGCCAAAGGCAGTTGATTGAGACCCAGACTGTACCCATTTCTTGGAAACAGGCAGTTGTACTCCCTTTGCAGAAAAAACCCAATATCAGCTTTGAGAAATTAGAAAATCTCCGTCCCATCTCTCTCCTGCCATATATGGCGAAGGTTGCGGAGAAAACTGCGAACCTTCAACTGATGAATTTTGTGGATGAGGCTTCCCTGCTCCACGACTCTCAGTTTGGCTGCCGTCCCCGACATTCAACGGAGTCAGCACTTCTTATGGCAGTAGAGGCTTTACAACAGGGTGTGGATGAGGGCCAGACTATGGCCTTGATCCTTTTGTACCTAAGCGCAGCATTCAACACTGTAGCACATTCCATCTTGCTACAGTGTCTGAATGAAGGAGGGGTATCAGGAGCAGCGCTTGGATGGATTCAATCTTTCCTGACAAACAGATGTTTTCAGGTCTGTTTGGGTGACTGCTATTCCAGGGAGATCAGCTGGGCCAGGGCGTGCCTCAGGGCTCGTCCCTGAGCCCGACCTTGTTCAATCTTTATGTCTCCCCGCTGGCGGCAATTGTAGAAAGACATGGTCTGCGCTTAGTGTCCTATGCCGACGACAAGCAGTTGGTCATCTCCCTCTCGCGTATGCCTGGTCTTGCGGCGGACATTTTCAGAGTTTGCATGCAAGAACTTGCAACCTGGATGTCCGTCAACTGCTTGAAGCTTAACGGTAGCAAGACCGAGGTACTCGTGGTGGGGTGAGGGCCGTCTGCTTGGTCGTCGGCATGGTGGCCTTCCTGCCTGGGAGATACCCCAGTCCCCTGTTAGGAAGCAAGGAATCTTGGAGTATGGCTGGATGTTGACCTGGCCTTTGGCCCCCAGATTGGCCGGGTGGCAGGGGTATGCTTCGGTGTCCTGAAAACCTTAAGGAAGGTATTAGATCTCCTTCCTATTACAGCGGGCCGAACGCTGGTGCATGCCCTAGTCACATCGCGCCTAGATTATGGCAATTTGCTGTATCTGGGGGCCACGGGAAAGATCATAGGCCGCCTCCAGGTGTTGCAAAATGCAGCCGCTCGCTTAGTCCTGAGGCTCCCTAAGAGATCTCCCTCTAAAGCAGCGCTCCAGACATTACATTGGCTCCCTGTCAGGAGAAGGGTGGAGTTTAAAGCACTCTCTACATGTCACCGTATTCTGAGCGGCAAAGCTCCCGCTCCGCTACAGAGTTTGGTGACTCGGTATGAGCCTTTGCGTGATCTTCGCTCCTCCCGCACAGGGCTACTGAAGGTACCAAGAATAAAGAAGGCCCGAATGGGGGGGAGTCTTTTAGATATCTGGCCGCCAAGCATTGGAATGCCCTACCTTTGGAGTTACGCTTGGAGCCTTCAGAGTCCATTTTCAGGAAAAAACGTAAAACTCACTTATACGGGAGTTAGGCGACTTTGAGGGTGGCTTGGACTGTTTACTTCCACTTATCATAGCGCAGGGACACGCCGGTGCGCGTAACCAGGCGCTTTATAAATCTCCTTAATAATAATAATAATAACCAAGCCATTTTAGAAATGTGGAAGCCTTTATTTTAGCCAACTTAATCTTAAGAGTAGAATGGTATCATTCCACTTGTTGTAAATTGGCAGCAATGAGTTAGCATTAGCAGAAGCCATCCTGTATTTAGAAGTTATCTTATCCGCTTTGTGAAAGCCATTTTGTATTTCTGGCAGCAATTTTGTTTTCCATGTGCTCGCCATGTGCTCTGTCCTACCTTTCTGTTAACTGCTCTTGTAGTCTGCCTAGAGACAAACTATGTTTAGCATCTTCCACCTTCGCACATGCCCAGAAGGGCCCAGCTAGTAGAATGCACCTGCTTCTCTAGTATAACTGTCAGGCTATTTTTGCTGCTGCATGGAGAAGTAACTCTCCTCCCACTTTGTTGAGCAAGCAGATCTTGTATGCCCATCTTAGTCATTTGTGCATGCTTACATGAGCCAGGACTGCCCCTGGGTCTTATGCTGAGTATGTAACCCTAAGCATATATAAGGCCTCTGTTTTCTGCACTCCTCAGACTGCCTCATTCAGTTGCTAAGGCTTCTGTGTGACGTAGTCTCACTCATTTCAGGATAATAAAGAGTCTCTTTTATATTTCAGCTTCTGTGCCAATTTGTTCTTTGTGAGTTTAAAAGGATTAGTATCAGTGGGACCCCTGAGAAGTTTTCTTTGTTCGACAGAATGGCGCTCCAACGTGGTCCTCATCAGAGAAGTGGCAATCTAAGGGAGTGATCTTGTCAGGAGACATAAATCTACTGAGGAGGACAGGACAGGACTCTACTAAGGAGGTACTCTGTGCATGGAGATTCTGGGGATTCTCTGTCTCTGCAGCCCAGTCTATTTCTGATCTTCCTGATTTTGATCATCCACATGATGTCACCCCAGACTGAGAACCTTTTTGGCGTGAGTATTCTAAAGAAGACCTTTAGGTCATTCAGAACTTGGCAGTTAGAATTTGGACAACCATTTGTTTGGTAAGAGTCGTTTTGATGCCTTTGATTGGTAAGGTAGTTTAGTAACACTTACTGTGGCTTAGATTTGTGTTGGCCAACTTTGGATTTGTATGGCATAGATATGTAAATTGCAATTTATGTAGGCAGGTAATGAGGAGATTTTTCTCTGTTTGACTTTGTTTGAACAGCGCAACGTACGAAGAGTACCTTAAGCGCTACTTTGATTATATAATATTTGCATATTCTGCAATATTTTTGGCATGCCTGTTTCAAGCACACATCGAAGAATGTGTTGCTTTTTGAAGGTACCATAGTGAGATGTGAATTAAATTAGCCGGCTCCCTTGAGGGAATAGCTAGATAGGTTTAGGTATAAAAACATATTTCTTCCTTGGTGATTCTGTATCCCCAGGGAATTAAAATATTAATCCTTTTGTTGCGCAATTTTATGAATGAAGATATGCAGAGCGATTTTTGGCTGTCCTGCCAGCCACAGCTAGTGAATTGAGTGTATTTTGGCTTCTTGGAAATAAAACCGTTTGTTGGGCTGTTTTTTTCTGCAGTCTTTTGGAATACTATTGAGAAGCGCTTCTTGTAAATATGACTTACAACTAGTATTTACAAATGGTTTGGTTTAAGTACAGTCTGTGGGCTGTCCTTTGTTTCTGTCTTAAGTGTTGATCTGTAGGTTAAATGTGTGTTTAAATGTCTATGTGGTTCGTGGTTTTACATTGCAACTTCTGTAAGTAAATGGCGATTGCGCTATTTATGAAATAATGGCTATTAAGCGCGATGTATTATGTGTCCTGAGTGTTTGACCCTTTCTGTATATGTCTAAAATGAGCTCAATGCGTGTGTTTGTGCTTTTTCTTGTTGTCATCAGTCTGTTATGCAAAATGTCATTTAATTAATATTAAATAAAAATGAAATAAAAATCCAGAAATGAACCATATGATATGCTAAAATACCTATATGTTACTATTTAATTTATAGAGTAAGCAATTAAGCACATGTACAAACTGCTAATGCTTAAAAGATAAAATTAGAATTCACATTCAGTAGGAATAGCATAGGCCTTAAAAACGAAATTGTGTGTTTTGCAATACATAAACTTACAGCATTTTCCTTAGATACATTGTATTAGATATTAATAGGCAAACACATCATCTGAGTGAATTGGGTGTTGCTGAACTGCACACACATTTTAGAACTAGAAATGTCTGTTTTAAATAGACTGCCACCGTGCTTACGTTTCAATACTAAAAAGGCTTTCCGACAGCTGTGTGTTTTATTGCCCCTTAGCAACAGCTGTTGTTTTGATTGTAGGCCACGGAGAAACAGGAATGTTGGCTCAGCCAGGACTTTGTCAGTTAAACACGGGGTAACATTCTGTATTTCAGACTGCGGTTTTTAAAGTTACAAAAATTAAGTTCATTATTTTAGATACCAGGAAAACATTTCAATTAAGGATTTCCTTTCTTAAAGCTTTTTTTATAAGCATATTTGTGGTTCTAATGCTAAATAATAATTGTCCTTTTAAAAAACTGGCGCAAAAATTTGTCATATTAGTCAGGCTTCTGTGCTTAGGTTTGTGAATGAATGCATCTAAATATGATAGGCAAGGGATGCAGCATGCTTTTCCTATGTGGAATTAGCAAAATGATTGGTTTTATTAAAAAATATATACATATATTACTTATGAAAAATTATTTAAAAAAATAAGTGCTTTTAAATTCGTTTTTTAATATTTATAAAGCTTAATACTCATACTGTAACCTCCTAGCATTAAAATTAAATTTAAGTTGTGTTGTACCGTATAATGAGGACATTTGCATATGAAATATCACTCTGCGCAGGCGTAAAAAAACTCATTTTTATAAAAGTATATATAATTATTTTCAATTTCTAACTCCTGGGCCATGTAATGAACATTATGATAATGAATACTATGCAAAGAAATTATAGGATATTCATTTTTAAGTGCCCCAAATATCAAAGTCGAAATTGGGTGAAATTCACTGATTTAAAAACAAATTGTGCAGTTTTAAAGTGCCTTAGGCTTCAGTAAATGCATACATTTAGGTATAATACAAATAGCTGACTTCTATATTATTAGACAAGTATATTGCACACTGCTTTTAACTGAAAAAATTTATTAAAAAGCAGCAGAAGTTATTCTTTTAACTACAAACAGGGGGATAAGTGCTTTCCAGCTTTCTTTCTCTAGGCGAAGTGGGACAGCCACATGGACACCCTTGAATACAGAATAAGACAGCTGGGAAGAGTTAAATGCCAGTTCTATATTTAGAAGCATAGCATGGTTTCCAGTGCAAGGTCTGGGTTGCCATTTTGACCTCTGAAATTTTTTGAAAGAGGACAGGGGAAAAGATGTAGTTTTACCTTTTTTTGGGGCAAAAAACAAGCACTTTATGCACTCATATGATAGAAAATGATATAATGGTATATGTGAACTTTGATTAACAGATAAGCTTTGCCCTATTTATACACAACTAATGCTTAAAAGCTGAGGCAAGGAATTTGCTAAAAGGATTGGGGTGTGGGTATTCATATTTTTTTAGCCCTCTCAAAAATGCTATGTACCTCATATAACTTTGTTCATGCCCAGTTGCTACAAATAGGGGTTGATAGTGTTGACAGAAGTGAAACCTGTTTTAGAATTCCTATTGTCAAAATGGGGGAAGGAGGCTATCTCCTCTACAAATTAAGGCTAGGTAATATGTATGTTGCTCTCTCCTTTTCTCAGTTTGTTTTTTAGCCTGTCTAAACTGTCTGTGAAATAGCAATGCGACATTTAATTGGCTATTCAGTAATACTGTTTTAAACATTGTTAGCATTAATAAAATGAATAAATATATGTTTTTTACTGCCCATCCTGTTTGATGAAATTATGACAGGATCAGTAGTCTAGATTGTTGTTCCCTTATTTTGACCTTTAAGGGGAATTAGATGTGGGTAGTTTTGTTCTACAAATCTTAGGTGATAACACCATTATTGTAGTTTTGTAAGGACATTGCTAGCTTTTTATTAGCTAGTCCATGTAAATAAACTGACAGTCCTTATTAGAGCTGATGTTGCATATTCTGGATCATGAAAAGTAGAACGCAGGGAAGATGCCCGTGTGAACCTTAGCAAAAATGTTTTGAAGAAAATGTTGTTTTATAGATAGGAAACCCTGTTAAATTAGCAGTTTTAGATTTTCCTGTTGCTCCTATAACATGAGAGCATGGTCCTAAGCGTACAATGTAGGTATAGCCCACAAATCTGTCACACCTATCTCACTTCTGAGCACTGAAGCTGACTATGATTGTATTCATTTACATGTAGGAGTAAGGATAAGATGTGTTAGTATTTCTCTGCATTTTATGTTGGTTTGTAGACCTTGTAGACCCTGTAAAGCACTCTGATACCCTCATGGGTCAAGTTCACGCTCTATAAGACACTAAAATAAATAAATAAATAAATAAGAAGAATCATTTTAGAAGTGCCTGCAGTCCTGTAGAAGTAGTGTAAAGCATAAGTGTAGAACATTTCCTTTTTTTTAGGGTTTTTCAGATTAGTACACAGAAATACGCCAATGTGAGGATTTAGGGTATGTCTGTGTTGTTTTTCTCTTTTTCCTCTGAGTTTAGTAGACCTCCTTGGCTGCTTGGGATTGGGTGATATTCCTTTTATACTTGCTAATAGGTGCAGGCTGTTTTTTTTTAACTCTCTCATAGATAGAGGAAAGTGGTTCTTGGGTGCCTTGCTAGTATATGGGTTGTCCCAAGACTAGGAAGTATTTTGAAACTATCCTCTCTGTTGATAGACTGTTTCTGTGCCTTGTCTAAAAGACCTTTTGTTCTGTCCACCAACCATTGCCAGAGGGGCCTGGAAATCAGATTCAGCCTGGGGAGTCAGCGTCAGCACCAATCCAGCTTGAAGCCAAAGTAAAGGTAACAAAGCACAGGCATTGCTGGCAACTAGGACCTCAGTGAAGGCAGAAGCCCTGTGATCAAGTGTGTACCCCTGCCACTATCTTGGGCGAAAGACGGGGTCACAAATCAGAAAGGAGAAATTGTGGTTGATACCCAGCTGAGAGTCACAGACCGACCAGAATGGCGAGGAAGCTTTGCTTGAGATGACCCCTTTTGAAACAAGGGTTGCTTCAGAGATCCTAGCATCAGGCCTCTGAATCCTGGTCCTAAAGTGAATACAAGTTTGCTCCTTAGTTTGTTGGTCAAGAGATACCTGGGTACACTGGATGCAATGTGTAGCCCCAACGAATGAGCAGTGCGCCAGCAGAGCATTACAGGAGTTAGGGAAGGACTTGAGATTAGGGTATAGGTGCTGTATCTCTGGTGCCTGTTAGATTGAAGTGAAGAAAACTGGTGCACTGCCTGAGACCCTGGACATGATCGCTAAGAGCATTTGCCTGTTGGGTGGCTGCCCTAACCTGAAAGAAGAGACTTTTTCCTTGAAACTGGACTGTGATTTTTGAGTTGCGAGTTTTGCAGCTCCACCGTGGAAACAAGAGCCTGCCTGTGAGGCTCAAACGGACACAGGGAGAAGACTCCCCTCTGACTTGGTTGTACAGCAGCTTCAATTTCCCCAAGGACTTCTTCTTTTTCTTGTCAATAATGTACCCCCTTAGTCGTTCCATTTTTGAGGAGGAGCAACCCTTTGCACCTCTTCGTCCTAATTCCTATGGCCCTGTGTGGTCCTCCTGGTCCCTTGGAGCCAGGATTGTTTTTGTAATAATCTGTTTAGTAGCTTTAATATTTGCATTGGTTATATTTACATTTTTCTGAGCAATTGAACAATGTAACTTTGCCCTTTCCTTGAATGTATTAAATTGATGTTCTAGCCCTCATAAAAGGAAAATGTAACAGTTAATTGGAAAATGTTTTTATTAGAGATGTCCTGTTAGCTATTTTAAAATGAATAGTCACTGAAATGCATAGGAGCCCTGAAAATGTTTACTAGATGATTTTAGGATTTGCTTTTGCTTAGGACTAGTAAAAATGATAATTCTGTTTGTGATAGTGGTCATTACTTTCTCCTGCTATCTGAATGTTAATTATGATCTGATCTCCGTTCTCTTTGTATTCCTGTTTATACCCGCTTAATGAAATGTTTAGAATGGAAAATGCCCACCTAGCAATGAATTTGGATATTGATAAATTTATGAAAAATTAATATGCAAATATTTTCTATGTTCCTACTGGATCATAGGAATGTCTTCAGCTAATGGTAAAAAGGTTGTCTGTTGTAAATTGGCAGCAATGGGTTAGCATTAGCAGAAGCCATCTTGTATTTAGAAGTTATCTTATCCGCTTTGTGAAAGCCATTTTGTATTTCTGGCAGCCATTTTGTTTTCCATGTGCTCGCCATGTGCTCTGTCCTACCTTTCTGTTAACTGATCTTGTAGTCTCACTGGTGCAGAGCAAAGAGCTTGACGTAACTGCTGAAAAGCATTCTGACATTAATTAGTCCATGGGAGGGGCATTGGGGTGTCTTTAGTTAAAAGGGCCAACAAGGGTTTAATGATGTAAGAAAAGTTAGGGATCCACTGCCTACAGAACAAAGTAAGACCAATCAGTGCACAAACATTTTTCTGAGTACAGGGCACAGGCGTACCTAAAATAGCTTGGATGCAATCCGGTATGAGTGCACATCCCTCCTTAGACAGGAGGTGACCTAAGTAGGTAACCTGCTGCCTACAATACTGCAATTTCTTTCGAGAAACCTTGTGATGATGGGATGCAAGAAATGAAAGCAATAACAGTGTTCCTTCTTCACATTGTTTAGGGGTATCAGCTGTCAACAAGATGGCATCAACACATTGAATAAGAGCCACTCCTTTAGGTACAGAGAAAGAATCAAGCTGTCTTTTCAATGCATGGCTGTAAATGCTGGGACTCTCTGTATACCCCTGTGGAGCTCTACAGAATCTGAAAGATTGATTATTCAAAATGAAGCCAAACAAGTAACGGCTATCAGGATGAATAGGTATTGAAAGAAAGCATTCTTTAAATCGATCACACTGAATGTAGTTGCAGTAGGAGGAACCATAGTAAGAAGTATCGTAATATCAGAGACAACCGGATATTGGGGTACCACGATCTTATTAATTTCTCACAGGTCAATGATAAATCTATAAACCTTAGAATCAGTGTCCTTTTTCAAAATGGGAAGAATAGGGCTACCAGAGATATTATACGGGACTTCTTCCACAACCCCCACTCCAATCAATTCCGGCACAATGTGTATCAATGCTTCTTCACCTTCTCGAGAAATTTTATACTGGGGTAATCGAGGCAATGAAGCACCTTCTTTTTCTTGAATATGCACTGGAGGGATACCCATTTGTCCCACATCAGTATCAGATACAGACCACAAAGTGCTAGGTAACGATGCCAGAGCAACATCTTCTTTAAGGACATAAGACCTCTTAACCATGGTATAGTTGTCATTTAAAATAACTTGCACACCTTCTGGGACAAAGCGCATTGTAGCATGAACATGTTTGAGCATATCGATACCCACAATGTTATCCAGTGTGATAGGGGAAAGCAGAAATGGACATGTTGCAGTGAATTTATCAAGACTGAATACAAGTGGCTGTGAGGGTAGGCAAAGGGAAGGTGCCCCATCGAGTCCTATCAATGTCATCATTGCGGCAGACAGGGGAGCCCTAGGAACCAATTCTTTAGACAGAGCACTATGAGTAGCTCATGTATCGACAAGAAAGCGATCAGTAGGACCGAAGACGTTTGCATCAACATAGGGACACCTCTGATCTACTCGGACTTCAACCGGTTCCTTACTCCATCTTAGGCATTCCTATGCATAATCTGAATCCTTATGGCCATCAGCCAAATCATCATACATTTGGTACTGATTTTGTCTGTCAAACGTATTAAAAGAAGTAGGATTAGCTCCATCTGGATAATTTCTGATAGGATTATCCATGCCTCTCCTATTTCCTATGTTCCATGGGCTGCTTCTCATACTGCCTCTACCTTGCTGATACTGCTGACCTCACAAAAGGGGGCACCCTGAGCGCCAGTGTCCAAATTCCTTACAATACACACATTGATTCGAGGACAAGTTGTTTGAGAGAAAGGGGGTGCACCAGGGCGATACATCACACATCCACCTCTCGCGTTACCTCTAAATGGTGGACCATAGACTTGAGCCAACATAACTTCCGTTTTAAAATCCTTAACCTTATTATTCTCCTTGCCTTTTGCTTCCATTCATGATAGTCATAATACTGGGCCATAGTCAAAAGGGAGACTGGGGAAGATGTAATTCATGGACTTTCACTGGCCTTTAGGCGACTAGCTATTTCTGGCAACATGTTTGCGACAAATTTGTCGACGAACAGATGCTTACCCGGGTCATCTGTTAATGACTGGCCACTGAAGACATGGGTTGTCTCTTCGAATCGTGTAAAGACATCCGAAACAAACTCATCCTGTTTCTGCTTGCAAGACACTCATGTAGTCCAATCTATTTTCTTAGGGGGTATACGAGTTTTGAACTTAGTTACAATAGCTTTGGGAAGATCTAATATCACCTGTAGTGGTTTCTGTGCAGGCTGCCTAGCAGCATCTATTCCCTCTAAATTCACCCAAGTATCACCATAAGCTACATTATCATCTACCTTCCTAATTGATCTCCACATATCAGGGGGTAAAATAAGTCCAAAGACCATATCAATATCAGGCAATGTCATAGTACAAGAACTAATAGCTCCTTCTACCTCTTCATAAAAAGCAACTGGATTTTTGCGTGGATCAGGCAAAGCAGCTATAAGAGCCGTAACGTCTGCTCTACTCTAAGGGATATAGACCCAATTATAAATAAAATATCCCATTGCATCCTCTGAAGTTTTATCGTCACTTGTTCCTGCACCCTTTGGATGAACATAAAAAGGTGTAGCTTCACGCATCGTTTTTATAGTGACTACAGGATTATTAGTATCTGTTTCTGTCCCTACAGCTCCTTCTTGGTATACTGGGATCTGAACCATTTGCTCGGCTGCTGCTTTCTCAGCTGCCTTTTTCTCCTTTCGTAATCAAAATGCATCAGCAACTTAACCACTCGCCTAATTAGATTGGACACTTGAGAAGGAAGAAAGGTGCCATTCTATAACTTTTTATACTCAGCATGTAGATCAGCAGGTTCTAGAGTATCAGAATATTTTCTATTTCTAGCTACTATCTCGCAAGTAAATGTTTCTAAAAAATGTACCTGCTCTAGATCTGACCATTGCTGAATTGTTGCAAGAATCTCTACAACGTAGTCATGCCCATAAGCAGATCTAAGAGTGGCCTTTCAGTCAGTGGTCAAAGTAGAGTGAGTCTCCCGCCCGTCTAATTTATCCTTATCTTCCTTTTCTGCAGAAAATTGCTCCTCATCGGAAACTTCAGCCACAGGGGCACTAGGGAATTTATACGGGGACAGGGGTCTATCTAACAAAATAGAATCATCTTGTGGCTTATTAATCATGGGATAAAAGGGGCGCCAAATAGGGTACTGGCCAGTTACCTCTAAATGACGCTCCCTTTCTTCTTTCTGTTTAATTTCCCTCATCTCTTTATTTTTCAATTCCAAGGCCTACTGAAAAATTGTCTTGCACTGTTCTTTTTCTGCTATAGCTTCTTCTCTCTTCACTCTCTCATTCACCTCTTTTACCCACATTTGTACACAATCAAACAGAGCCTGATGGTTTTTCTTCTTTACCAAACACTGCTCAACATACTGAATCTTTTTAAGGTCAAACAATCCATTAACTGGCGATCGTAGATCAGGATCCTTTTTAGTGTATTTGTTAGTGTTTATGAATCCCTTTTCAATTGTTTAGGGTGTCCACGCGCTTGAAATTTATTACTCATTTCTTCTGCTTGTTTGTCAAAATCCTGCAGGAATTGGCCGAAAGGGATGCTAGTTTTTTGCATCTCTGGATGATAGCTAGTAAAGTGTAGCAACATATTCTGAGCCGTCTGCTTGACATACAAGTCGACTTCTAAATGATCTTTTCTGTTTTGGATAATCCAAAAACTCTATCTCTTGTTGCTGGATGTGGCAGTGAGCAAGATGTTAGTGTCACATAGATTGAGCCAAGAGATAAATGTCGGCAATTCTTGTGGGTCTGATGTCCAAATAAAGAAGACATCGTCTATATATCTGGACCATGATTGAATGGACTCACTGAATGGTGCAACTTCCTCATAAACAAATTTCATTTAAAAAAGGGCCATGTATATGTTAGCTACTGTTGTGGCACAGGAAGCGCCCATGCTTACTCCTTTTATTTGCTTGAATAAGCTTCCATTAAATTCAAACGTATTCTCAGTCAATATGATATGTAGGCAGTCTAGAATGAATAACCTAGGACAGTCTATATTATACGCGTCCATGAACCACTTAACTGCTTCAATCGCTCCTGTTTGAGGAATATTAGAATAAAGAGCCTCTAACCATCAATTGTGTATTGGCATTGAATTGTAAATTTTCAACAATATGGATAATATCTCTTGTAACCCACAAAAGACCGGCATAGTCAAATCAATTACAAAAATGCATGAAAAAAAATATTGGGCACCTAAACATTCTATTTAATACAACCGATTATCTTTCAAAAGGAGGTGAGGCTTTTATTAAGTTTCCAAAACTCTGCATACTGGAGAAAAAAAACTCTCTATACTGCAGAAAAAGACTGGAAGGTGGAAAATTATACCAACGATCATGCATACCATAACTTTGTAATAGCAATTTCAGAGACCATAAAATGATAATCCGATCATAGATAGAAAATGCTAGGTTCCTCAGTTTTCTGTTGGATGGGTCAACTGACAATTGCATACTGAAACAGAAGCTGATTAATGTATGGTTTATTTGTAAAGGCACCCATCTGTGTAACATTGTCAGCATTAAAAGCTTCACTGCATCCAAAGTGAAAATGATTTCTCACTTTGTTTGCAAAGCATGGGCATATCTCTGGATGTTCTAAGTCAGAAATGCATTGGTCTGAATACAGATGGAGCTGCTGTGAACCTGGGCAGTAAATCAGGTGCTGTGAAGCAGCTACTGGTCGAAACCTCCACACATCAAGGATGGGACAATAGCGATCACATTGCGGTTGTGCACTAAGTAGCTCACAATCTAGCACTTGCTTTGTGTGATGTTAAAAAAGTTCATACTTATCCAAATTTGAAGAGGTGCTCAAAGGATGTTCAAAACTATGTTATTATTCACCTAAGCAGAGAAAAGGAACTTAAAGAGCTAGCTGAGAATCTGGAAGAGCAGTTGAAACATTTTGGTGGATTGCAGCACATCAGATGGGTAGCAAGTTAGCAAAGGGCAGTAACAGCACCTGAGACAAACTGGGAGTGTGCAGTACTTCAGCTCGAGCACCTTGCTGCTGGAAGTGATGAATATTCACATAAAGTCAAAGGATTGCTTCATGACATGAATCAGAAGAGTTTATTTATTTCTTGCACTTCATGATAGACTTCACAGAGGTGCTTCAGCAAGTGTCTAAGGCATTTCAACAATAAGACAGTCTTATTTCTGAAGCTGCAGGAAGGATCGAGGTGCTCCAATAGAAGCTAAAACAGCTTAAAGCAAATCCAGGAAAAGCACTGACACAATATCACTTGCTTTGTACAGAGAATTATTTTGCAGGGTTCTCACTACTAACAATGGCAAAGCCTGCTTGAAGAGGCAGCTCGAGTGAAACTAGTGTCAAGGAAGACACTGCTGAGTTAACAGAGGAGGCTGTTTCTTTCATAAATGACCAGCTTCTGAAGCACATCTCTGGCATGCCGCACTCTTTAACATGTTTTTTTTTCACTTTGTTGCCAGACTCTGTTGAAAAAGATTAGAGGTTTTAGGAATCACGAATTTGAGGAGCTTGTTATGTACTATAAAAAAGGTACTTACTGATGATGAAATTCAGTCTTTCATGCTTTCCATCAGTCCAACAATGGCAATATGCGAACGTGGGTTTAGCAGCATGACCCGATTAAAAAATGAGCTGTACCTCCCTCCATAGGAACACAATGTCTGCTTAAATGTGAACACAAGAAGATGGGCCGGAGGTAGACACTTTTAATCCAACCCCAGCAGTTTTGCTTTGGCTGTCAGCAAACCCAGGAAAGAGAGATATTATGGGCCACAAACCTTCTTGTCAAAGAATCAAGACTGTTACGGAGTCAGAAGATAGCGAATAGATTATTGATATACTCTTTTTGTTCAAATCAGTACAATTTTCCTTGACAAGTGAATGCCTGTTGTGCTGTGTTATTTTACCATCCTGTGTTTGGCCTGTGATTTCTTGATATGAGGCAGTGTATCTCTCTTCACTCTCAGCAGCTGTTTAAGACTACCCAGAATATGTTAAAACGCATGCTGCCAATAATTTACCCCGACTCCGTACTTGATTTGAGCCGGTGATGCCCGGTGCTTGGCACCAGCACTTAAGTGGCAACACTTCTGACAATCTGCCATGGTGGAGCTGTTTATCTACTTCGGAGACGAGCACAGCAACAGCTGTTTATTAATTCAACATACATTAAAAAAGGCTAATATCTACAGTCAAAGCCATTGTTTTAGATTTGTGGGCCTGGAATAGTCAGAAATGTCACACTTGTAGGAGTGCGATGGTTAGTAGCTGTGTTGATGCTGTAATTGGCAGTGCTGACAGCAGCAGTGGACGGTGCAAGCTGGAGTGGACTCCTAACAAATTGAGTACTGCCACAGCCACAACAATATGAATGAAAACATGAAGGATTTGGCAGCACAAACTGATCAAAACATGAGCTACATCCTGCCTCAAAGCTTGCATGTCAGTGTTAATGCAAATAAAGTGGATAGCTCGAAAGCTGACACTTTCATCCAACCCGAGCAGTATTGCTTTCACTGAGAGCAGACCCTGGACAAAGACACATTACTGGACTCAGCCTTCCAGGTCCAATGTGCAAAACTGCTCTTATTTTGAAAGAACAGGGACTTGTTTTGGCTCTAGTAGTCTTTTCAAGAAGAAAGTGCTGCATCTGAAGAACGCAACCCTTATATATATGGTTAGCTCAGAGCACCAGCATCTTCACTAACAAGTAAGTGCCTGATATGTTGTTCATGGAGGTTATTTAATATGTTTGCAAACTTCCACTACCTCTGATACACACATCTTAGGGAGGTACTTGGGTGACAAATTTACATTTTCTGTTTGCTACCAATTTGGTTGGCCAAATTTCTTTTGGGTTCTTGGCGCTGAATATGTTTTGCAGACAATGTGTACGAAACCAGTCTGTGGGTTGAGAGTATTGATGTAAGGTCAAGTAGATCATTTTAGTCAATAGATTTTTCAAGATTTTTCAAGCCCGGCCTCTGCCTTTCAGTGTTACACACTCATTGCTTTTCTTGTATTTGGGGTTCTAGTCCCATGAGACACCTTCATTATTTATTTTTATTATTGTAGTTCATGACGAGTTCTTTGTTATAGTAATCGCTCAGCTTTTTCTGAGTTTTGCTCCTCCCATTTTAACTATATTTCTTTTCTTTTCCTCATTAGCTGCTTCTACAGCATGATTTGCTAGTCTGATCTTAGCTTTATTTTAACTACTGCTCTTTCTATTTCTTTATGAGGTCTGGTGTTCGGTGACATTTCATCCATGAGTTTGTAATTTTGTCATTCATATTTTGCTTCCACCCACTCAAGCATGCATCAGCCCCCTTCAGCCATTGGCTGACGTCACTATGAATTACAGCATGTTGCCATTTCACAAGGGTCACATCCGCACACAAGTTGTTCTATTCAGTGCCAGGGAGAAGTATGAGAATGTGTATTTAGGTTTAAACCAAAAACTGTTTTGCCAGTAGTAAGTGATTAATTTAGGTGGACGAGGGCCTGGCATATTCACAAACATTAAAGTTTTGCAAAAACCACAACAAAACAAGAAATGCCAGAAGGCTGGTGGACAACGGCAGATCAATTTGGCTTTGCTAATGCTTGTTTTGGAGGTGGACTTCAGCCAGATGAGTCATGCCTTTTTGATGGATTCACCTGCCTCAGCCCTGTATTCATTGCCATGTCAGCACTCAGCTGGCGCTCCGGTGGCACACCAAATGCAAACCACTCTATGACTATTCAGATGCAGGCTGTGTGTAGGGGGAGGGTCACCCATCTACTCACAACTCACATTGGTTGGTTTATGGTCATAGGTTGTAAACAAGGGTGTATCCAAGGCAAGTGTAGAGGTTACATGGTCTGTAAACGCGTAAGAAACAGGGGTTCTGTCAGTTAATCACAAGTCGTTTCATGGAAAGTTAATGTAGTATACAATAAATGCAGTATATGGTGCAAGATGCTAGTATATAAACAATATAAATTGTGCCAGCAGAACCAATGATGTTTCCTTATGTTTATATACAGAACTTGTTAAGATTTCTACTTACTAATACAATTATACATAGATTGTCACAAAAAAACAGCTAATAGTGAGAGGTGCCTAAAATCAATCTTATATTGTACTGGATCAGTGTTTCCCAAACTGTGGGTTGCAACTGACAAAAGGTGAGTCATGAAAGACCAAGCAATAAATACATTCTGTATTCATCTTGTCACCTTTGACGCACTTCGAGATAGATTGTTCTTTTTTGCAATTGCCGCCCTAAGTGCGCTGGGGATGCCCAGACGTGGGTCCCAGGCACTCCACACCACTTGGAGTCAAGCTAGCCGGGCTGAAGAGAGGTGTTACCTCGAAACCGGTCCGGTCCTCGGATGCTTGATTCCGGTCTGGGAAAGATATGGCTGTTGTAGTTCGGACTGGACTGTTCCCATGGGGCAACAGGGTCAGAGCTGATTTGCATAAAGCCATTATCTGACCCAGGGTGGTGTGGAGTGCAAAAAAACGATGGATTTGGGCCCAGATCTTTTGACTGGGGGAGTGTGTGACATTGATCCACATTCAGTCCATCACTTGTTCTTTTTTGCAATTGCCGCCCTAAGTGCGCTGGGGATGCCCAGACGTGGGTCCCAGGCACTCCACACCACTTGGAGTCAAGCTAGCCGGGCTGAAGAGAGGTGTTACCTCGAAACCGGTCCGGTCCTCGGATGCTTGATTCCGGTCTGGGAAAGATATGGCTGTTGTAGTTCGGACTGGACTGTTCCCATGGGGCAACAGGGTCAGAGCTGATTTGCATAAAGCCATTATCTGACCCAGGGTGGTGTGGAGTGCAAAAAAACGATGGATTTGGGCCCAGATCTTTTGACTGGGGGAGTGTGTGACATTGATCCACATTCAGTCCATCACTTGTTCTTTTTTGCAATTGCCGCCCTAAGTGCGCTGGGGATGCCCAGACGTGGGTCCCAGGCACTCCACACCACTTGGAGTCAAGCTAGCCGGGCTGAAGAGAGGTGTTACCTCGAAACCGGTCCGGTCCTCGGATGCTTGATTCCGGTCTGGGAAAGATATGGCTGTTGTAGTTCGGACTGGACTGTTCCCATGGGGCAACAGGGTCAGAGCTGATTTGCATAAAGCCATTATCTGACCCAGGGTGGTGTGGAGTGCAAAAAAAACGATGGATTTGGGCCCAGATCTTTTGACTGGGGGAGTGTGTGACATTGATCCACATTCAGTCCATCACTTGTTCTTTTTTGCAATTGCCGCCCTAAGTGCGCTGGGGATGCCCAGACGTGGGTCCCAGGCACTCCACACCACTTGGAGTCAAGCTAGCCGGGCTGAAGAGAGGTGTTACCTCGAAACCGGTCCGGTCCTCGGATGCTTGATTCCGGTCTGGGAAAGATATGGCTGTTGTAGTTCGGACTGGACTGTTCCCATGGGGCAACAGGGTCAGAGCTGATTTGCATAAAGCCATTATCTGACCCAGGGTGGTGTGGAGTGCAAAAAAACGATGGATTTGGGCCCAGATCTTTTGACTGGGGGAGTGTGTGACATTGATCCACATTCAGTCCATCACTTGTTCTTTTTTGCACTTCGAGATAGAGGTCAAATGGTGGACTATGTCTTCTAACAAATTGCTGCTTTTGTAATATGGGGAGTGTTGTTTACAAACGCCTCTCACATAGCAGTCAGATAAAGAAAATTAAAGTAAGTTGTGTTACAATCCTGCTGGAGTACAGGTGTGTGGATTGAAAGGATGTAGGATGTCAATTTTTGTAACACAACACAATGTAAATGAACTGTACACATCACATCAAGCAGTTAGGAAAGAAAATGAAGCATTTCTTTGCAATTCTGACTTGTGATGGAAACAGATTGTAGTAGGATCGGAACAAACCAAGATACTTTACTTGGTGATGCACAATTGTTAAATATTCACCGACCCCAATTTCTACATATTTTCATTTGTGTGGTATACAGTTTTAGCAGTAAAACTGCGTGTGTGCAAATGTAGTGTCCATTTCAATGGAAAATGTGCTGTCTGTAAATGACAATGCACTCCCACACTATGCTTTAGTTACGTTAAAACAATCGCCCCGGCTCATGTCAATTAATGCTAGGTGTGTTGCGAAAGTTTGTCGAACTAAAAGGTGACCCGTGGTTTTAAACAGTTTGGGAACCACTGTACTGGATGATTGGTGGCCGGTTACCAACAAATCAGGAATTAATCATTTATGGTGCATGGTGGAACAGTCTAATTCCGATGGGCACTCGATGCAGAACAATAGTAACAAAGGAATCATCTGCTGAAATTTAACAAGAGTAGTTTGGTGGCAGAGAAGTGGTTGTTCTACGGTTCCTACAAATATGGCAGGACTGTGTATTAGACCAACATGATTCAAGGTGTGTAGACTCAGTCTGTTTATACAATCAGTATGTGTTGGTAGGTTTTTCATCTATCTTAGAGTACCACATCTAACCCCTAAACAGACCAGGCAAAGATATTGTTGGAAACCTAGAGCATGACACTCTGATCCCCAAGCTACCTATGGAAACAGATCTTACCCTTCTGTTAGTCACTCTGGCATGCCCAAGGTAACACAAGAAAGACACAACATAGCATTTTCAAACTGTTATTGAAATGAGCGTATTTTGTGTAAAAAGCATGAGCTGTGATTATTAGAAAGATTGGACATATTACAGTAATCAGCATTGTTAGAATAATAAACAGCATGAATAATTCAACCATGTTATTTGTTGCTAATGTTTGCTTACTTCTATCTGCGCCTAACACTACCCTTTCGAGAGTATAACAGGGGTCTTCATATGCCAGATCAATGGTGTAGTCTAAATCTGTGTATCTTGGTGTTAGAAGTCTGGAACTAGGTCAGATTATCCTCCTTGGCAGAATGGAGGTCGGGGTCTGCAGGGCTGCATCACAGAATTACATTGTGTTCCTAACTGTGTTACCCTATCTGTACAGGCTACATGACGTCAGTGCCTATCAGGAATACACATACAGCACATTCACTCGTTTAGCAAAATAGAAGTGTGGCAAAGTCACCATGAGAATGAAGAACACATACAAGCAATGCTACAAGGTTTTTAAAAGCGGCATCTTTCAGGACAGTTTTGCCTATACTGTCCTCAGATTGGTAGGCTCCCCATCACAGTGGGCCCTCATCTGCACTTACCTGAGATATCTCTGTTGGCAGACTCAAGGCCTGAACTTTGGTGCACAATTACTCTACTTCCTTTTTTTTTTTTAACAATTACTCTACTTCCTTTGTGGCACCTGTATCGCATATAGTGACCGCTGTTGCCATTACCACAATCTTTTATGCTTTAGCACAATGTTTAATTATGGGATAATCAAACTATTTCAGCTCATAATTTGGAAGTGTGGCCCAATCTCCCACTGTTTTTCAGGGCACCCAAATCGCTTGTCCTGAAGATGACCTTACCATCTATGTGGGTCAAAAAATCATTCTGCCACATTTAGCATACATACATAAGACAACAACAGAATAATAGATGCACACATACATTATTCACATGTAGAAAGCACAAAATCAATAGGATGTATGCAAATAGACTATCAGACATAGCAGTAAGCACATATGCAGAAAAAATAGACACGCAGGCCAACAACTAGGGATTTACAGACAGCCGGCTCTTTGCAGCACAAACTTCACTGACAGCAGTATAGAGAGCTTGGCACTCCAAGGGAGTATGAGAGTCACACTGTGTACCCCCCTGCCTTCATTGAGTCAGTCTGTGCTGCTGACTGAAAACTTAATCACAGGCTCAGTGCAACATAACTCTGGCACAGAGCTACCAAATGGGGCTGTGTGCATGCCCTGCAATGATAGTGCACAGTGGTGAGTGCTGTGCTTTTTAAATTCAAGTGATGTAGAAGTATGTGCTGCCCTTGATAATGCGCAGTGATTCAGTGTACTGTTATCCTCTAATAATGCAGTAAGGAAGTGTGGCCTTACACTCTGATAATGCACAGTGATGCATTCTGTTTCTACTTCAGATATGCATGGCCCACATATTACAGTTTAGAGAATCCGTCTTTAGACATCTATACTGCTATTAGAAATCACGGTTATAACTTGGCCTCTAGAATGTAATCAGGAGATTGGTCCAGAGAAGTGGGTGATACAAAGTGTACAGCAGATACCTCTGGGGCCGCCATCTTGAAACTTTCTCTAACTGTTTGTTTGCCCTGAATAACAGCCATGAAGGTTAACATCATGTTACAAAGCAGGTGGTAAACGGTAATTAAATCATGTTAATCATGTTACATATGTTTGTTTTTAGTGAAACATGGACTGAGATGCAAAACATGGTACAACGAAAAGTCAAACACGTTTGCAAATGTGATTTTGACAGAAGTGACCCCTTGTCTCCAACTGTCCTGCCCCAGGCTGACTGTCTGCTCCTGGCAAACTCTTTGGAGCTCTTAGCCAAAGACAAGAAGACCTACTGCGATGGTTTGAAAAATCTGTCTTCACTGCTGAAATGTGGAGGCCACCTTATACTGATGACAGCCTTTCAAACAACGTATTACATGGTTGGCGATGTGAAGTTCCCTCATCTTTTCATCGATGAGGAGTTCCTGAGGGCCGCCCTCACAGATGCTGGTTACACCATAAAGGAGCATCACATTAGTAACCGGAAAGTGCAATGTTTGTATGATGTCACAGATTACAGTGGTGTTTACATTGTAAAAGCATGCAAAGAAAGAGATATTTAATCCTCAGGTACATAATGGGGGCATCATAGGGAATGGTGTTGGAGAGGTCAACTGTTTCCTGCATCAAAATTCCACTGTTGCCTTTTTTTTAAAAAATTGAAAGCTGTTATAAAATACTTGCAAAGTATAAAATGTTCAATAAGCAGGACATACAATGTTACATAACAATAAAGTATGCAAACATCACTTAGGTGTCTGGAAATTAATCCACTCAATAACCCTTGATGTGCTTCTATCTCATTGTGCTCCGCGTTCTTCCAGAAAACACTCTTCTCAAGTTGTGTGATCTTTTTAAGAATTAACATCAAGATCTGACTTCTCGTCCAAACACCATAGTGCAGTGAACTCATGTAACACATTTGAGGAGCTGCATACGTCAGTTTCCCCTATGGATGGTATTCACACAGTCTGTACAGGAAGAGATGCTTTCCTTCTTACAAAAAAGTGGCTCAGTGAACATCACACAGAGATGTGTCTTCTCGTTCTGTGCAGACCATGCATAGCATATGCAGTCAAGAGTTCTTATCAATGTAGCCCGGTGCTGGCCTACTTCGTGGTGGCGGTGACCTTTGGAAGAGTATGGGGATAAATATCTATTAAAAAATATTGTGAGGTACCCTTTGCACGGTAGGGGACAAGGTGCACAGTAGTAAAAAAAGACACTTTCCCCTACAACCACATCGAAAAACCTCTTCTATGTTTCCATATAAAGAATCAAAAACCCACAACTTCAAGCTCATAACACTGAAACCAAATATATGTAAAAATTGCAAGTATTTATTATATCAATTCAATGCACATATACATAAACATTTAGATAAAACAATTACAATAATCCTATTCTGGAATTTCACTATATGCTTAGACTCCTATGTCACTTCTGTATCAATATATTCATACAGTGTCATGTGAAGATCACAGAATATTTGAAAACTATTTTGTTTGAATTGACTTTTCAATTTTTACACACAGTGTGCAAATACGCAAGATAAAATAATACATTAAAAATCCTAAAGAGCATGTAGTTGTCGACGCGGCATTTCAGTGGAAGAGAATCGATAAACCACCTTCTTCAGGACTTTAGTTGATGACAGCAATCATCTTCATATGATTGTTCAATGCAAGCATTTATTATCTTTCATGCTTCTTGATTAAAATTCATTCTCCTAATTAATGTTTGTATAATTCTCTTCAGATCTCCTGAGTAGATGACTAAGCGGCATATTATGATACCTTTTGTTTACAATTGTTTAGCACATAGTTGCGCTTAGTGGATAATGGGGAATGACTCCTCCAAAAGAGATATTTCTTTAATAGGTAGACACCAATGTTATAACTTTTTGAGTTTCGATTGTGGTACCCTCCTTCAATTGCACGCTCTGCAGTCATGAACCAACCGATCCGGTATCTCCTTTCAATTGCTCCCAATCAAACATTAACACTTATTTAATATAATAAGTTAACCTAATGTTATCCTATGGTGAGGTAGGCCTTACTTAGAATCAATAAAGGGTTCTCACCCATAATCAGCAAGGCTAGACCAATACTATTGTAAACAACAACACAATTGCCAATACTGATAGCTATTCAACAAATCACTCTTCGCAATCACGTGACACTCATAGTGATTGAGAAAATACATTTTGAAAATTATACATTTTTATTAATCTCATTTCTTGAAAAGGTTTGATTTCAAAACCAATTCGTTCATGTTATTATTATAATGAACTTTTCAAAGAGTTACAGGATCACATAAAACTATACACACAAATAAAACATAACTTTTTTGTGGCAGTACATTACATATCACATTTGAAACAGTTAAGAAATGTAAAAAAGCTCAAGTTCCAAAAGAAGTAGAAGAACAGTAAATACAAAAATAATAAACAAGCATTGGAAAAAAGAGAAAGAGCAAACCAAGGGCAAGGTCAAGGCGTAACAATGTTAAGAAATTTTTGAAATACAACCTAACTCTAGAAAAGTGTTGGCCAAACAGTCCTGTAATCAGGTCACCAAATATCAACTTCATTAACCAGTTATATGGTACTTATACTCTCTGAAGCTGATACATAATTTTGAGAGAACTTGTTTGGTTACAAAAGAAAGGTCAATGCATTTCAAACCCCTATTATGTTTTAATGGGGTTATCCTCAGAACCCGGAACAGAGAACTGTAAATGAAAAACAAAAGAAAAAAGTGCACGTGTTACCATTAAACCACAGCACTCTGCAAGCACGCTGGACTTCACACCAAAGGCTGTTTAGTTTTTTCCCTTATCAGAATTCTATTTTGGCACCAGCTGTGCCTCATCAAGGATGTGTCAAGTGCCACTGTTAAATGAAGGCAGAGGAAGGAGAAAAAGAAGGTATTTAGTGGAGACCCCACAACAGCAAACTAAACGTTGATTTACAAATTACTTCAATCAACTTACTTTCAAGACGTCCACGTCATTGTCTTTAGGTTTTTAAGTTTGTGGTGATATTTCAAGAGGGGTATAGATGGGGAATGCGTCTTTTATCACGATGCGAAGAGAGCGTCTTCCAAAAGAAAAATGAACAATCAAAGATAGCCTTTGCAGCGTCCTTTGGCTAGAATAGCGTAGTTCACACAACAGCGCATTATAATATACCTTGAGTCAAGGTCTCAAGAATGTCTGTGGATTTAATTAGGATTATTGCGGTGCACACACTGACGTGTCTTTCAATCTGTGAGTGGAAAAATAACAAGAGGCTGTTTAACTGCCAATGGTCAAAAGGCAGAACGCCCTGTTGTAAAAGCGTTGCTTTGAAGACGTTACGCCGAGACTCGCATTATCGAAATTAAACCAAACAGCAGAGATGTGCATTGTTTGCTAACCATGAGTCAGTATTTTCAATCTCTACATCTATGTACAGAACACCCCTCCATCTTGTGGCCAGCAGAAACGCCGGCACTTAGGTGCACGTTTTTATGAAGATATCGATCGCAAAGTCACGTGACCCCACTTGTCTCACCCAAGTTTATTGCTAACATTGAGAAGAAACATTACAATCCAACGTTTTTTTAAATCTGGTGACGACACTATTGAAGCTGTCGCATGGAGTGTTAACTTAAATGCAGTTTAAATGAAGACTGAATTAAATTCAAAAGAATACCTTGGAGACCAAAACAAATGTCAGGCCGATGTCTAAAGAATGAAGTCCAAAAAATTGATGTCCAAAAATTAGATGTCGAAAAATTGGATGTCCAAACAAATTGTCACAACAATGTATGATGTCACCTTACAAATAGCTAAGATGTAAAGTTGCATGATCAGTGATACTAATAAAATCATTTGAGAAAATGATTCAACTAGAAATGTGTGTACTATCATAAAGTATGAAAGCGTGATATCCAGAAGACACTAGATTTATCTGATGTGACACTATCATCCACAGTGGTAAATCTGTTTAGGAAAGTAGTAAAGGGATGCAATTTCATAGATTGAAGATTTCACATAATTTATTCAGCCCATTCAGAGCTGTGTTGTATTTTACTATTAACATTGCTTCTCTTTGCAATAGTGCCCTTTCCACATCGCCACCTCGTGGATCTCTTTCTATTTTGGATAGAATAGTCCATTTCAGACCATTCACATTGGGATTTTTCAATATTTAATAGTGCACCAGAGGCGCACTTACAGTCTGTTTACGAATTCTGGGCATACGCTGCATCATGAGGTGGTGGGGCACTTGATTGGTTTTCCCAATCTTCAATTTTTGGCATGGACATTAAATGCTATATGCAACGTTCTTTGTTTTACAATTGGTAAACAACTCATGTTTCCATTTGATATTTTTGAAACTGAAAAGGGGGCCTTCGATTGTTTGGGAGCAACATACACAAGTCCCACATTTGTGGTGTCCAATAATCGGAGATAGGTTGAATTGCGTTCTCAGTGTGCTCCTATTTGATGGTTTTTGTATTGCTACATGAATTATGGAATGCCCTATGCTTTTATCTTTTTTGAGAGCGAACAAAGGTTTGCCACAGGAAGTGTGTAATTTTTGCACAAAGTGGCAGTTTTGATTAATCACCTTTTTGAGAAAACTGGTGTGTGAACAAAATGTTGTCACGCATACCAAACGTTCAGTGGAATTCTTTTTTGTAACAACACTTCTCTGGGTGTCCACCATGCCCGTTTAATCGCATTTTCGACTAGTTTTCTTGGATAGCCTCGCGATTTCAATTTCTCAAAGAGATTGTTTGCATGGAGCATGTATTTTGTTGAGCAGTTGCATTTTACCCTGAGAATCTGTCCAACAAGGAGATTGTCGCGCAAACTGCGCGGGTGGTGACTTGTGTAATGAAGAGCTTTATTCCTGTCTGTGGACTTCGTGTGTAGTGCAGTAATGAGTGTCCCTTGTGAACCATAGACTTCTACATCTAGAAATGTCATAGTACTAGAGCTGAAATTTAAATTGAATTTAATATCTGGTGAGCGTGCGTTCAACCAAGTATGGAATTCTACTTATTCAGTGGATGTCCCATTACACAATAGGAAAATATTGTCAATGTAGCAAAAATAGGTGGAGATATGTTCTGAGAAAGGGTTGTTGTTGTAGACAAAACGTTCTTCAAATTTAGCCATAAAAAGAACCGCTAATTCCGGGGCAAAGGGACCACTCATGGCGGTCCCTTTGGTTTGGAGATAGTAATTACTTTCACATTTGAAATAGTTCTTTTTTAATGCAAAACAGCCAGTAGCATTATAAATTCACTTGGAACTCTTACTGGTCTTTGTCTTTGTTAGAGGCAGGTTTCTATAGCATTCAACCCTTCCTCTTGCGGTTTCTGGGTGTATAATGACATCATGTCAAGTGTAACCGATAATTGCCGATTTGGTGAAAATTCCAATGTTTCTATTTTATTCGAGAAGTCAGTTGTATCCTGTAAATATTAGGGCACATATGCCAGGAATGGTTTTAAAAAGAAATTGATGTACTTAGATTTCGGCTCCAATACTGATCCACACCCATACACAATGGGATGGCCAGGCGGATGTGTTTCATTTTTGTGGATTTTAGGGGGGACGAATAACACGGGGGTCCTTGGATATTTCCTGTTCTTTGTGACTGATAATCCCTGTCTCTAAAGCATTTTAGGCCTCGCTAGCATTGCAATGCGAATGCGCTGCCATCGCTTTGCGAGGCATGCAGTATACTGTATAGTGTGGAAGCTTCGTGGAAGCTCCGCCCACGCTCTGGCCCATATTTTTCATTGGCTTAGGTTATAAATGCTGCATTCCTATTGGTTTTAAGCTTGTTAGTCCCACTGTATGACAGCCATGTCAGTCATTTGTGTCCTTCCACAGCTATTGGCCTCTTTACTGCACAGACTACTTTCTTCCCATGCCCACACCCCTCCCAGAGTCACCCCTCCCACAGTCCAATGCCCCCACCTCCTCTGGCTGGCTTACAAACATCAGTGTTTTTAGTTTTCTCTCCCCTCTTTGTTTGCTGTGGTTATTTTATTTGTCTCTTCCCACCCCCCTCCGAGATATTAACTGTGATCTTGGTTTATTTATTTATCATTGAGTGATACAGCCCATGCGAGGCTCGAACCCTACTCTCCAGCTCCAAAGTCGGCAGCATTATACGCTGAGCCATCTCCTTGCTTAAAGACAAGCCCCTTAAAGGGCTTTATTGTTGTTTCTCTCACCGAGTCACCCTCCCACCATGCACTCACTCTTAACCCCTTCCTCCCTCTCGCTTTCCCTGAGCTCCCCCTTAAGCGCCTGGGAAGTGTGTTCCCTTGATTACACAGATGTGTAGAAGCGCTTTCACTTTCAATGTAAACAGCCTCTGAGCTTACTCTCTTCCAGAGCTGCTCCCTGACAGCCCTTGCAACATCCATGCACGGTGCATTAGAAGAGGTAATGGTCTTGTGTCACAGAGTGTTTGGTTCATCCATCGCGGTGTCTTGTCCGTAGACTATCTCAGGCTGTGTCTGTGGTGAGTCTCAGCATCTCACCGAAGCAAACAGCTGCTCGTGTGACCCGCATGAAACCTCGCTCCCAGAGCGCTAGGAGCCACGGGCCTCCCGGGAGGATGTGCGCGAGCCGCTGTTTTCAGGGTACCCTTGCAGCATGCACTGCCCTCCCCGGCTGCAGTTCCAGAAATGCTGCAATTAGGGCCCATTCTGAAACGCCAGGGTAATTCTAGACTATGACCTTTAAAAACAGCATTCAGCACAAAGTAAGTGTTTGTAACCTGAAACTCCTCCAGTCATTGACTATCTGTAGTGTCGCGCTCTAGTCGTTGCGTAAGCACGTAATGACATAGAGCACGGCCGCCATTTTCCCCAGAGAGTGAGCGCAATTATTGGAGCGGTCCGGACGCTTTTCCCGGCGCTCTCTTGCATGTATAATAAATTCCTCATGAAGTATCCTAACGCTTGAGAACATCATTATAGATAGAGCAGCATCTTTACAGTGGCGACGAGGATGGCACCTGACGAAAGGACAATACCAGGACCCACTAGAGAGCGTGGCAAGGGAGATCACGGGGAACAGGGCTGAAAGCACTGTATGCAGCAGGAGAGCATGGCAGAGGACGACGGTACAACAGGCAAGTGCGCAGAGGGACAGTAGCCACAACTGAGGGGACATAAACACCTCAATAAAAAGGGGGAAGGAGTAAACCCAATCTCCACAGCGAGGGCAGAATCAGAACCCCGGGGTAGAAGGCCAAAGACACAGGCACACCCAAGAACAGGTGAAGCACGCCAAACAGGGGAACAACCCACCGATAGGATTATCTACACATGGGAGAAGAAGAGAAGAAGCGGGAAACGACGTCTCGCCGGGCGCAAAGTGACTTAGCCAAAAGCACCTACAAGACATCCATGGCCCTGACGGAACAAGCGCAGCATAGTGAAGAGGGTGCCTTGGAGCCCCAACAGGACCAAACACACCGCAGAAGTACAAGTACACCGGGCAGTCCAAGAGGGGAAGAAGCGGCACCAGAAAGGCGTGCCGAAATGCTTGCGCAGGCGTCTTCACTCACGACTTCAATCCCGTTCCTACCTAAACCGGGTGAACCCCTGATGAAATGGGAGGATTGGAGAGAATATTTTATGAACTACTTAGAAGCCCTAGAAGACGAAAGTGGAGAAGCATACCCCAGCAAAAGGAGGAAAAGAATATTACTTCACAACCTAGGCCTGGAAGGAATCAGGGTCTTCAAGAATCTGGTCCCCACACAACGACAGGCCGCTGATGGTGACGTATTTAGACATGCGATAGAGGACCTAAACAACCATTATAGACCAGCAGTGTGCACGTCCATAGACAGATATAATTTCCAACAGAGGAAACAAGCATTGGGTGAGTCTATTGATGATTATGTGGCAGCGTTAAAGAAATTAGCGATCACATGCAAATTTGGAGTGTTGCACGATGAATTCATCAAAGACCAAATAGTCATGCACACGACAAACACAGCAATCCAAGACAAACTATGGGTTAACGGGGATGCCACCCTGAAGGAAGTCATTGCTATGATGAAAAAGGCAAAACTATCCGAAAGATGTGCGGATGCTGCGAAGAGAGAAAACACCCCGAGACCCATGGTCAACAGAGTCGCCGAAGCTGAACCACCAGAGAGGGGCAAATCGACAGCGGCGGAAGGGAAGACGCTAACCAAATGGACCCCACGACCAACAGAGGCAACAAAACAAAATAAAGAAGGCACAAACACGTGCTACAGGTGTGGAAGCCCATTCCATGCGGCATACGACAAATGTTGTCCTGCCTTTCGAGGAAAATGTATGTATTGCGGTATCATAGGACACTTTGAAAAGGTGTGTCGCCGCAAGATGAAAAAGCCAACAGTCAGGTATATGGCACAAGACGAGGGGAATGAAGAAGAAGGAGGAGAAGAGGAAGAAGACAGCGTCCTGTGTATCGAAGAACAAGTACTGGCCATACACTGCAGACGCTCCAAGAAGCCCCAATGCGACATGGTGATAGGAGGGGTACCAATCAAGATAGTGGCGGACTCTGGATCCCCGTATACCATCATACAACAGACAGTGTGGAGCGAAAATTTCAAACCCAGCCTAGGATCACGCCTTGAACCCCCAGATATACGTCCAGTCATGTTCACGGAAGAACCCATCGCAATGGTCGGGTATCGAGTCCTGAAGTTCGAATTTAAGGATCGCAGTGCAGAGTGCAAATTACAGACCTATCTCTATCATCCCTCTCCTAGCTAAAGTACTGGAAAAATTTGTACAGCAACAGCTAAGCCGACACATCTCCAACTTCCATCTTCTAGATGACTTGCAATCTGGTTTCAGACCTGGGCACAGCACGGAAACCACACTCCTCCACATTGTGGATGATGCCCTTCAAGCCCTTGACCAAGGCAAAACCTGTCTCTTGATCCTCCTTGACCTATCTTCGGCTTTTGACACGGTTAACCATGAAATTCTCCTGAATCGGCTCAAACTTAGGATGAGCCTGGATGGCACAATTTTGGCTTTGTTCCGATCCTTCCTCCAGAACTGCTCGCAGAGAGTCCTGATCAACGGCAACCTATCCGACTCCTCTCCGATCACAGTTGGAGTGCCTCAAGGTTCATCCTTGTCCCCTGCCCTCTTCAATCTCTACCTCGATCCGGTCTCAGAGGTGCAGCGCACTGCCAATATCTCCTACCACATATATGCCGACGACACAGAGCTCTACATCAATATCTCTTCTGCAGAGGACATCTGTTCCCTGAATGAGGCCTTGAAACTAACTGTTCACTGGCTCACATCCAACCAGCTTAAACTCAATACCTAAAAAACAGAGTTCCTCTTAATCTCTCCACCCAGAGTCAATACAGACATTCAAGTTTGGACCAAGGCTATCACAGCGCTAAACTGCTCTCCGACCATTGTGGACTCTGCTAAATCCCTGGGAATTACCTTAGACGGCAACCTGAACATGCGGGGCCATATCAACACGATGGCCAAAACCGCCAGATTTTACCTGAACTACCTACGAAACTTGAAACCTTTTCTCGACCCTCCTAATCTAAAATACGCTATCCAGGCCTTAGTCAGACCCTCCAGGATTTCGCGGTTTGCCACAAAATCGGCACTTTTGTAAAAATGCCGCGATTTTTACAAAAGTGCCAGCAAAATCAGCACTTTTGTAAAAATCCAGCGATTTTTACAGAAGTGCCCGCGAAAATAAAGGAGGTGGGGAGTGTGGCCTCATTTGATTATGGCTTGTCAGCAGTGTCATTTGATTATGGCTGGTGACAGTGAAAGCTAGTGGGGAGTAAAGACTGTCCCAAAGTACAAAAATCAAGGGAGCGAGCCCATCTGTCCCATTAAGAAAACAAATAGTTACCTTTTAGGAAAATTGTGAAAAATAGGGGACAAATCTTGCATTTTACACCACATTTTTCTAAAGAAAATGGTGAAAAAGCTCTAGGTATAAAAGCATAGGTAGCACAGTCTAAGATGGTAGGGAAATGTATACTGATATTTAGTGCATCTACACTGGAAGTTACCGTAAGGCTTCATATTTATGTGGCTGTAAATAAGTGTCATTAATTGTCTGAGAGGGTTGTACGGCAGTAGATCACTTCAGAGTACTCCATGAGAGAACGTTTTTTCAGAGGAGTCAGCAAGATTCAAATTTAGCTATTGCTGCATTAATATCCTGATGAGAAATACATTTTTTGTAAAAGAACTGCTACTTTCAACTTTGTTTTTCTGGGTCAGAAGCCACCAATAGACCATTTTACAGGACAGTAGTATAATCAGTTTGTACGGGAGATGCGAGGTTTATACAGAGATCTCTGCAGGAAGCATTCACTTATTGAGCTGTGCTAATGGTATTGGAAAGAGGAACCCGCAGATTCTGTTGCAAACGAATGTCTGCAGTGTTTGCCTCATCGGACTGAGCCTCCATAGTAACTTAGCAATTGCAGGAGCCGGGAGAGCTTTGTAAGCTTCTACCAGCTGTCTCACATTTCTGGCAGAGGCCGCCCCCAAAGTGGGCCTCAACGGCTGGCGCAATACCCACCTGCGACCCGTAAATTCTAATTTGAGCTGCAATAGTGGCAAACAAGGGGGTAAACATCCCGCTCCCCCTAGGGAATGGAAAAACTCTGGGTCAGTGGGGCCCGAGTAATGTTTGACACCCACCCCATGAGCGGGGGCACCATTGCACCTTGCCTGGGGTTAACAGTATAAGCTATGGTCATTTTTATTTGCTACCGAATGATTGGTGTTGGTTGCCTTCATGCTATGGGTGCAAGGCTAGTATTCTCATTCATTGCCGATCTCTCTGCAGTCTGTGACTTTACTTGCCCATCGGGGAGTCCGCACTGCCAGGCATTGGGGCATGTAATCTGCTGGACGATGCACAATTCTAATGTTAGGACTGCCTAGCACATATCGTCAGTCTGCTAACACAGTTTCCATTGCTTTAATGCTGAAAATGAATGATTAGGAGTACAATAAAGTGCCGCAAAAATTCAGCTAAATTTCCATATTTGTGCCGCTAAATTTCCATATTTGTGCCGCTAAATTTGCGAATCCATGCCGCTATATCATGGGGAGTCTGCTTAGTCATCTCTCGACTAGAATATGGTTGCTCCACTCTCGCAGGCCTACCCAAGATCTCTCTGGTACCATTGAAAGCCTGCCTCAACACAGCTGCCAGACTTCTAACTGGCTCCCAGAAGTTTGACAACATCTCGCCTCACCTTAAATCTCTGAACTGGCTTCATCTTGAGGCCAAAATCCAGTTCAAACTGGATTGCATCACCCACCATGCTCTCTATTCCAAGTCCCCTGCTTTTCTCGCACAGAAACTTGTATTATCCAGAGGAATCAGAAACTCCCGGTCCTCCAGAGCCCTTTTGCTCCAACCTGCATGCTTCAAGAAAAAAAGAACATACAATCAGGCTTTCTCTGGGGCCGCTCCAAGGATATGGAACTCACTCCCACCCACCATCAGAAGAATACCGTCTCTAGCCCACTTCAAAAAGGAGACCAAATATTTCCTTATTGGCAAATTCCTCTCCTAAAGCTCACGCTACATTCACCCCCTCAACCTGACTTTACCTATCATCATTGCACTATTCCTTGGCTGCCTTCCACTATGTTACCCACCCTGCTCTTTGAAAAATCCTTCGGGTGATGAGACTGCTTTTCTAGTTTATTGAATCATTGCTCCTATCCCTTATAGTAGTCGAATATTATTACTGTTTGTTTTACCATATACTGCCTCTATTTGTTTCCTTATCCCTGGACTCTCCCCCCCTTTGTTCTGTATCCCACCAGATACTTCTGTAAAGCGCTCTGATACCCACACGGGTCTGGTTTGCACTCTAAAAAATCCTAAATAAATAAAAATAAATAAAATAAATATTTATAAAGCGCGCTACATACCCGTGAGGGTCTCAAGGCGCTATGAATGCTGCTTAAACTGTATTTTGGTTCCTGGGAAAAACACCAAGGTAGTAATGGGAAATAAAAAACACCAAGTCCTAAACTGCAATATACTATTGGCTTCTAAGCCAGGACTAAAAGCTTACATGAAATGGGGCTACTTTGCAGCTAGGCAATCACAGTGCACTCATTATAATAAACCAGCGTGCACGTCAGAAACCTGTAAGCCTAGGTTACATTTGTAAAACACATTTACGCCCATTTTTAGCCAATTTACCATTACAACGCAAACCATTACCATCCAACACTTACCCTACTGTTGCACCCCCTGGAGTTAGAATAGTAATTTTTACCCCTACATTACCCAACACTTACCCTACTGTTGCACCCCCTGGAGTTAGAATAGTAATTTTTACCCCTACACTATCCAATACTTACCATATATGCAATGTAATGTTATGCGTTGTAATGGTATGCGTTGTAAAGGTAGTTTTTAAAAATTCGTTGTAATGGCATGCGTTGTAATGGAATGCGTTGTAATGGATGTTGCGTTGTAAAAAATGCGTTGTAAAGGTATGCGTTGTAAAAGTATGCGTTGTAACGTCATACATCCTTAGCTAACACCATAACTGACATGGCTGAGGAACCAGTGGTCAAATCAAATCAAATCAAAACAAGCTTTATTCGATTAGTAAACAACCATAAAAGCATTCTATAAAACATCAAGTATAAAAACGTTAAAACAAAAGACTGTATCAACTTTACAGTGTGAGAACCTGCAATTCACTCACAGTTCCCAGCAGAAATAACCCAAATCACTGAGGTATCTTCACAAAATCATTAACCCAGCATCCCCTAAATACATTTAGCATTAAAAGCTCAACGAAAAAAGTTTGTTTTGTATGGAAAAACCACAAGTTGGTTTTTGAACGAAAGTTAAAGCTAAACCCATAGGGAGCTGGCCTAGGAACTAGACCGTGCTGTGGTTCAAGACACCAGTTTGGTTCAGAAAATGTCTCTAACACAACCTTCGTGACCTGACACAAAATGTTGCTATTCAACATTCATCCTCATATGTGACCAGCTGCCCAGATCCTGTTGTGTTTATAACAGTGAGCAACCCAAAAAACCCTTGAGGGCTTGGGTAAATGTTTGTGAAAGGGTAAAGAGTGCCTTCAAGGGAATTTGTTTTTAAATATATTTAGGTTGATTTAAGGAAACTTATAAGGACAATTTAATGGTCCTACAATGAAATAAATCAATAAAAATGTTCTTCAAGATATAGAAAGAATACACACTAATGTTCACACAAGACAGATTCAAGAACAAAGACTAAACGGGTGTATATGAAAATTTTGACTGTATTGTCAAGTTAAAAGGCAGAAAAAATTGAATACAAATATATAAACAGGCCTGTGGTAAATAAATAATTAATTACCTGATCTATTTTTGACTATAATCAATAAACGGTTAGCTCAATAAATAAGAGTCAAGATACGAGGTAGCTAGAGTGTACAGGCTTTAATCAGGCATAAAAGGACTGGAACAGGACAGCCTGCATGGGAATGGGATGGCAGGGCCCGGCAGCTGCCGGGGCAGGATCTGGGAATGGCTAGCAAACTTTAATAACAGTGCACAATATTAATAGTTAAACAAATACATTGCATTCAATACAGTAGGCGTAGCAGTAGGCGGAGTTTGTAGCAGTCGCGAAAGATAAGGCATAAAGTGGGTGTAACAAGAGGTGTGTACAGGGCGGATACATAGACATGTGATGCAAACGTAATAGAATATGTCATAAAAGGGGCGGAAACATGGAGGGGGCTACCTGAGCAGCTGGGACCTCTAACCTAGTGGTGCGCGCAAACTGGTAATGACGTGTTACCAGGAGGACTGGGGGCTATGACTTCTGCACTAAAAGAGGAGACTAAAAGTCTGGAGTGTCAGAGCGACATGTACCTAAAGCCTATCTAGTATCTCGTGTTTAGAGAACATGTTGATAGAATCCAAAAGTTATCAGGGTAAAGGCTAACAGACATTAAGACTGGTGCATGCATAATTCTACATGTAGTGTGTGTGCGAGGAATATTCTATGAATATTAATACAGTATTTCTCTTACATGGAGACATAAAGGCTAGACCATGACGGAAACTATTGATGCGATTCAGTAGCTTAGGAATGCAGAGAAGGAGGGCTGGACTGATAACTAGAATCATAACATACTCTTGGCAGACTGGAGGCAGAGCCAGGCCGAGCCGGGCACTGCGAGGCATGAAAGTAAGCTAAGGGTCAGGGATACAGGTGGGGGCTGTATCGCTCCTCGGAGAGGGTTCAGGAAACAGGAGCTGAATCTGAGTCCGGGCCCTTTTGAGGCCTAGAAACGGGGACAATTCAATGAATTAACGTGCACACTGTAAAACGTGGCAGCGTAGCTTTACATAGGCCTAATATTCGTTGTATTCACGATAACTGGAAACTGACATACTAGAGATGGACACAACTGTAATTGCGTCTTTAATCGATCAGAAAGGAATACATGCATATCGATCATGCACATATGACACAACATGGGGAACACGTAGGCACATATAACATGGCAAAATTTACTTTTCCACATTCCCTCCTTGTGCCCTACGTTTCCATCAGGAAACATCAATATTCATGATACCATCTATCATTTCATACAGCATCATTTGCTCGTCTCGAATTGTCTTGGAACGGGACTTAGGACTAGGAATACAAGAGGTAGCCCAAATGCCGCAAATCGCAGGGCCACATTGTATACAGAGGCAGCAACTGAATATGATCATTACTGCAATACCTAGGAATGACAATACTTTCCATCCCCAGGCAGATATGATACTCCAGAGCCAACCGGACCATGTCCAGGTGCCTGGATTCTGGTGTAACTGATGGGCAATTTTATGAAGTCTGGTTATAGCTGAATAAACAGACGGCGCGTTATTAGGAATGAAAATGCAGCAACTCGATCCGATGACTCTACATGCTCCTCCTCTATCGGCCAGTATGACGTCAAGAACGAGACGATTTTGGAGCACGACAAATCTCATAGCAGATTGCTCTTCGGTTAAGTTACCTAAAGCAGAAGTAGTCTCATTCACTACTGCTTCAAGGGTTCTGGTTAACCTACGGATTAACTTACTATTCTGGACAGGTCCTATAAAGAAGAAGAAACCTTTATTGAAATCTGTATACTGTTCTAGAGCAGTTTCAGTTTGATCGACAATTGGGGACTCGATCTCCCTTCTAGGTCTGATGTGTACTAGATGTGTATTTCTGTGATAATCAGATGGGGCTGGAAAAACTGGTGGCAGTAGGAAGGCAATGTAACATGTTCCATCCCAATCGAGGGGCAGACGAATATATGCGGTCTGACCACAAACAAAATAAGAATGACGTGAAGCTTTGAAAATAGATTTCCCACTGTCACTATACTCGACAGTAGTAGTACAATCACTATGTCCTACATGTGCGGAACCATTATTTCTGACACATAATTCGCCTTTGACTGGTAGTACTGAAATAGCAGGTAAGTCTGGAGTAGTATCAGACTGAACATTCAGGACCATGAAATTCGAAGAATAATTACCTAAATTATAAACTTCATTTTCTAGATCTAACCCTGTTCTATGGGAGAGACCTTGCTTGTCTGGAAAACATGTTCTATTCAGAAGGGACATATCATTGGAGGATGACGTTAACGTGGACCATGCTCCACACGAACCATTATGTGAGAACGGATAAGGAAAGAGTGGTAGAACTCCCTTCGGTGTCTGGAAAGGGGGGAGTCGACCACACACCCAACAATTAGTAGCATTGCTGGTCTGGTGTGAATAATGTAACATTCTGATGAATGTATTATTTCTCATAGCAAGACGATAGGATAACTCGTGAGGAGGTAGATCACTAAATGTGTGCTCTACTGTAGCATTAGAAAACTTATTTACATGAGAAATTGGAAAACATAAATGCAATGCATAACTTGTGCAGGTAACCATCAAACTTAAGAATAATAAGAAACTTAGAAAAACGATACATCGGATAGAGTTTTGACTAACTCTCTCACTATGGGGGTCTATCTCATACATGTCAGATACCTGTCTAACCGTTTCACCCGAGGGGGACTTAGACAATTAAACTGGCTGACTTATTTTACTAGACCGGAGTTTCAACTTATACTCCTGCTGCGGAGTTGCCTCTAACAGGGGAGGCTTGGATTCAGAGTCAATTTTTAGGCAGTCCTTAGAAATGTTCTTGGCAAATGTTTTTATACGCAATCCATGGAATTTCTTGATATGCGACAGATGGACCCAACCCTTGCGGCCCTCCAACTTCACGGCCGTACGGGTGGTCAGAAGGACTAGTCTCGGCTCCTTCCAACGAGGCTCCAGCGGACTTGAACGATCAAAGTTCCTGACCAGTACTAGGTCACCTGGAATGACCTCATGCGGTTTCACTTCGGTATTGTCTGGAAATGCAGCGGCAACCTGTGAACGACAAGAGTGTAGGGCAGACATCAAGGAAGCTAGGTAATCTGTCAACATATTACTGGAAACATCTGTAATACTGCGGGGTCTAGGTGTACCCCACATATTTGGGGGGCGGCCGAATACGACCTCATAAGGGGACAGACCTGATCTGGAATGTGCAACCATCCTCATGAAGAATAAAGCAACTGGCAGGGCAACTAGCCAGTCTACACCTTTCTCTTTACACACTTTTGCAATGCGGATTTTCAGGGTCTGATTATGTCTCTCTACGAGACCGGCTGCTTCAGGATGGCGCACACAATGGAACTTCCACTGGTACCCCAATAGAAGGGAGACATGTTTCATGAGCTCAGATGAGAATGGCTGGCCGTTATCTGAATACACGACCCTAGGGAGTCCATAGCGGGGAAAGAATTCACGAACCAACTGCCTGGCAGTGGTCGCGGCTGTGTAATCTGGAACTGGGTATGCTTCTGTCCACCTGGACAAAGCGCATACAACTACGAGGACATACTTGAAACCTCGACATCGCTCCATCTGAATATAATCCATCTGGAGGACTTCAAAAGGGTGGTCAGGAGGTTGGAATCCACCTTGTTCCACCGGGACACTTTTACTTGGATTGAACTGGCAACATATCATACAAGTACGGACTTTCTGCTTGGCTGCAGCTCGTAAGTGTTTGTTGAACCAAAGGTTCTGAATACTGTCTAACATAGCTTTTTCTCCTAAATGTGCTGGACTATGTGCGGTATTGATAATGACTTGAACCATAGAGTCGGGGAGAAACCATGTGGCTTTTCCCTTCGTCACCCATCCTTGATCTGTCTGGACCCCTCCTTGTTCGGACCATTTCTTTATTTCTTCGGGAGTAGCGTGTAACTGTATATTTATGACATCTTGTGTAGGGTCCTTAACTGTCATACAAGTAGTCGGATCTGGAGTGAGTGTCTGTGTCATGTTAACTGGAATGTCTGGGGTCTGAGCTGTGAGCTTGGCTGTTCGATCTGCTAGATCGTTACCTTGGGAAATGATGTCAGTAACTTTCGTATGTGCTTTGCACTTCATGATAGCGATAGCTGTCGGTAAATGTATTGTATCTAACAGAGCTTGAATGAGGAGACCATGCTGAATCTTGGTTCCATGAGAAGTCATGAAACCTCTCTCCTGCTAGAGCACTCCAAAGTCATGTACGACTCCGAATGCGTAACGTGAATCTGTGTATATGTTTACTTTCTGGTTCTTGGCACGTATGCAGGCTTGGGTCAGAGCAACTAGCTCTGCTGCTTGAGCAGACAGGGTGTCAATACGATGTGTTTCTATAACTTCGGTTTCAGTAGTCACTGCATACGCGGCTACTAGTTCTCCTGTACTTGTTCTCATACATGAACCATCCACATAAAGTGTCAGGTCGGGATTAGGTAATGCAATGTCTGTCAGGTCTTGTCTTGGCTTGGTCATAGTGTTAACAACTTCCACACAGTCATGTGTGGCAGTATTTGAAGTAACTGACGGTAACAGTGTAGCAGGATTTAAAATGTTGCAGCGTCTGATTTCTATGTGTGGCTGGAACAGTGTCAGTTCATAACCTGTTAAACGTGCAATTGTCAAGTGCTGAGTCTGTGTTCGGTTTAAAAGAACTTCCACGGAGTGTGGAACTTGTACTGTCAGGGAGTGTCCTAACACTATGGAATCACTCTGTCTGATTGCTAGAGATGTGGCTGCAACTGACTTGAGGCACGCAGGCAGCGCCTGGGCTACTGGATCTAATGTGCTCGAAAAATAAGCACAGGGCTTGTACTGTCCTGCTTGATCTTGTGTAAGAACAGATAATGCAGTACCATCACGTTCTGTGACAAAAAGTGTAAAAGGCTTACTGTAGTTCGGTGTTGCTAGAACAGGTGCTTGACATAAGGCTTTCTTTAATTCATTGAAAACAAGTGTATGTTCCTGGGTCCAAGGGAGGACAGTCGATACGGCTGCCTCCTGTGTCGTTAACTGTATCAGTGGCTTGGCTAGAAATGCATACTGAGGAATCCATTGTCTGCAATAAGAAGTGAGGCCAATAAAAGCTCGTACCTCCTTCTGTGTCTTGGGCTGTGGAAGACTCGCTATTAACTGGATACGGTCTGGTGTCAACTGCCTACCCCACTTGGACAGTAAGTGGCCTAAGTAGATCACTTGCTGGACACAGAATTGTAATTTGGAAGGGGACACCTTGTGCCCCTGCTCGGCCAGAAAATACAGAACTGTAAGTGACGCACGCTCGCAGTCACGTTCAGAACGGGCTGTGATCAGTAGATCATCGACATACTGGAGCAGGGCAGTGTCAGCTGGCATGTGAATATTGTCTAGTTGTCTCTTAAGTGCCTGACTGTAAATACTAGGACTTTCTGTGAAACCTTGAGGAGCTCGGGTGAATTTATAGCTCCTTCCATTTAAACAAAAACCAAAAAGGTACTGGCTGTCTGGATGAATGGGGACACTGAAAAATGCGTTCTTGAGATCGATAACAGTGAAAAACGTAGCTTCAGAATCAATGGCTGTCAATAGGGACGAAATATCTGGGACTACTGGATACTGGGGTATAATACATTTATTAAGCTCTCGAAGGTCAATCACTAATCGATATACTGGAGGTGCATTTGGATCAGTACGTTTCAAGACTGGAATGATAGGAGAATTACATACATTGGAGTCAGTTTCTACAACCACTCCTTGGGCAATGAGCTCGTCAATAATTTTGGATAAGGCTGCTACAGCCTCAGGTGGCAATCTGTACTGTCTGATTCGTGGCAAAACTATACCTTGTTTGAGAGTCACACGATGGGGTGTGATATGCATGCATCCTACATCAGTTGGACCTTGCGCCCATAAATGCGGCGGTACATTCAGTAGTCTTGGATCAAAATCACGTAATACATAGTGACCTTTAAAGTCACGTAAAAACAATCGGACTCCTTCTGGGGAACAGCAAATTACTGCACCTAATTCTTTCAATGTTTTAATGCCTAATAAATTTTCTGGACATGATTTCGTAAGTAACAAATCAGTAGTTCGGGACAATGGACCAACTTCTAGAGTAACTGGTTTCGAAATTTCATTAACAATAGGCTTTCCTGAAAATCCAAGGGAAACATTTTTAGAGCCTGAGAGCGGAGCCCCTGGAACCTCGTCATGACTGAAAGTAGTCCTACTTGCCCCTGTATCAATCAGAAACTTTCTGTCTTTCCCTAATACTTGACTGTGTACATAGGGACCCTCTTGATCTACAGGTATCTCGATGAGAGGCAAGCCTACCTCCCTCTCTAGGCTGTTTCATGAATACTGTTGATACTCTGGATACTCTGACTGGGCATACTGATACATCTGCTGTGTAACATGCTGTGTTGCAGCGATAGGCTGCGGTGCTGGAACTGTCTGTTGTGCATTCTGTGGTGGCTGAGAAGTCTGTGAAACTTGTTCTTGTCTGGGCGGACGTGGTCTTTCTTTAGTTTTACCAGTTGCTATGTAGTGTTTCAGAACTGCACACTCGTTTATAAAATGACCTGGCTGTTTACAGTAATTGCAAGTCCCTTTAACGGGAGTTGCAGAATGACTGGCTTGATTCGGACCCCTCTTCTGACTGTCTTGTGGAACAGATTGTGCAACTAATACTTTCATTTTCGTGTCTTTCATACGTCTCCTTTCGTGTTCTTGCTCTTCCCTGATTCTGTTCTGGTGATACTGGAGCATCTGAAGCATTTGTGACGGGGTATTAGCTTGCCAACTACTTTCGACTTTTAAAACTCGATTTTTAACTTGTGGACTTGAATTCTCGACTAGTTTGGTAACAAAGAGATGAGGGTACGATTCACTACTCATCTTCAGACCACTGTTGATAATAAAACATTTTTCAAATCTAGAATAAAAATCACTAGTGTCTTCATCCTGTTTCTGTTTACAAGCTGAGATTGCATCCCAATCTTCCTTTTTCGTGGCTAGTAATCTAGGCAAAACCTGAATCAATAACTCGGGCAATTCTTTAACTTTAGCCCCTAGACCGGTGCCTGGTACTCGTGAATTATCTTCAGCTTCTAGAGCTGTCCAATCTATCTTTTTCTCTCCCACCTCCCATTCCTTTTCCTTGAGTTTTTCATATACCCCTGCGGGCAACAGGACCTTTAGCATTTTAATTATATCTGGATATGTGTATTCTCCCATACGGAGCATGTCTTTTAATTCTCGATGGAACCCTGCTGGATCTTTGTCATGACAGGGAATTAACTTCTTCATCTCTAAGAGTTCCATCTTTGTGATAGGGGTGTAAACAAATACTCGTTCTAGATCACCACCCGTTGTCCTAACTGGGTGTACTTCTCGTAACGGATGCTGTCTATCTATGTAGAATGATTTACTTTCTGGAGGTGAGACATGAACAAAATGCGGGTTCAGAAACGTTCTATATTTGTGGCGCTGTTCTAGAATGATACTAATTAAATCGGTACCTAGACCTCTCCATCTATACTGGAGTAACTCGTTCAGAACATCATGTAACGGACCTGGATCAGAATGTTGTCCCTCATACAGTGTAATGAGGTGCTGGATCATATACATACCCACCAGTCGCTGCTCGGCTGGGGGCAGTTTCAGAAACATTTGTGCCACTATTTCGTTTGGAAAAGTGGTAGAATCAGTAGTCCATCGAACTGCTGATCGGGCTAGTTCTTGTTCATGCATGGTACTAAGTTCACTATAACCGATTCGTGATTTCAGAATGTGATCGGTAGCTTGAAATACTTGCTCAAGAGAACCTTGTTCTGGTGCTAGGGGAGGGAAAACTTTCTTGTGTTCTAGGCGTGAATGTCGGTCGGGAAGTCTAGTTCTACCTACATACGCTATTCTGGTGGGATTCTCGTCGTCTACCTCTTCAGTAGAAGAGTTGTCTTCTTTCTCGGTTGCTTGTTGTGCTTCTTGTTTCTCGTGTAACTTTATTATTTCCCTACGGATCTTCTTGTACATACTCTCTATACAGGTCTGTGTCTTGTGTCTTCCCTCGGCTATGTGGTCACTCCACCTGGTCAGGACTTTCATTTCTTCCGGATCTTTATTTGGATAATCTTGTTCTCGTATTAAACAATTAATTAGAAACTTTAAAAGCATGAGTTGAATCTCGACTTTTCTTTGAGCCATGGCCTCGCCAATACTTCCTGGATCTATTCCTGTACGGATGAAACGATATATTCTGTCTAGATATTCTTTCATATTCGGTAGGGTGTCCAAATATTCGGTCACCCGTCTTACACGCAATGAATATATAACCATATTATCATCGCCTGGGACTGGATCATAACGGCATTCGGTAAGGGCTCGCTTGATATCTGCAACGGACTGATGTTTGGGCGAACGCTGTAACGCTCGGGCATGTAGCTCGAGTAATGTCACACGTTTGTGTTGAGGCGGGGTTCCCGGAGGACTTCCCCCCGAGGCCCCTTGACTAGAATCGTCGACGGGTATCGTACGTGCTGGGAGAGTGACTGATGTAGCGGGTACATGTACTGTAGGCTGGACCAGGGGTACCGTAACAGGTGCTGTAACGGGTGCCCCGGTGCCTGGGGGAACAGGAATTACATTATTTGCTGGAGCTGGCGGAACAGGATTTGCATATTCTGGGACTGTGTCGTCCAAATAGGACGAGAGAAAAATATCAGCTACGGTCGGTTTGTGACGTAGCTTAATCGGAACTAATGGCGGCGGGAAATTACATGGTGCTTCCGGGGTTGCTTTCGGCAAGCCCTCGGCAAGAAGAGGATACATACCCTTAATAAGAGCATTTCTCTGTCTGTCTGACTGTTCGGCTTTAACTCGTTCACCTATTTCGATTAATTCCCTTTCTTGGGCTCTTTCTGAGGATTCCCTACTTAATTCTGTTTTTCTGATTTCTTTTTCGGTTCTTTTATGAGATTCTTTGCGCCATAACTCGATGGCATCTTTCTGGGACTGTCTGGCTTTCTTTTTCCATAATGCTTCTTCTACTCGCATGATGCACTCGGCATCCCACGTACCTGATACGGGCCATCTATATTTCTCGTCTAATTCCTTGGTGTACTCCACCCATAAGTCTAGATATAATATGGCACTTAGGCCATGCTTATGATACATAAAATGACCTGGACTATCCCTAGGCGGGACAGGAACTGCTTCCTCGAGCAGACCTTTTCTAGTTTTTAACTGACGTAACTTCGAGAACAGAGGCATAATTTGGGCTGGAGTCTGGACACAATACAATACACGATAAACACAATAATAACTAAGAAAACAAATCACTCATACCACGACATTGAAAACACATGAAATAACATTTATAGTAACAGTTCGGACAGAATACATGAATTTTCTCGAGAATCAGAAACTTACTAGAATGACTAGATGTACTGCTAAAACAGCACGAAACTTACCGGTCCCATAAAGAGACACGTCAGGACCCGCGTCCACCTAGGTGAACACTTCGTGTTGGATCTGTGTACCCAAACCCACGGACCAGAGACAAATTAATTGACCCTGTCTAGATACTACCCCAGCAACGGTACTCACCGGGCAGCAAGAACGGAAGGCCTCGGACTGGACTGGACTGCTACGACGACGGACTACGGACTTCGGACTTCAGTTACAGGTGGGCCTCCGGATACCTCGGACCTTGGACTCTGGGCTTGGGCTCTGGTCGGGACTCGCCGCGTTCCTCCACCACCTCGTCTGGACGCTGGACCGCAACCTCCGTCTCCTCCGTGGGCCTGAGGGATACTTGAAGCAGAAATATCTGCACGTGCACGGTATGGTTCCGTCACGGCTGCAGAGGATCAGGGGGCCTGCGTGGCTTCTCCGGCGCGTGGGGAAAGGGCAAGTCCCTATTCGGGCGCCATTATGTGGTAAATAAATAATTAATTACCGGTTCTATTTTTTAGGATACTCTATAAACAGATAGCTCAATAAATAAGAGTCAAGATTCGAGGTAGCTGGAGTCTACAGGCTTTAATCAGACATAAAGGACAGGAACAGGACAGCCTGCATGGGAATAGGATGGCAGCTGCCGGGGGCAGGATCTGGGAGCATAAGGGATAACTTTTAATATGGGTGCACAATATATATATACTTGAACAAAATACATTACATTCAATACAGTAGGCGTAGCAGTAGGCGTGGTTTCGTAGCAGTCGCGAAAGATAAGGGCAAAATGATGTAACAAGAAGGCGTGTACAGGGCGTATACATAGACATGTGATGTGAACGTAACAGAATATGTCATAAACGGGGCGGAAACATGGAGGGGGCTACCTGAGCAGCTGGGACCTCTAACCTAGTGGTGCGCGCAAACGGGCAATGACGTGTTACCAGGGAGAACTGGGGGCTATGACTTCTGCGCTAGAAGAGGAGACTAAAGTCTGGAGTGTCAGAGCGACATGTACCTAAGGCATATCTAGTATCTGGTGTTTAGAGAACATGTTGATAGAATCCGAAAGTTATCAGGGCAAAGGCTACTTGATACTAAGACTGATGCGTGCATAATTCTACATGTAGTGCGGGTGCTAGGAATATTCTATGAATATTAATACAGTATTTCTCTTACATGGAGACATAAAGGCTAGACCATGACGGAAACTATTGATGCGATTCAGTAGCTTAGGAATGCAGAGAGGGAGGGCTGAACTGATAACTAGAAACATAACATACTCTTGGCAGACTGGGAGGCAGAGCCAGGCCGGGCCGGGCACTGCGAGGCAAGAAAGTAAGCTAAGGGTCAGGGATACAGGTGGGGGCTGTATCGCTCCTCGGAGAGGGTTCAGGAGACAGGAGCTGAATCTGAGTCCGGGCCCTTTTGAGGCCTAGAAACGGGGACAATTCAATGAATCAACGTGCACACTGTAAAATGTGGCAACGTAGGTTTACATAGGCCTAATATTCGTAGCTTTCACGAGGACTGGAAACTGGCATACTACAGATGGACACAACTGTAATTGCGTCTTTAATTGATCAGAAAGGGAATACATGCATATCGATCATGCACATATAACATAAGATGGGGAACACGTAGGCACATATAACATGGCAAAATTTACTTTTCCATATCTGTCCGGTATTTCCTTCTGTACCCCTCGCTGCCCCGATGTCTCTACCCAGTTTTCCATTTTGTTCCCCTCGCTGCCTCTGTGCCTCTCTGCCCATTTTGCCTTGTGTTCTTAGCTGCCCCTGTATTTCTGAATTCTGTATTTTGCCTCTGTGGCGCTCGTTTTTCCGGTATTTCTGTGCCCTTTTTGCCTTCTGTGCCACTTGTTTTTTGCTCAATTTTGTGCCCCTTTTGCCTCTGGTCCACTCGTTTTTTGTGCCCACCTGCCCTCTGTTCCACTCGTTTTTTGTGCCCTTCTGCCCTCTGTGCCACTCGTTTTTCCCTCGTTTTTGTGCACCTTTTGCCTTCTGTTCCACTTGTTTTTTTGTGCCCTTTTGCCCTCTGTACCATTCATTTTTCCCTCGTTTTTGTTCCCCTTTTTCCTTCTGTTCCACTCGTTTTTGTGCCCTGTGCCCTCTGTTCCACTTCTTTTTTGTGCCCTTCTGCCCTCTGTGCCACTCGTTTTTCCCTCATTTCTGTGCCCCTTTTGCCTTCTGTTCAACTCTTTTTTGTGCCCTTCTGCCCTTTGCTTCACTTGTTTTTGTGCACTTTGCCTTCTGTGCCACTTGTTTTTCCCTCAATTTTGTGCCTCTTTTTCCTTCTGTTACCTGTGTTGTCCCTCACCGCCCTTTCCCACTGTGTCCCCTGCTGCCCTGCCCCCCTGACTGCCCATTCGCCGCCCCGCCTCTCGCCTCCCAGCTGCTCCTCTCCATATATTCCGGCCGCTACGCGGCCACGCAGCTGGCGCACCAAAGGCGCGCCTAAGGCAAACCTGTCTATGCCCGTCAATGCCTGGACCGTGCCCAGCGCCAGAACCCCTGGCCCCCGCACCCACCATGACGACCGCCGCCACTATGACGCCAGCACTCTGCATGGTCTCAACTCCGGACAGAGCCACACCTGCTTCAAGGCCGCCCCGAAACACACACACGGCCCCTTCACCTGCCGGAACTGCAGCTACACAAACCTCAGAGCCGACGAACCACCCGTAAAGAAAGACCCCAACCACCTCCGATGCATACTACTGAACACCCGCTCCGCATGGAAGCATGCTATAGAGCTCTGGGACCTGCTCGACACAACACCCCCGGATGTCGCCTTCCTGACAGAGACCTGGTTTAACAACTCCTCTGCACCCGACATCGCCACATCCATCCCAGACGGCCAATAAGATCACCCGCAGAGACCGCACCAACAGAGTCGGGGGAGGAAACGCCATCGTCCACAAGAACAGCATCAGGGTCTCGACTGGCACTGATGACACGCTCAGCACCGCTGAACACATGCATTTCCAGATCCACACAGACCCTAACTCCACCCTCAGAGGCACCCTCGTCTACCGACCCCCAGACCTCGCCCCCAGTTCACCGACTTGATCAGCATGCACGCCCTGACCTCCACTGACTACATCCCCCTCGGAGACCTGAACTTTCACCTTGAGAACAACAACAACAACAACTCCACAACCCTGATTGATAACCTCGCCAACCTTGGACTGAAGCAATAACTCATCACAACGCCCATCTACTCCTCCGGCCATACGCTCGACTCCCTCTTCTCCTCAAGCCTGCACGTCTCCGTCAGCCACACCACCGAACTCCTCTGGACCGACCACCGCTGCATCCACTTCTCTTTCCAGAAACCCAGCACACACCACCGCACCCAACAGATCCCCCGCTGCTGCTGGAGCAAAATCACCGAAGACCAACTACACGCAAACCTTGCTCTCTACCCACCCACCGAAACCTCCAACACCGATGACGCTGCCCACAGCCTCAGACGCTGGATCGAGGTCTGTGCCAACACCCTCTCCCTGCTGAAGAAACCCCCCCACAGAGATACCAGGAAAAGGGCCAGCTGGTTCACCCCAGAACTCCTAGCTTCCAAGCAAGCCTGCCGGAGACTAGAGAAGAAATGGCACAGTAAACAAACTCCAGACAGCCACGCAGCACACAAGGACGCCATCCGCAACCACCACCACCTCATCAGGGCAGCCAAGAAGACCTCCTCAAAGATCGTCTCGACAACAACGCACACAATAGCAAGGAGCTCTTCAACATTGTGAAGGAACTCTCCAACCCCAGCTCCAACACCAATGATATCCTGCCATCGTAAGCCCTCTCGCCACCTTCTTCCACTGCAAGATAGCAGACATCCACGACAGCTTCAACACCCAGACAGCCCCAACAGACAGCAACACAACAGACCCTCCGCACATCATCGACCACGACCCCCTGCTAGCCTGGGCCAGTGTGAGCATCGATGACACCATCAAGACCATGTGCACAATCCACTCCTGCTCTCCGTCAGACCCATTCCCGCACCACGTCTTCAACAGACCAAGCAGCTCCGTCGTACCCCACCTGTGCAACGTCATCAATTTCTCCCTCGAGACCGCAACCTTTCCAGAGATCTGGAAACATGCCGAGATCAACGCCCTACTCGAAAAACCTAAGGCAGACCCAAGAGACCTCAAGAACTTCCGGCCCATCTCTCTGCTCTCCTTCCCGGCCGAGGTACAGTCTTGGATAAAATGCTTTGCAGAATGATAACCAATAAAGAGACTGTAAGCGGAAAGAGAAGACTGTGCTTCTTCTGACCAAGAACAAGATGAGCAGTCGAACTTTGCTCCGGTGTCAAGGATGATCAGAAGATAGCGAGCAGAGGAATCAGCAATGTCTACAGCGTGAGTCTGAGGCCCACCAGTCGAAATCCAAAATTGAAGCTGTGGCAAAGACAAAAATCTTGGTATTAGTAGGATTAGGACATAGTGAGTTGTGATTCATCCAATGCGCGGTTGCTGACAGACACTCTTTAACCTGGGACTGTACCTACCCCGGTGTAGAATAGTTGCATGTAATCCGTGTAGAAAAAGTCAAACACAATGAGTGAACTAGACCTAAAGGACCAGCATGGGGTTTAAAAAGTGTGAGGCCTCTGACTATTGATAGTTTGGACAAAGATATGGTGGAATGGGTTACTGCAGATGAAATTCACATGAAAAAGGTGAACCAAGATGAAAAATGAGTTGAAGACTAGACATCCTCCGAACACTAGACCACCGAGAACATATGTGATTAGGTATATGCTTTAAAATGCAGAAAATCAACATTGTTAAGATAAAGCCTGCGAGTGCCTCCATTCGTGCACCAAGCTGCTGCACTGCTTGTGAAAGAGAAGTATCAGGGTAAACCATGTCATCCATTGTGAACCAATTTAATTTGCTTTAAACCATCCAGTGCACTACATATTCAACCATCTTTGCATTTCTTAGTAGAATCATTCCGGAGACAGCAGTATTGACCAAATTACTTTATTAATGCATTTTCAAATGCCTTCTGTCGCCCATTCAAGCTTGTACATTGGCACGTGCTGTCAAACAAATTTTGATACGGACAATAATAATAACCCAATGCATTTCGAACTATGTTATGTTCTTCGTCAGGGGTTTGCTGAAAAAAATCAGAAACAGTTCTTTAACTGACCACTCAAACACCAATATTTTGAGTCTCAAAGAATTTGTAAACACTTGCATTTCTCCAAATGTTGCCACTTTAAATCAACCAACTTTAAATCAACCAAACTGTTAATCTCATCCCTATTATTGTGAAAAGAATATGAAAAAATCAAAAGTATATCACCAACCCTTTAAATTGCCTACTGCTTAAATAACCGTTCCCTTTACCTTAAACGAGCGGAGTCCGGCATACTCGATCTTTTCATGCCACGCTGCTGCGTAAATGAGCAAACACCAAGTTCTCTCCCCAAATGTCTCAGCTTTTAACTGGCTTGCGCATCTGTGCCTAATCTCATTTCAAAATTTAACAACCCTTGCCTCAAACCTGCTTACACCTGCACATTTACAAAAAAAAATCCTGCCGATCCCATAATGCATTTTGCCCAATGTGCAAAACAAGGAAACTACCTTGACTATTCCACCATGTTTAAAAACAATCACTGCTCATAACTGTGAATATAGAAATACTGCATGACATGAATCAAATTATACATGCTGTAGCCAAGATAATATTACAATACTTCAGTGTACTACTACTTCGGGAAATCAATATTGTGGCATATGATGCCTGAAAACTGGGAGGGTCTCGGTTGTGTGAAAGATGAACAGGCGTAGTAAGATTTGCAAGTACTCCTGAGGCTGAATCTGAGTGCAAAAGGAACTGCCCTCGCCTGTCCAGGTGGTCAGTACACTGGAACGGCTGTGGTGGTTCAGTTTGTGGGCTTTATGGGGGGACCCCTTAGGAAATGTAAATGTGGTCATGATTCTGGGGCAAGACAGTAGGGTTTGGCGCATGAGGTGGAGGAGGAAGAGATTGGATGTAGTGTTTACCTTGAGACCTGGTAAGGATGTTAGTTCTATAGTGGATTGACATTGAGATACTGTTGCCTAGTACAGCACACATTGAGGGGCAGATTTATTAAGGGCTTGTGTCGCCTTTGTGTCACACAAGGTGATGCAAGGGCAACGCAAGCCCTTAAGTAAGATTTACTGTAACACGCAGAGCCACCTTGTGTTACTCTGTCCTGGGAAGGCATTTCATGGTTGGAGTGAGGGTTTTCCCGCACATCCACGCATGGCTTTTGGTTAATTCCAAGGCAATAACAATGATAAACCTGGGATTGCTACGTTTATTTCTCCTTGTCTTTTTTCTCTTTCTACTTGTTCTGCATTTTGTGCAGGAAGGAATATAGATCCTTACAACACATGCGTTCGTGCAACAACAGGGAAGGTGTTGGATTGTAAATGCAACACCAGCCCGCCCTCTATAGCAAGTCGTTGTAACAACTTGCGATGTAATGGTTCGCGTTGTAACAACGCAGTCGTTGTAACGACCGCGTTGTTATGGCATGCGATCTAACTCATGCGTTGTGAATGCTGTTTTCCAGAGGAAGATGTTCCTTCCGGTACAAAAACAATCCTACCTGTGTGTGAGCCGAATTCCAATAATCATCTGAATTCAAATATTTTAAACACCCTAATTTTTAACCAATTAATTGTGCTCCAAAATCTCCAATAGATGTAGAAGTTAGAGACTACAGAATATATTTCAACAAAATGCAATAGAATAAATGAGGTTCTGCCAATAACTTAGTTCTATATCAAAAATAGGTTAGAAAATAGATTTATTACAGAGTTTTAGAAACATGCGGTACAGAAGGAAATGCATGAAATGCTGTGAAGGCTCAGTTACAGAATTACAGAATCATAAAACAGTGTCCTAACTAAACAAGCTTAGATAAAATTCTAGTGAAACTCATAAAGAGTACTTTAAAAATATCCATAAGAAAGTCTAAGTTGAATGGACAAAGAAAAATTACAAAATGTGAAAGAAACAGCCGTTCTAGTGATGGCTGAAAAGTAAATGCAAAAAGAAGAAGCCGGTCGTTCTAATGCCAAAAAATGTTTATACACAAATCACACTTTCTATTAATAGATTCTGTAAATTCAGCATAGTATGATCATGGTTAGGGTCACATTGGCAAATCAGAAACAGCACTGTTCATATAAGGTTTTTAGCACTAACCCATCTCTTAAGGTAAGAGAAATCTTTCACTGATAATCTGAGCAACTGCTCTCTGGAGATGTTCAGCAAAAAAATCACACATCTTCAGTGGAGCTTTCAGTGGAAGTCCTTGGACATGATTCTTTAGGTACACAATGGAAGATTCATTCACAAAACACACTTCCTAATTTAATATTTATTCTTTGAATTGTTAATGTTATTTAGTTGATGTTCCATGGACAGGAGAGGAAAGATGGTTTTCAGCGAGACACTGATTGGGGAGGGAGGGGTGAGAAGGAGCGAGATTAACAGAACACCAGAAACTTCATCAATATTAAAATAAAGTTTCTCAGAGGAAAATGTGGCATAACTACTTCACAGTATTAATTAAGTATCAAAAGTAACCCAGCAAATTTGTTTCCAGTGCACCATCATTAATTCATCATTTGTGACTTTATGCATCATTAAAAATATAACATTAAAAAAAATTACACAACATTTACACATTTTGAAAAAAATAGAAAATAACTGAACCCCACCAACAACTTTATTAATCAGTGATTAGTCATTTGAAGTCTTCATATTCTTAGTCAGTCAGACATTTTCCTCCAACTTCTTCATCTGTTGGAATATTTGATCCAGATAATCGTCTAGCCCAAAGGTCATTGATCTTTTTCTTTTTATTGAAGTATGATATTTGTTACTTCTATTATGAATACTTCAGTTATACTTTCTAATCATACCTTCGTTTATTTATAAGAAAGCGCTTGGTATAGTATTAAATCATACATGGTATGTGACAGTACCATTGAATATACTTATAATTTTAGAATGAATAGTGGAGAAGATTCCACTATCAGTCCTCTGGATTGCCCACTGTCTTTGGAAATTGTGTGGGATTTAGCCCAGTCTCTTCTTCACCATGCGGATGAAGATATATCTGCTGTTACAAAATCAAACCCTGGCGTCTAGTGGGGTAATCTCATATTCCATGATAAGTGTGCCACCTCTTACTGTTTGGAGGTCATGGTGAAGAAATATGTAAAACAACTTGTCCCTTGGGCTACAACAAGTAGAAGGGTGGTGTAGACCAGTGGTCTTAGTCTTTTAAATTGTGGGGGCTTCCAAGGAATGACTATTGGAACCCCAGGAATTATAATGAATGACTATGAACACTCCAGGAACCTCAGTGTATGACTTCTAGACACCAGTGACCCCACCTAAGCAATATCCACACTTTGAACCTCAAAACAATCCAAAAATTTACAGAAACAAGTATACATTAAATAAATACATAAATTATGAAATACTGAATTTTTAGCCTCCAGTTTTTAATTCCTTCGCATTTACCAAGCATTTTATATTTTTGAATTTTATCTTTTTTATGTATACATGCTTTGTTAATCTGCTAACATTTAATTTTTTTTAAACAGTCATAGACACCTTGTGCAGTTGTTGTAGACCCTCAGGGGTCCATGGACACCAGGCGAAGAGCCACTGGTGTAGACAGGATGGAACAAAGAATGCATCTTTACAAAGCTACATGTAACGCTACTGTATGGTATAAGAAGCTGACTATAAAATTGGTGCAATAAGCTATTCTAAATGCTTTTGTGGTGACCATCTCGCTGCTCCAGAGAATAAGTTCCTGGATTTTGGCTGAGATTGTTGAGCAGACTAATTTTTATGATGAACAGTATTTGGGGGACAACAGATGTAGACTTGGGCCTCGCTCTTGAGCTACCCAGTGGAGTCCCAAAAATCTGGGTGAGATGAAGTTTTTGGGTTTGACTTTCTTGATGGGCTTGATAAGGAAGCCGTCCATGGCTTCATATTGGTCTCCCAGTCCATTGATGGCAACAGCCATATTTACTGCAAGTATGAATTGTGATCGGTATTTACTTGTGCTTCGGATGCAGCATTTTGTTGATAATGCTTTGGCGTTACTACAAGATCACCTGACTGTGACTGTCTTTTTAAGATTCGGCCTGTTCTTCATCACTTTGTAGATCGATTTTCAGAGATCTATACTCCAGGGAAAGAAATAGCTGTTGATGATTCTTTGGTCCTGTACAAGGGCCATTTGGTTTTTAGATAGTACATTCCTAGCAAGAGGGCACGTTATTTAATTAAGCTGTATATGTTGTCTGAGAGTAGGACATAATATGTCTATAATATGCCTATAATTTCTGGGTGTACACTGGTAGGGATTCCATTATTGTCCTCCCTGGTTGTCCATAAGAGAAAATTGTATGGGAACTTGCTAGAGGACTTTTTTAACAAAGGTCACCTTTTGTACCTAGATAACTGCTGTGCAATTATTTAAGGAATTGTTCAAAGTGGACACTCTTGCTTGTGGCCCAATGCACTCTAACCGTAAAGGTTACCCAAAAGAGCTTGTTTGCAAAAAGCTTCAGAGGGGACAGTGCAGTGCCTTGCATAGTGATGAACTGCTAGCAGTGGATTGTGGACAGGAGGGATGTGTACATGCTGACTACCATCCATGATGAAAGTACTTCACCTGTGGCTGTTTGAGGTCAGGTGGCTGAAGTGCACAAACCTGTGTGCATTGTAGACTACAATAAGCACATGGTAGTGTTATTAGAGTAGATCAGAGGTTGGAACCTTACACTGCTATTCATAAGGCTTACATTTTATATAAGAAGTTGGCCATCCATCTTTCAAATTAAGCAAGTTTTAATGCTTTTTTGTGTTCAAGGAGTGTTGGAGGATGTGGCTAGATTGAAAGGTCACCTCTTTCCCAATTTAATTCCTTCCTCACCCAAAAAAGAAATCCCTGTAAGAGATGTAAAGTCGTGGCGGGATTTGGAAGCATCGAGGATACCTTTTCAGACAGGCTACTCATACCTGGAAGTGTTAAAAGCTCACCATTATCAAGTGGAAGAATCCTTTCTGATATTCCTTTACCATCTATCAAGTTTACTCTTTAGGAATCCTTTTAAGAGCCCGGGCGAACAAACATAGGGAGGAACAGTATTCGGGAAGAGTCGCGTTACTTCAATTTCTGGCGCTAAACATTGATTCTAGCCTTGAAAAAGTAGTCTCAAGACGAAACACGTGTCGGCTGTGCATGTTACTGTTTCTATGGGTCAACATTGATGAAGAATTAAGAATAAAAGATTTTGGCTGCGAATAATAATGGAGTTGTGGTATTAATGTCTATAGAACTGTTTGACTCACTGTAGTCACTCTTATAACTTGTTTTGGATTGTGCTCTGTCAATCAAATTTTTGGTATTGTTTGTATGTGGGGTTCTTGCATACTTTGTAACACTGTGGATGGCACAGTGTTTGACATTGAGCACGCTGGAGAATATCCTTTTTGTTTCCTAGAACTCTTAGACAAACATACACAGAGGTGCTGGATGTAGTGTACCACTGCCATCTAGTGTTCTTAGAAGAGATGTAGAGTCTGTTTGCGAAGAGGTATGCAGAAGGAGAGTCGTATGCACTTTGCTGATTGTCCTTCTAATCCTGAGCTGGGTGTGCCCACATGTTTCAGATTGTATCACACTTGAAAGCGATTTTGAGAGCACCTGTGAGTCTAACAGTGTACTGCCTGGTCTGTATGATTTTTTATTTGTTTTTCAGTTTCAGGGTTGGCATTAGAATGATGTCTTTAGTTACTACTGTTGTGTTTGTAGTTATAGTTTTGTATCTAGTTCCAATTGGTTTGTGTTTTCTTTCATGTTAAAAAAAACATTTGACAGTGTGCGTGGACTGGCGCTTGGCTGGTAGTGTGCGTGGGCTGGCACTTGGCTGGCGGTGTGCATGGGCCGGCAATTGGCTGGTGCTGTGCATGGGTTGTTGCTTGGCTGGCGGTGTGCGTGGGCTGGTGCTTGGCTGGCAGTGTGCGTGGGCTGGCACTTGGCTGGCAGTGTGCATGGGCTGGTGCTTGACTGGCTATATGTGTGGGATGGTGGTGTGCGTGGGTTTGTGCTTGGCTGGTGGTGTGCGTGGGCTGGTGCTTGGCTGGCAGTGTGGATGGGCTGGTGCTCAGCTGGTGGTGTGTGTGGGCTGGTGCTTGACTGGCTGTGTGTGTGGGCTGGTGGTGTGTGTGGGCTGGCATTTGGCTGACAATGTGTGAGTAGTGACTCTTATCCAAACGCCACTGTACATGTATGTCAACCACCAGCCGGTGTGATTGCTGCGTCCGTCATGTGGGCCTATAAAAGTGATGGGCCCTTGAATGGCTCTGTCTGTTGATGTTAATGTTGTAATGGGCTGGGGGCCGGGCTGCGGTGTGAATGGCTTTGTGTGTCACGTATGAAAGGTGTGTGGGTGGCCTGTTAAGAAGCTGATGCCTCGCCATGGCTTTACAACTCACCAGCCGTGAGTCATTAGTTCAGGTTATTAACGTTTTAATTATTAACAGTGTATTTCCTTTTTGTGAAATCTCTTGTTAATAGAATTTCACGCTCTGAAATCACTCACCAGTGCGCCAAATCCAACCAGTATGTGTGTGTACTTAAGGAATTGTTTGTTTTGAAGTAATATTTGTCTTTTCTGTCTCTCTCTGCCAGGGTGTACATTGTCTCCACATTGTCTGTTGATGTGTGTCAAGTATGAAAGGTGTGTGAATGGCCTGAAAGAGGATGGTGCCATGACGTGGCTTTACAGCTCATGAGCTGTGAGTCATTGGTTCAGATTTTTAACCATTTAATTATTAAGAGTGCATGTCCTTTTTGTGATATCTCTTGTTAATAAAATATACATTTTGAACCTTTCACTCACCCTCGTGTCAAATCCAACCAGTATGTGTGTGCATTTGAGGAACAGATGGATAGGCAGTCATATTTGTCTCATCTGTCTTTCTGTGCTAATGGTGTAGTCTGTCTCTGAGGGAAAATTGACCAACTTTAGATATTTCTGTATAAAAAAATGGGGAGAGGGGGATGGTGTGCCTCTCATTGATCCCAACAAGTGTTTTTACTCACAGTGCCATGCAAATCTCAAAATGTGATTATAGTCATGCATGTTTCTTGCATTACTGTGTCGTAATATTCTGCTATCAGTATAACCACAATTGTTCTACCATCTAGCATTCCCCCCAGGTCTCCTGATAAAAATGGTACCTCATTTATGTGGGTGGCCCAAGTACCCGCGACACAAGGGCCCAAAATGTATTTAGGATACATAAAAAATACCTATCACTTTGGGGGGGGAGGGTGTGGTCAACTGCCGACTGGAATGGCCGTATGGTAGCCGAGCTCCACTGCACCATTCCCAAAATATCCATGTAACTCCATTTGCCCCGGCCTGATCTTTGCCCAGAGGGGCTCCCTGACTTCTGTTGCTACTGCCCAAGGTGCAGACAAAATTTGGGGTCAATCGCAAGCTGCAGTGGAGAGCAGCTCCAGACAACGGCTCCACCAGATGCGGCCACGCAGGCAGGAAGTGTCGCAGCGAGGCTTGAAGCGCAACGTGACACCGCGGCTGAGGCCCGCAAGAGTGTTGGCGGGGACGATCAAGCAGCCCCCTCGCCCTGAACGGAGTGTGACCATCCAGTGCCTATCAACGGATCGCTACGACAGGTTTGTGAATGCTGCGGTGGGGGAATTAACCCGACTCGGACTTCTGCTGCCCCTCTTGTGCTGCCGCATATCCAGAGGGCCATGAGACTTCAGACCCGGGCAAGACCTTCCCCCTACCCCCCCAGCGCCCGAAAAATCTCTTATCCTGCATATTACTGCAAAATTGGGGATGATCTGGTGGGCGGTCGTCAACTTCTGTGAGGAGGCCTGCTCCAGCTCTGACAAAGCCCCAGAGTATTGCTACGCCGGTCTGAATCACTTGATACCCCACATGCAGCATTGGGCTCCTGGTGGGGACCCATCGATCTACTAGCTCCTTGTTGAGTGTTGTGGCCCAATAGTGAATCACCGGTGGGGCCCTTGGGCGTCTGCAATCTGGCAAGGAGTTAAAGGAGCTACGCAGGTGGCCATTGTATAAATCAAGGGGGAAGGTGTGCCTTACTATCCTGGTTGGTGCATTGCCCTGAGACTGGAACACTTGTGGATTCCCTTGGGGCCTGACGGACAGACGGACAGAGGGTTATTGGCTCAGTGAGCCGTGTATCGCAACAGAGTTCCACCGAACAGGGCCTCGTGGTGAGTGACCTGTAGCCCCGGTTGCGACTATGGGGTACTTACCAGCGATTCATCGGCGCGGGGCTGGGGAGCCACATGCCAAAACAGACAGGCCGATTTGGGGACACCACGGCAGGCGGCGGTGAGTGGCTGTTGCTTCCTAGCCCTGCATGGTATGGCGACGGGCCGCAGCAGGCAAACTGCTACACAGGCCAAGCTGGAAAAGTTTGCTTGACAAAAGACTCGGGAGGAAAGACCAGGCAATGTCGTAGCCCATGGTGAGGACTCGGAGCCTTCCAACAAAGATCTCCAATTGGCGATCACCACTATGCGGACCTCTCTTGAGAGTCGAATGGAAACTGTCGCAATGGAAGTGGCCCTAATGAGGGAAGTCATGAGGAAAATGGCTGAGCATGTAAATACTATTGAGAGCACAACTACAGAACTGGTAACTAATACAATCCTCCTTAAAAAGCAGGTTACCCCCTGTGCACTTTCCACAAGGAGTTGGGCACACAACTCGACGAGTACGAAGGCAGAATGAGGCGCAATAATGTCCGAATCCTAGGCATTCCGGAACGGGTGGAGGGGCCAGCTGCCGATCTCTTTTTCAAGGAGCTCATCCTGCAGCGTCTCCAGCCAAGAGGCCTGTCAAAGTGCTTTTCCATTGACAAGCCCGTAGGCTGAAACCGGAAGCCCCCGTCCGCTTCTTGCCCAAGTATTTAATTGTCGCGACGGCAATGTGATCCTGCAAACTGCGAGAGCGGCCCCCCATTGACAGTTGAAAACAGTAAAGTATCATTCTTCCCGGATTTCACCTTAAGGGTCCAGAAACAACGCCAGAGTTTCCTGGAAGTGAAACAAGCTCTCAGAGACCAAGAGATCAAATACACCATGTTATTCCCAGTGAAACTCTGAATTGAATCGGATGGTAAATTGTGGTTTTTCACTAGACCTGAGAATGCCTGGGACTGGCTTGACAGCTGGCGTACAGTTGGCAAAAAATCGCACAAATCAACACCGGAGGTACCAATGAGTGGCGTCAGCAAAGACGGTTCCCCCCTCTCTCTGATTTGGGTTCCCAAAGCCCTACAGGAGGATAATGAACAATTGACCTCTGAAGAGGTCTGAATGGTGCTTTTTTCTGTCTCTCATGGCCTGCTAGGGCTAAGTTTTGTATTCCTGCTAAGGTTCCTTTTTTGGATTGCCTCAAGGATATATTGGTATGTCTTTGATCCTCTGATGTCCGGCGATATCTAGCGTTCAAGCCTTTTAAGTTGCTTATCATATGTATTTTGAACTGCACTGAAGTACATTTCACCCTCGGGGTTTTTGGGCCTGGGCTAGCTATTTGACCTATTATATTATGCCTTAGGGAGTGGGCTTGTACACATTCCCGAAGATGATGAGGGGGCAACAGGCACTCTGCAAATTGGGGGTGGTGGGTGGTTTCAGGTCCGTTATGCAGGGAGGCAGGGCGGGGGGTTTTCATTCTGGGAAGGCGGGGGTTGTTAATTATGTTTCTTTTGTGTTTTGTTTCGGTACGCTACAATGCTGTGTTCTCCAACCTCAAAATTGGTTTTGCTGGTATTAGTCCATATAACTTTCAATTGGGCTGCTTGTGGCCCTCTACAATACTCTATTCTGTGGCGGAGGGGGGCCCCGGGGACCCCTGACAAATGAGTTCAACTGGCTTTACTCTTTTTCCACTGACTTGACGGCTCTTGGCTTAACACTCAAACTGTCCACCTGGAATGTTAATGGCCTTGGGGACAAGATTAAGAGGGGTATTGTATTACAATATATTAAGCTGCATGAGCTCGAAACAGTGATGCTGCAGGAGACGCACCTAGTTGGAAACTCCTGTAGGGTCCTAAATAGGAAAGGTTATCGAATGGTGGTTCACTCCGGATTTACCTTGGACTCCAGGAGGGTGGGGATTCTTCTCCGGAAGGGCTGCCCTTTTATCATCCATAACACCTTGACTGACGCTCAGGGTAGGTACTCAGCAGTCACGGGCTCCTGGGAGGGACGGGTCCTTAATGTTGTCTCTGTATATGCCCCCCCAGGGTTACAACGACTAACGTTACGTGAGTTAGGTACCCTACTGTTGGAATTGCCATTGGGGTGTTAGTGTTGGGAGGAGATTTTAACCTTACAATGGATGGTTCTCAGGACCGTCTCCCGTCCCGGAAGGATACGCCGAGAGGCTCGCAACTATATGAGTTCGCTAATGCCCTAGGGGTTGTGGACATTTGGAGGTGGTTTAACCCGCTGCACACACGCTTCACATTTCAATCAGAGGCATATGGTAGCCAATCTCGGATAGACTAAATATTCACACACGCCCAGGATATCCATGCCTTCACAAGCTCTAATTGCCTGGCTCGTGGGATCTCCGACCACTCCCCTGTTCTTACGACTTTTGGCATGCAATGGGCAAGGCGCCCTGGTACCATTACTTTCCAGCCGTGGGCGTTAAAAATACCGCATTTCAAAGAGGCTCTCTGTAAGGATACTGAATATTATTTTGCTGAAAATATGGGCTCCGTTGACTCAGAAGTGACACTATGGGGAGCTTTTGGCGCAGTCATAAAGGGCAGGGCATTGTCATTAACGGTGGGACACAGGGCTGAACGATCTAAGAGGGTGGCTGATCTGGAAGCGGATATATCAGATCTGGAAGAGTCGGTTACGCGATAACCCAACCACGCTTCTTAGCATAGCCTTACGATCAAGAGACAGTATTATAGACAGCTTCTTTTGGAGGAGGCCACAATGCGTTCTCTGTCTTCCCGACATAGGATCTATGAGCAGGGTGAGTGAACAGGCAAGCTCCTGGCGTGGCTGGAACGCAAGGAGCAGGCTGCCAGATGGGTGCACAAGATAGCCAGCCCAGGAGATATGCTCCTCACTGACCCTCAACAAATTGCTAACACCTTCACGGCCTATAATGAGGAGGTTTACACAAGTTCGCAGATATCATTAAGCCCCGATGTCGGCCAATCTCCTAGCCACTATTTATGTGGTCAGCACCTCCCCACAGGACAGGGAGGCCCTGGAGGTAGACATCACGTGGACGCAGATTCAAAAGGCCATACTAGATGTCCACTCCAGCAAGGCAATGGGTGCCAACTGGCTTCCCGTCGAGCTTTTTAAACTCATGACGACAATATTAGCGCCTCATGTGTTGAATCTATCTATTTAATGAATGTTTTGCGTCGGGACTCCTCCCGGCAGATATCCGTACTGCTGCTATAGTAGTCATCCATAAACCAAACAAGCCGGTTGAAGATTGTAAATCATACCACCCCATCTCCCTTCTGACGGTCGAGGCTAAGATTCTGGCCAAACTCCTGGCCAATCGACTCCTCCCTTATTTTACCGACTTGGTTCACTCGGATCAGTCCGGATTCATGCCGGGGAGAAACATAGCCCGGAATCTGCGACAGTTGCACGGGGCCCTCTGTAGGATTAATACCATCAAGGAAGACGCGATCCTGCTATCTTTAGACACCTCCTTGGCATTTTATACCATAGAATGGGACTTTCTCTTTGCCGTGTTGGCCCGTATGGGGTTCGGACCGAAGATGATATGCTGGATTAGGCTACTGTACATATAAAACCCACCGCACAGGTAATCGTTAATAATCATCGCTCTGCCACTTCCATCCTCCGCCGAGGCACGAGACAGTGTTGTGCTTTGTCTCCGTTACTCTTCGCCCTAGTCTTGGAGCTACTGGCTTTTGGGTATGGTGAGATCCGGGGATATGGGGGTTCAAATGGACAGCGGACCACGAGGACCGCATCTCGTTGTACGCTGATGATATTCTCCTATATCTGGCCTCTCCAGCGTGATCTCTGCGACGGGTGCTCCATATCTTTCATATTTTTGGTGCCCACTCTGGATACAGATACCGGTGGCTTCCCCTGGCCCTAGGCATTTTTGTCACCCCGGACGTTGATCTCTTTTTCAAACAAAACTTGCTTGGGCCTCTTCAACGTCTCAAATCGGATGCCCTATACTGACGATCTCTCCCTCTCACTCTCCTGGGACGTGCGTCCCTGTTTAAGATGCTCGCACTTTCGCGCTTACTCTATGCATTGCAAAACACCCCCAACCCTATCCCATATTCTTATTTTTCCCAAATCTATGGTGTATTACGGGGCTTATTGTGGGAAGACCTACACCACAGATTGCAATGAACAAGCTTACTATGGGTTGGTATGACGGGGCATAGGATTACCAGATTTATGACTTTATTATGAGGCGTCCCAGCTGACTGCCATCAATAGATGGGTGTTCGGCCCCCACAATAAGCCCAATTTCTGAACAGACCATTGTCTCATGGGACGGGGGCTACAACAGGGCAGTTTTACACCAATCCCTGTAAACTTAATCTAACCGGCCTCACGGCCTGTACGGTTGAGACTTGGCACGGTGTCACCAGAAAATTGGGTTGACATAAACATCTGACAAAGGTGACTCCATTTTGGGAGCCTGATATCCTGGGCCACCTCAGTCAATGCCTGGGGTTTGACACGTGGGACACAACTGGGATATCCACGGTTGGGGACATGTGAGTGAGAGGGAAACTGGCCACATTTGCTGACCACCAGACAAAATACCAATTGGCACAATCCGAGACCTTTAGATATTTGCAGGTTAGTCATGCGATTTTATCTGCCCTGCAAAAGGGTGTCCCTCTCCCCGATGAGTCCCCCCTGGAAGACCGGTTGTTATTGGCTATCGTTTCAAGAAGATGGCCGCCTGGTAGGAGCTCCTGTGAAGAGCTCCCAGTGCTGGGGATCCCGTTTCGGGCTTTATCCCGTTTAGCACCCACCAGAACGCAGAAAAAGTAACTGGAAGAGTCAAACAAGTACCTGGATCACCACAAGTAACTGGATCACCACAAGTAACTGGATTGCTGACCTGATTGACGGAGGCTGGAGCCTGGGGAGCACCGCGACCTGCCACTGGACACTCGCCTCGGGCACCCACATCGCGTCGCCGGGACTGGGCGGCTGGGGCTCCGCGAGACTGCAGAGCCAGAGTTGATCGATGAGTCAGGCGGTTTGGCGGAGGTTGGTGCCTGCAAAGCCCCGCGACCTGCCTCTGGTCATTCCCCTGTCGAGCCGCCGGGACGGGGCGCCTGGGGCTCCGGGAACCTGCTGAGCCTGCACCGTGGTTGGCCCTGTGATCGGCCCGCACCACAGCTGAGGATTCGTAGCGGCTCTGGGGAGCTGAGGGAGGCCCCCCTCCCCCGACCGCTTCAAGGCAGAGGCGCGAGTTGCTGCGCCGGTTGCTGTGACCGGCGGGGTCTGGCAGAGAGGAGCCACCCGTTGTAATCGTGGCGGCCTCGGAGGGCCGGGAGGCCCTCCCCCCCCCGCCCGATCCGCGGCGGAGACGAGGGCTGTTGCGCTGGTTTTATTTATTTATTTATAGTGAAGCAGTGGTCCCGGCTCCACAGCGGCGGAAGCGCGGCGGCATCAGAGGGCTGGGAGAGCCCCCCCCCCCGCACGCTCCTCGGCAGAAGGGGGCTGGTGTACCGATCGCTGCGATCAGCCCACACCTCAGTCCTCAGACGCGGCACACTAACGGGACCAGGAGGGAACAGGAGGGACGTCTGAGGAGTGGAGCCTGCCATCGGAGGCTGGAGAGACAGAGACATCGGAGGGCTGAGTGAGAGACCCCTCTCCAGCCCTGTATTCAATTTGATTAAGCATTGCAACAGCAGCCTGACAATCTATGCTGGCAAAATCAACATGCACACGGTGCAGCTGGCATATAAGGTATTTATTTCACCCCACCCGCCTGCTCACATCTTAAACTATCTCCTTTGTGCAAAATGGCTGGGGCCATAAAACTGTAGCAATAAATCCCACCGATCCCCCTGATGTCCACAAGGCTCTTCAGCTCAACTCCTCCACACAAGTCCACTAGAAGTAGAGATAAGCTCCCCTCCTCAGCATGCTACGAGCAGGGCTTGCTCTAATTGAAAGTGAACCTGCCCTCCCTGGTGCACAAAGTAATAGCAGCAGACAGAGGACTAATTTCTCTATCTCCCCTAGCGGTTCGGCCATCTTAGACTGCCTATCCCTGGCGACCATCATGGACTAGTCATTCCTCTCGAGTAAAAGTCTGCCTTACTACAGTGGCACTTTATGTATATGCCTAGTTGTATCTTGCACATCTCACTTTTTCTTCAACTGTAACGCACTGACGCTACCTCATATATTTACATCATATATTTACACATTCCACTTTTTCTTCACCCTATGCACCAATTGCTACCTCATATATTTGGGTTGCTCACTAGGGTCACTTTAGGTCTCATATAATTTTTTGGTTGTAATTGTATTTTGCTATTGACTCATATACCTCATTTATTTTTGACTACACACTATTGTTATATAGCATATAATTTGTGGTGCAACTTTATATTGCTACTGATTCATGCACCTCATCTATTTGGAAACACCCATTTTTGCCTTTTACGGTGGTATTATATGTCTATAATCCTAATGGTATACTGCACATCCCACTTTTTCTTCACCCTATGCACCAATTGCTACCTCATTGTAATGATTGTCGTTGGGCAGGGCTACCTTGAGAAAGGATGAGGCAAGTCACAAGGAACGTACTGCACGTATTCGGGGTTTATTGGCACAAGTCTTAGGGCAAAAACACTCAAAGATCCATAGGGCTGACAACAAAGAAAGTCTGTTTGGGGCTCTTGATAGAAGTCTCTGGGTTGGCTCCAGGCGGAAGGTCTTCTCACTCGTGGAGGCGTTTCCCAAAAAGAAAACAGAAAGAAAGAATACGCCGGGTTACTGGCGTGATCGATAACACTGTATGCATAAGGGGCGGGGAAAGGGCGTGAAGGGGGGACACCGGGGACCACCACCATTCGGTGCTATTTTCCCTCTAGTTGAGTGAGGCACCCCCGTGACGCTTGTAGAGGCACCCCCGTTCTGTGGCCACCCAGCCGCCCTCTACCCGTTCCCTCCCTCCGAGAAGAAAACCCCCCGTATGCGCGCCCGTACCTTGCGGTGCCACACTTCTCCAGTTGAAGTGTGGCTGGGCGGAGCGTGGTTCCGTTGGCCTCCCGGCGTGTTGGTTGCTCCTGCTCCGACCTCTGGGGACGGTGATCCAGCTCCGGTGTCCTTCTTCCTGGCGGCGAACTCCTCCGACGGTTCCTGCCCTGCTCCGGCATTCGCGGCGTCTCGCTGCGGATCTCGCGCTATCTGCGCCGTCGATGACTCTGATTGGTTGACCGGTGATGACGCGGTCGTCGTTCCTGCTTCTGCTTCCGGATACGTCCAAGCGGTCGTAGAGGGGGCGTGGAGATCCTGCGGCCGCGGAGGCGGAAAGGAAGAGGGACAAGCGTCAGCTGCAGGCTCGTGGCAGGTAGGGACCCCCGCTATCTGCCTGAGCCTGTATGGCACTGGAAAAGGCTGTGCGGTCAGCTTCAGCCTGGGTAGAAGTTTGTCCAATAGCCCACTCAAGTTTGTCTTGGCCCTCTTTCATTTGCTGTAATAGGGCTTCCATCTTGTATCAGATGACAGTTCGAAGTATCCCCCTTCTGACACCACTTGTAATGATTGTCGTTGGGCAGGGCTACCTTGAGAAAGGATGAGGCAAGTCACAAGGAACGTACTGCACGTATTCGGGGTTTATTGGCACAAGTCTTAGGGCAAAAACACTCAAAGATCCATAGGGCTGACAACAAAGAAAGTCTGTTTGGGGCTCTTGATAGAAGTCTCTGGGTTGGCTCCAGGCGGAAGGTCTTCTCACTCGTGGAGGCGTTTCCCAAAAAGAAAACAGAAAGAAAGAATACGCCGGGTTACTGGCGTGATCGATAACACTGTATACATAAGGGGCGGGGAAAGGGCGTGAAGGGGGTACACCGGGGACCACCACCATTCGGTGCTATTTTCTCTCTAGTTGAGTGAGGCACCCCCATGACGCTTGTAGAGGCACCCCCGTTCTGTGGCCACCCAGCCGCCCTCTACCCGTTCCCTCCCTCCGAGAAGAAAACCCCCCGTATGCGCGCCCGTACCTTGCGGTGCCACACTTCTCCAGTTGAAGTGTGGCTGGGCGGAGCGTGGTTCCGTTGGCCTCCCGGCGTGTTGGTTGCTCCTGCTCTGACCTCTGGGGACGGTGATCCAGCTCCGGTGTCCTTCTTCCTGGCGGCGAACTCCTCCGACGGTCCTGCCCTGCTCCGGCATTCGCGGCGTCTCGCTGCGGATCTCGCGCTATCTGCGCCGTCGATGACCCTGATTGGTTGACCGGTGATGACGCGGTCGTCGTTCCTGCTTCTGCTTCCGGATACGTCCAAGCGGTCGTAGAGGGGGCGTGGAGATCCTGAGGCCGCGGAGGCGGAAAGGAAGAGGGACAAGCGTCAGCTGCAGGCTCGTGGCAGGTAGGCACCCCCTGACACTCATATATTTGGGTTGCTCACTAGTGTCACTTTAGTTCTCATATAATTTTTGGTTGTAATTGGATTTTGCTACTGACTCATATACCTAATTTATTTTTGACTACTCACTATTGTTATATAGCATATAATTTTTGGTGCAACTCTATCTTGCTACTGATTCTTGCACCTCAGTTATTTGGAAACACCCATTTTTGACTATTCACTATTGTCACTTTTGATTCAGGTCTTTTATTATCTGCATTGGTATTTCAGTCTAGTATATCACCAGTGTTAAACCTATAATCCATGCTGTACATGTCTGTAATCCACTACGACCTCACTGTAATGCACCGATTAATTGCTCATATTGACCTGTTACACTTATGTAACCTGCTCCCATTTCAAGTTTCATTCCCCTATACACCAATTACTACCTCATATACTCTGGCTGCTCATTAATGCCACTGTTCTTACATGCAATTGGGTATTAGTGTATGTGTTTGTATTCTGCACCAGTTTATCATTATTGTGCACCCTACTTCTGTGCATCTGTTGTTACATGCAATTGGGTATTGTGTATGTGTTTGTATTCTCCTCCAGTTTATCATTATTGTGCACCCTACATCTGTGCAATACGCACCCACTACAGATCTTATCCCTGTTTGCATTGACTACTACCGCATACACTTTGGCTGCCCACTAGTGTCACTTTCATTCCATGCAACCGGCGATTACTGAGCACCCTCCCACACCTACTGACTCCGTCACCCCAACATGGAGCTCATCGGCAAGCACACATACAGAATCAACTACCCACCCACACTCACCAAAAAAGACGCTAAACGCTTTAAACACAACTTACTGAGGTCCCACCCTGAAATACCCTTTGCAGACACCTACTACTCACCGGTTAATGGTGCCGTAAACATTGATATCATCTTCCACACCGCACGCAGAGCCCAATGGAGAAAAACGTTCCTCTCTTTACTCACCGTATCCAATTCCAGGAAATCTGCTCATGGCCAAACACTCTCCATCACACCATCCCAACTCTTCCCAGGCAGAACCTCCATCACTATCTATAACAACGGGATTGTCCTAATCCAATCCACAGACAGGAACCTGGAACTACTAGACAACCTGTTCCATACTTTCTTACAGCACCTTTCCAATCCGCGGACCCCACTCATTCCGATCACCCTTGACTTCACAGCCCCCAACCATAACGATGCTAACCCAGCTCAGTCCCTAAATGACACGCACCTCTCCTCCACCACCGGCACCGTCGTCATCCACCCACCTACTGCAACCACTTCACACTCCTCAATCACAGACTTAGATCTCTCCCCGACATACACCAGCCGCACCCCCTCCCGTCCCACCAACACCCTGACCTCCATTCATACCACTCCCATTCCTCTCTCCCCTGACACCACAACCCCCAACTACTACGCCTCTAGCATACCTCAGCCCCAAAAGGACACGCACCTCTCCTCTACCATCAGCACCTTAGTCATACACCCACCTACGGTGGATACCTCACACCCCTCAATCACAGACATAGATCTGTCACCCATATACACCAACCATACCCCCTCCCCCCTGTCACCAGCCCACATTCCCATTCTTTTCACCCATGACACCACAGCTTCCACCCACAATCCGCCTAACCGAGTTCAGCACCAGACCGACACGCACACAGACAATCCCCACCCTTTATCCCCCCCATTCGAAGCCCCCACTTCCACACATTAACTAACCACACTGAGCACGCCACTATCAATTCAACTCCGCCTCCGCAAAAAAGAACCACATACAATCACACTCCCCCTCGATTCTCACCCCCATTACCCTACATGCGCCCCCATCACAACTAACATACGCCCATCCTCCACTATGCACTCTCCACCTACCACCAATACCCTCCTCCATTCTATGTCATCCTCCCCCAACCCTCCAATACCCATCACCAACACAAATCCCACACTAGACTACGTTATGGCCTCCCTCCTCCAGCTCAAAGAAGACATTCACATCATCAAACAACTACTCTGCTCGCATTCCAGTCACTCCTCACCCACCACCCTCCTCAAGCTCAAACAAGACATTCACATCATCAAACAATTACTCTGCACACATCCCGGACACCCCTCACCCGCCTTCACCAGCACCACCCTTCCTAACAGGACCTCCACTCGGGCGGCTGACTCTCGCACTCAACGCCTCCCGCACTGGATCTCCAACCCTGTTCGCAATCGGGAAAACCACCCCCATCGCACCCGCAACACACTATCGGACCTCGACACAGTTGCCCTCCTCCGCTCCTACGACCCAGCTCCCCTTAACAACATACCCTCCACCCTCCGCGCCATTCCAACGATTCATCCAAATCCCCTTAGACCCCCCACGCAAAACAACAGAATCTCTATCCTTAGTAACCTGAGAAAAGTCCCCCTCTCTCTCAAACCCCCTTCCACCCTCGACACACCCCGTCTCAAATGCACCCTCCTCAACTGCAGATCGGCCTCTAGGCACTCCTCTGCAATCGCTGATCTCATCTTATCACTGGACATCGACCTCATCATCATGACTGAAACCTGGCTAACTGAATCTTCTACACCCATATTGGACATACTGGTTCCCCCCAACTACCACATCACCAGATTAGACAGGGTTGGTCAAAAAGGTGGGGGAATCGCATGTATACACAGGAGTAACCTCTCTGTCATGAAAGTAACCTCTCCCTCCCTACCCTCCCCAACCTCCTGTGAATACATTTGCCTTGAGATTATCAGTGAAGGCAAACCGATATGCTCTCTCCACGGCATTTACCATCCACCAGGGGACAACTTTACCTTCGCGCAACAAATTATGGATTTGATCACCACCAATTCGGGGCGACAACTCACACAAATATACCTTGGTGACTTCAACCTCCACTGGAACGATCATAATGACGCGGTGGTAAATAGTCTTAAAAACTTCCTCGACACCCTTGACCTCACCCAAATATGCAACAGCCCGACCCACGAGAAAGGCTCTATAATCGACCTTATCATCTCCAAAGAAGACTCTATCCAACTCGAATCTATCAAACCCTGTGACTGGTCAGATCATTGTCACGTTCTTCATCAACGAAAAAGTCAAATTTAACCCGGTTCAATCCTTCAAGCCCAAAGTCTGGAAAAGAGACTTGAAAAAACTCAACCCAAACTCTCTACCCCCCAACAGCTGCAATATATTACTCCCTCCCACTGGCGTTGCGGATGTCCATGCCTTGACGGATCACTATCTCAACGCTATGACCTCTTTAGTTAATGAAGCTGCACCTATGCAGCTAAAAAGAGCATCCACAAAAATGTCCAATCCTTGGTACAACGGGAGTCTCAATGACGATAGACGGGCCATGCGAATGGCAGAGCGCACCTGGAGATCAGCTCCCTCCGCACTGCACTTAAAAACGCTGAAGAAAAAGAGAAATGCCTACTTCAGGAAAATAAAACGCACAAAATCAGATTTCTTCAGCCGTCAGCTTGACCAAGCCAAAAATCGTCCGAGAAAGCTGTTTGAGCTAATCAGAACACAATCCAAGGAACAAACCCAACCACTCAGTACTCTGGGCGAAGCACCCTCCTGTGAAGACTTTGCTTCTTTCTTAATCCAAAAAACAGACAACATAAAGAACGATCTCCTCATTGACGTAAGTCTCTACCCCAAACCCCTCTGCACAGCACCCGCTGAACCAAAAAACAATGCTACATGGTCATCCTTTGCCACCTACTCGGAAGAAGAAATTGGTAGACTGTCAGCACTGTGAAACCAGCCAATCACCTCTCGGACCCCCTTCCTGCCAACGCTGTCAAAGACCTTACCCCGTCGCTCCTCCCACTTTGGACTAAAATCATCAACAGCTCTCTTCAACAAGGGACCATTCCCGACTCCCTCAAAGTTGGACAAGTCACTCCTCTACTAAAGAAACCTACAGCCGACCCCTCTGATCTAAATAATTACCGTCCCATTACCAATATTCCGACTCTTGCCAAATTACTGGAAAAATGCGCACAAACCCAATTGACTAATCACATTAATCAGTTTGATCTACTCAACACTCATCAATCAGGCTTCAGAGCGGACCACAGTACAGAAACTGCTATGATACACATAATTGACGACGCCCTCCAAATCCTAGATCAAAACGATACCTGCCTCCTTATCCTTCTGGATCTCTCCTCTGCATTCGACACCGTCAAACATGAGAACCTACTCGATCTATTAAACACAAGAATGGGTATATCTGGAACTGTGCTCAAGTGGTTCACGTCCTTTCTACACAACAGAACGCAGAAATTCAAGAGTAACAACTTGATGTCTTCTCCAATACCGGTATCGCTAGGCGTCCCACAAGGATCCTCCCTATCCCCAACTTTGTTTAACGTAGTTATGGAACCTCTCACCACCTTGCTACAAGCATCCAATGTTCAATTCCACATGTATGCCGATGTCAAAGTACAATCACCCAAAGACATTATGCTCTTGAATTCAATGATCAGAAGCACCCAAGCCCTGATCTTTGGACTGGGTAAGAGTGGTCTGCTTAATTCAGGCACTCTGTTCATCACCACCCCCTTTTCTGAATCATTTTGTCCACCATAAGCGTGGAAGGGTATACTCAGATGTGAGTCCCTTGCTCATTGCACCATCAGGATTCAAGCAAGCCGGGCCGACGACGCCTGAAATGGCAGAAACCGGTTCCCGGAAGCTTGTTTCCTTCCCAGTATAAGAATTGGCTTGGTAGTTTGGTTTGCCCTGTTCCCATCATGCACTGGGACAGGAACAGACTAATTTGCATATAGCCAAGTTCTGAGCTGGGATGGTGCAGTGAGCTAAAAAACGGTGATGGATCAAGCCCTGATCTTTGGACTGGGTAAGAGTGGTCTGCTTAATTCAGGCACTCTGTTCATCACCACCCCCTTTTCTGAATCATTTTGTCCACCATAAGCGTGGAAGGGTATACTCAGATGTGAGTCCCTTGCTCATTGCACCATCAGGATTCAAGCAAGCCGGGCCGACGACGCCTGAAATGGCAGAAACCGGTTCCCGGAAGCTTGTTTCCTTCCCAGTATAAGAATTGGCTTGGTAGTTTGGTTTGCCCTGTTCCCATCATGCACTGGGACAGGAACAGACTAATTTGCATATAGCCAAGTTCTGAGCTGGGATGGTGCAGTGAGCTAAAAAACGGTGATGGATCAAGCCCTGATCTTTGGACTGGGTAAGAGTGGTCTGCTTAATTCAGGCACTCTGTTCATCACCACCCCCTTTTCTGAATCATTTTGTCCACCATAAGCGTGGAAGGGTATACTCAGATGTGAGTCCCTTGCTCATTGCACCATCAGGATTCAAGCAAGCCGGGCCGACGACGCCTGAAATGGCAGAAACCGGTTCCCGGAAGCTTGTTTCCTTCCCAGTATAAGAATTGGCTTGGTAGTTTGGTTTGCCCTGTTCCCATCATGCACTGGGACAGGAACAGACTAATTTGCATTTAGCCAAGTTCTGAGCTGGGATGGTGCAGTGAGCTAAAAAACGGTGATGGATCAAGCCCTGATCTTTGGACTGGGTAAGAGTGGTCTGCTTAATTCAGGCACTCTGTTCATCACCACCCCCTTTTCTGAATCATTTTGTCCACCATAAGCGTGGAAGGGTATACTCAGATGTGAGTCCCTTGATCATTGCACCATCAGGATTCAAGCAAGCCGGGCCGACGACGCCTGAAATGGCAGAAACCGGTTCCCGGAAGCTTGTTTCCTTCCCAGCATAAGAATTGGCTTGGTAGTTTGGTTTGCCCTGTTCCCATCATGCACTGGGACAGGAACATACTAATTTGCATATAGCCAAGTTCTGAGCTGGGATGGTGCAGTGAGCTAAAAAACGGTGATGGATCAAGCCCTGATCTTTGGACTGGGTAAGAGTGGTCTGCTTAATTCAGGCACTCTGTTCATCACCACCCCCTTTTCTGAATCCTTCTCTGGAATGGCACCCAGGATCTGGAACTCACTCCCCCCTGAAATCAGGCTCATCTCCTCTACCATACTTTTTAAGAAAGAAGTAAAAGCTATCCTCATGGCTAAATACACTTGAATTATTACTGGGGATGATATTTACAGACGTTGTACCATTCAGTTTTACTGATCTTTTTTGCATTTTTGTATGACTCGTGTTGATGACCTGCCTGAGTGTTTACGCTATCAATTATTTGTACTTGTATCATTATTGATGTATCTGGCTGACTATGCTCCCACATGTACCTTCCCCACCCCAATACTATTTACTCACACGTTGTTCCTTACGTCGGTAAGGCGCTCTAATATCTGCAAAGATCTTGTTCGTGCTATATAAAACTTTCAAAATAAATAAATAAATAAATTGGACCCCATGGACCACAAGGCCATCTCAATTACTTATAAGAAACTGGTGAATAACAGCGCAGATCCGATGCAGAACCTGAGGGTGGGCTGGGACAAAGACCTGGGAAGTATAGAGGACAATGACTGGCGAGACGCACTGGCCTCCCCATGGGAAGTGGCCATTCCCATGCGTATGCGGCTCCTCCAGCTGAAAATCCTCCATCGGGTCTACTTTGACACTAAGCTCCTGTTTAAACTAGGTAGATGCCCGGACCCCCTCTGTCTCCGGGGATGTAATCAAGTGGGTACCTTTTTACCTTATATTATGGGAATGCCCACAAATCCAGTGTTATTGGGAAAAGATTACCCGCCAACTTGAGAGGACATGTGACAAGTCCCAAAAGCTATCCCTCCAACTCTGTCTACTTAATATTTGGGGGGCAACTGACCTCTCCCAGGCTGAACAGGCTTGGGCCTCGATGGGCTTTACCATTGTGAAGTGCAACATTGCACAGAAATGGGGGGTGGACATGGTCCCGCTCTTGGGTGATTCGGCAAAGGACATGGATACTGCAATGATTGCAGAGAAGACGGTGTTTAAGGGACGTGGATACCCAAGGAAATGGGACCATAAATGGGGAAAATTGAATAAGTACAGAGGAGACAGCTGCATCTCCCCTACAGTGGAGCTGTGTAGAGAAAGGCGAACACTGATGACCCAGTTGACAGCAGAGGTGGTGTCCTCTCCTCCTCCCAATTAGCAGACATACTGCCACCACGCCTCCATCACTTATTGTACCATGACCTGTAGCTTTTCAGATAGCAATGTACCTTGTGGTTGGTTGGACATTGAACGAAGGCAGTGAACTGCAATGATGCTCGCTTAATTTATACTTGGATGTAAAAGTGAAAAACAATGTATTGGAGAAGCTACTATGGTGGAGCTCTATGATTTGTACCGATACGCTGTTGTTGAAAATAAAAACAAAAGTACCAAAAAAAAGTACCTATCACAAAATTACATGGTTTTGCATGGGGGGTCACCTGGGTTTATGGCCCCGGGCTCGGCGGCCATCTGGGGAAAATATTAGGGCGTCCACGCAAGCCATACCTTCCTGGACTCCCCCTGATGTCTAGTTCTCAGAAATGTGTCGGTTTGGTAGGTTTCCTTAGGTCCCGGTAGAGCAAGGGTTCTAAATCTACAGCTAGGCACTTTGAAAAAAGGGTCAGTTTTCACTGTGAAAATGTGGTGTGTCCATGTTGTGTTTTAGGCGTTTTTTGCTGTTTCAGGCACTAGACCTACCCATACAAGGGAGGTACCATTTTTATTAAAATACTTTGGGGAATGTGGGGTGTGTGGAATTTTGTGGATCCACGCAGATTCCAGAACTTTCCATCAAAGAAATGTGAGGAAAATGTTTTTTTTTTAAACAAAGTTTGAGGTTTGCAAGGGATTCTGGGTTTCAGAACCTGGTAAAATCCACACAAGTAACCTACCTCCTGGATTCCCCTGAGTGTCTAGTTTTCAAAAATGTATAGGTTTGCTAGGTTTCCTGTTGTAATTATCTAGTTATCACTGTAAACTTTCTTTCCTGGGCACTATTAATGTTACCTTTATATGCACATGTATTTTCTTCTTGTTTTTCCTTGTCCCCCCTTCTCCTTTCCTTCCTTGGTTTGACCTGTATGGATTGTTTTTAAACAAACCGACTGTTGGTCAGTTGCTGCAACTTGAGCTTATGCTATGACGGAGAATAAATTCATCTGAATCTTTCCGTCTGTTTCCTTATTTACATCACTGGCGACGATTTTAACCTAAGGAGACACTGTGCAGGGGACAGCAGCATATTCTCACCCCTAACACTCACTGTGCAGTCACACACATCGAGGACAAGGATTCTTGGAACCTATTGTCAGATACTGATCGGTTGTGCCTGCATTACGGTCATGTTGGGCTGCAGTGAAAAACTACAACTCCCAGAAGACCTTCAATCTGGGAGGGGCTTAGGGTATATATGAACTGTTGATGCACGCTGAACGGTGTTGGTAATTCTAACCTTGTTGTCGAGATCTCTGGACTGTGTGGCTGCATGTTTCACGGATTCTCCTTCTGTTCCGTTGTTTTCTACGGGCTACGCTGTTCCTGGGATTCTGTTCCGGTCCGACCCCTTCCTACCAGTGAGGAGAATCAGATTTGTGGAGTGGTGTGGCTCACTGGTTAGAGGCAGCAGACTCGGAAGCAGAGGTTGGCCCGGGACCAGGGTTCGATTCCCGACGCGGCAGGGTCTTGGGCCAAGGTCAGCTGACTCGATAATTCTCGCCTCGGTGCCTACTCTAACTATGGTTCCCACTCAGCAACTCTGGGCAATAGCTTGCTTAATCTCCACTAACGGCCCCATCAGCGCCGGGGATGCCTGGTTTCACCTTGGAGATGCCCAGGAGGGACCATCTCACAGGGAAAGCCAGGATGGGTTCCCCAGCGGTATACAGCGCCGGGACACCCCTTTGCTGGGGCAGCTGTGCGCTTTACAAGTATATGACATTTAACATTTAACATTTCTGGAGGCGTGTCATTTTCGTAGATGGCTGTCTGCATACTCCCGGTGGGAGCTGGTGGTGATCGTAGCTGCTTGGAGTCGGAGTGGTGGTGTAAGGCAGCAGTTTTTCTCGTGGGCTGGTTGGCGACTCGTCTGCTTTCGTTGTGAAGGTATCAGTGTGTTTTCATGCCATTTGGAGGTCGGCGATAGGATGGTACCAATGGCGGCTTTTACATTTGTGCTGCTCGGGCTCGAGTACCACTCTTCGACTGGAACAGGTTTGGAGCACCGATAGTTCCGTGTGTTCTGTGACTAGGTATTATTTTACTGTGGCTGCTGCTAAGGAAAGCAAAATGGTATTCTGCTGGTCTGTTGATTTGATGTTGATGGACAATTGTGCATTTTCTCGTAATTAACCTGGGAGGTTATTTACAGAGGGAATAGGATTTGGAGCCTAAAGTACAACGTTGACTCTGTGTGGTTATATTCATTCTCAAAGGAGAAAGGATATTGGCAACCTATTTCTAAGCATTCTGTTTAACGACTTTGAGAAAAGATGCACCCCTTTCTTTTTGTTTTCCTTTCTTCTTTGAGATGTAAGATGGGTACGTATGAGGAATGTGTTTTTTTGCCTCATAGTAGGAAGTGAGGGGTGTGAATGGATGTTTTGTTGTTGTAGGTATCTAATCTGCCAGGTTGAGAGCGGTATCTTTACTGGATATTAGAGAGAATCCACAGCAACTGCTTATCTTTGTTTTCAGGTACTAGTCTCATTGTTGAGACTTATTGCGAGTAGTCAGTATTGTACAATTCTATGTCAGGACGGAGGCGAGGATTATGCAGTCATTTCTTCTCTTTATTAAAATAGCAAATTTAAAGTGGACCAATAAGAAAACTTTATAGAAACTTCAACTCCCATGAGCACATGGGCCACAGTGTCCATAACAACTGCCATCCAATCACGGGGCTGTCCACTGTATAACCGGTCCTGACGTCCCTTCCTCTTCCTCTTTCTTCTCTGCTCGTCAGATAAGTCATTTCACATCTTTTTCTGACGTATTGTGCTGTTTTATTGTCGAGTTTATCCTGTGCAGTATTCTGCTTCTGTGGGTTTGCCATATTGCGCTAAATTGTTATCGCTGCGTGTCAGCGTTTTAGTGGCAGCGTGACGAGTGACAGGCGCTGCTTGCGCCGTCCCTGCCGCTTAATCGCGGAGCGTGTGGAGCGCGCTTCAGCGCTTCCCTGACTCTGTGGGGCGCCCGCCTCGGGTGAACGGCTGCGCTCGCGGTCTTTCGCTCAGATCACGGGCGCGCTGAGGCAGGAGTGCTCTCCGCCTCACCAACCCTCGCCAGACACCGGCTTCGGCTTCGGTGATTCTAACGCGTGCTTCGGCGCAACGCCACCTGTTATGTTATGTTATGTTATGTTAATACTGCTCTTTTTGAGCGCACGGCTACCCAGGACGGGTGTCCCGGCGCTTTAGCAAAGAGGCCTGAAACATAACCAAGAAAACCCAGAAGCGGATACACTATCGACTCACAGGTTACGCAGAGAAAAGGACTGTCTTCAGCTCCTTCCTAAAGGCCAGAAGATTGTTAGCCTTGCGAAGTGAGAGAGGGAGCTCATTCCAGAAACGGGCTGCCATAAACTGGAAAGACCGGCCTCCCATCCGCACTCGTTTGATCACTGGCACCTCCACTTTAGCCAGGTCGGCAGATCTCAATTTCCTCCGGGGAACGTAGAAGGCAATACGCTTCCTGAGGTAAGCCGGGCCCGTCAAGTGGAGGGCTTTAAACGCCAGCGTGAGGATTTTAAACCTGATTCTGCAAGGCATTGATAGCCAATGCAGCCTGCCACGCAGCAGAGAGGCGCTGACTCTCCGTGGAAGGCCAAAAATTGCCCTGGCCGCTGAATTTTGGACAGTTTGTAATCTGGACACCAGATATTTAGGCAATCCGGCAAAAAGTGCGTTAGCATAATCTAAACGCGATCCCACAAGCGCTTGAACAACATTCTTGCGGTATTGTAGGGAGAGCAGTGGGAGAAATTTTCTCACCATTTTAAGAATGCCGAAGCATTTCCCCGCTAAACCCGTAATGTGTGGACGAAAAGAAAGACTGTCGTCAAACACAACTCCCAGATTTTTTACTTGGGAGGAAGGTTTCTCGGGAGGAAACATGTCAGGGGGCCACCACGACTTCCATCCAGGGTCAGGGGCACAGCCGAAAAAGAGCAGCTCGGACTTATCCGAGTTGCATTTCAGGCTCTGGTGCTGAAACCATGCAAAGACTGCACTCAAACAGTCTCTAATTCTGCCGCCGTCAAAAACCTCTCCCTTCCTGCAGGTAAACAGGAGCTGGGTGTCGTCAGCGTATGAAATGACCCGGGCTCCAAATGCCTCCGCGACCTTCGCCAAAGGGGCCATATAAATGTTAAAAATGGTGGGGCTCAGGATAGATCCTTGAGGCACCCCCACCTCTAGCGAAGGCATTTCCGCGGAGAACGGTGGAGCCCAGATCACCTGTCGACGGTCGGCTAAGAATGATTGGAACCAATCCAACACCGTCCCCCGCAGTCCTACCTCCTTGAGTCTTAAAAGGAGGCCTGCGTGTGGGACGGTGTCGAATGCCGCCGACAGGTCCAGCAAGACCAACATAGCCTTTCCCCCAAGATCAAGCGTCTCCCTGATGGCGTCGGTCACCTCCACAAGAGCTGTCTCCGTGCTATAATTGGCACGGAAGCCAGATTGGGAGTCATGCAGTAGTTTGTTATTCTCAATGAAGGAGGTGAGAGTATGCTGAACATGTTTCTCCGCCACCTTCGCCAGAGCAGGGAGGAGGGAGATTGGTCTATAGTTGGCCAGCTGCAAGGGGTCAAGCAGAGGTTTTTTAATCAGCGGGAGAATGAGAGCATGCTTCCACTCTCTAGGGACCACTCCGGAGCTCAAAGACATGTTGAGCAGGGGGTTCAGCAGGTTGTTTACAGCTAACGCCACATTGCTCAGGCATTTAGCCGGACAAGCATCCAAGGGGGATTCAGATTTCAAACGGGAAAGCAGCTCAAGTGAGGTTTCGCAGGAGAGCGGGGGAAACGCCGATAGCGTGGGCCCAGACTCAATTTGAGCAGAAGGGGGGAGCTTTAGATCGCTCTCCAAGGCCACAGCAGCTTTCAGAGGCCCCACCCTACCAAAAGAGTCCTGAATCTTTAGGATCTTAGCCACAAAGAAGTCAGCGAGCTGCCTGATCCACTCCTCCGTATGGGAATGTACACGGGCGCCTGCAACAGGATCCACGAATTCTTTCACAATTCGGAATAGTTCCCGGCTTGTATTGTCAGCCTGGTCTATTCTATGCTCGAAGTAGATCTTTTTGGCTTCGGCAATCTGTTTGTGATATAATTTTATAACACCCCTGTACTTCAGTTTCTCCTCAGGGTCGTACTTGCGCCGCCAGAGCCTTTCCGCCCTTTTACAGTCCTGGCGCGCTTTCCGTAAAATGGAGGTAAACCAAGGAGCAGAGTCCTGACAGGGGGCTGTCCTAGCCGGCTTTCGAGGGGCAAGCTCTTCAAATCTTGCCTGAAGCCAGTCTTGGACTAGCAGCAGGTCGGCTTCTAGGTTCCCTGTCATGGTACAAGGGTGTGAACAGAGTGCGTCAGCGAGCATATCAGCTGTCACCAGGTGGAAAGCTCTAGATTGGCGAGACCCATCCTTGTGAGTTCTATGGCTAGTCTGACACTCAGCCAATAAAACAAAATTTATTAAGAAGTGATCAGACCATAGAACCGGTAAAGGGAGGGACACCTTAATCGGCACGGTGGAAAAGATTAAATCAAGCGTGTGCCCTTTGACATGCGTGGGACTGTCGATAAAAGGAACCAGGCCAAACATCTCGGTAATATCCCGTAATTTGGACGCTTCAGCGTCAGTTGTTGAATCCATATGCAGATTTAAATCGCCCAGCAGCACACAGTGCGCCGAGCGCATACAGGGTACTGACAGCGCCGCCTGCAGGTCCTCAAAAAACGAGCCTATAGGCCCTGGAGGTCTGTAGACAAGAATCCCTGTGCAGGTATGTGAAGCTGACAGATGGAGAATAAAGCCAAGAGCTTCACATCCAGCGATGTTGTCCACAGGGAAAGAGGAGCATTCCAGGGACTTGTTGACAACTAGGGCCACTCCGCCACCTCGGCCTCCCGTTCTGTCTCTCCTTAAGATGGTAAAGTTGGGGGGAAGGGCACTAGCGATGTCCGGTTCAGAGCCCGCCCCCAACCAAGTCTCTGTCAAAAAAAGACAGGAAATTTTAGAGAGCGCAAGGAGGTCCCAGATCTCCACCGAGTGACGCGCCAGGGATCTAGTGTTTAACTAGGCGCAGTGACATTCTACGGGAGGAAAGGACAAGATACGAGGTGGTAGGGGTACAGGACTCCAAGCACAACCAGGACATCCTTTGCCCAGTTGGCGACCACCAGGAAAAAGAGATTTACAATCACGCCTCACCGGGCGAAGCGCACATAAAGCGGCCGCGCTGTAGACAATCATCCCTGAAAGCCTACCCGTAAAGCCAGAGTCCCGCCTCGCCCGCCTCCGAGACGCTGACGAGCGCAGACGGGCAGGACTCTGGCACGACTCAGGCGCAGGGAAGGCGCACCGCTGCGCGTCACCGCTGCGCTGGTCAGGCGAGCTTTAAATAGCGTCGTCTCGGCGTCCCAGGTGACCTGGACGCTCAAAGATGGCGCTCGCACTACTCCCCTCACAAAGATGGCGCTCAGTCCAAACCCTCCCGGTAACCCGGATCCGCCCAACAGCGGTGGTGTTAACCAGATTTACAGTGCAGGTAAGGGCCAGAAAGAATTAGTAGCAGGGAGGCAGGCTAAAAAATTAATAAACAAAATCCACAAAAAACGAAGGTTTTTTTAAAATTGAAGAGCTAACAAGCGCGCGACCAGCGCGGTCAAAAGCGAGGCGCCAAGTGCAATCTTGGCCTCAGGAACCCTAAGCAGGCTCACCTTGCAGCAGTCTCGCCCTAAATAGCGTCGTCTCGGCGTCCCAGGTGACCTGGACGCTCAAAGATGGCGCTCGCACTACTCCCCTCACAAAGATGGCGCTCAGTCCAAACCCTCCCGGTAACCCGGATCCGCCCAACAGCGGTGGTGTTAACCAGATTTACAGTGCAGGTAAGGGCCAGAAAGAATTAGTAGCAGGGAGGCAGGCTAAAAAATTAATAAACAAAATCCACAAAAAACGAAGGTTTTTTTTAAAATTGAAGAGCTAACAAGCGCGCGACCAGCGCGGTCAAAAGCGAGGCGCCAAGTGCAATCTTGGCCTCAGGAACCCTAAGCAGGCTCACCTTGCAGCAGTCTCGCCCTATATAGCGTCGTCTTGGCGTCCCAGGTGACCTGGACGCTCAAAGATGGCGCTCGCACTACTCCCCTCACAAAGATGGCGCTCAGTCCAAACCCTCCCGGTAACCCGGATCCGCCCAACAGCGGTGGTGTTAACCAGATTTACAGTGCAGGTAAGGGCCAGAAAGAATTAGTAGCAGGGAGGCAGGCTAAAAAATTAATAAACAAAATCCACAAAAAACGAAGGTTTTTTTAAAATTGAAGAGCTAACAAGCGCGCGACCAGCGCGGTCAAAAGCGAGGCGCCAAGTGCAATCTTGGCCTCAGGAACCCTAAGCAGCTAGTGGCCACTCAGTAGTACCGCACCTGCTTTGACGGATTTTCCAGGCAGACTACGTCCTGAGCACCGGCGAGGGGGCTACCTCATTAAAGTTAAGAGGTGTTAAAGTGTTAAGTGCTCACACCCTCCAATATGCAATCTAGTGAGCAGTTAAATACCTCCACTCAGGAGGCGGAGGAGCTAGGTGTCTCCCAACCCTTGCCGCCTGCGGTTGGTCGCGCGCTTTCGCAGGCGCTGGACTCTGTCCTGGCGCCGCTGAGGGAGAGAGTGGACGCACTCGCCCAGAATATCCCCGGGGTGTTCGGGGGCTCAGCGCCTGTCGACCGTGGCCCTAAAGGAGGGCAGGATGGGGGCAAAGTCTCATCGAAACGTCACGCGGGGCACCTGGAAGAGTTTGATCGTCTCAGAGACTCTTTCCGTAAGAGTGCGCGGACGTTAAAGAATATACCCTGCCGGGAGGGATTTTACCCCGGAGAGGATGGCGACGAGGTCGCCCCAGACACGGACCAGAAGGATGGTTTCCCCGTGGAGGGAGAGGGTGTTTCTGATGACGACGCCTCCTCGGGGGATGAGGATGATTACTCGGGTCGACCTTGGCGTCTGGCGTCTCATTCCTCAGAATCCCAGGAGGGTAACGATAAATACTCTGACATGTTTGATCCAACCAGAATTTACCATCCTAGATCATCGGAGTGGATCCCTGATCCTAAAGTGGCGAAATATGTTGCGAGCAAAGTTCGCCAACCCCTTGAAAGGGAAGTTAGAACCCGCATGCGGGGCGAGTGCCCTCGCCCGAAATTATAAGGTAGGGTGGCGGTCACCCCGGATATTGATGAGAAGCTCTGCGCGTTTTTTGCCAAATTCATGAGAGATCCCAAGAAGGGTATAGATCGCTCCTGGCGAAACTGCCAGGATAAGCTTCTGGACGCAGTGGGACCCGTAACTCAGATCATCCAGCTAGCCGAGAGGGCAAAAGAGTCGGGGACTGCGATGTCCACGGAGATCGTGGCAGGTTGGGCCCAGCGAGCCCTATGCTTTTTGGGCAACGCGAATTGCGCATTAGCAGCGGAGCGGAGAAGGTCTCTCCTCATTAAAATTGACCCTAAGCTCGGAGACCTGGCCACCTCAGAAGCGGGACCCATTGCACAGGGCAAACTGTTTGGAGAGCCATTTATCAAAGAATTGAACAAGTTCGGCACTACTTTTTCTGCCTTAGATAGGGCACAAACGTCGATTAAAAAGATTTTTCCCTGACGGGTTTTTGGAGGGGCCAGAAGAGGTAAGGGTCGCTCCTCCGGCCGCCAATTTCAGCAAGGCCCCAACAATAAAAACCAGCAGCGTCGTAACAATGGATGGAACGACGGCCGACAGGGAAATTTCTACCCCAGTAGAGGCGCCGGCAAAGGGCGCGGCAGAGGCTACCATGGCGGAGCCAATGCACCTGGAGGTCCATCCGGTGAGTGTTACCCTTTTTTCCCCGTCCGTTTTGGGGGGAAGGTTACGGGACCACTTTCACAACTGGTGCAAGATCACTTCAGACCCTTGGGTTCTCCAAACGGTGCGAGGTTTCCAGATAGAATTCTACGGAACTCCCCGTCAGAGGGTTCGCCCTCGCCCCCTCGTCTTCTCTTCGGAAGACAGGGTCCTGATCGACAACGAAGTAGCAGATCTCCTCAGGAAAGGGGCGATCCGCATGCCGCAGCTACACCCTGCGGGCTTCTTAGGCAACATCTTCCTAGTCCAAAAGAAGGACATAGGTTTTCGCCCGGTAATAAACCTGCGGGAATTCAACGAGTGGCTGGTGTACCGCCACTTCAAGATGGAGGGGATCCATCTGCTTCGCGATCTTCTCCTCCAAGGGGACTGGATGGTGCGTCTGGACTTGAAGGACCCCTACCTAAAGGTTCCGATCTTCCCACCACACCGGAGATTCCTCCAGTTTCTTTGGCCTGTCGTCGGCCCCATGGTGCTTTACAAAACTCCTTCGACCGGTGGTGGAGACCCTTTGCGAGAGGGGCATTCGATTGATCATTTATCTCGATGATATATTGATTTTGAATCAGTCGCCGGAGCGTCTCCAGCTAGACTTGAACATGACTATTGCATTACTCCAGGACTTGGGCTTTGTGATAAACGTCCAGAATCCGAACTCCGACCGTCAACTCGGATTACGTTTCTGGGATTCCAGATAGACTCGGTATCGGCCTCCCTCAGCCTTCCCTCTCAGAAAGTAACCAAAATCCGCAAAGAGCTCTCCCACGTCCTCCGGAAGGACAGAATTTCTCTACGCCAGCTGGCTCGAATCGTGGGTCTCCTCTCCTCCTCGATCCAAGCGATCTTCCCGGGCCCTCTTCACTACAGGGCCCTGCAGCGATTGAAGGCGCTGCACCTCAGGAAGGGACTCACGTATTCCGAACTCATCTCCCTCACGGAGGAAACGAGAACGGAATTGCGATGGTGGATAGAGCACATGAGTGCGTGGAACGGGAGAGCGATTTTCGGTTCCAGCCCGGATCTGGTCATCGAGTCGGATGCCAGCAGATCGGGCTGGAGTGCTCGCTGTGGCGACATCACGATGGGAGGTCGGTGGTCGGAGGAGGAGCTTCACCTCCACATCAATTGTCTGGAACTCCTGGCGGGCTCCTTCGCGGTGAGATCCCTTACACGGAACCAGGTATCGTGCTGCATTCTGCTACGCATGGACAATGTGTCAGCAGTACAGTATATCAATCGCCTGGGCGGCCCACGATCTCGGGCCTTGGCGAACCTGGCGAAGGATTTTTGGCATTATTGTCTGGAGAGACAGATCTCGGAGACGGCAGAGTATTTGCCGGGCAAGCAGAACTCCATTGCGGACTGGCAATCCAGGTACTTCCAAGATTTCAGCGACTGGCGACTGGAGCGATCGGTCTTCCTGGCTTTGATGGTCAGGTGGGGTCCATGTTCGATGGACCTGTTTGCATCCCGGCTCAATCGACAACTCCCGAGATTCGTGAGTTGGAGACCGGATACGGAAGCGTCGGCAGTCGACGCGTTCTTGCAGGATTGGGCTCAGGAACAAACGTATGCGTTTCCTCCCTTTCTCATGATTCCACGAGTGGCGGCTCAGGTTCGCCGTCAGCAAGCTTCCATGATCCTGGTGACGCCCTTCTGGAGGGCTCAGGCATGGTTCCCCTCTCTGTTGGAACTGTCATGGGATTGTCCCATTCTACTGCCCTTGTTCCCTTCGTTGCTCTCGGGCCCTCAGGGGGAACCTCATCCTCTGGTGACCCAGGGGGCCTTGTGACTCATGGCATGGAGGATTTCAGGGGACACTGGCTGGACGGACGCCTTTCGGCAGACGCTGAGGACCTCATCCGTAGTGCCTGGGCTCCTGGGACGGTCAAGAGGTACCGCTCGGCTTGGCAACGGTGGCGTCGTTGGTGTTTGGGAAGACACACCGATCCCGTGGGGGCGGATGTTAGCCACATCTTGAATTTTCTAGCTGAAGTAGCCCAATCAGGACTGGCCTATCGGTCTATCAATTCTTTCCCATCAGCCATTTCGGCTGGGCATGCCCATATCGATGGGAGACTGGCAGGAGAGCACCCTTGGGTTTGTAAGTTGATGAAGGGTGCTAGACTGTCTAAACCCCCGGAGCCCAGATATGACTCCCTCTGGGACGTCAAAATCGTTCTCCATTTCCTCTGTTCTTGGAGGGACAATCAATATCTCTCCAGAAAGGAATTATCTGCCAAGTTGGCAATTTTGCTCTGTTTGGTCTCGTGCAAGCGTGTCTCAGATGTCAGAGCCTTGGACATTACTGCACGGGCGTTCACCCCGGGAGGAGTCACCTTTACGGTGGCTAGAAGAACCAAGACTAATATCAGGTCGGTATCTTACCCTATTTTTCCAGATCAACCCAAACTCTGTGTGGTACGGTGCCTCAAGGCGTATGAGGACTTGACATCAGAATACCGCCTCCCGGGAGAACGTCAACTCCTCATTGCTTTGCAAAAGCCGTTCAAGGCGGTTTCCTCTCCTACCATCGCCAGGTGGGTCCGTTGGATCATGACCGAGGCAGGGGTGGACGTGACCAGATTCGGAGCTCACTCCACGAGAGGAGCAATGGCTTCTAAGGCTATTCAGATTGGCGGCCGCTTAGAGGATATTATGGCCGCAGCGGACTGGTCTTCCGAATCCATATTCAAGAAATTTTACTTCAAACCCATTTATGATGCAGCAGAATTGGTGGTAGACAGGCTTTAAACCTGCACAATCCTCGCCTCCGTCGTGACATAGAATGAAAAATTTCCTTGCTATCGTAACGGAAAGTTTCAATTCTAATAAGGACAGGGAGGCGAGGATTATCCCTCCCGAGACTTGTTGGTCTCACCCCACCCGGAGTCTCCGTAATCTAAGTAAGTAACCTTTCGAATGGGTTTGATGATGTTAATGCAAATGTATTTGTTTCAAGTTGATTGTGAGACTATTGGAGTTTTCATTATCAGGATTGTTGGCATATGTGATTATTCTAAGCTTGTTTATGACACATTTTCAAATGTTACCTGGTTATGCAGCTCTGTATGTTGCATTCTTTGCTTCCGTATATGGAAAGGAATCAAGATAACGGTTTGTCTTATATTGGTTTAGGACAAGACCAGAAGGAATGATGTACGCCCTGGGAATCTTTCCTCGCAGAGAAGAAGAGGAAGAGGAAGGGACGTCAGGAACGGTTATACAGTGGACAGCCCCGTGATTGGATGGCAGTTGTTATGGACACTGTGGCCCATATTTTAATAAAGAGAAGAAAGGACTGCATAATCCTTGCCTCCCTGTCCTTAATAGAATTGAAACTTTCCGTTATGATAGCTAGGAAATTTTTCATTGTAGTCATTCTGTGTTTTCTGTCTGCAGGTATCCCATTCCCCGCTGATCCTACCCTAATTCCTATCCCTCGCTTGATCACCTCAATACTCTGTGTGCATTGGGTTAGAGTTAGGGATCACCCGGATTCTGAGGAGTTCCTGTGAATGTTACACCTATGATGAAGTGCGATTTCTTCGAGTCAACCGGCGGTTTGGCCTGTCATGCAAGTTCTATTATATTCTTCTCTCAAGTTTACTTTCATCCATTATGTTATGTTATGTTAATTGGATTTATAGAGCGCAGAGGTTACCCTGAGGTGCCCGTGAGGGAAAGTGAAGTTTACTGTTGCTACTTCTCTGGGCATTCTCCGTGTGCATATTACCTCAGCCCACGGTTCTGTGTCAGTGCTCTTACTGTGTATCTTGTCCAGTGTCATCTGCAGATCCTTCTAAGTGTTGATTGCGGACATCATCAGTCTTCCTTCTACTGCACTGCACTCTGAGAGCGAGCCGTCTTTACACATTGGGAGCGGCCACCGACCTGAGTTCCTGTCAGCTACCGCACTGTACTTCAAGCACGGGGCATTTAGATTCTCGAAGCAGCAGCAGAAGGAAGGGTTACTGGAGGTTCATTACACGTCCACTGAGGTGCTGTGAGGTTTAACCCTTTTGCTCTAGATTTTGTGACTGGAAGGGCTGTTATAAGCTTGTTACCTCCTCGTTAGTCTTCCTCGCCACATGACTTACAAAGTGAGCTTCAGCTCCACACCAGAACCCTCCAAAGCAAAAAGTCAGCCTCCCATGCCTCCCATCCCTTCCCAAGATGGCCGACCCATTACCACCTGACCTCTATAAGAGGCGGGCCGGCCCAACCCATCAGCCTGTTTTTTTTAGTTCTGCGCAAGTCTCTCCGGATACGTCAGGTAAGTGGTGCCTGGTGTAGCAGGTACATGGGTCTTGGATTGGAGGTCCTGCTCTAGCGGACCCTGGGGTCTTGGACTCCCCCCCCCTTTCCCCTGGTCCTGTGTTGAGCCGGTTGGGCTCTGCTATAGCGGGCCGTGGATTTATAGGGGGGTGTTCAGTGGGGGCGGCGCTGCCTTCCCTCCTCTGTTTTGTGCTTTGTCGCTGCCGCCTGCTGTTTTCCCCCAGGTTGCCTTTCCTCCCTTCAAGACGAAACTGTGGTGCTCAAGTTTATTTTTTCCCTTCACAGGTGTTTTACGGCGTGTCCCGGCTTGGGTACTAGGGGACTGCTTTTGCTTTTTACCCTGCAAGAACACGGGCTCAGAGGGACCGGGGTGGTGGCGTAGACATGCTGCTAGGCAGTGCGCTATTGTCTAAGACAGCATTTTTGTATCCCGCCCTTCCCGCTTTTATCTTTTCAGGCCAGGCATGCGGCGAGACAGAGAAGCGGCAGCCACCCTGGTATCCTCGTGGCGTATAGCTGACGCTGATGTCCGTCCCGTGCAAGCCTAAGGACACGACGTTTCTGAGCCGCCGCCCGCCACTGAGCCCCGAGGGGCAGGCGGGCCGTGCACTGTGACCTGCTCACGCTGGGGGAAAGGTGGTAGGAGTCCTGTGCTACTCACGGTCTCATTTCCGCGGCGGCACTTCTATCCTTGCCTGGCCCTGCTTCACGAGTTCAGAGGGGCTGGTGAAGACATGCTGTGTGGCACTGCGTGTAGGGCGAGTGCTGTCCCTATGTTAATTTTCAGCCGTTCCGTTCCTGCCTGGCCCTGCTTTGGTTACACGGGCTCAGAGAGGCCGGGGAAGGCTGCGTGATGCCTTCGCGCCGCCCACCTTCCCTTGGCTGCACTGGCTGGCGGCAGCTGTCCTTTACGGTTTTCGCGGCTTCTCTTGCCTCGACGAGCAGGGGGCGCGGTCCGTATGATGCCGGGGGGAGGCCCTGCTCTAACGGGCTCATTACTGGTTGCCCGCCTTCTGGCCCTTGCGCTAACCCCCCGCTCCCGCTCCCGCTCCCGCTGTAGCGTTCTTCCTTCGTGGGAGTGACTGCTGGTTTGGGCACTGCCATTTGACAGCCTTTCTGTAGGGGTGGCTGCCTGTTTCATTTTGGTCCTGGGGGTGCGGCCTCCGGCTCCCTCTGTTATGTGGCAGCCGGTATAATTCCTTGTGTGTGTCATTTGGCAATTGTAATTTGGATATTTCTTTGGCCTGATGGTTATTGTCTTGGCCTCATGCTCTCGAGATTTCTACTCTCTGGGGCTGTCAGTATTTGGTCTGATCTAGCGGTTTCACGCTCGCCGCTGTCATTTGCGGTGTTCGGCCAGTTACGAGTTCGAGTCTGTCCTGGTGGCACAGTGGACTTATGCATCCACTGCAGGAGCCTGTGTTTGACCTCTTGATCACAGGTTCAATTCCCGGTGGGTCGACATAGTCTTTCATCTCGTGCCGTTGGGTAGCAATAAGCATCTGTTATTCAGTATCTAGAGACCCCGAATGGTATATGTGCACCTTACTAAAAAAGGATCGGCTTTTGGATTTGACCCTTCTCCTGACGTCAGTTTTTCTGGGACACCTTCTGTTATTTGGCGGCGTGGCCGCTGACGGGGTTATTTTTGCCGTCACTCATAGTCACGGGTTCTTTCCCAGCGGTTCGTTTCATGGTGTTTCAGTGTTTTTGGTTCCTGGTATTTTGGTGTTGGCAACACTCCTATATTGGCGGTCCACTTGGTCTTCCGTCCGTTCCTTGGACGCAACATCTGCCAAGGAGCAATGGTCCTACTGCCTCGGGCTTCTCCAGGGTCGGGGTTCTGAACCCACTTCTTTCGGGGTGTCCTTAGGTTGCCCTATTCGTGCTGTGCTTTTTATCCTGTTCCCTGCCGCTTGTGGCTCTCGGGGGTATTTTGTCCTTCCGGCTGGGACAGTCGGCCTCTGTGCTGGGGCACCGTGCATGTGTTTTTCGGTCTCTGCTCGTGTGAGGCTTCCTGGCTCCTTCGGGTCGGGTTCACGCTGTGTGTCGCTCTGGGCTGACTTGGCGCGTTTGCAGCACCGTGGCGTTGCACGTTTGTTTGCCACTACGGGGCACCCGTGGGCCTGTATGGTACGGTCTTTATCTCCTGCCCTCGGGGTTTTGAGTGCCCAGTTCCTGGTTCCCTGTCTCCTCTTTCCTCTTGGGAAGGGGTAGGCGACCCTGTTGTTGGATTTGTTTTGGGTTTCTTCCGTCTCTCCACTTTGCACTGGTGGGGCCTGTGTTCGGCCTGCGTCCTTACCGCCCTGAGGACTCCTGTTCTCGCCTGCTCTCTGGTGATTGTGCGTGGTCGGTTGGGCCACGGCTTTGGTACTGTGGTTTCCCTGACTCTGCTATTGGCGCCTCTCAGTTCTTTCTTTTCGTTTTCCCTTTTGGGTGTCCATACTCATCAGGTTCTCGGGGTTGCGGCCCCTTAGCCATGCGCTGCTTGGCGAGGGTTGGTCCCTTTTGGGCCAAGGAGCTATGGCTCTGTGGTGTGTCTTGTACCTCTGTTGACACTGGCTTCCACAGGACTGGGGTTCAGCCCTGCCATTTTTCATTTTCTTTCTAGGTGTCCTAGGGTGCTTCATGTTCAACCGGGGGTCTGTAGCTCAGTGGTAAGTTCTGGGCCTCTGGTTCCACAGCCTATCTCTGGTCCGGGGTCTGCTAGTGCTGTCAACTTGCCGGGTCTGGTGGCTCAGTAGTCTGAGGCAGCCACTGCAAGGTCCTGTGTTGGTCCTCATGGTCACAGTTTCAGATCCCTGCGGGTCCACTCGGCTCTTCCTCCGTCAGTGGTCGATGCTCTGTGTACCATTGAGTTGGGTTCCACTGAGCATCTGTTGTTCGGTGCCAGGACACCTGCAGGAGGCCGTGCGCTTTACATAGACGCCTGTTGTGTGATGCTTTGCAGGCAGGTTTTGCATGACCCCTGTTCAGGGTTGGCGTGCTCTTTCGTGAGCATTCCGTTTTATGACGAGATGTGTTTTGCCATGCATGTACTGGTTATTCGTGCATTCTTGGGCCTTCGGCCCTGTGGGATGTTTGTCTCCCCTTCCCGGGCTTCACTCCTGGGTTTTGGGGGTGGCGTCCCTTTGGTCCTCTGCATGGCTGAAGGGGGCGGTCCTTGCTCTCGGGCTGCTTCGGGGGTCTCTGGGTTCTCTTTGGCTTCGGCTCCTGTTCCTGGCATCTGGGGCCGCGGCGGTGGTGTCCCATCCTCCTCCGGCCCCTTAGCTCGTCAGGCGTCCCTTGCGCCCTCCTCCTCGCCGCCGTTTCTCCGCGGATGCTTGTGGTGCGTGGTCACTTCTGCCTCCTCCTTCTGTGGTCTCAGACCTGTTTTACCCTTCTGATCATGTGCCCCCCTCGCTCCTTTTCTGGTGAGGTGCCAGTTGCTTCCTGGTGGGGTGTTTTTTCTTTTCTGGGTCCGCTCTGGCTTCCCTGGTGTGCGTATGTTGCCAGTGGTTTTGGACCCGGCTCTCTATAATGGGATGACTGCGGAAACGTTGTTCTGCTTGCTGTCCATGGTTGATTTTGCGTTGTCTCCCTATGTGAGGGTCGGTGGAGGCTGCGACTCGGAGGTTCCTCTCCTCTTCTGGGTTGAGTGTTTCGCTTTCTTGCGTTTCAGTGGTCTTCCGTTGGGGATGGCTACAATGGTGGTTTATGTTTGCCTTGTCGATGGTTCCTGCCACTGGCTCCTCCTTTGGATGGCTGTCCCATTAGTTTTGGATAGTCCCCCGGGTATTCTTGTCTGGGTGTGATCCTTCCATGGGTTGGGTTTGGCCCTTGTGCCTGGGTGGATGTGGCTGCTTGCTTTCCTTACTTCAGCTGGAGGGTGGAGGGTGGAGGCTCCGTCTTTTGCCTGGGGGTCTCCTGTTCGTGTTGGTTCCCGGTTGGGACTTTTCCGGGGGTTTCCTCTCCTCGGGGCGGTGTTGCGTCGGCTCCTTCTGCGGGCTTGCCTGTTGCGGGACCCCTTTAGGGCGGTCCCTTCCCTCTGCTCTGGGGGATCGGTGGGCTGCTCTGCGGTCTTCCGGCTGTCCTGTTTTTGCCCGGCTGTTTTCCTTGGTGGCTCGCTTGCTGCAGTGCCGTTTTCTGTGGAGGCCTCAGGCTGTGTCCCTGGATCCTCCTTGGGCCTGCCGGTTCCTCTGGGTCCCCCCTCCTCATGGACATGCTGGGGTCCTTCCTTCGGTCTCCTGCCTTCTCGGGTCTTGCAGGGTCGGCGGGTCCTGCGCCCTGGTTCCTGTTTTCTGCCTCGAATTGCCTCCCTGGCTCTCCTCGGGTGCCCTTGCCTTCTTTTTCCCTGGCGGTGGGTCTCTCCCTCTCCTTCCGGGATGTCTGAGGTGCGGTCGGGGTGTTGCTACCGCGCTTCCTTTTTTCAGTGTGTCTGTTCTCTTCTGTCACTGGATGCGGCGGGTCTCCTCATGGCCTACGCGTCCCTGTGTTCTGCCCTCCCGGGGCTTGTCCAGGGTCATTCCGCCCGGAGCATTCTGTCTCTGGGGCATCGCTTGCGGTTGGGTCCATTGTGATGTTCTGCCAGAGTAGTGGCCTGGTTTTTCCTGCTCGTGGTTGCCTCTCTCTTGGGTGGTCCGTCCGCTCATCTGTTCTGTGGGTTTGCCCCCATCCTGGGCATCCCCTTCTGTCCCGTTGGTTCCTTGTGTGGTTCCATGAAGCCGCTTGGCTTTGGTATGTGCTCACTTTGTAAGTCATGTGGGGGGGAAGACTAACGAGGAGGTAATGCCCCGGTTACTTACCGGTAATCTTCATTACTCCGAGTATAGTCTTCCTCGCCACATGAGTTCCCATCCCTCCCTCCCTGTCTGGCTATCGGCTTCATGTTTGTGCTTGGTAGTTTCAGGCTGATGGGTTGGGCCGGCCCGCCTCTTATAGAGGTCAGGTGGTAATGGGTCGGCCATCTTGGGAAGGGATGGGATGCATGGGAGGCTGACTTTTTGCTTTGGAGGGTTCTGGTGTGGAGCTGAAGCTCACTTTGTAAGTCATGTGGTGAGGAAGACTATACTCGGAGTAATGAAGATTACCGGTAAGTAACCGGGGCATTACATGCCCTCTACTGGCTGTTGTTTTTATTAACTTTCTTCACAAGAACTTCATCTACTGAATCTTGCTCAACGCTTCCTCTCTTTGACCACACATATAAAGTATCGTTGGAATCTATTCTTCATGAACAAATCTTTCTCTGTGATCTAGGATTCATCATATTCCAAGTATTTCTGGAGTATACATAAACATTTTTTTTCTTTCTCCTCCTTCTAGCTGAACTCTTGTTTTTATTAATTGTTCCTCATTCTTATTCATTGCGTTCCATTCATCTTATTGTTTGTACTTTCCCTTTGTGTACTGCCTCTTAGGGTTGCTGTGGGTCCGGTTAGAGTGGGAAAAATTGATCCAATCCTTCCTGATCGCCATAGGTGGTGAAACGTTTTCTCCTTTGAGGAAGCAACACATTCTCGTACAGAATTTAGGTGTACATGATAGAAGGGTTTTCCAGAATTTGGTTACTGCTTCACCTGAAAGTGAAGAAGAAGAAGAAGGTCAGGAGGATGTGTACTTGCTCAGGCTCAGAAAATAAAGGGAACATTTTGGTAGGAAAATTAACATTTTGCTGGAAAGGCACATGTTGTTTTGCAGAATTCAAGGTAAGGAGGAAAATTACCAGTTATATTGCTTGATTAAGAGGTCTAGACAATTTGTGTGAGTTTGGGTCCTTATGTGATTCCCTTATAAGGGATCAGTTACTGCGGTATACTAATAATCCCAGTGTGTAAGAAAAACTTCTTTTACATAATCCAGATCTTAAAGAAGCCATAGATCTAGCAAGGAGCATCGAACACACTGATGAATGCATCAAAGAGATGAAACAGAGCAGCTTGTCTGAAATCGTACAAGTAGTCGCGAATCGCTCTAGCCAGGTTGAGAATGAAGATCATAATAAGGATGTTAGTACTACCATGGCAAGTAAGATTGCATTTGTTATAAAAAAAATACGTCAGAGGGGACTAAGGAGAGGGAGAAATGTAAATGTTATTGGTGTGGCAGTCAAAATCTTTTGGCTAATAGCCCCTTTTGTCCAGGTAGGTCAGTCATGTGCCAAAAGTGCAGTTAGAGGGGTCATTATGCTCGCACTTGCAGGTCTACAGAAGCTGAAGCTAAACAAGTTCGAATAGTAGAGGAACATGATATTGGTATAAGCCGATTTGTATTTCAGCTCACTCCTGTTGCAGACCGTGCTGAACATGATTATACCACATGCAAGATTTTGGTGAATGGTATAGAAGTGACTGTTTTTGCTGACTCATGTTCTCCTTACACGATTATTGGTCGTAGAACCTGTGAGGAAAAGTTAATAAGTATGAGTCACAGTCTACTTGAGGCAGATATTCATCCCAGCTGGTTATAATCAAGATCCTATCCATGGTTGGGTATGATTGATGTATGCATTGACTTTAAGGGTCGCTCCACCAATGGGAATATTTACATTGCAGAAAAAGGGTCAAATCTACTGGGGTAGAAACACCAGAAAAAATCGGGTTAAATCTTGACCCTAATAGCAAGGATCCCGTATTGGCTTTTGAGCGAGTAGACTTGGGTACTAAAATGGCCAATGACTTCCCAGAGGTTTTTACTGACAAGTTGGGTCAGCTTCAAAAGTTTCAACACAAAATTGTGTTGAAAAGCAATGCGGTACCTATTGTACACAAAGTGTGGTCCATCCCTATTCTTACACCAGCATTTTGCATTCTTGCATTTTTCCAAATCTGACAGCTACCTCCCGAGACGAGTCCCGGTGCTGGGGGCCGTCAGGAAGTTTAAGCGAGCTAATGCAAGGCTCTATAAAAAAAGAAGTGGACCAACTCAGCATGCAAGGAGTCATAGAGCCTATTGAAAGCTTGCTGTGGTTGTCTCCATCACCAGATAGAACTCCACCCAGACTCTATTTCCCTTACTTCCTGCATCACACCGTTTGGTGCCTTCAGGTACCATCTGATGCCGTTTTGGATTAGCATCAGCGGCAGCCGTATTTCAAAGGGTGATGCATCAGCTGCCTCAGGCTGTGTGCAATGTGTTTTATTTTCAAGAAGATTTGTTGATTTATGGGGAATCTATATGCAAACACAATGACAAGCTTACAAATGTTCTCACTATTCTCACATATGCAAGTTTGACCATAAAACTGTACAAGTGTACATTTAGTGTGGATTCTGTGAACTATTTGGGGCACCACATCTCCAAGGATGGTGTTAAACCCAAATTAGACCTTGTAGTAGCTGTTAAAGAAGCTCCTCACCCTACTTCAAAAGAAGAACTAAAATATTTTATGGGGCTAGTGAAATACGTGGCCAAATTTGTGAAGAACTTTGCAGACTACACTGCACCGTTTAGACCTTTGTTAAAAAAAGGGGCTCAATTTGTGTGTCATGATTCTGCCAAGCCAATGTCACTGTGCATCTTATCTGGCACTTACTATGATGAGTCTTTTATTATTTCCCATTGCTGGTTATTGAGAACTCTGAGCGCGAGCAGCAGCTGATCTCCGGTTGCAGTGTGAAGACTTTTGATGACATGTTGCAGGTTGTAGATTCTTTGCTTGGCTAAAATCAGGTAGGAGCATTCCATTTTTATTCAGAATGTTGGCAACAACAATGTGAAAGGAACGACGTGCTGATCATTGTTATTTAACCTTTTTAGACACACAAGTTTAATTTGAAGCGCTTTCTTGGACAATTGCTTATTTGACTTTGGCATATCGCGCTGAAGCGCTTTCTCGGGCATTTGCATATTTGACTTTGGCATATCGCACTGAAGCGCTTTCTTGGGCATTTGCTTATTTGACTTTGGCACATCGCACTGAAGTGCTTTCTTGGGCATTTGCGTATCGGACTTTGGCACATCACGCTGAAGCGCTTTCCTGTGCATTTGCATATTTGACTTTGACACATCGTGCTGCAGCTCTTTGTTGGACATTTGCATATTGGAGTTTGGCACATCTGCTAAAGAACTTTCTTGGGCATTCGCATACTTGACTTTGGCACATCGCGCTCAAGGGCTTCCTTGGGCATTTGCATATGAAACTTGTTGTGCAGTATAAAACGTTTGTTGAAATTAGTGCTGTGATTCTAAACAGTGGTTAGTGCAAATCGTAATTTAAGAAAGAGACATTGTGACAAAAGCCAAAATGCTCTCTTTATGTGAATGTGTTACTCGCTTTGAGCGTAGTTGTTTAATGCAAACTCTAGATTAATCAGTTTATATTATTATATTTTCGAGGATTATAGTAACAGCCATTCCATTCATTTTTTGGAGAAGTTTATTAGAGTAAAGACTTGAAAGACTTATGCAGAGACTGTTCCACATGTAACCTGCTTTTCTTTACTTTACAAGTATGGTATTGTTGTTTAATGCATGCTAAGTATCACCTAAATGCTCACAAGGTATATCAGGAAAGCTAATTGAGGACAGCGTCTCATTCCAGGTCTCCCTCCCCGCAGTACCCTTCCAAAATCTCTTCCCCCCGTCTAGCCACTTTAATACTCAGTGTAGTTAAACTTGAGTCAAGGCTGCCAGAAGGTGGGCTTTTTGAGGTTACTTCTCCTGAGGAACCCAACAGCATTTTACCAGTTCTGACATTGTGTCGGACGACGCTTGTAAGGAAGCATTTGCGAATGTCGAACATGCAATTGTAAGTGAACCATCTTTGGGTACTTTTGATACGGCACCGAAGACAATTTTGTACACAGATGCCAGTACAAAAGGGATAGGTGCGTCTCTTGTACAAGTAGTTGATGGCAAAGAAAGAGTTGAGGCGTTTGCATCAAGAACGTTGAAGGAAGCTGAGTGAAAATACTCAACCATTGAAAGGGAAGCCCTGGTGTGCTTTTGGGGACAACACAATTCTTCTTGTGGGGTATTCCTTTCACTTTAAAAACTGACTATAAACCCCTGACATTCATATTATTCTCCAAAGGGAGGGAATATTCTACTCCCTATATAGCTAAGTGGGTGATGGGGTTGGGAGGCTACAACTTTAGGATTGATTTTATCCAAGCGAACAAGAATTCTGTGAGGGGGATGGTGCTGACAAAATTGAAGATGTTGTGCTACTAGTTGATCGTCTTGGCATTTCCAAATAAGAGTGGGCCATTTGTGCCACCACTGATCCCACTATTATTGCACTAAGAGACATTATTGTCAGAGGGTGGCCCCCAAAATGCAATGGGTTGAGTGAAGACATCCGTCGTTTCTGAGTTACATATTTATAAATACATGATTATGAGAGGGGAAAAGGTTGTTCCTCCTCAAACATTGCGGGAGAGGATTATTGATCTGGTGCATGAGGAACACCTTGGGGGCAGTATCGCCAGTGTCAAGGTGCAGTCGACCTACTGGTTCCGTAGCCTGGATAGTTTGGTGGAAGAAAAAGTCAAGGAGTGTATGACTTGTTCTATGAGTGATAAGAGCACGCACTTAAGAAATGTGCTGTTGTCTCCTGTGATGATTCCCACCAAACCTTCGGCAAACTAAAACTCGACTTCATGCGGCCTCTTAATTGTTCTGCATGGGCTGGGAAGTTTACCATCGAACAGGTAGATCACTTTTCATATTGGATTATGGTTAAGGCTGTTAATCACATCCCCACTCAGGATATAGTTGACTTCCTTTCTGATGTGTCCATGACAGAAGGAATATCTGGTTCCGTTCTGTCTGATAATGGTGTTAAATAGAAGAGGATGAGAGAGTTTCTCGATGATCTGTCTATTGTACCTATCAGGACAGCCTTTTATTGCCCTAACGCAAATGGTTTGGTGGAAAGGGTGAACCATATGATAAAAGAGTGTATTCAATCAACACAAGTAACTAGAGTACCCGTCGACAAAACCTTAAAGAAGTTATTGTTATGTTATGTTACTTTATGTCACTTTGGTTTATATAGCGCCAGCTCACCTACCGGTCTCGAGGCTCTTTAGACCAAAGAAACCACCCACATTCTTACCAGCAAAGGGGGATGAAGTGGTAAACATATCATCATATGGATCCAAAAGCCTCCCTAAACAAAATTGTTTCCAGCTGCTTTCTAAAGCGTAACAGATTAGCCTCTCTTTACGGAGGGGATCTGGCAACTTATTCCACAACAGTGGAGTTAGTATAAAGAAAGATCTTCCGCCCCTTGTAGCCATTTTAAAACGAGGGCAGGCCAACAGCTGATCATCGGACGATCTAAGAGACCGTTTCGGGTTGTAAGGCATCAAACGATCCTTTATATAGACAGGTGCCTGCCCATATATTGCCTTATGTGCTATGCACAGGCTTTTGAACTCTACCCTCTGTTTCACGGGGAGCCAGTGAAGCTTGAGCAATAGAGGGGACGCATGAGATCTTCTAGGAAGCTTGAAGATTAAACGCGCAGCGTCGTTCAATACAACCTGCAATCTGTTAATCAGGTTCTTTGGCAGGCCTAAATAAAGGACATTGCCATAGTCCAATCTTGATATAATTGTGGCCGAAACCACAGTCCGAAGCATAGACTCGGATAAGAGGGGGACTAATCTGCGCAGTTGCCTGATTAGGCCAATGCAGGTTCCCACGACGGTTGAAATCTGGGCGGTCATTGACAGTTCTTGGTCAATTTTTATCCCAAGGCTTTTTACATTCGACACTGGTATTGGAGTGGGCCCGAGTTCTTGGGGCCAAAACAGGTCACCCCAAGGTGATATGCCCGTCGACACCACCAAAACCTCCGTCTTTTCAGGCTTGATTTTCAGCAGGTTAGCAGTCATCCAGCTGACTGTATACCTAATTGTGGTCTTATCACACTGCTCTTAACTAACCGTGGGCGCAAAATCCGTTCCGTTTGTGGAATTTGTGTTTTTTTGGCAATTTCGCGATCCGTGAATCACTCGCATTTGCCCAAAAATACAATATCACGCGCGTGGCGTAAACTTACCGTGATTCTGTGTTCGCCGAGTTGTTTTTCTCCCGGTTTGCGTGTGCTGCGCCATTTTGGATCTTGCTGCGTGATCGTGCAAGAGTTTTTCAACCGCGATTACGTCATCGCGGCCCGCCACCTTGCACAGCGAGAGTTTGACAACGCGAGTACGTCATAAAGGCCCACGATCACGCATCGCGGCAGTAAACAATTGTCAACACGTAGATGCAGCTCGCAGCTGAATTCCGTCGGGAGATTTGAACAGCTCGCTTTCCCTAACTTGCAAAGATTGCAATTCTGCACAAGAAATCCACCGCAGGCAGCATAAACCTTCTGAAAATGATGATTTTGATCAGAATAACTCCTCAGATTGACATTTGGCTGTGCTTTTTTGTGCAAGGAGTCCATTTTTGGGGGGTGGGAGGAAGGAAGTGCCCCAGAGTCTCCAACTCCCTGTTCCTGTCCAGCCGGCTCCTCCTAGAGCTTTGTCCATGTCCGGGTCACTTTTGATTTTGGATCTGGAGCTGGAATGATTACTTTTTGTGGCTGCTGCTGGATATTTGTATTTGAGGACTTTTTGGACGTTTGAGTTTGGATCACTTTTGGATTTGAGATTGTACAAGTAAGTTGGTGTTGTTTGTTTGGGGCATTGCAGTTGCTGCAACTAAAATTTTAAAACTTTTTCACAACTTTAAAAAAAAAATATTGTGAGAAGCCACAGTATCTAGTAGGCCCAGGGTTAGTCATGGGTGCATGATACAACTGTTTCTGTGAGTTTTTTTTAACTTAAATCTCATTTATGTCATGGAATTTTAGCTCACTGTTTTAAATTTTGGGGTGCCTGTAAAGCCTCACTAGCCAGTAGGCCCAGGGGTAGTGAGTGGTGCATGGACCAAGTCTTTCTGTGGGGTGTCTTGAATTTAAACATCATTGAGGGCATGGACGGCATTGGATTGTGGTGATTTATGTGTGTTTTTTGACTTTTTGGGGTGTTTTTGGGGCCTGGCCATGTGGGTGGGGGCCATTTTGAGGCCTGGTCCAGGCAGGGCCTGGCCATGTGGTGGGGGTCGAGGGGCCATTGTGAAGCCAGACAGTGTGCTCAGGCCTGCACCCAGTTTGCCTTGCTTTCATCCATTATGCCCAGGGGTACTCAGTGGTCCATGGACCAAGTCTTTCTTTGGGGTGTCTTGAATTTAAACATCATTGAGAGCATGGATGGCATTGGAGTGTGGTGATTTTTGTGTGTTTTTCGACTTTGTGGGTGCTGTTGGGGCCTGACCATGCGGGTGGGGGCCATTTTGAGTCCTGGTCCAGGCAGGGCCTGGCCATGTGGTGGGGGTCAAGGGGCCATTTTGAAGCCAGGCAGTGTTCTCAGGCCTGCACCCAGTTTGCCTTGCTTTCATCCAGTATGCCCAGGGGTAGTGAGTGGTGCATGGACCAAGTCTTTCTGTGTGGTGTCTTGAATTTAAACATAATTGAGGGCATGGATGGCATTGGATTGTGGTGATTTCTGTGTGTTTTTCGACTTTTTGGGTGCTGTTGGGGCATGGCCATGAGGGTAAGGGGCCATTTTGAGGCTTGGTCCAGGCAGGGCCTGGCCATGTGGTGGGGGTCAAGGGGCCATTTTGAAACCAGGCAGTGTGCTTTGTGCCATAGGCCTGCACCCAGTCTGCCTTGCTTTCATCCATTATGCCCAGGGGTAGTGAGTGGTGCATGGGCCTAGTCTTTCTGTGGGGTGCCTTGAATTTAAAAAATTGAGGGCATGGATCGCATTGGATTGTGGTGGTTTTTGTGCGCTTTTTTACTTTTTGGGGTGTTGTTGGGGCCGGGCCATGTGGGCGGGGGCCATTTTGAGGCCTGGTCCAGGCAGGGCCTGGCCATGTGGTGGGGGTCAATGGGCCATTTTGAAGCCAGGCAGTGTGCTCAGGCCTGCACCCAGTTTGCCTTGCTTTCATCCATTATGCTCAGGGGTAGTGAGTGGCGCATGTACCAAGTCTTTCTGTGGGGTGTCTTGAATTTAAACATCATTGAGGGCATGGATGGCATTGGATTGTGGTGATTTTTGTGTGTTTTTCGACTTTTTGGGGTGTTTAACTGATGTTCCTCTGGCTTCCTTTGCTTTTAGGTGCACAAGAGAACCACCAGTGCCAGGAAGAAGTTCTGCAGCGGTGTGTGCAGCACAACATCATGTGACGTCAAGTGTGGCCGCAGACAACTCTGCAACTCGTGCAACTGTGGCCTGCTGTTCTGACATCTGAAGAAGATGGGCCCAAAGAAAGGCGGCCGTAGCGCCTCTACAAAACAAGTTGCCAGTGCCACTGCCAGTAAGAAGGAGCAGAAGCAGCAAGTGGCACTACCTACCAAGAAGACTGGTGTGCCCACAGACACCTTTTTTGGGAAGAAAAAAAACTACGCCTGCAGCAGCAGCGTGGCCGCGGGGGACCAAGCTGGGAGCAGCACCTCCGCTTCATTGGGCTCAGTGCCACCACGCCAAGTTAGGTCCAAGACCATGAGTGCTGCAGAGGCAGCCACTGTAATTGCTCAATCACCATCGACCAGTGATGTTGGCTCATCGCAAGAAAGTAGCATCCAATCGAAGCATGGTGTAACTCATCTGACGAGTGTTCAACAACCACAGCCGCAACGACAACCACAGGTGCAACTAGTACAAGCGCAAGTACATGCGCAAGGAGAGGCGCAATGAGAGGCGCAAGGGGATGCGCAAGCGTATGGAGAGGCGCAAATAGAGGCGCATGGAACGGCACAACTGCCCACAATGCTTGTTCCTCCAGAAGTAGGGGCACATCAGGAAATCGAGATTCAAGCGGAGGTATCATCCGAGGAAGCCACTCCTCCTGATGATGATCCATTGCCTTCCAGATCCCCAGCAAGAAAAAGGTCAAGGATGGCTACTACTACAAGTTCTTCTTCAAGCACCCTTCCTTCTGATGATCTTGATGTTGATTGGAACCCAGCAATGCAGTCTGAGAGTGAGGCACGCCATGAGCTGACAAAGGTAGCTAAGCCTAAAAGGAAGGTTCCCGCAAGGCTTCCACTTATGGGTGATGACGACGAACAAGAAGTGGTGTCTTCTGCTGCTGATGAACAGTCTGACGATGACCCAGTCATCACAGTCGTCACTCTAGCCCCAGCGGGCATGGAGACAGACATTTTTACCATATCTCGAAGTGCTGCTGAGCAGGATGTGCTCGGCGTGGCACTGGTACCACCACCAACGCAGTTAACTACTACACCAACACAACCTACAGCTTCCATATTTTCTCGTCAGAAGTGCCGGCAGGGACCTCCATCCAGCTCGACCTCCATTCCCTCAAGTAGTATTGCTGTAAGTGCACAACAGAGTCAAATTCAGCCTCACCCATCCTCCACTTCATCTGGCATTGAAAGTAGCACCTCCACCACCAGCAGACATCTCCAGTCCCCAGTTTGGGTCTTCTTTAGTGTTAGCAAAAAGGCAGAAAACATGGTCGTTTGTTCGATTTGTAAAAGTGTAGTTAGTCTGGGTAAGCTTGGTACCAACTATGGTACCGGAGGCCAGAGAGGTCATCTCCAAAAACACCACACTATCATTTGGGAGTCGCACCTAAGGAAGATCCAGGAATACAAAAGTACAACAAATCCAAATGTATCCATTCATATTGCATCTGATTATGACGAGGGGCTGATCGTGTGGGGGAAAGTGAAGAAGCAACAGACATTTTTTCTGGTACATCCAGTACCCCTGGCAGCAGCACTGCAGTGGTAGCGCCCACACCCTCTACCCCAGCACCATGTATGAGGCACACTAAGAGTCTGAGAGAGACACCAATGCGAAAAAGTACATCAATGAGCCTAACTGGTTTGAAGAAGTCTGCATCCTCATCATCACGTAAAACGGTCCAGACCACCATTAGAAGCATGTTTTGGTCGGAGGCACCATTTGAACGCAACCACCCAACAGCACGTCTGTATAACGCAAAGCTGGCTAAAATGCTAGCGCTGGACCTTCTCCCTTTTTCTTTCGTGGACGGGGTGGGTTTTCTAGAATTTGTGGCAACAGTTTGCCCTAAATAGAAGGTTCCTAGCCGGTCCTATTTTGCCAGAGTTGCGATTCCAACACTACATCAAGATGTGCTGGAGGTGATTGGGGCAGCTTTGCAGAAGAGTGCTGTTCACACTATCGACCTGACAACAGACATGTGGACCAGTTGTCAAGCCCTTGATTACATGTGCATCACTGCACACTGGGTCTCTTTTAAAGGGGTTAGAGACAAGTTAAATGCAGGTGTTGACCCGGACACAGTTTTTCAAGCTACTCGGAAACATACAAAAGTAGCCATGTTTGCCATGGAGAAATCTCATACTGCACAAAACATTTTGGATGAGTTTCAGAGTAAGGTCTATGAATGGCTGCATCCAAGAAAGCGCATGGTTGGTTATGTTTCCACGGATAATGACAGTAATATAGTTAAGGCCATTAATGAGTGTGGCTATTTCAGAGTGCCATGTTTGGTGCACAGTATTAACATTGTTGTGCAGGATTTCTTGAAAAAAGAAAACACATTCAGCAAGTTACTGACCACCTACCGAAGAATCTGCACAACTTTCAGCCATTCTTTTAAGGCCCGGAAGCAGCTGAGGAACATGCAACTTGAACGTAGATTGTCAGTCAGAGTACTCATCCAGGAGGTGGTAACACGTTGGAACTCAACCTTCTACATGCTTGAGCGTCTGTCTGAGCAGTGGGTCGTAATCAATCAGTATGTCTTTGCACTGGGTTCTAGAGTTGAAGGAATGGAAGCTAGTTAAAAGCCTGACAGACATGCTTCGTCCTTTTGAGGTCTTCACGCGCGAAGTCAGCAGGGAGGACTGTACTTTGGGCAAAGCTATCCCATTGTTGCACATGCTAGAGCACCAACTGAAGGTGGTTTCTTCAACGATCCGAGATGATGCTGAAAAGCAAGACGCAAATCAGTTGGCGGAGAGGTTATTAAGCCGCCTAGTTGACAATGAAAGGCTCAAAAAAATAGATACAGAACAACATTACATTTGTGCCACTATTCTGGATCCATGGTACAAAAAGGCCGTGGCCAGCAAAGCATTCATTCCTTTTAATGAAGCAGATGTTTCAAAGTACAAACATTGGCTAGCTCTGTCAGCCACTCGGTTAGAAAAAGAGCGGCAGAAAATTGAAGGAACCGCCAGAAGTACTACTGAATCAGCAGGCCATCCGGTGTCAAGTTCCACTTCTGAATCTGTGGCCGAAGGGAGTCACTTTCCCTCACAGCCGTTAACGACACCAGCAACCGTATCATCATCCTCACCTGCACCAGGCCCAGCAGAGGTCTTTGGTAATCAGAACCCATTGCTGTATTGGTATAAGAAAAGGCCTCTATGGCGACTGATCACCAACCTGTCTCTAAATTATTTGTCTTGCCCAGTCGCGAGCGTGTCTACTGAATGTGTTTTCAGTGCTGCTGGTGCCATTGTAACTTCAAAAAGGACCCGCCTCTCGCCCAAAAATGTGGAGAGGTTAACAATGATCAAGATGAATCAGCACTTCATACCACCAGATTACAAAATACTTGAATCCACGCAGGAAGAAAAGGACACTGACTTAGGTGACGGAAGTTCTTCTCTGTTAGCTGACCTACTCCTGTCTCAGAATTACTTCCTTTTTTTTTCGTCCTTATTTACTTTTATTCCTGTGTGTCTTTCTTTGTTTTGCAACTTTTACCACAACAAAACTCTAATCACCTAATCACAACAAGTCCATCAGCAGCACTGTCTTCATCTTATTTCCTTATTGATTTGTAAGTGCCGCAGTCTCAATTCCTGAGGTTCACAAGTTCACAACTCAATCATGCTCCTCTATCCTCCTCCTCCAGACTCATCCTATCCATTTCCCTCACGGCAGATGGCTGGATTACGCAGAATAAAGAAACTTTGTCTTCGTACTCGTAGGCGAATCCCCTCAAGTGGGACTGGAATTACTGACTACATGCTTGCTGATTGCTGACAGTTACTTATGAAATTGACAGGAGAGGCTGCCCTGTGGGCCCGCACTTTCAGAAGAAGATGCGGACAAAAAGTGGAACAGGTAATGAATAATGAGAAGAAGATGGCATGCAGTGGACAGCAATGGCTGTCTGGCTCTGATGAAAGCAATTGCTGTTTGCTTGTTGTGCATGAAATGAATCATATGTCTTCTGTTATTATTTAATCTTTTACACACTAAATGTAACTCAAGTCTACACTGCTTTTTTTTACCTAGTTTAATTCAAATTGTACTTCAACTGCAGGGGCCACTACGTTGCATTTTCCAATATGCTAAATGTCCTTGGACTCACTGTTTGCCAATATACCATGATGATTGATTAAATAATATATATTTTTTCTTTACAGTCACTCACTGGGATGGATGGATCATCAGCGTCGGTTTACGGAAGAACTATGGCCAATTCGTGAGTGGCAAACAGGTAAACAAGTTTACAACAACTACTACAGCAGAACTACATGTCTGTCTAGTCGTGGTATGGAGTGGTCGAGGCAGTGTAGTGTTGTTATGCCAGGCAGAGTCCAGACAGCAGTTCATGTAAAATTGGGGCTATGTGGCTTGCTGCATACAATTAGATATGCTTTGTCTGTCTGTGACAAAGAGCCTAGGTATGCTACATCAGGTTGCTTCACTCAGAGGTGGCCCTGCCGCAAGCTTGGGCCAAACATACGTTACGCTTGCGAAATTTGTGGATTTTCGGCGGCAAATTCGCAATCCACGAATCTCGTGAAATTGCCAAAAATTCGCAAATTCTTGAGCGTGACGGATTTTTGGCCCATGCTTGCGGCAGGGCCATGCAGACGGTCAAGGCAGGCACCACTGAGTGAAGCAACCTGATGTAGCATACCTATTCCTGTGTGTTGAGGCTCTTTGAAACAGACAGACAAAGCATATCTAGGGTTTAGGGCTGTTTTTGGGGTTCAGTGCGGTTTACTAGGGTTTTTGGGTTTAATTTGGTAGGGTTCCCGGAGTCTAGGGCTCGCTTGACCCAGTCTTTTCCTCCTGCAAGTACATCTCCTTCAGCCACTCCACCGGACTCCACTGGACAGACCACAGCTGCGTCCACTTCAGCTTCAGAAGGACCACGACTCACCACCAGCCGCAACAGGTTCCTCGCAGGAGCTGGAACAAGATCACCACCGACCAGCTCACCACATCACTGAACCAGAACCCTCCCGCCAGATCAACGGACCCCAACCAAGCAGCCAACAACCTCACACAGTGGATCACCAACTGCGCTGACAACCTCACACCCCTGAAAAACCACCCCAGCAGGCCCGGCAGCAAGAAAACCTCGTGGTTCAACGACGACCTCAAGAACTCCAAGAAGAACTGCTGTACCCTCGAGAAAGCCTGGCGAAAAAACCCGACTACAGACAACATGACCACCCTCAAGCACGCCACCCGCAAACACCATCAGCTGATCCACACCACCAAGAAGACAGCATTCAAGGATCGACTAGACAACAATGCACACAACAGCAAGGAACTCTTCAGCATCGTCAAAGAGCTCTCCAACCCCAGCGCCGGAAACAACAACATCACTCCCTCACAAGACCTCTGCGACTCACTCGCCTCGTTCTTCCACAGCAAGATCGCAGACATACACAACAGCTTCGGTGCACAGATCACGCACCCAACCACAGAACCAATGCCCCCCACCACCACCCTCCGCGCCTGGACCCCGGTCAGCACCGAAGACACCATCCACACGATGAACACCATCCACTCCGGATCGCCAACCGACCCATGCCCCCACCACGTCTTCAACAAGGCCGACTCCGTCATCACACCCCAACTCCGGGACATCATCAACTGCTCCTTCAACACCACCACCTTCCCGGAGAGCTGGAAGCATGCCGAACTCAGCTCCCTCCTGAAGAAACCATCAGCAGACCCCACCGACCTCAAGAACTACCGCCCCATCTCGCTCCTCCCGTTTCCTGCCAAAGTCATCGAGAAGACCGTCAACAGACAGCTTGCCGCCTTCCTTGAGATGAACGGATCCCTCGACCACTCGCAGTCCGGCTTCCGAGCCAACCATAGCACCGAGACCGCCCTAATCGCAGCCACTGACGACATCCGAGCCCTGCTCGACAACGGGGAAACAGCGGCCCTCATCCTCCTGGACCTCTCCGCAGCATTCGATACTGTCTGCCACCGCACCTTAGTACAACGCCTCAACAACATCGGAATCCCAGAGAAGGCACTGGAGTGGATCATCTTGTTCCTCGCTGGAAGAACCCAGAGAGTCCGCCTCCCCCGTTCAGATCCGAAGCCACCGAAGTCATCTGCGGCGTACCACAAGGATCTTCACTCAGCCCCACCCTCTTTAACGTCTACATGAGCCCCCTCGCAGCCATCGCACGCCAACACAACCTCAACATCATCTCCTACGCCGGTGACACCCAGCTGATCCTCTCCCTCACCAACAACCCAGCCACCGCCAGAACCAACCTACACGAAGGGATGGAAGACGTAGCCGAGTGGATGATGAACAGCCGCCTGAAACTGAACTCAGACAAGATGGAAGTCCTCATCCTTGGATCATCACCCTCTGCCTGGGACGACTCCTGGTGGCCCCCTGCCCTGGGCAGCGCACCCAAACGAACGGACCACGCACACAACCTGGGCTTCATCCTGGACTCCTCCCTCTCAATGACCAGACAAGTCAACGCCGTCTCATCATCGTGTTTCAACATCTTACGCATGCTCCGAAAGATCTTCGGATGGATCCCCACCGAAACCAGGAAGACGGTCACCCAGGCACTCGTCACCAGCCGACTGGACTACGGAAACACCCTCTACACCGGAACCACAGCCAAACTGCAGAAAAGACTCCAACGCATCCAGAACGCCACAGCATGACTCATCCTGGACATCCCCCGACACAGCCACATCTCCGGACACCTGAGAGACCTGCACTGGCTCCCCGTCAGCAAGAGAATCACATTCCGACTCCTCACCCACGCACACAAGGCTCTCCACGACCTGGGCCCCAGGTACCTCCACAACCGCCTGACCTTCTACACTCCCACCCGCCAGCTACGATCGACCAATCATACCCTCGCTGCCATTCCACGCATTCGAAGAGCCACCATGGGAGGAAGATCCTTCTCCTACCTGGCAGCCAAGACTTGGAACTCCCTCCCCATCCACCTCCGTCTTACCCAAGACCACTTCTCCTTCAGGAAGCAACTCAAGACCTGGCTGTTCGAGCAGTTCGGACCCCTCTCCCCCAAACGCCTTGAGACCCTCCGGGTCAGTAGCGCGCTATACAAATTTCTTGATTGATTGATTGATTGGTTTGAAGAAAATCCATGGTGGAAAAGGGGTGTTTGGGCCTAGATGCAGAGAGCGTTTTGGCACGATTTTAACTTAGGCCTCTTTCGGGATAGCAGTATTGCATGTTTTTTGGGGGCTGTTTGGGGTGTTCTTGATTTGTGGGGGCAGGTTAAGGGGTCTAGGAGCACTGCTGGGAAGGTCTAATTTTGATTGCAAGTGATTTGAAGAAAATCCATGGTGGAAAAGTGTGGTTTGGGCCTAGTTTCAGAGTGCGCTTTGGCACGATTTTAACTGAGGCCTCTTTGGGAATAGCAGTATTACATGTTATTGGGGGGCTGTTTGGGGGTGTTCTAGATTTGTGGGAGTGGGTTGAGGAGTCTGGGAGCACTGCTGGGAAGGTCTAATTTTGATTGCAAGTGGTTTGAAGATAATCCATAGTGGAAAAGGGGGGTTTGGGCCTAGCTGCAGAGATCGTTTTGGCACGGTTTTAACTTAGGCCTCTTTGGGGATAGCAGTATTGCATGTTTTTGGGGGCTGTTTGGAGGTGTTCTAGATTTGTGGGGGTGGGTTGAGGGGTCTGGGAGCACTGCTCCCAGACTTTTGATTGCAAATGGTTTGAAGAAAATCCATGGTGGAAAAGGGGGATTTGGGCCTAGTTGTAGAGAGCGTCTTGCCACGATTTTAACTTAGGCCTCTTTGGGGATAGCAGTATTGCATGTTTTTGGGGGGCTGTTTGGGGGTGTTCTAGATTTGTGGGGGTGGGTTGAGGGGTCTGGGAGCACTGCTGGGAAGGTCTAATTTTTATTGCAAGTGGTTTGAAGAAAATCCATCGTGGAAAAGGGGTGTTTTTAGCAGTATTGCATGTTTTTGGGGGGCTGTTTGGGGGTGTTCTAGATTTTTGGGAGTGGGTTGAAGGATCTGGGAGCACTGCTGGGAAGGCCTAATTTTGATTGCAAGTGGTTTGAAGAAAATCCATTGTGGAAAAGGGGTGTTTTGGGCCTACTTTCAGTGTGTGCTTTGGTACAATTTTAACTTGGGCCTCTTTGGGGATAGCAGTATTGCATGTTTTTGGGGGGCTGTTTGGGGGTGTTCTAGATTTTTGGGAGTGGGTTGAGGGGTCTGGGAGCACTGCTGAGAAGGTCTAATTTTGATTGCAGGTGGTTTGAAGAAAATCCATTGTGGAAAAGGGGGGTTTGGCCCTCGTTGCAGAGAGAATTTTGGCACGATTTTAACTTAGGCCTCTATGGGGATAGCAGTATTGCATGTCCTTTGGGGGCTGTTTGGGAGTGTTCTAGATTTGTGGGAGTGGGTGAGGGGTCTGGGAGCACTGCTGGGATGATCTAATTTTGATTGCAAGTGGTTTGAAGAAAATCCATGGTGGAAAAGGTTTTTTTTGGGCCTAGTTTCAGAGTGCGTTTTGGCATGATTGGATCTGGACTAGTAATCCCTCCATTTTCCTTTTTTGCCCTAAGCTTTCACCAAGCTATTCGGGGTCTTTTTTTAGCCCAGATAAAGCTAGTGAAAAGACCTTGTACCTTAGTTATCCAGTCCTTCTTGTACTCCAAAGGAATTGAGTTGAATACAAAGGTATATTTCTGCAAAATTACCATTTTTAGCAAGTTCGACTTTCCTAGGAAAGGATAGAGGTAGTGAGTCTCATGTCTGTAGTTGTGCCCTAACTCTAGATGTTACTTTGTCAAAGTTTACCTTCGGTAATAATTTGAGTTTCTGAACTACCTCTATCCCCAAATACCTAATGCCACGTCGGATCTGATCACAGTTGTGGTGTGTGTTCCACTGCATTACCTCTGTTTTGACTGGGTTAACTGCATACTATAGAGTTTGAACTTGTCCCATAAAAATCATTAAATCATCAGCATAGAGGCTTATTTTCTTGACCCATTCATTACATGTAAATGGAATAATATCCTGCTCTTCCTTAGTTGGATGGCAAGCAGCTCAATGTACAAATTAAAAAGTAATGGTGAAAGGGGGCACCCTGTCCGGTGCCCCTGCCTATTGTAATCTGGGATGAGAGAGTACCGTTTACCAAGACTCGAGCTTCAGGATTTTTATACAATGATTTAACTGGTGATAAGAAAGTAAGACCTAAGTTAAAGAATTAAATTACTTCTTGAAGAAAGACCCAATTGACTCTATTGAGCGCTTTGGCTGCGTCACAAGTCATTACTGTTAGGGGCAAGTCATTTACAGTAGCCATATCAATGGTACCTATTAGTTCATGAGTCACATCATGCAAATGCCTACCCTTAATGAAACCCTTCTGGTCATTGTGAATCAAAAGACTGGCAACCCTCTCCAACCTCTTTGTAAACACCTGCGTGTATATCTTGTCGTCTGAGCTGAGCAGCGAGATTGGTCTATATGATTCACAAAGTTTTGGATCTTTATTAGGCATTAGTGATATAATTATTGTGGCAAGACCCCAGATGCAGGCAGGTCTTGTTTTATAATGTAAATAGAGTTAAACAAAAGAAGTAACATGGGGGCAAGTTCCTCTTTCATAAGATAATACATTTCATTGTGGAGGGCATCAGGACCAGCTGCTTTGCCTTTCTTTAAACTTTTAATTACCTTATTGATTTCATCAATTGTGAAAGGGGCCGATTATCGCTGGTGCTGCTTGTTCCCTTGATATGTTTGTATAGTCAGATGCTACATCATTGTAGACGGGATTTTCTTGATGAACTGTTATTTGGGTCTTAAGAGGCACAAGTTCCATGGCTTTGTTGCATAGTCCTTCTTTTCGTACTGCAGATTCTTCAAAGGTGATGAGTCTCTCAGTTTGAGCCTCTTGGATAGTAGTAAGATTTGGTCATCTGCTACACCTTTGGAGTCCACTGGGTCTACTACTTATTATTGGCCACATGGTCTGGTTTTACCAGGTCAATTGATACGAACCAGTTCTCCTTTCTTCCAGCAAGGGGCGGCAGTAACACTGTTCTCGATCCGTGGATTGCTAGTAAAGGTACTGGTTTTCGATAAAAGGCCCAAATTCCTTCTTATCCGTTATTTTCTCTCTGACAAGATCCTCAATCTTCAGAATCCAGACAGGTATTGCTGGGAAAAGGTGTTTTTTCTTCAGTGGTTGTTGGCTTCTGTATGGTGTTGCTTACACTTCTGTTTCATTTAAGTCCTGCAAAAAAGCCAAACGGTCTTTGATATCAAAGGGTTTTTGTTCTACCACTGAAGTATGACGATCAAGGTCTTCGACCATCATTCTAGTACCAAAAAGGGTTTCATATGGAGTGATTCCACCCAGAGAATTTCTTGGCAGGTTGTTAAGTCTATGTTGGGCACTTATTAGATGTTTGACCCACCCGTCACCCGAGCCTAATACTCTAGCTGTTATAGATTGTTTTATGTCCCGGTTTTTTCTTTCCACAACCAAATTTCCCTCAGGATGGAATGGACTAGAGTACCATAATGCAACGCCCAAGCTGGCCATGGCCACCTTGTAAGCTCGAGAGCTAAATGCAGGATCCCGGTCAGAATGTAGCGTGCCGATTGCGTATGTGCCGATAAAGACTCGCAAATCTTTTATAACAGTTCGGGCATCAGCCGAGCGCTGATGCCACATCCAAATGAATCTTGAGCATAAATCCACTGCGACCATGATATATTTATTGTTGCCATCCCTTTGTAAGGGACCACAGGGGTGCAGGTAAACACATGCTAATGGTTTATCTGAAATTAGAAGGGGCGTATGCGCCGGGCTTTCACTGATGAAACTTTCATTTTCTGGCAGATCTCACACTCCAAAACATAGTTTTTGGTCTGTTTCCTCATGCGCGGCCACCTTTGCTTTAATAATGACACTGTGGCGGAAACACCTGCGTGTGTAGAGGCGAGCCCTTCATGTGCTGCTAAGATCAGTCCTAATCTGTGTTCCATGTTTGGAATTACTCTATCCTCCTATCCAAGGATTCGAGTAAAAGGAACATTATTTGCATCAGTAATATATGAGTACCTGGGTGGAAAGCCTTTTGGAAGTGTTTTACCACTATCTTTTATTGAAGCAATGACAGCTTGCATTATTTCGCTGTCAATTTTTGTTTTTGAACGAGTGGTTGCAGCTACGAAAGCCGTTTGCACAGCTGCCTTCGCGGCTTCATCAGCCAATGAATTCCTTGCAAAGTGAACGCCATCACGCTGATGACTGAGTGTATGGATCACGTGAGTCTTTTGTAGTTCTTTCTGTAACTAAACTACTTGCTCCCAAAGCAACTTATGCTTGATTGTGCCACCTTTTGCGTCTTTGAAACCGTTTTGAACCCAGTTCTGAAAATATTCATTGTAAGATTGGACGCAGTAATACGAATCCCACACTATGAGTGTGGGGAATTCGCAATCTGTATTTTCAAGCGCCATCTTGAAAGCCTCTAGTTCAGCTCGCTGAACTGTACAGTCTCCGAGAGATTGAGTTTTTGTGACCATAGGTCTGAATTTACCAGCGACCTTTGACAATCACGCACGCAGCACTATAGGCTTGTTTACCCCCATTTGCGGGCTGTGCTGATCTGTCTGTATAAAACATACATCCATAATGTTCTAGAAGCAGAATCTTGGTGGGCAGAGGACATTCTTGTTCATATTGTAGAAATTCTTGAGTTTTCAAGTAGGGGTCAAAAACGTATTCAACGTCTGTTGCAGCAAGAAAATTAACCCATCATATCCATCTTGGATGTAAAGCCTTTGCATTCGGAAAGCTTGCCTTTGTCACTGCCTCTAAGGCAGGTACAGGAGTAACGACGACCTGTATCCGTTTTTCCTGCAATGTGGATTTCTTATAGATGTCACTTGCAATGTAGATTTCTTATAGATATCACTTACAATGTAGAATTCTTGTACATATCACTTACAATTTGGATTTCTTACAGATATCACTTACAATGTAGATTTCTTATATATCACTTACAATGTAGATTTCTTACAGGTATCACTTACAATGTAGATTTCTTACAGACATCACTTGCAATGTGGATTTCTTACAGATATCACTTACAATGAAGATTTCTTATAGATATCACTTACCATGTGGATTTCGTATAGATATAACTTACAATGTACAGTTCTTATATCTATATCTTACAATGTGGATTTTGTATGGGTATCACCTACAAAGTGGCTCTCTTGTAGATATCACTTACAATTGGATTTCTTACAGATATCACTTACCATGTAGATTTCTTATAGATATCACTTACAATGTGGATTTCCCATAGATATCACGTACAATGTGTTTTTTTAACTGATATCACTTACAATGTAGTGTTTTAGTAGAAATCAATTACAATGTAGATTTTGTATAGATATCACTTATAATTCTGATTTCTTATAGATATCACTTGTAATGTTGATTTCTTATAGTTATCACTTACAATGTAGATTTCTTATAGATATCACTTACAATGTGGATTTCTTATAGATATCACTTACAATGTATATTTCTTATAGACATCATTTAAAATGTGGATTTTGTTTATAGATATCACTTACAATGTAGATGTGTTACAGATATCACTTGCAATGTAGATGTCTTACAGATATCACTTACAATGAAGATTTCTTATATATATCACTTACCATGTGGATTTCTTATAGATATAACTTACAATGTAGAGTTCTTATATCTATGTCTTACAATGTGGATTTTGTATGGATATCACTTACAATGTGGCTCTCTTGTAGATATCACTTACAATGTAGATTTTTTCTAGATATCACTTACAATGTGGATTTCTTACAGATATCACTTATCATGTAGATTTCTTATAGATATCACTTATAATGTAGATTTCCTATAGATATCACTTACAATCTAGATTTCTTACTGATATCACTTACAAGGTAGCTTTCTAGTTGAAATCACTTACAATGTAGATTTCTTATAGATATCACTTACAATGTGGATTTCTTATAGATATCACTTACAATGTAGATTTCTTATAGATATCACTTACAATGTGGATTTCTTATAGATATCACTTACAATGTATCTTTATTGTAAAAATCATTTAGAATGTAGAGTTCTCATACATATGATATACAATGTAGATTTCTAGTATATTTCACTTAAAATGCAGATTTCTTAGAGATATCACTTACAATGTAGATTTCTTACAGATATCATTCACAATGTAGATTTCTTGTAGATATCACTTAAAATGCAGATTTCTTAGAGATATCCCTTACAATATGGATTTCTTATAGATATCACTTACAATGTAGATTTCTTACAGAGATCACTTACATTGTAGATTTCTTACAGATATCACTTACAATATAGATTTCTAGTAGATATTTACAATGTAGATTTCTTACAAATATCACTTACACTGTGGATTTCTTATAGATATCACTTAAAATGCAGATTCCGAATAGATATCACATTCAATATAGATTTCTAGTAGATATTTAGAATGAAGAGTTCTTATAAATATCAATTACAATGTGGATCTCTTATAGATATCACTTACATTGTAGATTTATGGTAGATATCAGTTAGAATGTAGATTTCTCATATATATGATTTACAATGTAGATTTCGAGTAGAAATCACTTAAAATGTAGGTTTCTTAGAGATATCACTTACATTGTAGATTTCTTATAGTATCACTTACAATGTAGATTTCTTATAGATATCACTTACAATGCAGATTTCTAGTAGATATCACTTACAATGTGGATTTCTTATAGATTTTACTTAGAATGTGGATTTTTTTTCTTTTTCTTTCTGGTCCTCATTTTCCACCTTGGTCCTTCCGCTTAAAGTCTAGAGAGAGCAACAAACTGCCACAGTAAACTGGATAGCATAGCTTGTTATTCTATCAGCCTCGCCAAGCAGTGATGTCACAACCTCCAAGACCCACGAACGGAGACCTTTGGGGAGCCATATTGTTGCATTTCTACAACACCAGCTTTGACAAAGCAGGAAGGTGTAGGTGCACCAGAAAAGGGAGGAAGACCAAACGCAGCATAATCATTGGACCATGGGGAAAAAGAAACACCCCATTCATAGTCTCACTGTTGGTCCCACTTTAAAAGGTACCAAAAAGCTCTTCTATTTTTTTTATTACCTGATCTCATTAAGTCTAGCTTCGACACCTGCAATACTGATGCCCGCCAATTCAGAAAAGAGGGTGGTATCAAGTCCTTCCATTTTTTACAAATTTCTCTCATGGCCAGAAGCATGGGGTAAAAAATAAGATGTTTAGCAGGACCCATAACCCCATCCGTAACACCAAATATTGCAAGTGCGGGGTTTATCATGATTTGGCGGCCCAAAGAAGTTGAAAGTGAAGAACTTATAGAATCCCAAAAGGAAAACAAAAACGGGCAGTCAAAAAACATGTGTGAGTCCAAGGCAGCCATTGCCCCACATCTTGCACAGGCTACCAATGAATCTTTTTGAGAGCCTCTGTGGTGAATAATAAGCCCTATGCAGAGTTAAGAGATGATTCCTTCGGAGCCATGCTGGTTTGACGGTATCCCACAATAACTTGAAGGAATTAAGCCAAAGGCTTTCCACATCTTGGTCCAGAAAGGAGGTCCCAGAGTTTCTCGGGCAGTTGAAATTCACCGTCAATCTCCTCTAGAATTGAGTGGTACCAAAACGAGATCTCCTTTCTGGCCGGAATTTTGTCAAGAAGTAGGAACTCTAGATGGCTACCCCCCTACTGGGAATCCACTCTTGACAATGGCCTGTGAGTGAGCCCAACTAGCAATCTGTAGGTATTTAAACCTAGAAAGGTTTAGCCCAATTCTATGATTCAGAGATTCCCATGGTACCAGGCCTCCTTCTACAAACAAATCGCCCCAAACTTCCAACCCTGCCTCTCTCAAGGGCAAAGCAAGGCTATCCCCATACCAATCCGGGCTCCCAGGTGAATCCCACAGAGGTGCCTTCCTAGAGAAATACCCTAGCCTTATAGAACTCCTGAGCTTGGACCATGTTATAGCCATGCCCTGCAAAACCTTTAGTTTTATCTTTAAAAAAAATGTAGGCTCTCCAAATTTAAACAAAAAACCCTCCTGTGCTGAACTTACCCCACTAAGCATGGCCCTAAGTATGCAGCCAATCCCGATGTCAGTAGGCATCTTCAATAGCATGCAGGAATGAGTGAGTTGGAATGCCCATTCATACAATTGGAGATCCGGGGCTGCTAGTCCTCCCTTTTCTCTACGACGCCTACGTTTGTTCCATGCAATCCTGGGTATATGCTGAGCCCAAATAAAGCAAGTAATATCACTCTGTAACTTAGATAACAATAAGGGTTCAAAGTAAAGAGGAATGGCATTGGTATGGCATGGTGGAGAAGTGTGGCTCACTGGTTAGAGGAGGCAGACCTGGAAGCAGAGGTCAGCCCGGGACCAGGGTTCAATTCCCGGCTCCGCGGGGTCTTGAGTCCTAAAATGTCCATGGACTCGACAATTCTCGCTCCGGTGCCTACTCGATTCACGGGTTCACACTCTGTGACTCTGGGCAATAGCTTGCTTAATCTCCGCAACGGCCCCTCGCGGCGGGATGCCTGGCTTTCACCTTGCGGATACCCTGCCGGGGTTATCTCACAGGGGAATACCAGGACGGGTTCCCTAAGCAAGCGCTTAGAAACCGCTTGGTGATTTGCGCTATATAAATTCCTGTACATTTACATTTACATTTACATTAAACAAAAAAGTGATTTTTGGTAAGATAGACATCTTACAAGGTTTACTCTTCCTAGAATGGACAAAGGGAGCGAAGACCATAATCGTATAAGTTTTCGATAAACTTTAGCTACAGCAGAAAAATTATTTTCAACAATCTTGTTAACATCATGAACAATGTTTAGCCCAAGGTACCACATTTTTTGACTGTGCTGCACACCTGCCCCCAAATCCTTGTCATTCCACACCATGATCTCTTTTTTAGAGGCATTAACCTCATAACCAGAGATTTCACCAAAATCCTGTGCCTGTTTAATAACCGATGGCAGGGCTGTACGTAATCCTAAGGAATAAATCAGGATGTCATCAGCGTACAGGGCCACCCTCCTTTCCCATTTGCTGTACCTAAAAGGCTTGATATTAAGGTCGCCCCTCAGCCGTTGGGCGAAGGGTTCGATATATAGGTCAAACAGGAGAGGGAAAAGAGGGCCGTCCTGACGTGTTCCCCTTGTGATGTTCAATGGGTCTGATAGTACTCCATTCACCAAGAGACAGGCTGAAGGATTCTGGTATAGCAATCTTACTGCTCGGCGAAATCTATCTCCGATGTTAAATCTACCTAAGCCCCCTGTCGAAGGCCTTAGTTGCGTCGAGCGTAAGAACAGCCAAGGGGAGGGAGTCAGTGGATGCCATGTCAATTGCCCCTATAAGATCGTAGGTAAATTCAAATAGTTGTCAGCCCTTAACAAAGCACCTCTGGTCTTGGTGCAAGATGTCACCTGCAACCGACCCCAATCTGTTGGCAATATTAGAGGCGAAGATTTTCTAGTCGACATTTAAGATGGAAATTGGTCTATACGACCCACAATTTGAAGCTGGTTTACCCGGTTTTAAAATCAAAGTTATGGACGCACTATCCCAAGAAGCAGGGGGTGACATCCCTCCTGGAGGATCTGGTTAAATAATATAGTTAGAAAGGGAACAATTGCCTGCTCCAAAGCACTATAGATCTCGGCGGGAAGGCCATCCAGGCCTGCCGCCTTTCCCTTCTTGCTACTCAGAATAGCAGCTTTGACCTCGTCCTGGGTAATAACCCGATCTAATGAGGCACGTTGTTCCAAGGTCAGAGATGGCAATGGGATCTTCTTAAACCAGTCCTCGATACAATCCGCCTCAATATATTCATCCTCATGATAAATATCTTGGAAAAATAGCCGAAAACTTCTCCTAATGTCCTCGTCTGAAGAGTAAACCACATTGTCATGGGTGATTGAGTCAATAATATTTCGAGCCTGCTCAGTTTTTGCTTTCCAGGATAAGAGTCTCCCTGCCCCTTCTCCGTACTGAAAATGAGCAATTTTACTGGTTTCCCACCTTTGGAGAACGCGTGCATTCAACACTGAACCCAAATGCTGCTTTACCTGCAGTAACTTGTTTTGCAGTTCCTGAAAGGTATTGGTGAAAGCAGCTGAATACGAATCGATTTCCCCTTGTATCTTGACAATTTCAGCCTCACAAGACGATACCTCCTCTCTATGAAGCTTCCTCCTATAATTGACCCTGTTAGTTATTTGGCCCCTTAAGAAGGCCTTAAAGGAGTCCCAAACACATCCCAGCGAAGCTGAGCCGATGTTCGTATTCATAAAGAACTCGGCTTCCATTACTAAAAAGGAAGTATCCTCTGGTACTGAAAGAAGTGAACGTCAAATGACCAAATTCTAGGGGAAACATTGGGAAAACCTTCCACTACCATACAAACAGTAGAACAATCTGATAGATGAGAGGGGAGGTAAAATATGTTTTTAACTACATTTTCCAATTTCTAGCTAATCAGAATAAAATCAATTCTTGATTGGTGGTGATATTTGTAGTTACGAAATGAAACACCCAGTTGTTGACCCGTCCTAATTTACCAAATATCTGAATAGCCATACTGCTTCATATTATCCAATAAAAAAGCCCTAGTTTTAGAAGGAATTGAGGCCCGACTGTTAGATGATTTATCAAGAAGGGGAGTCAAAACTATATTGAAATCCCCAGCCCAAATGGTGGGCTCTGGAAAGGATAATAGATGCGAAAAGATGGACTTCAAGACCAAGGGGTCATCCTGGTTCGGACCATAATGTCCTACTATTCTAATTTGTGCCCCTGCAATGTTTACTGTTGCAATGACCCATCTGCCACCTGGGTCTGCTAATTTAGATATAAGTCGGGCTTTTATAGATTTCTTAAAAAGCATCGTAACTCCCCTATTATTCATGGTTTGTGTTGTTGAAATACATAAATCAACTCATCTATTTTTTTTACCAAGGAAAGCATCTCCGGTTCCATCAAATGGGTCTCCTGGAGAACAATGACCTGTGCATCAGAATCACGAAGATATTGCAAAATCTTGTCCCTTCTGGGCCTGGTGCGAAGGCCATTAATATTCTTGGAGAGAATCCGTATATTATTCATTAAAAAAAGTTGCCTCCCCCCTTTATCTTTCCAACTGCCAGCCAGAGCCCACCGAAGACCACCCGACACTGCGATAATATACTGATTCCACCAAGCACCTCTCTAATAACAAAAAAGAAAAACAGTACCAAGCAGAAAATGAGGACATTTTTAAATTTTTTCCCTTGCAACACCCACCCACTAACCCCGTGCCCTAATCTACCCGCACCCCCCCGCCCCCCATAGGAAACCCTTGCCCTATCTATCTGGAACAAGTCCAAAAGATAATGCCCCTCCGGACTTCCGCCGTTTTTACTATCTGCTAAGAGCCCAAGATGCCAAAGGATTAATAGGTTGCCACAAAATGATAATTCAGACTCAATATACCTATATTCAATTTTTTTTTATTTTAAAAAACCTAAGACAAGCTTTTTTTTGTGATGCCCTTTTTCCAGATTTTCCAGAGGTAAATTAAATGTATAGGGAAGGAGACTCAAGTCGAGGGTCAGCACTGGCTCGGGGCTAACCTGATGGACTTTTCTCACTCCCCAAAACCAGCAATAGTTCGTCAGCAGCCTGTACAGATCTGATGCTGTGCATTTTATTGTAATGCATGATTTTTAGTGTAGCTGGGAACATGAGTTGTGCTACTGCCCCTAATTTCCTAAAAGCGTCTAGCCTCCTCCCCAACTCCCACTGTTTATCCAAGGTTACCCTGGATAAATCTGATCTTATCTGGAAGGTAAACCCCTTTCCACTCAGGGATTTCTGCTTCAGGGCTTGATTAAGGATAACCTCTTTAAGAGAGTAAGTATGAAAATTAGCTAGAATTTTTCTAGGTTTAGATCTTTGTGGATTCTTCCTAAAGGGGTCCCTATGAATTTGTTGAATGTCAGTACCTAGCTCTTCAGCTGACTGCCCCAGCCATAAAGACTCTCTTAAGAGCATGATGATGAACTGCTTTATGTCGGTACCCTCACTCCCATCGGGAACACTAAGGATTCGGAGGTTACAGCGCCGAGCATTGTTCTCCAAGCTCTCCATTCTCTCAGACAGGGCAAGATCTTCTTTTCTAAAGTTAGCAATGTCAGCCTTGGCCTGATCCAGATGTAATGAAAGTCCCGCCACCGTATCTTCTAACACCGCTGTTTGGGCATTCAGTTCATCGATTTTGTTGTCTAAGGATTCGCAGAAATTCCTAATTTCTGTCTGATTGGCGGCTGCAACCTCGAACCCCTTTTTTATATCTGATGACAGAGATCAGAACATGGATTCCAAAGAGGCTTCCACCAATCCACCACTAGCCTTACCCAGCGAACTGCTCGACATTAAGGCCATACTCTTCTGCAGAGCCTCTCCCTACTTTGATGCTTCTACTACCACCAATGTCTCTAATACCCGCAGTGGTTGCTGTGGTTCTAAGACCAGTACATCCGGACTTCCTCCAGCTTCTAATTCTTTCGCAACAGCCTCCATGGCATCCTCCTTGCTAGATACCCCATTGCTAACGTCAGGCTTTTTACCCCCCAATGAAAGCCCGTCAGTATCCATTAAGAAGAGAGGGACCGGGGAAAGAGGAGAAATTGGCCCAGACGGTAGTAGCTCTTTCGCCAGGTCTAAGACTCGTGGGACCACTTTAAAGTAGGATCTTAGAGATGGTGTTATTCTTGAGCCAAAAATAGCGGCAGCCTTAGTTGCCTTTGCCAACTTACACTCTTTTGAGCGTTTAGCTTTAAATTCGCCGCATAAAAACGTAGAACTTTTGCTTTTTTTACTAGCACCAATGGGACTAAGACGTAGCGTCTGAACCTTCTCACTCTTACTTAACTCTAGTGCAGGGTTGTTGTTTCCAGTCACTTCTTTTTTCTTTGATTGATATTGATTTTTAGCCCCTCACTTGCCTTTTTTCTTTCCTGTACAAGGCGCCAGCCCCGCTACCACTAAGCCGGTTATATCGTCTTGCTCCTGCTCACCGCTCACCTCAGTCCCACTATACTTCTCCGGCTGTTGTGCTGTCATCCACTCAGCCTCCTTTTTGCTCACGTCTCCTCTACCCTCAGAGGACCCGGAAGCACTGCCCGAGTGCCCTGGAGGAGACTCCATATTCTATGCCCCCTGCGCAGCTCCAGGGCGGCCACTCTCCAATGCAGCAAACCTGGCAACGGACCCAGAAGCAAGTCCGGTGAAAGAGGACCAGCCTCTCACAAAGCACATGGGGGGGGGGGCAAACCCAGCGAGCCTGGATGAGCCTTTGAACGAAGGACGCAGTGGGACGCCGAATTGCCGACCTCGCTACATGCCCAGGTAGGGGTTTATTTAAAAAAAATATATAAACGGTATATACGAAATATCTTCATGTATGGGTGATAATTAGCATATTTGTGCTATAATGCACTAATTTGCATCTCAGGCATCAATCCACGGAAAAGCAAAAAAGCACTGCGGGAGCCTGGGTTCGGAGCACTGCAGTCGTTCAACTTGCTGTCGCCATGTTTCCCCAATCAGCTATGACAATATGGATTTTTTATAGATATCACTTTCAAAGTAGATTTCCAGTAGATATCACTTACAATGTGGATTTCTTATAGATATCACTTACAATGTAGATTTTTTACCGATACCACTTGCAATGTAGATTTCTTATAGATATCACTTACAATGTGGATTTCTGATAGATCACTTACGATGTTGGTTTCTTATAGATATCACTTACAATGTGGATTTCTTATAGATCACTTACAATGTTGATTTCTTATAGATACCACTTACAATGTAGAATTCTTGTAGAAATCACTTACAATTTGGATTTCTTACAGATATCTGTCTGATTCTGAGAAAACTCCGTACAAACTTGACTGCACAGGAACAGAGATGCTTTTTCCCAAATCCACCCTGAACAACAACCCAGGGCTCGATTAACACGAGACTCTCGATTATTATCCTGAGGGGAAGGGGGATGTTGGATAAAATAACAAACTGAGAGAGAAGAGAAGAGACTGTTTCTGGTTGGTTCCTGTTCCCTTGTCCGACCTGCAGACCTTCTTACAATTGGAACCTGAAGAGGAAAAGGATTATTAATGTCCGTCCTATTCAGCCCTACTCTCCTTTTAACTCTTATTACTTATAACTAACCTACCTATTGACCTCCAGGAACTAGCCTCTCTTCTGCGTAGTTGGCTAAGACTTGAATATTATCCTACGCCTACTCTCACTCTTCTTAGCCTATTACTGTTCAATAAAACAAGATGGTTAGTGTTTATATTATTCCTAGCCTAGAACTACTAATGTATATTTGTTAAGGTACTTACTATTGTTTATTGACTGGAATCGTTTTTATGATAACTATGATATGCTTTTCATAGATATGTCCTTTCTGTCGCTCTCTGTAACTATGTTATGCCTCTCTTCCTTTATTAGGTCTGGCGTTATCACGGGTGACCTTCAGGTAAGTTCAATAGTTTTAGAAATTCTTATTATATTACATTGATGTCCTTTCTGTTGCTCTCTGTAACTAACCAATGTCTCTCTTCTTTTATTAGGACTGGCGCTATCACTCGTGTCCTTCAGGTAAGTTCTATTCTTTAGAGAAATTCATATTTATATTATATTGTCTCTAGCCAGATATAATGTCTTTCGTAAATATCACTTATCTCAACTCTTCTTTTTTCTTTCACAGGTGTTCAGGACAAGACTCCAGTTAATGCCTCTCTCTTCAGCATCGGCTGAGTCGGAGTGGAGCTCTCACCTTTCTCCTCAGCTACAAAACACTTAACACGTAAATCACGTCTGTTGCGGCGAACCGCCTGGATAATATCGAATTGGTAAGGTTTTCCAAAAATCTTATCTTTCTTTCATCGGGATTCTGCTCACAGGATTTACGCTACCGCTCTGGCCAAATTCCTCGGTGAAGTGCGTAGCTCGTTGACAGAGCGCGCCTCACCTGAGCTGCGGTGCGGAAGAGACGAAACACTAGACAGCTAACACCACGCGACATCAGCGGCCATCTTAGAGTGCCGAGATCGCGTTAATGCGGACCAGGAAGCTCCTTTTAGCTTTCTGCTTCTCTTTCCTGACTTGTAGTGCGTTATTGTGGACAATAGGGGAGTGAGGGTTCTGACAATATCACTTACAATGTAGATTTCTTATAGACATCATTTACAATGTGGATTTCTTATAGATATCACTTTCAATGTGGATTTCTTATAGATATCACTTACAATGTAGATTTCTTACAGGTATCAATTACAATGTAGATTTCTTACAGATATCACTTGCAATGTGGATTTCTTACAGATATCACTTACAATGAAGATTTCTTATAGATATCACTTACCATGTGGATTTCTTATAGATATAACTTACAATGTAGAGTTCTTATATCTATATCTTACAATGTGGATTTTGTATGGATATCACTTACAATGTGGCTCTCTTTTAGATAACACTTACAATGTAGATTCCTTATAGATATCACTTTCAATGTGGATTTCTTACAGATATCACTTACCATCTAGAATTCTTATAATTATCACTTACAATGTGGATTTCCCATAGATATCACTTACAATGTAGATTTCTTACTGATATCACTTATAATGTGGATTTCTTATAGATATCACTTACAATGTAGATTTTGTATAGATATCACTTACAATTCTGATTTCTTATAGATATCACTTGTAATGTTAGTTTCTTATAGTTATCACTTGCAATGTGGATTTCTTATAGACATCACTTACAATGTGGATTTCTTATAGATATCACTTACAATGTAGATTTCTAGTAGAAATCACAATGTAGATTTCTAGTAGATATCACTTACAATGTAGATTTCTTATAGATATCACTTACAATGTAGATTTCTTATAGATATCACTCACAATGTGGATTTCTTATAGATATCACTTAGAATGGATATTTCTTACAGATACAACTTACAATGTAGATTTCTTATAGATATCACTTAGTACGTGGATTTCTCTTAGATATCACTTACAATGTGGATTTCTCATAGATATCACTTACAATGTGGATTTCTTATAGATATCACCTACAGTGTAGATTTCTTATAGACATCATTTACAATGTTGATTTTTTATAGATATCGCTCACAATGTAGATTTTTAGTAGATATCACTTACAATGTGGATTTCTTATAGATATCACTTACATTGTAGATTTCTTATAGATATCACTTACAATGTAGATTTCTTATAGACATCATTTACAATGTGGATTTTTTATAGATATCTCTCACAATGTAGATTTCTTATAGATATCACTTACCATGTGGATTTCTTATAGATATAACTTACAATGTAGAGTTCTTATATCTATATCTTACAATGTGGATTTTGTATGGATATCACTTACAATGTGGCTCTCTTTTAGATAACACTTACAATGTAGATTCCTTATAGATATCACTTTCAATGTGGATTTCTTACAGATATCACTTACCATCTAGAATTCTTATAATTATCACTTACAATGTGGATTTCCCATAGATATCACTTACAATGTAGATTTCTTACTAATATCACTTATAATGTGGATTTCTTATAGATATCACTTACAATGTAGATTTTGTATAGATATCACTTACAATTCTGATTTCTTATAGATATCACTTGTAATGTTAGTTTCTTATAGTTATCACTTGCAATGTGGATTTCTTATAGACATCACTTACAATGTGGATTTCTTATAGATATCACTTACAATGTAGATTTCTAGTAGAAATCACAATGTAGATTTCTAGTAGATATCACTTACAATGTAGATTTCTTATAGATATCACTTACAATGTAGATTTCTTATAGATATCACTCACAATGTGGATTTCTTATAGATATCACTTAGAATGGATATTTCTTACAGATACAACTTACAATGTAGATTTCTTATAGATATCACTTAGTACGTGGATTTCTCATAGATATCACTTACAATGTGGATTTCTCATAGATATCACTTACAATGTGGATTTCTTATAGATATCACCTACAGTGTAGATTTCTTATAGACATCATTTACAATGTTGATTTTTTATAGATATCGCTCACAATGTAGATTTTTAGTAGATATCACTTACAATGTGGATTTCTTATAGATATCACTTACATTGTAGATTTCTTATAGATATCACTCACAATGTGGATTTCTTATAGATATCACTTAGAATGGATATTTCTTACAGATACAACTTACAATGTAGATTTCTTATAGATATCACTTAGTACGTGGATTTCTCTTAGATATCACTTACAATGTGGATTTCTCATAGATATCACTTACAATGTGGATTTCTTATAGATATCACCTACAGTGTAGATTTCTTATAGACATCATTTACAATGTTGATTTTTTATAGATATCGCTCACAATGTAGATTTTTAGTAGATATCACTTACAATGTGGATTTCTTATAGATATCACTTACATTGTAGATTTCTTATAGATATCACTTACAATGTAGATTTCTTATAGACATCATTTACAATGTGGATTTTTTATAGATATCTCTCACAATGTAGATTTCTTATAGATATCACTTACCATGTGGATTTCTTATAGATATAACTTACAATGTAGAGTTCTTATATCTATATCTTACAATGTGGATTTTGTATGGATATCACTTACAATGTGGCTCTCTTTTAGATAACACTTACAATGTAGATTCCTTATAGATATCACTTTCAATGTGGATTTCTTACAGATATCACTTACCATCTAGAATTCTTATAATTATCACTTACAATGTGGATTTCCCATAGATATCACTTACAATGTAGATTTCTTACTAATATCACTTATAATGTGGATTTCTTATAGATATCACTTACAATGTAGATTTTGTATAGATATCACTTACAATTCTGATTTCTTATAGATATCACTTGTAATGTTAGTTTCTTATAGTTATCACTTGCAATGTGGATTTCTTATAGACATCACTTACAATGTGGATTTCTTATAGATATCACTTACAATGTAGATTTCTAGTAGAAATCACAATGTAGATTTCTAGTAGATATCACTTACAATGTAGATTTCTTATAGATATCACTTACAATGTAGATTTCTTATAGATATCACTCACAATGTGGATTTCTTATAGATATCACTTAGAATGGATATTTCTTACAGATACAACTTACAATGTAGATTTCTTATAGATATCACTTAGTACGTGGATTTCTCATAGATATCACTTACAATGTGGATTTCTCATAGATATCACTTACAATGTGGATTTCTTATAGATATCACCTACAGTGTAGATTTCTTATAGACATCATTTACAATGTTGATTTTTTATAGATATCGCTCACAATGTAGATTTTTAGTAGATATCACTTACAATGTGGATTTCTTATAGATATCACTTACATTGTAGATTTCTTATAGATATCACTTACAATGTAGATTTCTTATAGACATCATTTACAATGTGGATTTTTTATAGATATCTCTCACAATGTAGATTTTTAGTAGATATCACTTATAATGTGGATTTCTTATAGATATCACTTACAATGTAGATTTCCAGTAGATATCGCAATGTAAATTTCTAGTAGATATCACTTACACTGTGGATTTCTTATAGATATCACTTACAGTGTAGATTTCTTATAGATATCACTTAGAATGTATATTTCTTACAGATATCTATTATAATGTAGATTTCTTATAGATATCACTTACAATGTGAATTTCTTACAGCTATCACTTACAATGAAGATTTCTTATAGATGTCACTTACAATATGGATTTCCTATAGATATCAGTTACAATGTAATTTTCTTATAGATATCACTTACAATGTGGATTCCTTATAGATATCACTTACAATGTAGATGTCTTATAGATATCACTTACAATGTAGATTTCGTACTTATCTCACTTACAATGTGGATTTCTTACAGCTATCACTTACAATAAAGATTTCTTATAGACATCACTTACAATGTGGATTTCTTATAGATATCAGTTACAATGTAGATTTCTTACTGATATCACTTGCAATGTGGATCTCTTATAGATATCACTTACAATGTAGATTTCTTACAGTTATCATTTACAATGTGTATTTCTTATAGATATCACTTACAACGTAGATTTCATACAGATATCACTTGCAATGTAAGTGCTGCGAGGCCTCAGGGTAGTTATGCGCTATACAAATGTAATTTTTCATTTCATTTCATTTCATTTCAATGTAGATTTCTAGTAGACACCACTTACAATGTAGATTTCTTATAGATATCACTTACAATCTGGATTTCTTACAGATATCACTTACAAAGGGATTTCATATGCATATCACTTACAATGTGGATTTCTTACAGGTATGACTTACAATGTAGATTTATTTCAATTCAATTCAGTAATCTTTATTCGGATATACTATATCCATAAAAGCACAAACAATTCTCACAAAATTAATCACTCAAACATTTACATAAAAACATCGTCCTAGTTTAAAACATACATCATAGCTTTGTCTATATAAAAGCAATTCGATAAATGAACAGAAAGTTGTCATGGATGTATCAAGTTATATATATACCAGCATCATATGACAAAGTGCCAAAGTACAAAATGCAGATGGTTTGGGGGGGAATAGGAGCAGGGATATATCAAGTTATATATATATATAGCAGCATCAGATGATAAGTGCCAGAATGCAAAGGGCAGATGGTTTTGGAGGAATAGCAGCAGGGGAAAATAAGCTATTAAATAAAAACATCTAATTTGGTACACTTATCTGGGATTCATAGAAGCACATGAACGAATGTCCATTTTCAAAAAGTACAAACACGAAGTGTTAAGTTTACCCCATTAACCTGGAGGATAGTCCCATAGTCAGCCTTAAAATCCATTATACCATTTGCCCTAAAAATCGGAATCAAGAGATGCTTTCTGTACTTTTGATAAAAATTACAAAAGAACCGAAAATGCAGTATGGATTGCTTACCTAGGTTGCCACAGGGGCAGAGCAGTTCCTCAATATTAGGTTCGAAGCCTAGGGGAAAACACAACACTTATTTTAATGTGCTAGATCTAATGCGAAAGAGCAAACTTCATTCCCAGCGGGTAATATCCCTTAAAAGGTAACTAACTTGTAAATAAGAGGGAGGGCCTCCGTTATCTACCATTGATATATAACGTGCGATGGAAGCTTTAGAGAGAACTTGTGTGTATCTTATGTCCCCATAATATTTATATATAGCTTCTCAAATAGTCTTTTTATTGATTCCATCTAAGTGGTCTGGATTATGAAAAATATATCCAAAATGTACTCTTCTTAGACTTGCCTTTACTTCAGCGAGCCATGGTATATATCCACCCTTATTGCATTTTAAACAGTCGATTATAATTTCCCCGGTTAACAAGGCTGGCGGGTTTTGCCAAACCTTCAACCAAAACAGGGCAGAGCGGGTCCTCACGTAATCCTCTAGGTAAGATAATTTTAGCTCATTATGACAGACAAAGGATGAAGAAGAGATAGGTATCCCCAGTATTCTCCTACAAAATCTATTTTCTTCAACCTGGATGCTTTTAGTATTTATAAAGCCCCAGATTTTAGCCCTAAATGTTATAGTGGGTATGCACTGTGTTCAATAAATTGTGAGTAGGGACAACACTACCTCAATTATTTTCGGTTGGGGAGATTTAAAATGTAATTAACTGCCTTTGAAAATTTGCTCCACCGATATACCAAAGGGGGTGCCCAGGATCCATTGTCTGAAAATTGAAGACCCAGATATGGGAAAGTGCGTGTGTGTAGCAAGGTTTCAGAACCAGAAGTAACAGCATTAATAACACATTAAATAGATTTCTTAAAATTCGTACAAAGGTTCAGGCCATTCATAAAATCAACAAAACCCCAAACTAATATGCGCAGAGCGTTGGGTGTTTGGCCCAATAAAACAGCATTATCAGCATATAAAAGGGCCGGCAGTTTATTACCATTAATCGTTGGGACATCTGTTGTCAGGTCAGACAATACGTTATGTAACACATTAATATATAAAATAAAGAAGAGTGGGGCTAAGACGCACCATTGCCTTACGCCTCTTCCGACCACTATGTCCCCTGAAACTGCCCCATCCACACTTTTCTTACCCGTGCCCTTAGATCCCTGTGTAAGTATGCTAAAAAGTACACCATGTACTCATCCAACCCGTAGTCTAAAAGGCATTTCCAAAGCCAAGATCTATTAACAGAATCAAAGGCCGGGCTAAGATCCATGAATGCTAGGTAGATGGGGCCGTGTCAAGCTATGGTGTATTTACCTATGATCAAATTGAGGTTGAGACACTGTTCCACCATTCCAAGATTACTTCAGAAACCTAGCTGGCATCTATTTAAAATATTTTCCTCCTCGGCCCAAGTTCTGATTTTGTTAAATAGTGCCCCCCCCCCAATATCTTAAGGGTATTATCGATTAAGGAAATTGGTCTGTAACAGGTCGGGTTGGATCTGTCTCCCTTTTTAAAAACAGGAACAATAACAGATGTAGACCATGTATTGGGGATTTTAGTTATTGTCAGGTTATTAACAAAGTTAAGTAAAAGAGAGGCCCAGAACTCTTATCTAAATTTTATAAGATCAATAGGGAGCCCATCTGGGCCAGGGTCCGTGTTACCCAGAGATGGTTAATCGCGTCCGCAACATCTGATACTGATATTTGAATTTGGGTAACAACAAAATTATCAATGGTATCTTCACACTGAGACGTAGCAGCATATATATTGGAAAAATGAGTTACCCAAGCTACACTCCTTATGTTACAACTCAACGGAGTGAGTGTATTGCCCAGTGATCTCAGTGACTTGGCAGCTGGCCAAAAAACATTTGAGTTATTAAATCTTGCAGCACAAACCAAGTTGTTCCATTGTTCTTTTTAGGATCTCGTCTTTCCTCTGCTTAGTTACTCTTATGTAAGCATGCCTCAGTGATCTAATTAGTTTAAAAGCCCTAGGGGAAGCAGAGAGAGCAGGTCTAAGCTCTCTTTTTGCCTTGGAGCAAGTGCAGTTAAGCCACCTATGGTTAGAATTAGATGCAAGTACAGGTCTTGAAATCAGTTCTTGATGCCTGCACATAAATAAACAAAAGGAGAGACTACCTCTGGATTAGGTATTTAAAAAAATGGGTTTTACCCAAAAATGGTTCTGGACCTGGGTACTTAGTGATATCAAAGACAATGGTCCTAGAACCTAGTTCAAACAAAGCTGTGAATGAAAAAGCATTATTAATAGTCATTTGTCAAAGTACAACGGAATTTAGTGCAATATTGTTTTTAACAAACACCTTAAGCCTTAGTCAATAGTTTAGACATCAAATGTAAAGTCAAACAGCAACAAACCAAATAGTTTTTTGTATTCACCAAATAATGTAATGTATTCAGTTTCAGGTGAATTGTCAAGTATTATTCAAGTTTTTCAAAAAGAGAAAGGTTGCTCCAGGGGGGAACACCGTATTGGAACTCAGGGCGTACCAATGCATTAAAAGCTGATAGAACTGGCTGCAGGGAGGACCTCCATATTTTGCCTAAATTGTTTAAAGCCCCATACTGAAGAGAGATCCTTTGATTTATATCTATCCACTTCTTCCACTCTGACCTCTCCCAATTTCCAGTACAGGGAGGACTTCTTTTTTCCCAATACCATTATCTTGGTCTTTTCAAAATTGACTGTGAGGCATTTTTTTAGGCAATATTCATGAAAAATATCCAGATTTATTTGCAAGCCCAGCTCTGTCACGTCCATTATCACAAAGTCATCTGCATATAACAGATAAGATAGATGAGTTCTTCCCATGTTAGGACTTACCCCCCCTGCACTACTCAATGTGTTAAGTAAGTCTGATAAAAATAAGGAAAATACCAGTGGGGCTAGGACACAACCCTGCCGCAAACCATTCATCATCTTAATTTTGTTAGATAGGGTTCCCTGGGTATCCATGATAACCCTGGCCCAGTTACTCGAGTGCATTTCCTGTATTAGAGCGAGTACTGCCTTGTTGATTCTGAGCTCCTTTAAAATACTCCACAGCCGCTCGGAAATCTACGAAGCAGCAAAACAGATTACCTCGCACCTCAATTGCCTTCTTTGCCATTGCCCAACAACGGAGGCAATGGTCAATGGTTGAATGGCCTTCCTGGAACCCACCTTGCTCTATTGGTATTAGATTATATTGCTCTGCACAGGATTTCACTACGCCTAGTAGTATTTTAGAAAAATCTTTCTCTCCTACAACCAGCAAGCTTGTTAGGCAGTAATTTTGGGGTAGTGTAGCATCCTCTTTTTTATAAATTGGCCTCACAATCGCCCCCTTCCAACTTTCTGGGAAAACACCAGAGGTTATAATATGCTGAAAGGTAGCATTTAGAAACCTTGCCCACCAATCTGTGCTATTTTTCAATATGCAAGTAGGTTATCTGGGCCTGCAGCTTTAGTAAGCTTTAGGAATTGAATAGTTTATTTTATGTTTTGAATGGCGAAGTACAGCCCTTGTAGTTCTGACTCCTCGTACCTTATTTCCAGGGTCTTTTCCCTATTTGAACCATTGTACAGTTTACTCAAATGGCTGGCTCAGTCGTCTTCACCTACTAAGCACCGCATTTCCTCCTGTTTGTTTCCCCTCTTTTACCAGGCGCCAGAATGATCTTATATAATTTGTGTTTATCACATCTAACATTGTATTCCAATTTTTGGCCATATATTCTAATTTACTACCCCTCACTTGCAATGTGGATTTTTTATAGATATCACTTACAATGTAGACTTCTTATAGATATCACTTACAATGTGGATTTCTTACAGATATCACTTACAATGTGGATTTCTTATAGATATCACTTACAATGTAGATTTCTTACAGGTATCACTCACAATGTAGATTTCTTATAGATGTCACTCACAATGTAGATTTCTTACTGATATCACTTATAATGTAGATTTCTAGGAGATATTGCTTACAATGTAGATTTCTTATAGATATCACTTACAATGTGGATTTCTTATAGATATCACTTGCAATGTAGATTTCCAAGATGGCCGCGGGGACAGAGGTATGACATCGAGCTCCGGGGTTACAGGAATACTATTCTCATACTATCCCCAGGACTCCCCTCGCACCCTCGCAAAACCTCAACCAACAACACATACCAGTCCATAAGCTGCAAATTGGTATCCTCGGAACCACGCTCTGGACCCTCCGCCGACTCCGTTGATCCCCTCCTCGCTTCCTCCTCAGGAGTACGGATTGTCCTGCCGGCCGACTCCACAGCAGTAAGTCTGATCCCGCCGCTGCATCTGAAGACATCAACCTCCCTGGTCATGCAAACCGCCTCGGGCCTCCAACAGAGTGGAAGGGTGTTTCTCCGACACGGGATTCCAACAATCAAGAATCAAGAGACCCACTGCTACGCTGCCCAACCCAAAATGGCGGCTTTCCACCCCAGTGAAGCCTGACTCCGTAACGTACTCCAGCCATTCCGGAAACGCAAACCGCCCCGGGACCAATCCACAGTCCCAAGAGCGTGAAGTGCCAATCCGCTGACCCGGGAACACAACAGGGAGAGTCAAGGGACCCGCTGCTGCGCTGCCTGACTCAAAATGGCGACCCACCACCCCAGTTAAGCCTCCTCTCCCCCCCGGAGCTCTACTGCCCTAACACACAACGTCTTCCCGACCCCGGAAAGAAATCTCCTCCATCCATCACCGGAAAATAAACTCCGGCACCCGATGCCTGCTTAAAGTGTCTATCTGCAGTGGAACCCGCGATACTGGCATCCAACAACGGGAGGCACGGAGCTTGTGAGTGCGATGCCTGATACAAAAATGGTGACCTCCCCTGACCACTAAACTCCCCATTCGCTGGCAATAAGTCCGCTGGAGCCCTCACCACTCGCTCACTGTTCTTTCAACGACTGCTTAACCCGCAGAAACCCAGAAGCTTCGGACAGCAGCTCCAAGCACTCCAACCACAGACAGCTCTCTGCCTGTCTCCAAAATGGCAGCACCCCGCTCCCATTAACCCCTGTACCGCCGAAGAACTAATTGAAGCCCCCCTCCGGACGTGTACCTTTTTGCCATGGTGTGCTCATCCATCCACCTTCCGCCCACAGCACCCTATCAGATCCTGGCAGCAATGATGCCCACCAAGCAACAGTCGTCAACAGGCTGCAATCACGGTGGATTTAGCTCCTGACGAACATTGGCAGCAACCTAATCGCACCAACCTACAAGCTATTTCAGCATTCTGGTGAGTACCAGATCTAACCCCAGAGGAAGGGTCCACCCATTGAATCAGTATCTGTGGAAACGCTATCCATGGACATAGAGTTACATGTCCTGTGACTGCGATGGCTCACTCTAAAATGGCGGTTCGCAACCTTTGCCCTCTCGGCTATTAACACTACCAATCATCTCTTCCCACCCTCCTTTGTATCTCCCTGATCCCCACACCAACCCCGCACAAGCAGTCAACACAGCACTCGTCATCCCCCTCATATCTATGACTCCTGTACCCAGGATGTCAACCCCCTCCTGGTGTGCAGTCTCCCCCCTACTACCTACAGGAGTTCATAACAACCCCCCAAGCCCTCCCAAAATGACATACAACAATGGGGAATCAATGACGGAGCTCCCATTTCTCCCATATAGCAATCACGCCCTAGCCTCCTAACAGAATTGACAGTCCCATCCACACCCATACAGGTGGAGCTGAACTCGAAAGAGCTACCTCCCCTATTGGTCACAATGCCTTCTATCACTCCAACCACCCTCCGCTCTCCCACCCTTAACCTCCTCAAACCCCATGGCCCGAACTCCTTCGCCATAAGCTTTCCCCCAAAGCAAGAAGAAACTTAAAACACGAACTGATCAAACAACACCCAGAAACACTCTTTGTGGACATCTACCACTGCTCCTCCAAAGGCCAGCTGAAAATGGATCTCATTTTCCATACGGTCAGACCGGAAAATTGGAAGTCCGTTCTCATATCACATCTCCACATTTTCAAATCTACCAACACCCCCCACAGCTGCAAACTGACATTCTCAGCACCCAATCGCCCTTTACGCAGCGGCAACACCTCGGTGACTATATACCATAACGGCACAATCCTAATCCAAGCCAACAATGACAACCTAGAGGCATGTGACTCCCTCTTCCCCTCGCTTTGCAATGCTCTCTCTCATGCTCGCCTCCCCTGACCATCTCACCACCTAACCCTAGACACATCAAACTACAATAGGATTCCAGAATCCTCTCCCACTCCCAACGCCAATAACGCCACCCTTCCCCTCCTTGACACCCACCCCAACCCTTCCCCCTTGAGCCCAACACACACAGTTCCCACCCTCACCCTTTCACTAGCCAATTCACTTTGGAGGTCCCTAAACCCCAGATCATCTGACGCCCACCTCGGCCCCCCTCACAATCCCACCCCCAACCAGTAACCACCGACCCTACCCCACTAGACTCAACTCCCTGTACCCTCCCTCTATCCACCCACATGAGAATGCCAACTCCACAGCACGATTCATCGCCTCCCTGTCCCACAGCCACTCACAGTTGTAGCAGGGACACCACCGGCACCATAAAAAAGCCAAACTCAGACAAGCTTTCCCCTACCGGGATCACCCCCCCCCCCCCCAGGAAACCGACTCAGCGTCTAGCTCTCCTAGAAAGCCAACTAGAAACTGTAATCCTGGGCCTCCAAGATATCCTTCTAAACCTTAATATGCTTAGAGAGCTCAACCCGTGCTCGCTCCCGTCCCAGACTCTCCCCAGCTCTAATCACCAAAGACCCGCTAACGTGCAGGGGAACAATCGGATCACAACCCCTCTCTCCAACCAGACTCAGAGACCCAAAAGATCGATTCCGGCAATTTCCACGTGCGAAGCGATGGAGCTTGCCTCCTCGTATGTCACTGCCTCCTCTCCCTCCCCCAAAGCCAAGATCCAAGTCATCACAGGATTTAGAAGGGCCCACTCCCCTCCCAGAGACCCAAGACCCCCACCCTTCCTCACGATCATCCCCAGGGCCCACTTAATGAAGGACATCAATAATGGGCCGCCGTCTACCAGATGCATGCTCATAAACTGCCAATCAGCTACCAAACATGCAACTGAGCTCGCAGAAACCATCCTTACTCACGATATTGACATCACCTTCATCACCGAATCTTGGCTCAATGAGTACTCCTCTCCATTCATGGACCTACTGGTACCCCCAGGCTTTGCGATCATGAATAATGACAGAAAAGATCAGCAGGGTGGTGGTGTGGCTATCATACACAAGACCAGCATCTCTGTGACTGAAACAGACACCTTCTACTACAACACCTTTGAATATCTTACCGCCACCATCAAGACAAGAGAAAACAAACCATTACTCTGCCACCTCCTTTATCACCCGCCTGGCCACACCGCCGCATTCGGTGAAGATCTGTCCGACCTGATAGTTCACTCCTCACTTCGCGACAACACCAACTTAATTTTAGGTGACCTCAAGCTGCACTGGAATAACGAAAGCAACCCGCTGATCCAAACCTTGAACGAGCTTCTACATAACAACAACCTCACCCAACACTGCAGAGAGGAAACACACAAAGGAGGATCAATCCTTGTTGCCATTATTGCCCAGCCTGACATAGTCACGATCAACCACATCCTGCCCGTCGACTGGTCTGACCACCACATCATCCTATTCAATATTAACCAATGGCTCCTAGGCCAACCCCTCAAGAGGGATCCCCCTCAATGGGTGAGAAATTTATCTCAGATCCCACTGGCAGACCTGGAAGTCAGAATAAGCTCTTTCCTTCCCATTCCCGTAGAGAATCTCATCACAACAGATCTCACCACCCACTACAACTCAACTATGACTGACATTCTAGACGAAATGGCGCCTTGGAAACTAAAAAGAGTCAGAAACACCCCATCGAGATCCTGGTTTAACCCTGATATAAACGCTGAGAGATGGCGACTAAGAGCCGCTAAAAGACTCTAACGGAACAACCCGTCCCCAATCCTCCGAAAACAACTCAAAACAATTTGCGGGAGGTACAACAATCACATCAAGAACGCAAAGTCCTATTTCTTTTGCAACGCTTTAAACAATGCCAAAAATAGGCCTAAGGAGCTCTTCAAGATCATTCTCCGACAAACATCCAAATCCTCTATACCTTCAGTTCTGGCCTCCAAAGACTTGTGTGAGAACTTTGCCAACTTTTTCAACAACAAAATCTCAAAGATTGAGCTCTCCCTTGTTGTCATCCGCAGTCCCTCACACCCGAGTGCTTCCCTTGGGACAGGACCTTCCACTTACAACTACTCACAACCCACTGGAAAGTCTTCAACCCCATCTCCAAAGCAGAGATAGACAAAATGATCTCCATCGCCAAACCCCTCCTCCCACGCCTCAGATCCCATACCGGCCTACTTAGCCAAAAAGCTCAACATCTCTCTAGCCCCACTCTGGACCATGATCTTTAACAGCTCCCTCACTACTGGAGTCATACCGGACTGCCTCAAAGTAGGCCAAGTCACGTCTCTACTAAAATAAACGGGGCCAGACACCAATGACTTAAATAACTTGAGAACCCGTCTCCAATCTTCCTCTACTAGCCAAAATCCTGGAAAGATGTGTCATTCTCCAACTGACGCCACACACAGACAGCACCAACCTCCTAGACACCCACCAATCAGGTTTCCGAAAGGGTTCCAGCACAGAGACAGCGATCCTCGATGTCATCGATGACACATCCAAATCACTCGATGTAGGCCAATGCTCCCTTCTCATTCTCTTAGACCTATCGGCTGCCTTCAACACGGTTGACCATACCCTACTCATCAAGACACTCCATGATAGGGTAGGAGCAGAAGAGATGGTCCTCAAGTGGTTCTCCTCCTTTCTCCAGAACCGTAGCCAAAGAATAAAGATCAGAAACTTTTCATCAGACCTCCACCCCGTCAGCAGAGGCGTCCCCCAGGGTCCAGTTCTTTCACCTCAACTGTTCAATATTTACATGGAACCCCTCACCACCATACTCAAAACGTTGAACATCCCCTTCCACCTCTATGCTGAAGACACCCAGATCTACCTTGAAACATCATCCATGGATGATATCCACAGACTTAACAACACTCTCAGAGTAGTCCAACACTGGCTATCACAAAACCACCTGAAACTCAATAAAGAAAAAATGTAAATCCTCCTTATCTCTAACAAAAACGAGAACCCCCAAATCACAGAATGGCTAAAAACAATCGACGCCCTAAACGTCAATCTCACCCTGGCGGATTCTGTAAAATCGCTAGGATTCACCCTCGACCCTAAACTGGACATGACCAAACACATTAAGAACTCCGCCAAGAGCGCCTTCCCTAACCTGAAGCTTCTCTACATAATTAAACCCTTCATCCCCCCAACAACCTCAAACTAGCCACCAGCAAAATCTCACCTAGCACCTCTCAGATCCACTCTCAACGCAGCAGCCAGAATGGTCACCGGAGTAAAGAAGTTTGACCACATCTCACCAGCACTCAAAGAGCTAAAATGGCTCCCAATAGAAATGCGGGCTAACTTCAGAACGGCCGGCCTCACTCACAAAGCCCTCCACACAGGAAAGCCAGCCTACTTGGCCATCAAACTCAAGAGGGCAGGCCAGACACGATGCCTTAGAAGCTCTAACACTCTACTTCTCATCCAGCAGAAAATCCGCAAACAAAAAACTGCGTCATGATCCTTCTCTGGAAATGCCCCCAAAATTTGGAACACCATCCCAGTCCATATCAGAACTACTCCCTCCTTCTTACAATTCAAAAGACAACTCAAAGACTACTTCCTTAACCAGTCTCGCCCGAACGGTTAACCTCGGCTTAAAAGCCCCATCATGCACTCAACTGATCAGAATAACCACCTCACCAAAACGTTTACCTCTCTCCCTCCTGGCATATGCTCATTACTTTGATTTGATGACTCCATGACCTGAATTTATTTCTAACCACTTAAGAACTCCTCCTATGTCATGAATCAATGTATGTATATCCTCTCACTGATGCTGCTTTATCCCATGTTGTGAAGCGCTCCGATACCCTCGGGTCTGGCTAGCGCTATACAAAACTCTACAATAAATAAATAAATAAATAAATATCACTTATAATGTAGATTTGTTATACATATCACTTACATTGTTGATTTTAGTAGATATCACTTAAAATGCAGATTCTGAGTAGATATCACATCCAATGTAGATTTCCTATAAATATCACTTACAATGTGGATTACTTGTAAATATAACTTAAAATGTGGATTTCTTCAAGTTATCACCTACAATGTAGATTTCTAGTAGATATCATTTACAATGTAGATTTCTATTTGTCATCAATTAGAATGTAGAATTCTTATAGATAACACTTACAATGTGGATTTTTTTGTAGATATCACAAAATACAGATTTCTTATAGATATCACTTCCAATGTAGATTTCTAGTAGATATCACTTAAAATGTACATTTCTTATACATATCACTTAAAATGTAGATTTCTTATACATATCACTTAAAATGTAGATTTCTTATAGATATCACTAACAATGTATATTTCTGGTAGATATCACTTAAAATACACATTTCTTATACATATCACTTAAAATGCATATTTCTTATAAATATCACTTACAATGTAGATTTCTAGTAGATATTATTTACTATGTAGATCACTTATAGATGTTACTTACAATGTATATTGCTTGTAAATATCACTTCCGATGCAGATTTCCTGTAGATCTCATTTAAAATGTGGATTTCTTGTAAATATCACTTGCAGTGCAGATTTCTTGAAGACATCATTAACAATGTAGATTTGTAGGTGATATCATTTCAAAAAATGTATTTCGGTCACTCGGACCATAAAAAGTGTGCACATAAAACAAAATAACAGACAAAAACAGGATTTCGTAATATTATTAACAACACTCCAAGAATTAATACAATCTCTAGTTATAAATCACATCAGTACATTTTGCCAGAGGGGTCAGGTGGGAGGTAGAAAGGCGGAAAAATAGGGCAGTGAATAACAATTATTACTAATAAAGAATGGAACCGGCAGCAAAAAAAATTAAAAAACGAAAAATAAAAACAATAGTACAATAAATAGTTTAAGATATGGACTATATACAATAAAATCCCATCTATCAATATGTACAATTTACAGTTAAAAGAGAAAAGTGTTCACCGAGGTCACTACTAATCTTATTGGTTACAAATTAGGAGCCTATGTACAGTTTAAGATTGTTTACCCTTGTTGATAAAAGCCCATCTCCTTCTCCACACTGCGTTTAAGTATCGTGAAACAGCAAAGACAATGGGTGTAGATGTATCATATTTTAGCACCCGGAAAGCCTCCCTGCAATGCTCAAACCCCAAATTCCGGCAAAGTTGTACTAACCAATAGCACCTTGCTTTTTGGTAACCAGGACAGAAAAATAATACATGCATTTCTTTTCTTCTACTGTATTGCATGCTGGACACTCCTCCTGTGTCTTCCCAGCCCATTTGTTGGTAAAGGCGCGCACAGTTAACGTGCTGTATCTGAACTGGACATACAGTTTTCTTGCAAACTGTGGAAGGATATCATCCATAAAGGTTTCCAGTGCATAGTTATCCTTCACTATCAGGAACTGAGTGGTAAGGGTGCCCAGTTTGGGATTAGAATGGATCGCTTCGAGCTTTTGGGTGCGATAGGTCCTTGGCAGTAGAGCTCGGGGAATCAATGGGCTGGAAGCCCCTGATTGGTCCACAGAACTAACCTACCGAGCTTTTCGCACTCTTGCTTTATGTGGGCAAACCAAGGAACCCTTTTCAGCAATCCCGGGTAGGCTAAAAGGTTGTTTGTTTCTGCCTGGTAAGACGCTAGTTCGGGGGTTGCCCAAAGCCATCGCCAAAAGTTTAGATGTTTTAATGCAACCTCATCTTCGATCGGCGAAATACCCAAATCCAAGCGGAGAGGGATTAGCGGGGTGCCTACTGGGAGACCCATTATTTGTTCTCTACTGTTGCTAAAGTTGAGGATGAACAGTGCCCCCAGAGGTCCGCCCCATACAATGTAGCTCCTTGCGCTTGAGCCCTATACATTTCTAGTGCGGGAGTGATGGGTTTAAAAGGCGATTCCCTGGCCAATTTTGCTCTGCTCCCGGCAATCTGTGTTAGCTTGAGTTTAGCTTTGGCTATTTGGGGTGCCCACTTCATATCTTCAGAGAGGGTGACGCCTAGATATTCGAAGACTGGCACTCTCTCCAGAGACATCCCATTCAATTGAGGATTCGGGCCCATTGCCTTGAGTTGATTTACAATCATAAATTTGGTTTTGATGGTATTGATCGTCAATCCTCTCATATTACAAAATAGAGCAAAGCTGTCTAATAGTCTCTGGATGCCCATTGGTGTCTTTGATAAGAGGAGAGTATCGCCAGCAAACATCAGTGCCGGATCCTTGGTGTTTGCTAACTAGGGGGCATCGTTGTTCACAACCTTAGCCAGTAGTGGGATTGGTGCGTTGACAAAGAGGCAAAACAGGGTTGGTGCAAGCACACAGCCCTGTCTTACACCTCTGCCAACTGGGAGCCTGGTGGATAGTTCTCCTCCCCTTCCACATCTTACTTGAGCATAGGTGTTATCGTGCAGCTTGATCAGCATATCAAGTAGATAGGAAGGGATCCCCATATCTCCTAGTCCTCCCCATAATTTGGGCCTGGGCACAAGGTCGAAGGCAGTTTTCAGGTCCGCTAATATCAAATAGAGGCTGCCACTCTCCATTGATACCGTCTTCCAAGTAATTAGTTGGAATCTAAATACTTGATCCAGTGTGGAGGTGTTCTTCCTGAATCCTGCTTGATAGGGACTAATGATGTCATTTTCTTCCAGCCAGCTCTGGATTCGTTCTAATAATACCTGTGCAAACAGTTTTTGTGTAACGTCGATCAAACTGATCGGTCTATAGTTTGCTGGGTGTAGCGGGGAACCCTTTTTAAATATTGGGACAGTTTTGGCCCCAGCCCAGGTGTCAGGAATGGGCATGCCGTTCATGATAGCATTAAATAGGACCAACAGATACGGGCCCCAAATTTGTGGTTCCTTTCGAAACAAATCCACAGGGAGTTTGTCTAGGCCAAGAGCTTTTCTATCGCTAGAATAACCTCTGATAGTGATATTCCTTCCTGGGCCTCGCGTGCCTGTCTGCTAGATGGCACTAGTTGGTCCTGTACGCATACAGTTTGAATACAGGGGATATCCCTAGATTCTATAAGGGGATCCTTTTCTGAATCAATTGAGAACAGAGCTGTGAAATGCTCAGACCACACTTCCTCTGGCAAATTAGGTTCGCTCGCCGAATTACCCTCCTTGCAGCCGGTTCTTACTATTGTCCAAAATGCTTTCATATCCAGAGACAATAAAGCCGATTTGATATTCAACCATTTATTGTCTTCCCAGGATAATTTTGCAGTAGAGACAACCTCTTTGTACTTAGCCCGTCTGGTTTTTAATGAGTGGCTTTTGTTCCCCTTTAATAGCCGCCAGGATCGCTGTCTTGTCCTTACGACATTTGTCATTGTACCACATATGCAGTGAATCTCTAGCTTTTTTTGGACGGCTGATGGGATTTAAAATATTGGCTAGATTAGCTATAAGATGATTATGGAGTGATGCAATTGAATGTATATGGGCTGGGTTAGATACATCACCCATAAGCATGCGCAATTCCTGCAGTATCGGGATGACCATACTATACAATTCTTTCATTTTCTCTGGGGACTGTTTCAGGTTTCCCCATTTTATTCTTCACCTGTTATTGGACAGAATCAGCCTGTCATCAATGGGGATCTTACTTGCAGGCAGTATACCTGAGTCTGGGATCCCCAGGGTCAGTGACAGGGCATTATGGTCATTGTCCACCCGTGAAATGATTTCAAAGTCCTTGACCCGGTACCAAGCACTACACTCGACCATGATATAATCTATTTGTGAGGCCTGGCCAGTTCTATTAAATGTGGGTCTACTCGGCCTGTCTGATGGTGTACGACCATTGCATGCCCTCAGAGAGTGAGTTAAGGTGATAGCGTTAATTTGTAGTACCAGGGGTGACCAGGACTTAACTGGGCAGGTTTGGGGGTCAGGTATAGCCCACTGTAGGTCCTCCTCGTTAGTAGAGGCATCATAAGAACCTAGCAGAGGTTCTTATTGACAATTTAGATCTCCACCCACTATCAGAGCTGAATTAGGGGGCACCCTAGGGAGGAAGAGATTTAATTCCTCTAGGGTTTTGGACTCCTGAGCAAGGGATACAGGGCGGGAATAGATATTAATAATTGATCATTTTAATTTAGATGGAAAGGTAAGCAATATTGCTTGGATATCTGGGGAGTATGTATTCAGGGTGGTTGGATAGCAGCCCACACGGGAAGCTACCCATATACCTAAACCACCCGATGGCCTTCCCCAGCTCCCTGTAATAGCTGGTGTATTGTGGGTAACAAAGCCCACCCTTGCACATTAGTCTCTTGCCCATGTCTCCTGGAACAGGCAGACATCGAACTGATCGATAAACTCACCCCATTCTGGGGAAGATAGCTTTGCCTTAATGCCTGCCAAATTCCAGGACAAAATCTTGAGGTCTCCACCAGGCCTAGTTGTTCCATCTGGTTGTCTAGGGGCAATTTCAAGTGGCATTTGAGGGTCAGGAGAGTTTAGGGGATCAGTAGGAAGGTTAATGGGGGTGGGTGATGTAATTCCCAAGGACATAGGAGAAACATTACTTACCCCTGACCCCCCCTAACCAGCAATGGTAACCCCTGAGGAGTCCCCTGATCTTCCTGCACATTCCCATCATATTTATCCTTGCCACTTGTATAGATCTCATGACTTCTGAGGTTGAAAGTCAGTCCACTTCTTCCAGGGGGCCGTAACGATTATTAACTGTCAAGTCATACAGTGGCGGCCGAATGGTAGAGCGGCTTCGAGACAGTTGTTGGCCCTCCACCCTCCGGTTGTTGAAGCCTAGGAGGGAGCTTGGCCTCTCCTGGTCGGCACAATTGTAGTAGAAGTGGTCAAGAGGGAACATTCTGACTCCTGTATCGATCTTTATTGGGGGACTTCTTTTATTGAGTAGGGAACTTACCAACTTGGGGGTTTTAAAGTTAATGATCACACAGTCACCCCTCGTATTTTTTTTGGTAGGACCCACCCACTCTATTCTCCTTACCATCATAATATCCCCTGCCCTCCCATAGAGAAAATGCTTGTGTGTTGCTAGCCAGAGCAAGCTTTTGTTCCTAAGCTCCAGCTGCGATTCCCTCTGCGAAGAATTTAGAGATGGGACTCCAGTTAGAACAACTACGTAAGGTACTGATTGTGGGGGAAGATCTACAGTTGGCAGCCCAAGATCACACTTATCCCTTATATTTATATTCCTTGGATCCCCTTTCTCACCTAGGGTTGCAGGATTAAGAGGGACACAGGCCTGTGAGCGACTATTATCTATCGAGGGGGGGGTGGTGTCTGTGGGGTGTTTCTACACTGAACGTGCTCCAATAGTGCGGGCAGGGGCTGTAGACTCCTGCTGGCACCATAAGTGTCTGGTTGTCTAGTGCAGGAGCTTTGCCTACCAGTGTTCTTGTGCTTATGCATAGGTTCCCCAGGACCTGAGTTCGAGCTGTTAACTAGCCTTCCCCCATTTAATACGTTGTTTTTATCAGGAGGGGTAAGTTGTGTCTGGTTCGGTATAACCATATCTGTCAGAAATCTCAGTTTTTCAACTAACGGGGCAACCTCTCACCTGATCAGACCACCAACTTGGGGCAAGAGGTCGGCAATTAGTGACTGAGCCCAAGCTGGGTGCTTTTGAGAAGAGGCCAAAATGGTAGGGGACTCTATTTCATTGACCTGGTCAATGGGAGTTTCCTCTCTTGGATCTGGCTGTGGCCTTGCCCTTGCCTTCTTGTTTGCGGTCGCCCTCCCCATTGTCAGTTTATGCTTCCCCTTTTTGCGTGTAGCCATACCCCTATTTGGTGATGTTGTTGGGTCCCTGGCAGAATCTGAGTGCACTTGGGATGTCAATAGCTCAATTTCAGGGGACATCAGGCTACCAGACAGATTGATTTCAGTAGGGGGGGGGGTCTAAGGTGGGCAGATTGAGCTCCAGGTGATGGAAAGCCGCCTTTCAGTCCGTTGGATTTCTGAGGTGACTACTCCTAGAGTCCTTTGCAGCATTATATCAATTGATGTTGCTGGCGGAGGTGCCGCTACTGCCGATTTGCCCCGGGGTACATTTTTCTTCGGGATACAGGATGGTTTCCCGATGTTTGTAATTTAAGGATTTAAGGGGGAATCACCTCTCCCGCTCTTTGGTTATATAAGTGCAGTTCTAATTACCTGGAACAGTGCGGTTTCAGATACTGTCCAGTGTACACAGTCACAAATCTCACAAATTAAGTTAATTGGACCCAACTATAGATCCCCAAGAATAACTAATACTCAGTCCGTCTACAATTGAGAGCACACACTGTCGGGATAGTAGGATACTGAATCAAGTTCATAAGTCTAATGTTTCCTACCGTCCCAGATGAATTTTCCGCTGATAAGTTCTCATAGGGATGGAAAGGCCAGGGGGGGTGGCCTTGCCCTGCCTCTTACTGTCACTGATGGGCGCAGACGGGCCCGCCCTTGGCCCGCGCGCATTCCGTGCTGCGGGAGGGCCTTGCCGGTTATGAGGGCCTCAGGCGCCCTCCAGCAGCGTCACTTCCCCTGCGCCTTGCAGGGACTTCTGGGGCTTGTAGTTTTGGAACAGCCCCTCAGGCACACCGCGCCGTTCCCCTCATGGCTGGGAGCGGCGTCTCCTTGCTCCTCACGTCCCCGGGCCCCCTGGCGTCTCTGGGCTCCAAAGGTCTAACGGGCAGGTAAGCAGTACAATCCAAGGTGTGGGCGTCCCGCGCTGCGGGAGGTCCGGTCCGGTTATGAGGGCCTCAGGCGCCCTCCAGCAGCGTCACTTCCCCTGCGTCTTGCAGGGACTTCTGGGGCTTGTAGTTTTGGAACAGCCCCTCAGGCACACCGCGCCGTTCCCCTCATGGCTGGGAGCGGCGTCTCCTTGCTCCTCGTGTCTCCGGGCCTCCTGGCGTCTCTGGGCTCCGAAGGTCTGACGGCCAGGTAAGCGGTACAATCCAAGGTATGGGCGTCTCTTACAATGTATATTACTAGTAGATATCATTTACAATGTCGATTTCTTGTAGAAATCAAGTATAATGCAGATTCTTGTAGATATCACTTACAGTGTAGATTTCTTTTATACAAAATTTACAGTGTAGGGGGGCGTAAGTCTCTCAATCATATCTATGAAGTGAAGCTAATCCGCACTGTGTGGCTTTGCCTGGCCTCCTATATATGGAGTAAGACAAAGCAGCAGTGGTCACTGCCTTGCTTATTCTGCCCCAAGGAGGTGTTCCATGGGATTTGCAGTCGGTTTTCCAATGCAGCACACATGGATTTTTATGCTGCCCCAGATATACTTAATGACATAATCCTGGGGCAGCGCGAACACCTTACATCTCCCCAGAGCAGGCATAACCAGGAGATATTTTTTTATTGAAGCACACATAGAAAGAGAAAAACACCCCTCTGGATTGTTTTTTTGTACGAAGATGCCCTTCCTGCACAAAAAGAATCCTGCCTACTACTGAGGCACTTTTGTGCCATGGTGAAAGGGTGCCTATGTTGGGGCTAGGCTGCAAATTGCACGCCAGCATAGGGAGAAAGGACAGGAAGGCACCGTATTTCAGAAATGCGGTGCATGCCTGCTCTTTCATATTGGCAAAAGGGCAGTGTAGCAAGAAGATTTTCATAACTGCCCTACATCAATTCCTCATAAATGAGGCCCTAGATTTCCACTAGTATCATTTACAATGTCAATTTCTAGCAGATATATCACTTGATGCACAAAATCTATGTCACAATTTCCTAAATTTATGTCAGAAAACACACTTTCTGATAAGATTTAGTATAAAAGGACGATCACTTCAACACTTCTCAGGAGAGGTCCTTTACCCAGATCATCACACCAAATTCTGCCAGAGACAGTCTCACATATTACCTGCACCCTTCACACTTTGCAGATGCTACATCTCGCATGAAGCTGATAACGTCGAGTCCTGGAGGAAGATCGACTGACTGAAACCTGCCCGTTTGTTTGCCCTTTGTGGGGAATACTATCTTCATGCATAAAGACAGCCTTTGTGGTCAACAAGATATGCAGTGTGTCTTTTTTCCCTAAGGAACTATAAACTCCAAGTTGCTCTGTCTTCCAGAAGCAGGCATTAGGGTGTTAGGTATCAGGTGGCATTTTAAATTATGCTAGACATTTTCAAATTCTTCTAGTTGTATATACTGTGTCTTCTTGTTGTTTCTAAAGTATGTTGTGCAGTTGTTTTAGATGTACTGAAAGACAGATTGTTTCTGTAGAAGTAAATACTTTTAAAAAATGTTAATTCTTCTTAGTACAGCATGTATGATACTGTGAGTAACGAAATAAGGTATTTCGCAGTCTCCACAATGACCCTGATCCCTTTGTGGGATTGTTAGTAACTCAAAAGCAAAGCTTCTATCTCAATTACATATTGAATAGTGTTTTGTGGGAATGCAATGTTGTGGGGCTGCAATGTCCTGTCTTTCGCGTTTATTGTGGGTGCATTGAACCAAATTCACGAGTTTTAATCGCGGGCGGGAAAGAATACTTTGCAGTGTTCCGCTCAAGTCGTAACTTACACAGCAAAAAGGAAGAAAGAAGTGCAACCAGTTGGAAACCTCATGGTGTGTGTGCGTGTTCAAGTACCACCAAAGTCATACACCTTATCCAACTTCTTCCATGTGCCACTGGTTTCAATGTTTACGGTAAATATGTGTAATCCTGCCTTTGTGAGCTAATGTCTCTGTACGTCTTATTGACATCTCTCAATGAGACAGAGAAGATGAAAATCTTCCTCTGCATACTTGTAAATTGGATGCATGCCCTTTCACTGAGCTAAACACCACCACAAAAGAGTTTCTTCTTCTCCACTCTTGCACAATCAGAAATCTAGCACTGACTGAAATAATGCACACCTTTTGCTGGAGTTGAGTCAAAGTTCTAGGGTTCACTATTGGTGCCTGTTACAAACATGGCCTCTACAGGAGTCAAGAGGTGCCAGATTAGGAGAGGCAGGCCTCATGCATGTATAAGGAATGAGATAGGAGCAAAATACAGACACAAATTGTAAACGTGAAGTTGGATTAGAGCTGAAGTGGCATGCATATCTAAACATTGTTCTGTCTGTTAGTGGATCATTTGCAATTCAGATTTTCTGTAAATATCACTTACAATGTAGATTTCTTGTCAACATCATTTACAATGTAAATTTCTAGTAGGCATAATTTACAATGTAGATGTCTTGCATATATAGTTTACAATGTAGATTTCCTGTAAATATATTTTACAATGTAGATTTTGACTAGGTATTGTAAGGACTGACTCAACACAGGTAGTCATAAAGCAGGTACTTCATTGGAGAGCAAGCAAGTTCATGCAGCCATAAGCTAAATTCACTTTAACTGCCTTCCATATTCTGTAACCTGTGGCATCCCGATACCAGGGAGCTGGTAGCCAATTTATAACATCTCCCTTCTTTACAACAAACAATGATGGCAGGCAATATGATAGTCCATAAAAACATGAATATCCTTATGAATTCAACTGACTCACATGAGGAAATATACCCAGCAAGCATTACAATGCATTTTATATAGTCTGATGTGCCAATATATATGAAAGATGATAACTTAGAAGAGGTTGAGAAACCTGTGGCCAGTTCTGGTAGGGATAAAGACAGCAAGACTTCCATTTTATAAAAGTCTACTAACTGCAAGCCTATAAGAATAGCCTAACTCCTCACACCATCCCCTTCTTACAACAATTATCTAGATGACAACATTTTCAAACCCCTTGTGTGAAACTATTTGCCTCCACTTACCCATAGCCATCACCCCACCATCCTGTCTTGAAGGAAATGATGAAGATACGCCTCTCTTATCCCCTTCAGACGAAGGAGCAATTGCAGTACCCCATATGTTGGTCATTTCCTCCCACATCCAATCTTTAAAAGTAGATGTGGCTTTTCCACTGGCATACCACACGTTCCCATCACTCCAGTTGGCTGTTTTATAATACACTTCAACCACTTGCATAGCTTCCGAAAACTTACTTTCTCCCTTCCTGGTTTTAAAGCCCAACTTCACTCTGACCCATTCACCAGGACTCAAATAAATATCTTTTGTACCAAGTTTTTTGTTATATTAAGTCTTATAGACTTACTGTATCTTCTTCAAATTTGATCTGACAACTGCAGCTGATCACTTACTACAAACCTTCAAGTTGTTCCATGCCACATTGTCCTTAGTGAAAGGCTCTCTTCTCAAATTACTAAACAAGCTACAACCATCCCCGTGGGTATTATCCTAAATGCCCAAATTTTGCTGCAGAGTTCCTTCATCCAGTCTTCACCAGCATTAATAGAAGCTTGTATGTTTCCCATCACCACTCTAATATAGTGTTCTGCAATGCCATTACATGATGTATGCTAAACAGGATTTGTCTTCCCTACAATTCCATTCCTCTTAAAAAAACATTCAAATGTGTCAGAAATATTCTGCGGACAGTTGTCACTGAGAGTACATTTAGGAATATTTTCCTTTAAAAAAGTATTCTCAAGGAAATTAATTACCATTCTGCTGTCAGCCATGTCAAAGACTTCCACTTCAGGCTACTTAGAAAAATGATCAATTCCACTATCACATGCCTGTACTCTCCTCCGCCTTTCAAAATGACCCAACAAGTCAATGCTCAAATCTTCCCAAGGACGCTCAGGGAGTCGTCTATCCTCCAATGACGGCCTCAGCAAAAACTGTGCCTTGTCAGAATTAGCACACACGTGACACGTTCTGACAAAACTCCTCAATCTCAGTGTCCATACCTGCCCACATAATGACTTCAACCATTTCTTTAACTTTACAATGGCTAGATGTCCCTCATGGTTGATGCCCACAATTCTTGCTTTCAACCTAACTGGAACCATTACTCTGTCACCTCTGAGAACATAGTTGGCATCATTTACAGACAATTCATCCTTAATTTACCCAAATCTGTACTTCTCCTCTGGTTCCTTCTTTTTTGGCCACTCCTTAACAATCAAATTCTTCACCTTGTTCAACATTACATCTTTGCCACATACCAAATCCCATTCCGCCTTAGAAATGGCATTATTATTCTCTGTAATGCTAGCTACACTATAATCATCCCAATCCATATCAATCTCTCCACCCCAAGGTAATGGCGATCTATTCAAATAATCTGCAACCTGATTCCTTTTTCCTTGTAAGTATATCACTTCATACATGTAAACCTGTAATTTTAGAGTCATTTTGCTATCCTAGAAGTAGCTTTATCTGTACTTTCTGAAATCAACACTTTCACTAATGGCATGTGGTCCGTGCGTAAAGTAAAATTTATCCCCCAGACATATTGTCTGAATTTTTCCGTGCCTCACATTTGATTGCTTCAAAATCCTTTTGTAAATTATCTTTCCAAGAAAACTCTTGCCTTAATTATAACAATTGCCTAGGTGCGTGCTGTTTCATGGTGAAATTCTCAACAAATTTAGACTATAATCCCACTAGCCCTAAGAAAGATCTCAATTCCTCTTTTGACCCAGGGGTGGGAACATTACTAATCGCTGTCATTATTCTCTTCCTTGGCCAAATGCCATCTCCTCCTACTTCATGCCCCAAATATGTGAAGAATTTGCATTTCTTTAACTCAGCAGTTAATCCTTTTTCCATCAATTTAGTGAGGACTGTCTTCAATCTCTCATCATGCTCTAATTTATCTTGGCCCATCACCGGGATATCATCTTGAAAGTATGTCACCCACAACATGCCTATGAAAACCTGTGCAATCACTGCTTGCATCTAGAAGCAGCAGATAAAAGACCAAAAGAGGAACAAAGGCTGTTAAGTCCCTGCTGGATGGATGTAATTGAACCTGGTGATAGGCCAAGGTCAAATCAATGGTGGAGAACCACTTTACCCCTTGGCCAAGGTCAAAGCAATGGTGGAGAACCACTTTACCCCCTTGGACTTTGCCAATACTTTGCCAATCCTGGGCAGAGGACATTTATCAACTACAATATTTTGAGAGGCTGGCCTGGCATATGATGTCCACTAATGTAAGTGTCCCAAGCAAGGAGACAAAGTATGATCATAATAAATATAGACCCAGTCAGTTCTATATTGTTGAAGACATACCCAGCCGGGTAGAGGTCTTCAGGATTTGTATTTGAATAAAAAAATTTTGAAAGACAAAAATACACCTTCAACAGTTCACATGCGTGGGGCACAAGCCTGTACCCAACCACGACAATACATAAACACAGACACCATACACAAAAGGGCTTTGCAAGGCAAGGTCAACAATCTCTAGAGAATTTCAAAATTGAACAGAGAGATTCTCGTTGGTACCATTACATAATTCAGTGTAGTCAATCATTGTATAAGTATATGGTACATAGAGTCGACGACGTTTCGGACCCCCTTACTAAGTGTTGGGGTCCATCATCAGGACAAAACAATGGTTGCCTTTTAAAATATGAGCCTCTTTAGCCTTGGGTTCCGAAGTAACCGGTTGCGCTGGGGTCCTGGAACCAGGGGGTGGCCGGTTCAGTCGGCAGCACTGGATTCTTCTTCTTCTATTCAAATACAAATCCTGAAGACCTCTACCCGGCTGGGTATGTCTTCAACAATATAGAACTGACTGGGTCTATATTTATTGTGATCATACTTTGTCTCCTTGCTTGGGACCATTGTTGTTTTTGTATGATATACTCCCCGAGGTCCCTCGCTGATACCAATTGGGGTCCCCTTGTTGTTTAAACAGACACTAATGTAAGTGGGCAACTTGCACCAGTCCAGACAGCCCTTATGGTGATTTTAGTGGTTTTATACAACCTTAGAAAACCCTCTAAGTGGCAGCTGAGGAGAGCAGCCTTCAGGCTTAATCCAGAAAGAGTGTAAAGCAGCTTGTTGTACCAGAATGAAAACGTATTGGTATAGATGAGGTGAAAATGAACCAAACAAAGTATTTATACAAATATGTATTTATTATATAATACTCTCTAACACATAGAAATATCTCCTACCCGGAGATATGGACATTGCACACAATACCTTAGCAAAGAAATCACTCAATCAATCAATCAGAGTACTTGTAAAGCGCACTACTTACCTGTGAGGGTCTCAAGGCGCTGAGGGGAGGGGGTGCCACTACTGCTCAAAGAGCCAGGTCTTGAGGAGTCTTCTGATGGCGAGTAGGTCTTGGGTCTGCCATAGGTAGGTATGGAGGGTGTTCCCGGTCTTGAGGTAGGAGAAGGATCTGCCGCCGGAGGTTGTTCGTTGGATGCGAGGACAGAGGCGAGGGGAGACTGGCGGAGCAGAGCTGGCGGGTGAGGGTGTAGAAGCTGAGTCTGCTGTTCAGGTAGGCTGGTCCGGCGTTGAGGAGTGCTTTGTGTGCATGGGTGAGGAGCTTGAAGGCGATCCTCTTACCGATGGGGAGCCAGTATAGGTCTCTCAGGTGGGGGGGTGATGTGGCTGCGGTGGGGGACGTTGACAATCAGTCGGGCGGAGGCGTTTTGAATGCGTTAGAGTCGTCGTAGGTGTTTGGCTGGGATTTCTGCATAGAGTGCGTTGCCGTAGTCCAGTCTGATGCTGACGAGGGCCTGTTTCACCGTTCTTCTTGTTTAAGTCGGGATCCACTTGTAGATCCTGCGGAGCATGCGGAGGGTGTTGTAGCAGGAAGAGGAGACGGCGTTGACCTGTTTAGACATGGAGAGGGAGGAGTTGATGATGAATCCTAGGTTGCGTGCATGGTCGGTGGGTGTCGGTGCTGTTCCGAGTGTTGTCTGCCACCAGGAGTCATCCCAGGCTGAGGGGATGGGTCTGAGGATGAGTACCTCCATCTTGTCCGAGTTCAGTTTCAGACCGCTGTTCCTCATCCAGTCAGCGACGGCCTTCATTACATCGTGGAGGTTGGTTTTGGTGGTGTGCAGGTCCTTGGTGAAGGAGAGGATGAGCTGGGTGTCGTCGGCGTAGGAGATGATGTTGAGGTCATGTTGGCGGGCCACTTGTGCGAGGGAGGCCATGTAGACGTTGAACAGAGTCGGGCTGAGGGGTGAGCCCTGGGGGATGCCGCAGATGATGTCGGTGGCCTCGGATCAGAAGGGTGGGAGGCGGACACTCTGGGTTCTGCCGGAGAGGAAGGAAGTGGTCCAGTTTAAGGCCTTCTCTTGGATTCCGGCTTCTAGGAGTGCGGTGGCAGACTGTGTCAAAGGTGGCGGTCAGGTCCAGGAGGATGAGGGCTGATGTTTCGCTGTTTTCTAGTTGGCGCCTGATGACGTCTGTGGCGGTGATGAGGGCTGTCTTGGTGCTGTGGTTTTGTCTGAACCCGGACTGGGACGGGGCCAGTTGCATGTTGACGATTTTCTCGATGACCTTTGCCGGGAACGGGAGCAGGGAGATGGGCTGGAAGTTCTTGAGGTCCTTGGGGTCCACCTTGGGCTTCTTGAGGAGGGCGTTGATTTCGGCGTGTTTCCAGCTTTCCGGGAATGTCTCTGTTTCGAAGGAGATGTTGATGATCTTCCGTGGTTGGGGTGCGATGGCAGCGTCTGCTTTGTTGAATACGTGGTGTGGGCACGGGTCTGACGGAGATCCTGAGTGGATGGAGTTCATGACCTTGCGTGTCTCGTCGTCATTGACATTGGACCAGGAGGTCAGGCAGTTGGCGCTGGTGGTGTTCACAGGGAGGTGGGGTCTGGCGTGGTCAGGGCGGTCATGGTGTTGAAGCTGTCATGGATGTCAGTGATCTTGTGGAAGAAGATGGCTAGTGAGTTGCACAGTTCTTGTGAGGGCGGTATGTCATTGGCATTGACGCTGGGGTTGGAGAGTTCCTTTATGATGCTGAAGAGCTCTTTGCTGTCATGTGCGTTGTTATCCAGGCGGTCTTTGAAGGAGGATCTCCTGGCTAATCTGATGAGGTGGTGATGTCTGCAGGAGGCGTACTTGTGGGCTGCGTGGTTGTCTGTAGTGCGTTCGTGGAGCCATATCTTCTCCAGTTTCCGGCATGCCCGTTTGAAGGTCTGCAGCTCGTCGGTGAACCAGGTGGCTCTCTTGCTGGCGTGGCTGTTGGAGGGTTTCTTGAATGGGGCGAGGGTGTTGCCGCAGTCATCGATCTACTGTCTAAGGTTGCGGGCTGCGGTGTCTGGGTTGGTGGGGTCGGTGGGTGGGTTTTGGGCAGGGGTGGTGATCAGCTGGTCTTTGGTGACTGCTCCAGCAGCGGTGAGGTAGCTGTTGGGTGCGGTGGTGTGTGGTTGGTTTATTGAAGGTGAAATGGATGCAGCGTTGGTCAGTCCAGTGGGGTTCGGTGGTGTGGTTGAAGGAGACGTGGGTGCCTGTGGAGAAGACAGGGTCCAGCGTGTGGCCAGCGGTGTGGGTGGGTGCAGTGATGAGTTGTCTGAGGCCGAGGTTGGCGAGGTTGTCGATCAGGGTGGCGGAGTTGGCGACATTGTTGTTCTCGAGGTGGAAATTCAGGTCCCCGAGGAGGATGTAGTCCATGGAGGCGAGTGCATGGGTGCGGCGGTGGAGTTGCTGAATTGAGCTCAGGATCTGGGGGGTCTGTAGATGAGTGTTCTCTGAGGGTGGTGTTGGGGTCAGGGTGGTCTGAAAGCGCAGGTGTTCGGCGGTGTTGAGGGTGTCGTCTGCGTGGGTGGTGACCTTGAGGATGGACTTGTGGACGATGGTTATTCCTCCTCCGATTCCATTGGCACGATCCCTGCGAGTGATCTTGTAGCCGTCTCAGGTATTTTTGTTAGGACACATTCACAGCGTCGGAAAATTTGACCGCGTTTGCCAGGATGGCCTTCGCTGCCGCTTAATTCAAGACTTAAAATTGAAAACACCCGAGAAACGCCGCTGCGATCTTACGGTAATCTCATCGTAGCTCCTGGAATGCTAGAAACAGAAATTGATGGTTCACCATTGTCAAGAAATGTATATCCCTCTTGATCACGATTGAAGGAACCGACCGAGAACCAGGGACTCACCCCAATTGCTTTATCATCCTTACCAATAGTTCAGACTGCTCACCCTGTCCTGATGATGGTCTTAAGTAAAGATCGAAACGTCGTTGACCCCCAATGAAAATCCCCTCATTTATATATTCCCTGTGGATTTCATATTGTTGTTTGTGTGATATTTCGTATAATTCTCACTGCCACTTAGTCACGTTACACACATTGTCACTTCTTTGTGCACCTGAACGTAATGTCATAATTGTGACTTTATGTACGTGTAATTAAAAACTATGCATGTTGCCCTACTTATCCTGCTTATCCTGCGATGGCAGCGTCTGCTTTGTTGAATACGTGGTGTGGGCACGGGTCTGACGGAGATCCTGAGTGGATGGAGTTCATGACCTTGCGTGTCTTGTCGTCGTTGACATTGGACCAGGAGGTCAGGCGGTTGGCGCTGGTGGTGTTCACAGGGAGGTGGGGTCTGGCGTGGTTGGGGCGGTCATGGTGTTGAAGCTGTCATGGATGTCAGTGATCTTGTGGTGGAAGAAGATGGCTAGTGAGTTGCACAGTTCTTGTGAGGGCGGTATGTCGTTGGCATTGACGCTGGGGTTGGAGAGTTCCTTTATGATGCTGAAGAGCTCTTTGCTGTCATGTGCATTGTTACCCAGGCTGTCTTTGAAGGAAGATCTCTTGGCTAATCTGATGAGGTGGTGATGTCTGCAGGAGGCGTACTTGTGGGCTGCGTGGTTGCCTCTGGTGCGTTCGTGGAGCCATATCTTCTCCAGTTTCCAGCATGCCCGTTTGAAGGTCTGCAGCCAGCTCGTCGGTGAACCAGGTGGCTCTCTTGCTGGCGTGGTTGTTGGAGGGTTTCTTGAGTGGGGCGAGGGTGTTGGCGCAGTCATCGATCTACTGTCTGAGGTTGCGGGCTACGGTGTCTGGGTTGATGGGGTCGGTGGGTGGGTTTTGGGCAAGGGTGGTGATCAGCTGATCTTTGGTGACTGCTCCAGCAGCGGTGAGGTAGCTGTTGGGTGCGGTGGTGTGTGGTTGGTTTATTGAAGGTGAAATGGATGCAGCGTTGGTCAGTCCAGTGGAGTTCGGTGGTGTGGTTGAAGGAGACGTGGGTGCCTGTGGAGAAGACAGGGTGCAGCGTGTGGCCAGCGGTGTGGGTGGGTGCGGTAATGAGTTGTCTGAGGCCGAGGTTGGCGAGGTTGTCGATCAGGGTGGTGGAGTTGGCGACGTTGTTGTTCTCGAGGTCGAAATTCAGGTCCCTGAGGAGGATGTAGTCCATGGAGGCGAGTGCATGGGTGCGGCGGTGGATTTGCTGAATTGAGCTCAGGATCTGGGGGGTCTGTAGATGAGTGTTCTCTGAGGGTGGTGTTGGGGTCAGGGTGGTCCGAAAGCGCAGGTGTTCGGCGGTGTTGAGGGTGTCGTCTGCGTGGGTGGTGACCTTGAGGATGGACTTGTGGACGATGGCTATTCCTCCTCCGATTCCATTGGCACGATCCCTGCGTGTGATCTTGTAGCCGTCTCAGGTATTTTTGTTAGGACACATTCACAGCGTCGGAAAATTTGACCGCGTTTGCCAGGATGGCCTTCGCTGCCGCTTAATTCAAGACCTAAAATTGAAAACACCCGAGAAACGCCGCCGCGATCTTACGGTAAGCTCATCGTAGCTCCTGGAATGCTAGAAACAGAAATTGATGGTTCACCATTGTCAAGAAATGTATATCCCTCTTGATCACGATTGAAGGAACCGACCGAGAACCACGGACTCACTCCAATTGCTTTATCATCCTTACCAATATTTCAGACTGCTCACCCTGTCCTGATGATGATCTTAAGTAAAGATCGAATCGTTGCCCCCAATGAAAATCCCCTCATTTATATATTCCCTGTGGATTTCATATTGTTGTTTGTGTGATATTTCGTATAATTATCACTGCCACTTAGTCACGTTACACACATTGTCACTTCTTTGAGCACCTGAACGTAATGTCATAATTGTGACTTTATTTATGTGTAATAAAAACTATGCATGTTGCCCTACTTATCCTGCTCCCTTTTTGATTTACTTTGAAAACTAAACAATTCCTTACCCTAAACTGGACCTTTTAGGCCACCTCTGAACCGCTGTCCTCTTTACATATACTTCAACCCCTGGCTCGCACAACGGGGTACCCTTGTTTTTCATAACTTCAGGATTGCAAAGGCCTGCTCTAAGAGTGACGTATAGGTTTTAAGTGCAGTGACCCTTAGGAAACCTATATCTTTAGTGTGTGGTGCTAGCACCAACTTACTCAGGCTGCAATGGCATACCTGTAGTTCAAATTTACATGGTCTCTCATGGGTGTCATAATACATGCTTTAGCCCATGGGAGACCTCTGGGGGACCTATACCCTGGGTACCTTAGAACCATGAACTAGGGACTCATAAGGGGTACCCCAGTATCCAATATGGGATGTACCGACATACTTACCACAACAATGTAAGGGAGAAAGCAGATCGACTGGGGTCCTGATTAGCAGGACTCCAGTCAGACTAGTTAAATACAACTCAGCACTAGGCAAAACGTGGGGCTAACCATAAGAAGGTTTCTACCTTCCTAAACATGCTTTTATTTAAATCACTCAAATCGCTGCACAAACAAAGGCGGCCATTAGATTTGCATTCGACAACCAAGGGGGCCAACCATTCAGCACTCTCCACAGGTTCTATTATGCCTTTACTTTCTAATGCATCCAACTTAGCCATTACTCCTTATTTTACTCCAATTGGGATATTCCTGGCTTAGTGACACACAGGAGTGGTGTGGCTCACTAGTTAGAGGCGGCAGACCCGGAAGCAGAGGACGGCCCGGGACCAGGGTTCAATTCCCGACACGGCAGGGTCGTGGACCAGGGTCAGCGGACTCGATAATTCTCGCCTCGGTGCCTACTCTAACAAGGTATCACACTCGGCAACTCTGGGCATTAGCTTGCCTCATCTCCACGACAGCCCCCCACATACGCTGGGGATGCCTGGTTTTACCTTGGAGATACCCAGTAGGGACCATCTCACAGGGAAAGCCAGGACGGGTTCCCCAGTGGTATACAGCGCGGAGATACCCCATGTGGGGTGATTCAGGCGCTTTACAAGACACCATTACATTACATTACACTGCCACTTCTTTAAGCACTATTTTACGAAGAACCCTGCTAATTTTCCCCACATTACCTGAGAAGACACTTGGAAATCTTTCCTTGACCTCCCTTACTATGGATGGATCATAATAACCAAGTAGCATGACCACATTTCTCCTGTTAGGATTTAGGATGATAGCTAACTCTCCTTGATCAATTTACCCCAACACAGAGTGACCTTTCCCAGCCACATATCATTTTCCTTTGGCCATCCTATCCTTAAGCCAGAATTTCTCTTCTATAAACCCAACCTTGGGAATCTCCTCCCCGGTAAATGTAACTGGATGAATATCAGTTGATCTCAAGCATTTGTTTAGCATGTTAGCAAATTTGTCCTCCCACACTGAGCATTGAATGATGGTGCACTCTGACCATGAATCAGGAACAATCTGTATCTGTACTTTCCCAATAGTTGGGTCACACAGAGTTTTTCTCTCAGAACTGGAGCACACTCCCCAAACATAATGTCCACCATCCACTATATAGCTGTACAAAGAACCCCTTCATCACTCAATGAATCTGCATCACCCTCTTCTTCATCCTTTTTGTCCCCAGTGCACTTCGCTTGTTATGCGTCCTCCTTGTTTGACGTCCTGCTGAAAACCTTGGCAAATGGCCAATAATTCCACAGACGGGACATTTAGATTTCATCGCAGGACAACATTTATCTCTAGCCAGACATCTAAAGCAAACTGGGCATTTATCCTCAAAGTCAGGTTTGCTTTTACTTGTAGCTTTTCAAATCAAATCTCTGCAGTTCCGTTTCTCACTCTTCCTACCTTCGTCTCTGAGTACACACCTTACCTACTACCTCACCCTTGTTTTATAAGGCTGCTTTAGCATACCTCCTAGACAGTTCTGCTTTCTTTATTATAGCAATAATTTAATTAAGAGGAGACTCCCCACACACCCACAATGTCTCCTGAATACCAGCATTGTTAGAATGCATAACTAGTTGATCTCTTATAAGATCGTCATGCAGTGACCCAAATGTACATTTAATCGTTAATTTCTTAAGCGCAGCAACATAATCTTCTATGCATTCCATTTTAGCTTGCTTCCGTTGGAAGAATGAGTACCTATCAATGGCTGCAAAAACAGTGGCATGGTAATGAATATCCAAAACCTCTAACGCTTCTAAAAACACATTCACATTTTGTGTTGGTCTTGTTTTTTTCCTTGTGGTTGTAAACTACTCGTCATGCTCTTCTTCTAAGGCTGCAACATAATTTTAAAATAATCTTTCCAATCAGGACACTTTAATACAAACTCACCAAGACAAGGTAAAAATGGTGCTGGTGGGGTGCGTTCTTGCCTTTGGAAGAATGAGTACCTATCAATGGCTCAAACTGTTGGATGGTAATGAATATCTAAATCCTCCAACGCTTCTAAAAACACATTTACATTTTATGTTGGTCTTGGTTTTTTTCCATCTGACTGTATACATGTAAACCCTTAGACCCCAAATGATGCAAAATAATATATTTTTTCCTTGTGGGCGTAAACTAATCTTCATTGTCTCCTTCCACACCAGAACTATGCAGATGCAGGACAGTGGCAGTGTTCTAAGTCCGCTGGCGGGGCAGCTTGAAACACAGTAATCCTGCTCTCATTTAACCTGGTTTTAGCTTTGTTCACTGTTTTGTTTTTAATTTAACTTGTTTGAGGAGTCTAAAGGGGGTGTGCGAGGCTTATCTGTGCTCAATCCCCTGGTCTCCCTGCCTCGGTCAGGCGCGGTGTTTTTACCGTTGCGTGGAGGGTGGGGGAGACAGAGACAGGCACTTCCGGTTGGGGAGGGCAGCGGTCTAGTTGCTGGGAGGGCTCCTCTTTAAATTCAACATGCCTCTGTGGCCACGCAGCGGAGGTGCGCAGCGGGCGCGCCAAAGGCAAGCCCGTCTGCGCCCATCTGCGCCCGTCCGTGGCTGACCGGGGCTAACCCCTGCTGGATTTAAATCAAGGCACCACTATAGTCCTCGGAAGCTTTGGGCTCTTTGCCCTAGCCTGACGGATAAATGCAAATACAGCATTAGGGTGGACGGTGAGAGGTGGCACTGTAGCCACTGCTCGTTTGGGGCGGTTGAGCGAACAGAAATGAGCAAGGGAGGTACCTCACTCAGGCTATCTCTAATTAACTGTAGATCCTTCAGGAAGCATAGATTTGAGTTATGTGACCTACTATCTGAAGGTAAAACAGATGTCATATTCCTCACGGAGGCATAGCTGGACACTGATTCTGCGCCTGAAATCCTGGAGGTACTCCCAAAAGATTATGGGATAATGAGAGTCGATAGACAGTCTGGGAGGGGAGGGGGCATCGCAATCATCTACAAGCATGACATTCGAAGCTCTCTCACACCTGCTAACATAGCTGATGGTGAGGCAGGTTTTTTCACTATCTGCTCTGCCACTAACCATGTCGTGAAGGGGCTATTGGTTTATAGACCCCTGGGACCCCATTCGAGGTTTATACCCAGCCTCATTGACTACCTTGTCCAACCTGCCCTATGGTATGAAAAACTACTGGTGCTAGGCGATATAAACTTGCATTTTGATGTTGCACTCAGCCCAGGGGCACAAGAGCTGCGCCAGGAATTGGAAGTGTTGCAATTTTTTTTTAAATCCGTACTACCCACCCATAAGTTGGGTCATTTACTTGACCCTATCTTTGCCAATTGGGATGCGCTGGAATTAGAACCTCCGCTTCCGGTGTTGTGGTCAGATCATTTTCTGAGCACGTTTAGAATAAAACTGCCCCGGTCCAAAACACAGGAGAAAGCTAAGCCCAGTATGAAAAGAAGGAGGTGGGCGGGTTTTTCACAGGGTGCTTTTGATCTGGCCTTTCTAAAGAAGGGTCCCCCCTTTGGCTGAGATGTAAATGGGGTGTGTAAAGATCTTGAGAGGGGTATAATTGATGCTCTCGACAGTACCGCACCTTGGGCTGTTAAAACATCTATTAACAGTAACAGAGGCAAATCCGCACCTTGCTTTAGTGAAGAGCTACGAACTGCTAAATCATCCTGCAAACACCTAGAAAGGCGCTTGAGGAAAGATTTCCCAGCCCATCTGGAAGCAGAATATAAAATTCGCCTCAAGATCTACCATTCGCTCATTAGAAAGGCGAAGGCAGCTTATTTTAATGGTAGGATTCAAACAGCGGAGAATTCTACTAAAGAGCTGTTTAATATCTTTAAGGAAATCTCCTCCTTGGCATCCGTCGCAGAGCCTATTGCTGGCTCTGATGAGGCATGCAATCAAGTGGCTGAGTACTTTGCAGAGAAGGTCGAGAAGATTTGCTCCTTTTTTCCTGCCTCTGCACGCGCTGGCATAAGAGTGGAAAAGGAATCCATGGGTGCCCCCGAAGTATAGGGCCGGTTTGAACTGACTGTGCCCCCCCAGGACACTCTTAAAAAGATTGCCATCAGCATCAAATCAGGCTCGCCCAGGGACCCAGCTACCCCTAGGCTGATCAAAGGTAGTATTGATGTACTTGAGCCTTTCATGAGACTTCTTGTGGAGTTGTCTTTTATCTCAGGAGTGGTCCCGGAAATGTGGAAGGAGGCTGTGGTACTTCCTTTACAGAAGAACCCTCATATTAGCATTGATCAGCTTGATAATTTGCGTCCCATTTCTCTGCTCCCGTACTTTGCCAAGGTGGCGGAAAAGATTGTGAACATCCAACTTACTGCACATATTGTGAACAATAACCTTCTTCATCCCTCCCAGTCTGGCTTCCGGGCTTTTCGTTCTACTGAATTGGCCCTGCTATACTCCACCGAGACCATCCGGAAGTTTGTGGACGAGGGGCAGACAGCGGCCTTAATTCTTGTAGATTTAGGTGCCGCTTTCGACACTGTCGCCCACCATACCTTACTGCATGATTTAGAGAGCGGTGGTGTAGGTGGCAGAGCATTAAAGTGGATGGAATCCTTCCATTCGGGGTGCAGTTTCCAAGTCATGCAGGGTAGTCACTCCTCTAGGAGCATCAAGTTGACTCAGGGGTGCCGCAGGGCTCTATTCTGAGACCTACACTGTTCAATATTTACGCTGACCCCTTGGCTAAGATCTCAGATAAATTTGGGATTAATGCCCTGTCCTATGCTGATGACACCCAGCTGGTGGTCTCTCTGACCCAAGCCCGGTCGGATGCTGCCTCCAACTTTGTATCCTGCCTCCAAGAACTGGCTGTATGGATGGCAAACAATTGCCTAAAATTGAATGGCAGCAAGACCGAGATATTGGTAATAGGGAACGCTCCATCAGTATGGTCCTCGGCATGGTGGCCGCAGTCACTGGGCCCCACTCCTACTCCTTGCAAGCAAGCTAGGAACCTTGGGGTTTGGGTGGACAACAAGCTTTCCTTCGATTACCACACCAGGCGGGTGACAGGTGCCTGTTTTGGTATTTTGAGGGGACTACGGAAAACCCTGGGCACCCTACCCACGTCATCCAGAAAAATCTTTGTTCATGCTCTGGTAACCTCACGCCTAGATTACGGCAACTTACTGTATCTGGGCGCAAATGTTAGATGTTTGCAACGCTTGCATTGCATCCAAAATGCAGCAGCAAGGCTAGTTCTTATGCTCCCGAAAAGGGCCTCTGCCACTGGTGCGCTGGCCTCTCTACATTGGCTCCCCATTAAGGAGAGAGTAAAGTTCAAGGCCTTGTGCATGAGTCATCGGATTTTACAGAGAAAGGGGCCAAGTTACCTGCATGATTTCTTAACTCCCTATCTTCCGACTAGACTATTAAGGTCAAGCGGGAAAGGGAATGTGAACGTTCCTAAAATCAGGAGAGCAAGAATGGGCGGCCACTTGTTTTGTTATTTGGCAGCCCAGCTGTGGAACTCGCGTCCTCAGGCACTCCGGCTGGAGTGTTCTGAATCTACCTTCCGGAAGGGTCTTAAAACGCACCTGTTTCCTGCCTCCTAATCTGAATTTGATCTGTTTAGCTGATTGTTGTTGTTTTATTGCTCCGTAGCGCGGGGACACACTGGCCTCAGTGTAACCAGGCGCTTTACAAATTTAATTATTATTATTTTTAATATTACTAGGACGGACCATCAACGCCTCCTACAGATCCAGCATCTTCCCAACTGTAAATAGGCGGAGGTTAAATCCCTCCTCAACAAACCAATGGCCGACCCGACAGACCTGAAAAACTACCAGCCCATCTCTCTCCTCCCCTTCGCGGCCAAAGTCACTGAGAGGCTTGTACATGCTCAGCTGACCACCTTCATCGAAGAGAACTCTATCCTAGATGCCTCCCAGTTGGGATTTCGCAGCAACCACAGCACCAAGACCACCCTCCTTGCTGCCACTGATGACATCCGCATGCTACTGGACCAGGGACACACTGCGGCCCTCATCCTTCTAGAACTCTCTGCAGCCTTTGGCACCATTTCACATCTCACGCTAGCAGCCAGACTTCATGACACGAGGATACAAGGAGCTGCCCTCCACTGGATCCAATCCTTTCTCTCCGGCAAAACACAGAGACTTCCTAACTTCCTCCCCAAACCCACTGATAATAACTGCGGATTACCCCAAGGATCATCGCTCAGCCCTTGGGTCTGAGGCCTAGCCCGAGCCCTGCCCTGCCCTGTGTGGGCAGGCAGGAGCCCTACCGCGAAGGCTCGGGATGGGAATCTGGGAGTCCTTTTGATCCCGGCCGTCTGGTCGCATCTTTCCCCTCGGCCATCTGGTCACACGCAATGCTTTCCAATGGGGCGTATAAGGATGCCATGGCTTCGTTGGGGGTCCAAGTCAAGTTTTCGTCTCTATACAGGCCAGAGGGCAACAGTGTAGTGGAACGAATGAACCGTGACTTAAAGCAATCATTGACAGCTCGAGTTATAGGCACTGGCAGGAACTAGCTGGCCCTTCTCAATGGCGTGCAGCGTGCTCTTAATAATCTCCCTAGAAGGTCTCTGGATGGGCGAACCCCATACGAAATGCTCTTTGGTATCAAGATGTATGTACCGGACCTTGACGGTCTAGACTCGGTGGCTGTTGCTGCCTCCTTTGACGTAGATGAACATTGCAATGTTTTACAGACTCTACAAAAGACAAGAGACAGTCTTGCAAAGGAACATTTGCCCTCCACTTCGGATGATGCGTTTCAGATCCCGGTAGTTGGCTGGCTACCCCAAGTCAGAGAATTGGTTCAGGAGAAGATCGAAAACAAGAAAGAATTTGGTCCCTCTTACAGAGCTCCAGTTCCTGTGCTTGGTGTGAAGTGCACAATAACAGTCATTTTACCACCACTACCAGGTCGTAAGGAAAACAGGTATATCTCCATTGACAATGTCAAGATACACAGAGTGGCCGATTCTTCTTAGTATGACACCGGCAGTCTCCTTCCTTCGATGGTGAGAAATTATGTTTTGACCGCTGCTTCTAATCCTGAGCCGGAGGTGGCCATCGAGATGCCTGCAATTTCTAGCCCTTTATTGAGTACACTGCCCGGTACTCAACTTGATGAAACTGACTACACTTACCCAACTGACTTATTGATGCCTGATTTGCAAACTCGTTTTGCCACAGAATCCAGATTTTCATTTGACACTGTTTCACACACATCAGGGAAGCCATCACAGAATGCAGTCTATACAAGATTATTTAAAACATATTTTTTGGTTCCACCTTGGACATATATTTGGCTGGTGCTTTTTTCGATTTACCTTCTTATGTCAATTGGTTTTGTGTTTTACTTTTTCCGAATCGTCAATGGACACTATGTCTAGGAAAGAACATGCATTTGAATGGAACATTGGCACCCCATTCCTCATCACATACTGCACACAGATTGAAAAGAGACTTGGCTTTTGTTAACATCACTGCTTGGCCTGTCCTGGATGGAATAGTATGGGATGCTATTAAATTTCAAACCCATGGCCCCACTGATGTTATAAATGTCCCTAATGTACTTAGAGTTAACATGGGGGGATGTAGTTAAACAAAACTTACATTCTGATGATTGGGATGTTCAGGCCGCAGAGGCTTTGTTTTATGATTTGAAATAGTATGCTGCCTTTGATGCTGAAGATTTATATTTGGAATCTGCTAATTATGGTGATTTATTTTGTTTCCAACATTTTGGCAACCACTACCTACCTAAACCTAATTCCAGGAGGAGCACTGTGAATTATACACAATGGGAACATTGTCCGTCTCCTGTACAAGGCAGCTCATTTCCTTTTTGAAAACGTATACTTATTTTACTGATTTTAAGCAGTCTAATCCCTCATCATTTTATTTTAAAATGACAGAAAAGTCCATGTCCAAGGTTAGACTTACTGATACTAAGTTATTGTACTCGAAGTCCTTTCTAGACCAGCTAGCTGTTGGAGGCTACGAGTTGTGGAAGGAAACAGTTGACATTAAATCTGTTTGGGGTTCTAAAAGTTGGCAGGTACAAGGCACTGAGGCTTTGCATCGTGCATGTCTCATCCCGAATCATATGTTGTTTTTGAATTCTACCATTTCACAGACAACATGCTTTGGATTGGCTAATTCTAAAAAATTAAATGCTCCTACATTTCCTGATTTGGAAGAATATTCAGGTTGGGGTAATACTAAAAGAATTTCGATCAGGGAGTTGCAAACTCTAATGCTAAATTCGTCCTTTAACATATACAGTTTGGATCCCAATGGCTGGTTGCTCTGGCACAGAAGTGCTGACTCGTGCCAACATTGATTTCTGGGTTTAGCTGATGGCTTTACACAGGTCAGGATCGAACCCCGGTTTGCGAATGACCATTCTGTCACTACTTATTCAGAAGGCAAATTATGTCAGAATTGGCTTAGACATTCTACCTTGGCGGCAGTTAAACTGCATTTATCCAAACTGACAGACGATGTTGATTTGAATGATTTCATAAAAGGCCCGGCTAAAGGTAGATCTAAAAGATGGATATATGCGGTTTATAATGAAATCTGGAAAACATCACAGATTGAAGCAGCTACCTGACTTTGGGCTATTGATCAAGCTAATTTAGAAAAGGTGCTTGCTGTTGTGGATAATAGCATTAACATGCTTTCTTCCCGCATTTACACGTTAGATAACATTGTGTCATCTGTTGTTGATATTGTGCAAGATGAAGTGTCTGTGTTATACCATGGTCAAAATCAATTGCGTTCTGTTATGCAGTTTGCGTGGACACTGCAGTCCCTTAAGTCCAGAAAAGTGCAGTGGAATTACATGAATACCTCTTCTCTTTTTGCCTCGTTTAATTTAACTGACAAGCAACGTTTGCTTTCAATGAGAGATGCATCTTTTTCCATGTTACACATTGAAAGGTTGGAGTCTTTACCATTCTCTGTGGCAGAGGCCACTACTGCAACGTGGCTTATACACGGTTTGATAACTTTACCGTTTGCTCTTTTTGAATTTAAAAATTGTATGAAGTATTTTGCCATTGGTAGATACGAGCCTCTTGGTAGCTCCTATCTACATGAAGCCTGGTCGCTTCCTTTTACTTACAGATGCCTTAGGGAAGGAAAGGAAGTTTATCTGAAAGGTGAAGAGTGCAACAAAACACCAGATCACTCATTAATGTGTAGAAATATTCAATTACACGGCTCTTGCAATCAGGAACAGCCTAATTTAGCCTGTGTTTTGAAAGGTACACCTGTGCCCGCAATCATCCCCACATTCACGTTACTGGCAAACGGCAGTCATTTACTTTTAAATAATGAAGATTGCTGTGGGTTATTAAAAGGCATTGATTATATCGTTACAGTCAGTGAGCGTGTGGTTTGCTGTAAAAATGTGTTGTGTCCACCCACGCACGGGAACTTGGATGTTTCCATGTGGCCGAGAATTCCAACCTTGAAAGCAGAGTTCAAAAAGATGAGTCGAATAAGAGTTCTATTGTTCCTTAAAGAAGTTGCCCTGACATCAGCTTGTGAAACATTTGTCCTTCACGTGGCTAACACCCGCACTGAGGTGCATGCTTTATTAAATACTGACCTTCCATTGCATTTCGGTGAACTGATTCATACAATCTTTAACGCGTCCTCCACAATGGGGCTGGCGCACTTTTTAAAATTAGTTAGCAGTGGTCTAGTGACTTCATTTCAAAAGATATTTGGGGTCATTCCTGCTTTCTTTCATTCGATCTTTTCCAGCCTATTTGGTGGATTTCCTGTTTTACTGGCGCTGGCTGCAGGCTTTCTACTGCTATTTTGTTTTATTAAAAATGGATGCACATCCTGTGTTCCAAGACGAGCTGTCGTGGCTGGCACCAGTTCGCAACAGGATGCTTGAATACTATGGTGCGCTGCCGCTCGCCACCTTAAGTGCATCTCATGGATTATCGTTTTGATTTTCCTATTTCACATGTGTCCAGTCTGTCTTTCATTGCCTGAGTTGCGATTTCGACTGGGCCCTGGATTTGTGTCTCTGCAATGTGGTGTCTCCTGAAGTGGATTATAACCAACTCATGAGTCCCTTAGTTGCTCATGAGTTGCTTTGTTCTGATGGAGGGATTATGGCCTTTGCAGCGATGCATGGAATGCTGGGTCATTGGAATATATTCGCAGCAGCGCAAGATTTCTTGGCACACAGCTTCATTGAAAACCCACCGAGTTGCCCTCTGATGGTGCTAGAGGCTCCGGTAATTGAAGAGCATGTATGTTCTTTCCCACTGTTAAATTGGATGGCTGAGAACAGTGACTCCCTTTTGGAAGCTGTTGCTGCTTATTTTGCATATTCGATGCTAGGCTAAGGTCTGTCGATGCCATGGTTGACATTGAACATTTTTCATATTTTTTTTCGAGAATTATGGAAAACTTTTTGAGCCCCAGACCTATAGACTTTGATTGAAGTGAACTCTAAATTGTCATGATGGTGAGATTTTGGTGTTTTGGGTGACAAAAATAATTTTTCTCCCTTACTCAAATTTGAACTGACTATAGTTATTGAACTCTGCATTTCAAATATGTGCCCCTTATCTTGCTTGCACCTTGTGTTAAGTTAGCATGAGCTTATCAGGAGTTTAAATGCCATTTTACCTTTCTGCTGCTTCTGCACACGACACATAATTGTTACTTTAGCTTTGAGCCTAGTATAATGTTTTGCTTCACACAAGAATAATATGTTATTGCTCTGATATCAGCTTTGCTTGGTGAGCTGTGTCTGTACAGTGAGTGCCGAGGCCTTCAAGGATATCTCAACACAGTGGCTGTTGTGAGGTCTGATCTTCGCACGTTCTTAGACATAACATACATGCAGCTGCGGCCAAATCCTGGCTTTAGGCGCGTTTTATATTGCTTTGCATAGAGCATACACACACACTTGATGGTGCTTCGCATGCAGAGAGCAGGTGTAAGATGATGTGATCCCTTACCACTAGCATCTGAGGTATGGGCCCCCCCTGCTAAAACCCAAAGAGACCTTCTTAGATATAATATAATATACTAGCTAGGGAGGGTGAGAATTAGGTGTTGTTTAGCCTTCTTCGGTTTAGCATTTAAACATACTTTCACCTTTTGCACTCTATGGACTAGTAACTATGCTGATTACTTTGTTGCTTATAATATGTTTGCTTGTATTATCTAAGATACTGCGTTTGAGAACACTGTATTAGAAAATAAACATTTCAAATGTGCACGTGTCCTCATTTACTCCTTGTTCTGGATTGAAATGATTGTTTAACGAAAGAGTGTTTATGTGTTCCACGTTACCTGAGGTTTTCTAAGTCCATGTTCTGGTTTGTCTAAACATTGGGAGTTTGTAATGACCAATGAGAAACTGTAGCTAGTCTGGTAGGGGATTTTGAGTACTAAGGTGAGTTTTGGCACACCCTAATTCACTGAGGTTCCAAGTCTCTATGCACAGTTCTGTAGGAGAACGAAATCCCTGCGACAATTCCTTGTGGGTGCATTGAATCAAATTCATTAGTTTCACTTACGGATGGGAAAGCATACCTTGTAGTGCTACGCTCAAGTCATAACTTACGCAACAAAAAGGAAGAAAGAAGTGCAACCAGTTTGGAACCTCATGGTGTGTTGTCTCGGTCAAGTACCTCCAAAGTAATAACATTACTCAACCTCTAACATGAGCCACTGGTTTCAATTTTGTGAGGTAAATATGTGTAATCCTTCATCTGTGAGCTATCATCACTAAATTGTACGTCTTATTGACATCTCTCAATGAGACGGAGACAATAAAAATCTTCCTCTGCATAGTTGTGAGATTGATGCCTGCCCTTTCACTGAGCCAACGTCACCACAGAAGAGTTTCTTCTATTCCACACTGACACAATCAGAAATCCAGCACTGACTGAAAGATTGCACACCTTTTGCTTTATACCATTATGAGGGAATTCAGCCAAAGCTCTAAGGTTCACTATCAGTGCCCTATTCAAACATGGCCTTTACCGGAGTAAAGAGGTGCCAGTCTAGGGAAGGCAGGCCTCATGAATGTATAAGGAATGCGACAAGAGCAAAACACAGACACCAAATATAAATAGGAAGTTGGATTAGAGCTGAAGTTTCATGCATATCTAAACAGTGTTCTGTCTGTTAGTGGATCATTTACAATGTAGATTTCCTGTAGACATCATTTGTAATGTAGATTTCTTGCAGATATAATTTGCAATGTAGATTTTGTGTAAATATATATTTTACAATGTAGATTTCTACTAGGTATTGTAAGGACTGTCTCCATGAAGGTAGGTAGAAAGGAGGTACTTTATTGGAGAGCAAGCAGGTTTGTGCAGCCATAAGCTAAATTCACTTCAACTGCCACCAATCCCATTCCATATTCTGGAACCTGTGGCATCCTGTTACCAGGGTGCTGGTAGCCAGGATACAACAGCTCCCTTCTTTACAACAAACAATGATGGCAGGCAATACGATAGTCCATAAAAACATAAATGTCCTTAACTTATGCACTTAACTAACTCACTTGAGAAAATATACACACAAGCTTTACAATACATTATATATAGTCTGATGTTCCAATATAAATTGAAGATGATAAATTAGAAAAGGTTAAGAAACCTGCAGACAGTTCTGGTAAGGATAAAGACAGCAAGACTTCCATTTTAGAAAAGTCTACTAACTGCAAGCATATAAGTATATCCTAACTCCCCACACCATCCTCTTCTTACAACAATTATTTAGATGACAACATTTTTAAACCTCTTGGGTAATAACATTTGCCTCCCCTTACGCATGGCCATCACACCACCATCCTTACTTAAAGGTAATGATGAAGATGACCAATCTTATGCCCTGCAGATGAATGAGCAATTGCAGTACCCCATGACTTGGTTAATTCCTCCCACATCCAATCTTTAGAAGTAGAGGTGTCATTTTGACTGACACCTTTCCAGTTCAGAATTGTATTACTTCTTGCCATTCTACTAAAATGTCACACTTTCCCATTACTCAATTTTGCTGATTTAGAATACACTTCAACCACTTGCATTGGTTCTGAAAACTTACTCTCTCACTTCCTGGTTTTAAAGCCCAACTTCTCTCTGACAAAATCACCAGGACTTACATGAGTGATTTTGGTCCATGTTATTTGTTATATTAAGTCTTATAGACTATCTGTATCTTCTTAAAATTTGATCTCACAAACACAAGTGACCACTTGCTACAAATCTTCATGTCGTTCCATGCCACAGTGTCCTTAGTGAAAGGCTCTCTTCCTCTCAAAATCCTAAATGGGCTATAACCAGTCCCCATGGGTGTTGTCCTAAATGCCCAAATTGCGCTACATGGTTCCTTCATCCAGTCTTTACCAGCATTAATAGAAGCTTGTATGCTTCCCATCACCACTCTATTAAAATGTTACACCATGCCATTACCTGCTGGGTAGTAAACAGGAGTTTTCTTCCCTACAATTCCATACCCATTAAGAGAACTTCAAAACTCAGAAATAAACTGTGGACAGTTATCACTGAGAATAAAGTTAGGAATACCTTCCTTTAAAAATATGTTCCAAGGAAATTAATTATCATTCTGCTGTCAGCCGTATCAACGACTTCCACTTCAGGCCACTTAGAATAAGGATCAATAACCACTGTCACATGCTTGGACTCTCCTCTGACATAAAAAATGGGGCCCAAAATGTAAATACTCAAATCTTCCCACGAACACTCAGGGAGTTGTCTATCCTCCAATGACAGCCTCAGCAAAAACTGCACCTTGTCAGAATTAGCACACACATGACACGTTCTGACAAAACTCCTCAATCTCTTTGTCCATACCCGCCCACATAATGACTTCATCCTTTTCTTTAACTTCACAATGCATAGATGTCCTTCATGGCTGATGCCCACAATTCTTGCTTTCAATCCAACCGGAACCATTACTCTGTCACCTCTGAGAACATAGTTGGCATCATTAACAGGTAATTCATCCTTAATTTTCTAAAATCTTCTGTTCTCCTCCTGTAGTTCCTTCTTATTCAGCCACCCCTTAACAATGAATTCTTCACCTTGTTGAACATTATATCTTTGCCACATACCGCATCCCATTCCTCCTTAGAAATGGCATTATTATTGTCTGTAATGTTAGGTACACTATAATCCTCCCAATCCATATCCATCTCTCCACCCCAAGGTAATGGCGATCTACTCAAATAATCGCACCCTAATTCCTTTATTTTGGTAAGTATATCATTTCATACATGAAATCCTGTAATTTTAGAGTCATTTCACTACCCTAAGACTGGCTTTATCTGTGCCTTCTGAAGTCAAAACTTTCCCTAATGGCTTATGATCCCAGCTTAAAGTAAAATGTGTCCCCCTGACATATTGTCTGAATTTCTCCTTACCCCAGACGATGGCCAGCATTTCCTTTTCAATAACTGAAAAAATGTATTCTGCCGAGGATAAGGATCTACAAGCAAAAGCTACTGCGGTCTCCTCTCCAGAATCTTTCATTTGATTCAACACAGCCCCCAGCCTTTTCCCACTGGCATCAGTAGTTATTATGCAATGAGCTGTGAAATCTAAACCTTGCGAGGGAAGAGCAGTACATGAATCACATTAGATTCCTTCAAAATACTTTTGTGAATTTTCATTTCAAGAAAACTCTTGTCGTAATTTTAACAGTTGCCTTCGTGTGTGCGGATTCATGGTGAATTCTCAACAAAGATATAATAAAATTCTGCTAACCCTAAGAAAGATCTTAATTCCTCTTTAGATCCAGGGGCGAGAGCATTACTATGGCTTTAAATAACCCCTTCTTTGGCCAACTGCAATCTCCTACTACTTCATTCCCCAAATATGTGACGGATTTCATGGCAAATTTGCATTTCTTTAACTCAACAGTTAATCCTTTTTCCATCAACTTACTGAGGACTGCCTTCAATCTCTCATCATACTCTAATTTATCTCAGCCCATCACCAGAATATCATCTTGAAAGTACTATCACCACCGCCATGCCTTTGAAAACCTGTGCATCAACCGCTGGAATACAGCAGCAGCAGATGCAAGACCAAAAGGCATGCAAACAAATCTATAACAACTGAAAGGGGTGACAAACACTATTAAATCCCTTCTGGATGGATATAATTGGACCTGGTTATAGGTCAAGGGCAAATCAATGGTGGAAAACCACTTTACCCCTTTGGACTGTGCCAACAGTTCATCTATCCTGGGCAGAGGAAATGTATCTCAACTACAAGGTTTTTATTTAAGTCCCTCATAATGAAGGCGGCCATTAGATTAAATTTGACAACCAAGGGGGCCAACCATTCATCACTCTCCACAGGTTCTATTATTCTTTTACTTTCTAATGCATCCAACTCAGCCATTACTCCTTCTTTTGCTCCAATTGGGATATTCCTGGCTTAGAGACACACAGGCACTGCTCCTTCTTTAAGCATTAAATTATGGACAAACCCACTCATTTTTCCCACATTACCTGAGAAGACACTTGGAATGTATTCCTTGATCTCCCTTACTATGGATTGACCATGATAACCAAGTAGCATGACCTGGTCTCTCCTGCTAAGATTTAAGATGATATCTAACTCTCTATGATCAATTCACCCCAACACAGAGTGACCTTGCTCGGCCACACATAATTTTCCTTCGGCCATCCTATCCTTAAACCAGAAATCCTCTTCTAAAAACCCAACCTTGGGAATCTCCTCCCTGGTAAACGTCACTCGGTTAACTATCAGTCGGTATCAAGCGTTTGTTTAGCACGTTAGGAAATTTGTTCTCCCACACTGAGCGCTGAAGGGTGGTGTACAGTGACCCTGAATCAGGAACAATCTGTATCGGCACTCCCCCTATAGTCATGTCACACAGGGGCTTTTTTTAGAACTGGAACACACTCCCAAAACGTCATTTCCACCTCCCCACTAGATCTATGTAAAGAACCCCTTCATCACTCAATGAATCTGCATCACCCTCGTCTTTATCCTCTTTGTCCCCAGTGCACTTCACGTGTTTCTTGTCCTCCTTGTTTGACTCCCTCCTGCAAACCTTGGCAAAATGGCCAATAATTCCACAGAAGGCACATTTAGATTTCATAGCAGGACAACATTTATCTCTAGCCATGTGGCCTTTATTCCCACATCTAAAGCAAACTGGGCGTTTATTCTCCAAGTCAAGTTTGCTTTTACTTGTACCTTTTCAAATCAAATCTCTGTAATTACGTTCCTCTCTCTTCCTACCTTCATCTTTAGGAGTACACACCTTACCTTCGACTTCACCCTAATTTTTTAAGGCTCCTTTGGAACACCTTCAAGACATTTCTGATTTCTTTATTATAGCAATAATTTCATGAAGAGGAGACTCCCCACACACCCACAACTACTCTTAAAAAACAGCATTTTGTTATTGTATAACTAGTTGAACTCTTATAAGATCGTCATGCCTTTACCCAAATTTACATGTAATCACTAATTTCTTAAGCGCAGCAACATAATCTTCTATGCATTCCATTTTAGCTTGCTTCCCTTGGAAGAAGGAGTACCTATCAATGGCTACATAAACAGTAGGATGTTAATTTTTCCTTGAGGACATAAACTCATCTTAATTCTCTTTTTCTAAGGCTGTCACAACATTTTAAAAATATTCTTTTCAATCAGGCCTTTTTAATATAGGCTCACCAGGGCAAGTTAAAAATCGTACTGGTGGGGTAAGTCAACAATTCTGAGAGATAATATTGATTGTAAATACTGGTTTGCTCAGAATGTTGGTAGCAACTATATAAATCTGCTATTATGGCTAGAAATATCAATTAATAGTGTGCTGGACTTCTAAAGATGACAAATTATCTAAACCGTACAAAAAATAAATCTAAAATGTTCCCTATGTACTTTCAATATACTATAAAGAGTGTCTCACAAGTGAATAGATGTGCATAACACTAAGGAGTATAACCCTCCAACAAACTGCAATAACTTTAAGGTTTGCGCATGACCGAATGCGCAACTAACAAAATTCCTTGCTGGGGTATCCTCAAAAATTGTTTCTGTTATAAGGTGCGCGCATCACCGAATTGCGTGCAGACTTCCTAAATATTTCTAACAGGATCCCAGTGTTTGGGTGTGCTCAGCACCAAAATGCATGTAGACAAGACTTCTCTCTCTTCAAGTATGAGAGGATGTTCCGGTAACCCCCAGAACTTCAGATCTCTTCCCAAAATGGTGCCACTTTGCTTGCAACGCGCAGTGATGCACACGAATCTGCCCGGCAGACACTCACAGGGTTCCCGTATAACCAGAAATGTGAGGATCACTCCAGTTATGGCAGCCTCCTCCTTTAACCTTGACAACACCGAACTCTCGCGATTTAACCATGAGCCAGGTTTGCTAGGAAACCAGAAATTACAGTTACGTCAAGCTTCCCCGTGCGCTATGCCTGAGCCTTCTTCAGTTATCGCTCTTGCGGTGGACTCCAAACCGTCAATCTGCTAGTAATATTCACTCAAATTTCCTCCCGGAAATAAGCTCTTCAAGACGTCATAGATGTTCAACTCCAGTTGTCAACATGATGGTCAGCCTCCTCTTGTCCTCTCCTTGCTCATCACATGTAAATCCATTCCAAAGGTTCCTGGACGTTTCTCAGTACCACTGCATTCCAGTGTGCCAGCACACCAAATCAGCTCCTTTTTCTGTCATCGCCACCTTGTAAGGACTGACTCCACGCAGGTAGGTAGAAAGCAGGATTTATTGAAGAAAAAGCAGGCATGTAAAGCCACAAGCTAAACTCTCTTCTACTTCCACTACCCCATTCCATATTCTGGAACCTGTGGCATCCCATTACCAGGGAGCTAGTAGACAGTATACCACAGGTATCATTTATAATATGAATGTCTTATAGTTATTACTTACAATGTAAATTTCTTGTAGATGTCACTTACAATGTAGATTTCTTGTAGATAAGACTTACAATGTAGATTTCTTGTAGATATCACTTACAATGGGCCAGATGTAGGTAGCTAAATACCGGTCAGTAACGCGGAAAGTCAAATAATTTCAGGGTTACTGACAGGTATTTAGCCATGTGCGTTGTAGGTGATTTTCAACCTACATGCAAAATAAGGAATCGCAAAATAGCGATTCCTTATTTTGCTCTTGCATTTAAGGAATCGGAAATACCGATTCCTTAAATGCAATGTAGGTAGCACTAAAAACAATGCACCTCAGCCTTAAGGAATCGCTATATACCACCAATTTCAAGTTAGTGGTAAGTAGCGATTTCCTTACAAAAAACACTTTTTTGCTTTTCTTTATGTGCCATGTGGCACACATCCATGCCTTAGGGCATGTATGTGCACCACATGTGCACACATGTAGATTTCAGGGGTGCAACAGGGTGTCCTTTGGACACCCTGGCACCCTTGAAATACCTCCCGCTATTAACCATTCGGTAATACCGAATCGCTAATAGTGAATCTCTTCCCATTCATTCTTATGGGCCTTCTAGCCCATAGTGATGAATGGCTAGGTATTCCTTAATAACGAATCAGAATTACCGATTCGTCATTAAGGAATGTTAAGGAAGTGCTAATTTTTTAGTGATTCCTACCTACATTCCATTTAGCGAGTCCTTAATAGCGATTCGGTAATAATCGCTATTAAGGACTCACTAATTGGAAGTTACCTACATCTGGCCCAATGTTTATTGCTTGTAGATATCACTTACATTGTAGATTTCTTGTGGATATCACTTACAATGTTTATTCTTTGTAGATACCACTTACAATGTAGATTTCTTGTAGATGTTACGTACAATGTTTATTCCTTGTATATATCACTTACAATTTTTTTTCTTTGTAGATATCACTTACAATGTAGATTTCTATAGATATAACTTACAAGGTAGATTTCTTTTAGATATCACTTACAATGTATATTCCATGTAGATATTATTTACAATGCAGATTTCTTACAGTTATCACTTACAAAGTTCATTTCTTGTAGACATCACTTACAATGTAGATTTCTTGTAGATATCACTTACAATGTAGATTTCTTATAGATATCACTTACAATGTAGATTTCCTGTAGATATCACTTACAATGTAGATTTCTTGTAGATATCACTTACAATGTAGATTTCTTATAGATATCACTTACAATGTAGATGTCCTATAGATATCACTTACAATGTAGATTTCTTGTAAATATCACTTACAATGTAGATTTCTTGTAGTTATCACTTACAATGTAGATTTCCTATAGATATCACTTACAATGTAGATTTCTCATAGATATCAATTACAATGTAGATTTCCTATAGATATCACTTACAATGTAGATTTCTTGTAGATATCACTTACAGTGTAGATTTCTAGTAGATATAACTTACAAAGTAGATTTCTTGTAGATATCACTTACAGTGTAGGTGGTTTATTTATGAGAAGCTTGAGCACCGGAGAATCACTTCATGGCCTCATAGACTTGGAATAAACAAAGCAGCTCAGGTCACTACCTTGCCTTCCTCTGCGACAAAAATGTGGGTTTTTGCATGCAGCAACCCATTGATCTTTACGCAACCCCAGATTTACTTAATGATGTAAACCTGAAGCAGCGCCAAAACCTTATGCTTCTCCAGAGCAGACGTAACAAAATAATTATTTTTATTTCTTCTCTTATTTTCCTTTCTCCTTGTGTGCTGCATTCTGCAGCACACATAGAAAGAGGAACACACTTCTCTGGGTTGTTTTTGTGCAGGAAGGTCAATTTTCATGAAGAAGACTTCACTAACTCTAAGGTAGTTCATCTTATCCCTGGCCTAATCTCGTTAGGCCTTGAATGGAAAGTGACAGGACCCACCCATCTGTCTGGCCATACCTTAGATCTGATTTTTACTAATACTCCTACTTTGTCATCTGAGGCCCCACCAATCCCTTAACTGGACAGATCACTGAATTTAAGGGGTTTGAACAGAAACCGAAGCCTCTATAGGATAGCACAAGACACTGGTGAAAAACGACTCCAGATTTTTCGGTATTTGAATTTACACTTACTGGCTCTAATAAAGATAAAGACGTAACTGATCAATGCAGCTTTTGACAAGATCACCCCTATAAAACCTTGCTCCAAGCCTATCCATGGCACACATGGATTGAGTACAAATCAACAGCAAGATGCAAAAAAATCAATATTAGTCACAGCGGATGTACACAATCACAACAAAAGGGGCGATCAGTTGGATCTGTTGAGCACAGTCCATCCCTCACCAAAAAAATATAAGTCGGGAGATCTAGATCCATCAACTCAGCAAGGATACAGAATAAGGGACTCCCTTAGCACATGCTACATTGAAGACTTGGATCCCTCACAACAAGGACAGGATACAAGGAAACATCAGAACACCCACAGCCCGAGCCTAACCTCCTTGACCTTCATGCCCGTCATAACACAAGAGGGCTCAATTTCTAGTTCTGAGCTTACCAAGGATCAAGAGAAACTGTTGTCCTCTATAAATATGATGCTAACGGCAGAAATCAATGCCCTGACTTGGCAGTCAAACAAACCAGAAATACAGATGGACATAATTCAAACAATAGCTCTAGAAATTGTGAAAACCTTGAATAAATTAGACAACATAGAAAAGGAGCTCAAGGTCAGAGAGTGCCATTGTAGAGAAACTAATGACATTCCCCAAAGTTCTGGCATCTTTGATAAATGAGCTGAGGAATCTCACTTCTCCTGGACAAAGAAATCCAAACACAGAGGAGTGAGTGTGGTGTGTGAAATTGAGTGTCCTGAGGCGGAAAGCCGGGACTGAGAGAGAGAAACTGCTGTTTATTTTAAATTTGCTATCGTCGTTTTTTAACCTGCACTTGGTATTATTCACGTGGTAAATATTTTATTGAACTTTCACTCACCCGCTGCCTAAATACCGCTGTGTCATAGCGGGTTACTCTCCCTTCCGACGGACTGGTGCTGAGTTAATTCGGCCCACTTTGCCTTGATTTCATCCCCGGACCGCCCCCACCGCAGCCGAGTAGGTGCTGCTTGGGGTCCCGCCATCTTGGGTGAGGAGCAGGAGCAGGGCTAGCAGACTAGTGCTAGGCCCCTCCCGCCCTCCCGCCCTCGCCAGTATAAAATGGTGCCCCCTCCCAGGAAGCGCAGCGGATGGGCGCAGCGGGCACACCGGCAGCGGGCCAAAGGCAAGCCCGTCTGCGCCCGTCCGCGCCGGGCCCGTGCCTAGGGCCAATACTCCCGGCCGATTGGAAGCGAACTCGAACTCAGTAAGTCGCCACACCTATAACCGCAGCACATTGTGGGCTTTGGGGGGCGAAGATATAATATTAGGATGTGCTAGGGTGGAAATGTGCAAGGACACACAGACTACTCCACATCAATGTGCAAGCTGTAAGCAGGTCCTTCCCCAGGTTCTATGGCAAACCAGTAAAACTATTGCTGACTCAGATAGAGTCACTGAAAGGAAAGAGCAGGCAGCAGTAAAATGCATGCTGCTAAACGCCAGGTCCTTGGTGAAACATAGCATTGAACTGGCTGTTCTGATACTGGAGTCAAATGTAATGGTGGCATTTATAACTGAATCCTGGACAGATGTAGCCTCTGGCCCAGACATTGTTAAAGTCACCCCCCCTGACTATGATTGCTTTGTGCAGAACAGAAGAGGGAAGAAAGGTGGTGGACTGGCTGTTATTTATCACAAATCAGTAAGAGGAAGTTTTAAGCCCACTGCAACTGGCCTGGATGAAGCGCTTGCTTTTAACCTCACCCTATCAGACCACCAAACCCTAAAAGGCTGCTACCTATATAGGCCCCCGGGGGCTAAGGCCCCTTTTTTTACGACCCTGGGTTGCCTGGTAGAAGAAGCAGTATGCGCCAAGACATTTACCCTGCTTGGTGATTTTAATTTTCAATTGGAATGTATATCTGACATAGATACACGAGAACTCATAGAACTGTTGCATGGGGTGGAGTTATGTCAAAAAGTCACTGGCCCGACTCATAAGGCTGGACACACCCTAGACTGTATTTTCTCCAACCATCCTAACCTGGCGGTCACGGCAGTAGACCCTGTCCCCTGGTCGGATCATGCCGCAATCCACTTCAGTATTACCCTAGTTCCTCTCCTCAGGCCTAGTAAGGTTATGAACCCACCCAGAACGATCAGGAAATGGAAAAGTATAGAAGGTGAGGCCCTCGAGAGCCTACTGAGATCCTCAATGACGCGCCCCCCCCCCCCCCCCAGGAACTGTTGAGGAAGCGGCAACGACCTATACAAACTGGCTAGACTCGGCATGCATGCAATTAGCACCCCAAAAACCTACCACTCTACGCGATCTAATCCATCGGCCCCCTGGTTCTCTGAACAAATCAGGGATCACAAAGTGATATGTAAAAAATTGGAAAGAAACTGGCGGAAAAATTATAGGGAGACTGATAAAAAGCTACTCAATGCAGAGTTGGGATTCTACAAAGAGATGATCAGATTGGCCAAACGGGCCTTCTTTACCAATCGCATTAGGGAAGCCAGCAATCCCTCTAAAGAACTATTCCGTACAGTGTCATCCCTAGCAGCCCCCAAACCAGTGGAGGTTCCCCCGAGTCGGGAACTATGTGAAGACCTGGCCAAATTCTTTCAGGGTAAGGTCGAGAAGATTTTCTATTCCCTGGATCACTTAGTTAAGGTCAATCCTCCAGAGACTAATCCAGTGATCTCAGAGACCGACAGGTATACGGAAAGGTTACTTAACTTCTCCCCTATTACCGAGGAGGAGGTTAGGAACCGGTTACAGAGGATTAAATCAGGCTCCCCTTGTGATCCCTGCCCAGCCACCATTGCAAAAGCAGCCCCATCTATCATAGCAGCGGGACTCACCCCACTCTTTACTAACATGCTGGAAAGTGGTGATTTCCCCATACGATGGAAACAAGCATCCATTCTACCCCTTCTAAAAAACCTAACCTAGATGTAGCCGATTTGAACAACTATCGGCCCATTGCCAGGTTACCGCTACAAGCTAAAATTATAGAGGGTATAATGAACACTCAGCTGACCGCTTTTCTGGGGACTGGACAATTTCTGGATCCGTCTCAGCATGGATTCCGGACAGGGCACAGTACAGAATCGGCCCTGATAAAATCAGCCGAAGATATAAGACAAGTGATGGATGCAGGAGGCAGAGCCGCCCTGATTCTGCTAGACCTGTCCGCGGCCTTTGATACGGTCCACCACAGGCTGTTGGTGGACCGGTTGGGGGCCTGCGGGATTCAAGGAAAAGCCCTCAAGATCTTGCAGGCCTTTCTCTCCAGTAGGACCCAGGTGGTGGCACTGGGAGACTTTGAATCGGCCCCCTTTCTACTCCCCTGTGGAGTCCCTCAGGGCTCATCCCTGAGTCCGACTCTTTTTAATCTGTACGTCTCCACCCTGGTGCCAGTTATTAGATCTTTCGGATTTAACTTAACATCGTACGCAGATGACACGCAGATAGTAGTGTCGCTGCTACCGGGTGGAGTGGAAGACACAGCCGACAGGTTTAAGGACTGCATGCGCAAGGTCAGCAACTGGATGGCAGAAAACTGTCTTAAGTTGAACTCGGCAAAGACTGAAGTCTTGCTGTTCGGGGCCAAAGATAACTTTTGGTCCCCAAGATGGTGGCCTGAGGAAATGAGGATAGCCCCCTCTCCAGTCACAAAGGTCAAAAACCTGGGGGTACTGATGGACGATACACTCTCCTTTAGACCTCAAGTTAACGCCCTGTCCTCATCAACCCACTATGTCTTAAAAACAATACGAAAAGTTCTGCCTTTTCTCCCTGATGAGCATAGAAAGACAGTGGTAATGGGATTAGTGATATCCCGGTTAGACTACTGTAATAGCTTGGTGCTAAATGCCCAACAGGGGCTGCTAAAAAAACTTAAAATCTTACAGAACGCAGCTGCCCGCCTGATCACGGGCACACCTAAATTTGCTTCGGTAGCACAGGATCTGGTAAAGCTACACTGGCTACCAGTACGCAAAAGAATAGCTTTTAAGACACTCTGTGTAGTTTTCAAAGCATTAAAAGGGCTGGGCCCCCACTGCATGACCCCGCTCTTCCAGTGGCATAAACCTATAAGATCACTAAGGTCTGCTGATCAAGGACTGTTTGTAGTCCCCAGAGTCAGGAAGGCTCGTTGGCGGGGAAGGAGTTTCTCCCCAGGAGCAGCTAAGGCCTGGAACGCTCTGCCACTGGCACTCAGGCAGACTTCAGACCTGCTGCCCTTTAGGAGGGCCCTGAAACATGGCTTTTCACACATTAATCTTTCTGTCATGCACACCAGCGGTCATACAGCGCCAGGACACCGTTTGGTAACAGTGCGCTTTACAAATGTGGAAAATAAATAAATAAATAAATAAGACCAGACTCAAAAGGCCTAGCACTGGTAGGAAAAAATACAGAACAGCTAAAGGATTTAGATGAAGACAATATGACAGTTTCCTTCTCCATCTCCTGTCATTTGCAACATAACTTACCCGCGGGCAAAATAGAGCCTAACACAACAAATTCAAATCTAATGAAAGAAGACAAAACACAAGATAAAGCAATACATAGACAGCAAAAAAAAAGATCTTGCAAAGATGCCCTCAAGACTTGAAACACCCAAAAAATTGTTAGGGGATCCAAAGTCAGGCAATTTGTTATCCACTGAGTCAACAACGATACAGGAATTACAAGATCTCAGTAAACAAGGGACAACCACAAGTAAGTTGTCACAATGTGTGGAAAAAAAGATAAAAAAACAACAGAAGTGTCACAAGGCCACACAAATCAGAAGAAGCAGGGGGGACAGCCTTGCATACTTTGGCAGGTCCAATAGTAAAGTAAATATCGAACCAGGAGGGGCAACCAATCATAAAGCCATACCCGATCTTCACAAAGAAGCAGAAACAAAACAAACTTTTTCAAGAAGGACACTCAACCGGAAACAGCACAACTACATCACTCTTAACAATAGGGGCAAATACAAATGAACTAGAACTGGTCTGGAACATAACATTTTTTCCACATGGGCAGGACGATGAAGGCCGAAAAGTCCAGCACACTGATCACGAGGAGGCAGCTAAGAGTGGTCCACAAGTTACAACAGAAACTTGCCTGAAAAGTACTGTCCGCGAGCTACCCAAGGACACATTCTGTTTAGGAACAAAATATCCACAAACTGCGATGGGTAATACACCAAACTCTGCCTGTAAAAGCAGCACATGCAAAACCGGGGTGCCGCTCGTGAGAGGAGTCACTTTGCCAAATCGTTTGCCCGCGCTACAGGAGTAGCCTGCATCTGTTCCAGGACACTTTGCCTGCGTGAGGAGGGTCAGGCGTGAGGCCGCAGAGGAGGTGAGAGGCGCGGCCCCGGGACTGCGAGGACCAGCCTTCAACACCCACAGCTGTGTCCTCTTCCCGGGTGAGCCGCGCCCCCTCCCAGTGCCCGCCCCCATCTGAGCGCTCTTTACTCCTCGCGGCCCCCGCTCCGCAGGTGCCGCTCGTGAGAGGAGTCACTTTGCCAAATCGTTTGCCCGCGCTACAGGAGTAGCCTGCATCTGTTCCAGGACACTTTGCCTGCGTGAGGAGGGTCAGGCGTGAGGCCGCAGAGGAGGTGAGAGGCGCGGCCCCGGGACTGCGAGGACCAGCCTTCAACACCCACAGCTGTGTCCTCTTCCCGGGTGAGCCGCGACCCCTCCCAGTGCCCGCCCCCACCTGAGCGCTCTTTACTCCTCGCGGCCCCCGCTCCGCGGGTGCCGCTCGTGAGAGGAGTCACTTTGCCAAATCGTTTGCCCGCGCTACAGGAGTAGCCTGCATCTGTTCCAGGACACTTTGCCTGCGTGAGGAGGGTCAGGCGTGAGGCCGCAGAGGAGGTGAGAGGCGCGGCCCCGGGACTGCGAGGACCAGCCTTCAACACCCACAGCTGTGTCCTCTTCCCGGGTGAGCCGCGCCCCCTCCCAGTCCCCGCCCCCATCTGAGCGCTCTTTACTCCTCGCGGCCCCCGCTCCGCGGGGGCCGCTCGTGAGAGGAGTCACTTTGCCAAATCGTTTGCCCGCGCTACAGGAGTAGCCTGCATCTGTTCCAGGACACTTTGCCTGCGTGAGGAGGGTCAGGCGTGAGGCCGCAGAGGAGGTGAGAGGCGCGGCCCCGGGACTGCGAGGACCAGCCTTCAACACCCACAGCTGTGTCCACTTCCCGGGTGAGCCGCGCCCCCCTCCCAGTCCCCGCCCCCATCTGAGCGCTCTTTACTCCTCACGGCCCCCGCTCCGCGGGTGCCGCTCGTGAGAGGAGTCACTTTGCCAAATCGTTTGCCCGCGCTACAGGAGTAGCCTGCATCTGTTCCAGGACACTTTGCCTGCGTGAGGAGGGTCAGGCGTGAGGCCGCAGAGGAGGTGAGAGGCGCGGCCCCGGGACTGCGAGGACCAGCCTTCAACACCCACAGCTGTGTCCTCTTCCCAGGTGAGCCGCGCCCCCTCCCAGTGCCACGCCCCCTTAGAAGCCCTGTCTACATCAGCACGGTCAGTGTCGCGTTCCGCGGGACGCGCGCGGGACGTAGCCCGGGGCTAAGACCGGGCAAAGAGCGGGCCGTTTGAGGCCGTTCGAGAACGTGAGAGTCCGGTCTGGCCCATTCCCCTAAGCTCCATATCCTGGACATTCAAATACAGGTATCTATCACTTCACAGAACTCTCTAATAGACAACAATTGCCACCTAAAGTTTTTTCCAATAACCTTCCAACTGAAAACGAACACGAGATCAAGTAAGCAAAGAAAATCCCAAAAAAATGGGATTGGAGAAAAACTGCTAGGTCCAATGGATGATTTTCTTGCCAAAGCTAACTCATTCATTGATCAAAGCATAACTTTGATTGAGGGGAGAGTTTCAACCGAACTTGCAATTGCACGTCGATCCTCAATGGGCCCACTAGCAACTGCAAGAACACCAGACCCACAGTCAGCGCCAACACAAACAACGGTGGCTATAAACAGACATAGTCTCCCAAACAACGTAGATCTTTCAGCTTCGCAACTCTCTGTAACTTTTCCAGAAAGTGACCTAGAAAAAACTCCAGAAATTTTCCCTGATTCTACCCCCGAAGAAGTAAGGCAAGCGAGAGGGAGGCGGGAGGGAGCCATAAAGAAAAGGAAGGATAGGAAAAACCCGGATCACACTGAAAATACCAAAGTGACCGATCATATAGATTTGATTGATGATACAAACCCAACAGCATCACTTCATCATAACGCCCCCCCAAGTAATAATGTAATAACTATACATCAGCTACCACAGGATCCTCAAGATATCCCCACCCCAGATTACCCAAGCCCACAACAAATAGGCAAAGAAAGAGAATCAGCAAGATTAATTAAGGAGATAGCCTCCCTCCTAAATTCTTATATCCGCCCTTTAGAGACCAGACTTAGCAACATTGAGGCTCAATTAACAAAAATTTCCGGCTCCCCTAAGCTAATACCATCACAGGCTCTCCCAAAACTAGCCTCAAATTCCATGACCACTATTCCCATACTTAAGAAACCTGTAACCTTACCTCCTTCGCAGCCCACAGCAAAAGCCCCTACAGTAGCAAAGGCTTCCACTTTACAGAAACCCACCCCCAAGGCCTTGGCCATTCTCCCACAAACTAATTCCCTACCTAACACACCAGTAGTAAATACGCCAATTACAAACACGCCGGCCCCCAAAACCCCTGGTATAAAAAACACAAATCCATCAATAAATAAAAGAGTCCCGAGAGGGACTGCTGATCAAAGGCCCCCTTTAAACATGCCACCTGAGGCTTGCCCATATGTGGTAGTCATGACGGGGGTCCCCGAACTCACAGGAGAGGGGACGGAACCCAACTGGTCTTTGATGAACAAAGTCCAGTTCTGGCTGAATACAAACCGTCCCGTTTCGCCTACCTGGAAAACCAGAATAACATCAGTCTGCAGGACCTCCTGGGTGGGCCATAGGAAAAAAAACATCCGGGGAGACTGTATACTGATCACTTTTGAGGACCCCACTATAGCCGAGTATATATGTTCCTGGGAAAATAATAACACCGCCGGGGGGATTGCTACAAGATCCTTGTCATATTTCTACCCAAAAAGATATAACAACAACTTTATGCACGAGACTGATAACATCTGGCGAAAACCAAATCCACAGCCATGGGAGCTAGATGTCACTGGACTAAAAATATTTCCGTGACACAGTGACCCTGATAACTCTTGGTGGTCAGTAAATCAGAATTACCAACAAAAAGAAGCCCCGTGGCAGACTATGGGACCACAAAATAGACCTAGAAACTGGGAACAGTGGGAGAGACCGCCCTACCAACCATATAGATCCACCTACAGAGACACTACGTATGGGCAAAATTGGCAAGGCATACCGACTATGAATCGGTATAGTGGCCTGGAAATGGTCAATTGACCAATAGTTAAATCCCCGGGGCTTTTACATACAATCCCGGCCACATCCAACCTCAACTCAGTCCCATTACAAATGAAAAGCTCAGTCTTAAAAAAAGCACCCCTACAGCTTCCGGTGATCTTTTGGAATGTGGCGGGTCTCCGAAATAAAATAGAGGACGGTTCAGCAGCCGGTTTTCTGGGGGATGCTCAAATCATATGCCTACAAGAAACCTGGGCCACGACGCCCCTACATCTTGTGGGTTACAGGACATATACATCCCCCGCCCTTCCAAGTATTTCAGGTAGACCTAAAGGGGGTCTGGTAACCTACCTAGCAAACACAATTCCTGATATGAAGCTTACTAAGGTAGACCTATTATCAAACTTCCAGATGTTCACTCTCAGAATTGGGAAAAAATTCTTTATCACAATAATTAATTTATACAACAATTTAGATGATGATAACTTCTTGGAAGTCCTTTCCCTAATCCAAGAAAAAATAATTGAACACTGGCATCCCATTGAGAAAATGGAAAACGCCCATATAATCTGGGGAGGAGACTTCAACCTACATCCCTGCCCCAACAACGTTACCTGTGGATTGGTGGACGAACATGAGAACCCACTCGTCCACTTTACACATTCAGGAGTGGGGCTAGCTATGAATAAGATACTTTCAGATTTGGACATGCAAATAATAAACCCCACTCTACAGCCAAATAACAAACTAGAACCCACCTACAGAGGAAGGGGCCATGAGACCACTGTTGACTATGTAATAGTCACAGAAGCCCTCAAGGAACAAACCAATAACTTTAAAATCCTGGAAAAACACCCTCAGTGATCATTCTGCTTTAAGTCTAAACCTTCAAATAAACCAACCAAGAACACTGATGGCAACCATAGCAAATACTCTATCACAAAACAGGCTCGAACTGGGCAAAAATAACGGATATACCATAAAATGGGAAAAAGTGGATCCCAATAATCTTACAAATCGGTTAGTAAAATCCGTATATAGCAACATTCTGATCTGTCTTGATCCTCATGCAGAGCCAACCCAAATCTTGGACATTTTCACGACGATACTAGATCAAGTTAAAAAACTGTTAACAAAAACACCTAATCAAGACAAACCAAGTACTACAGGTTGGTTCAATCGCGATTGTACCAAGGCACAGACCAACCTAAGAAAAGCACTTGGAAACCCAAATAGAGATAAAACAAAGATCCAAGATCTTCGCCGAGAGTATAACAATGCCAGAAAAGCAAGGAAAAAGGAATTGAAGCAATCCTTGTGGAATGCATTGCACAAAAGCGCACTTCTGAAAGATAGCCAGGCATTCTGGAAAATTGTTAAGTCGCCCTTGTTAACGGACTCTAACAGTCCAAAGATAGACGTGGCCATTGACGAGGAATCTTGGGTGAACCACTTTTCAAAAATTTTTGAACTAACATCAACAAGAGAGGAACACCACCCTAACCTCTACCCAGTAGTATATCCAATAGCAATGAACTTTGACCTGCAGGATCTTGAAATGGCGTTGTCTTTGAGCAAGAGAGGCAAAGCACCCGGCCCCGACGGGGTCCCAGTCGATATATTCAAACACCTTCCTGATCTCTGGGTACCAATACTCACAAGAGTATGCATGGCAACAGCGGAACTCGGCCTGTTAGAGTCATGGTCATCCTCCACTATGGTCCCAATCTTCAAGAAGGGGGACCGACAAGACCCGAAGTGCTATCGACCCATCTCGCTGCTCGACTCCCTGGGCAAAGTAGTCGGCAGAGTTCTTCTCGAAAAATTACAGCTATGGGCAGAAGACAAAAACATTCTCTCGGATTTACAGTTCGGATTTAGGGAGGGCTTTGGAACAGTCGAACAGGCCCTAAACCTAAGTTTGCTAGCATCAAAATACATTCATGCTAAACCAGGGTCCATCTACATGGTATACGTGGATTTGTCCTCCGCGTTTGACTGCGTATCGCACGCGAAGCTCTGGTCACTGCTGAGTTCAATGGGGGTAGACCCTCCCCTCCTGGACTTTTTGAGGGAGCTATATGGGGAAGCCACGGCAAGAGTAAGATATGGGACAAAAGGAGAACTGACGGCAGCATTCAGGGTAGAGCGGGGAGTAAGGCAAGGCTGTGTCCTGGCCCCCTTCCTCTTCTCCCTGTACACTAACGGCCTAGAAGAGACCATGCTGAGAGGGGGGAGGGACCTGCCCAGAGTGAAACACCGCTTGATCCCCGCTCTGCTTTATGCGGATGACGCAGTCATTTTAGCACGTACCCCCATCGAACTCCAGAAATCTCTATCTAAATATGCCGATTTCATGGGTGCCTTGGACTTGCACATCAATATCAAAAAAACTTTCGTCATGGTAGCTGGTGGACAACGAAAAGCCACTAAGTCCATCTTTCTGAAAAACCAAAAAATCGAAAAGACCTCGCAATACCCATATTTAGGCATTATCATCGATGACAGTCTAAACTGGAAAGCGGCGGTTGAGGCCAGGAGACATCTCCTCAAACGAGCCATTATGGCGCTGATGAAGTTCTCCAATAAACTTGGAAAAAGATCACCAGTAGAACTGATACAGATTTATGCTGCAAAGTGCCAAGCCATAGCATTATATGGTGCAGGGATTTGGAGACATACAGCCACTGGTTCTCTACAAAAAGAGGAGAACATCTTCATGAGATTCCTTTTGTCAACTCCAAGAGGTACCTCCACCTACGCCTCACACATGGAACTGGGAATCCCATACATTGAAGATTTAATAAAGATCCAACCTCTTTTACTTTGGAGACGTGTTTGGTTGTCGAAAAAAATAGCCTGACTAAAAATATTTTACGGGACACTATGGATTTGGACCATGCACACAAAATAGTCTGGCTTTCTTATGTAAAACACTTTTTTTCCGACCTAGGTTTACAAAAGTATTACCACACGCCTGAAAAACTGAAAGAAATATCCAAAAAAGAACTGAAACAAATAGCGCTGAGCCACTTGGAATCCCTGAGACTGACTTTGATGACATCAAAAAAATCTGTTATTCATGCGATTATGACACAGCAGTCGCCGAAAATCCAGTTATACTTGACTTTGGAGCTCACAGCATATGACAAGATGCTCCTAACAAGGTTCAGAATGAATCTTTTTTACAGACTAGTGACATTTCCCGAAAAAAATAACTGGAACACACACATGGAACCGTGCCCATGCGATGAACTTTCACAACAGTCCACCATGCACACAATATTGTTCTGCAAGTTTTTCCACACCCACCGAAAAATCTGGCTAATCCCCTTATTAAAAAAATGGGGCCATAGACAATGTCGTCCAGCCATGCTAGCACTTCAGACTTTGGACTCCGAATGCACCTGTTATCACGTACTGAATTTTTTAAAGTGCATCATGAGGCACAGAAATAACTTGTGAAATAGAGGACTAAATTTGCACAGTATCTGTCTGTCTCTTTTTTCTCCTAACTGTATATCTTTTAACAAACATACTTTTTCGTGTATTTTGTGTGTCATGATAACTTTTATAACTTTTATGGTTTTGCACTGCTAACAAACCGAATAAAGATTATTATTATTATTATTATTATTATAAAACCATTTATCAGTCGCTATATAAATCAAAGGGTAGGCATGACACACTAAATCGGGCAAATCTATTAAGGATCTTTCAACACATACCATCATTGACAGATATAAGAAGTGTAGATATGATCCGTGTTCAACTTAAATCCAAGAGAAAAACACCACCACATAGCAGAAGCAGTTCTCAGGGGAAAACAAATCTTGAAAAACCGGGGGATAGCAATAGAGAAACCAAAGCAAGAAAAATACCCTCTTATTTTTCTCAAACCTGAAAACACAATAAAACACTCAAAAAAAGCCAAGGAAAACTTGCAAAGTACATTAAGAGGCACTGTGAAAAAACAATTTGATGAGAATTATAAAAACTTAAGTATATAGGTAAGTACTCAGGAGGATATGATCAAAAATAGAATAGTAAAAGATGAAGCATCTCCAAAAACTCAAAGGAGGGACCAATACAGCAGGATAAGTAGTGAGACATTGTACCTCACTCATCATTCCTGATCCCATAGTGGTCCCACAAGAACAATTTAAAACAAACCTGCCCTTGGCTGCAATGATTGGAACTCAGTGCACCGACCAAAGTAATTAATCCGGTATTAAAATTGACTCCTGCAACGTTGCTGGCATCATCAAAGCTCTTAAACATGGATCGGCAAAGAAAAACTGCAAAAAAGTGACATTCCTTGCCTACAAGAAGCCTGGGCAATAGAACCCATACCCAGAACCCATACATCTGGAAGGAAAAGTATAGATGGCCCGTATCAGGTACGTGGGATGCCGAGTGCATCATGAGAGTAGAAGAAGCATTATGGAAAAAGAAAGCCAGACAGTCACAGAAAGACGCCATCGAGTTATGGCGCAAAGAATCTCATAAAAGAACCGAAAAAGAAATCAGAAAGTCAGAAATAAGTCGAGAATCCTTAGAGCGAGCCCAAGAAAGGGAACTAATCGAGATAGGTGAACGAGTTAAAACTGAACAGTCAGACAGACAGAGGAACGCCCTCATTAAGGGTATGTATCCTCTTCTTGCCGAGGGCTTGCCAAAAGCAACCCCGGAGGCATCCAGTAATTTTCCGCCACCACTAGTTCCGACTAAGCTACGTCACAAACCGACCGCAGCTGATATTTTCATTTCGTCCTATTTGGACGACACAGTCCCAGAATATGCAAATCCTGTTCCGCCAGTCCCTGTAAATCAGGCAATTCCTGCTCCCCCAGACACCGGGGCACCTCTTGCAGTACCTGCTACGGTACCCCCGGTCCAGCCTACATTACAATTTCCCGCCGCGCTGGTACGAAGAGTATCAGTAGACGACTCTAGTTTAGGGGCCGCAGGAGGAGGTCCTCCTGGTACCCCGCCACCGCACCAACGTAGAACGTTGGCCGAGTTACATGAATGTGCGTTACAGCGTACGCCCAAATTTAAGTCCGTTGCAGAAATCCGACGAGCTCTCACTGAATGCCGCTATGATCCAGTTGCAGGTGATGATAGTACAGTAATATATTCCATCCGTGTAAGACGGGTGACCGGGTATTTAGACACCCTACCAGATATGAAAGGAGATCTAGACAGAATATATCGTTTCATCCGTACAGGGGATGATCCAGAAAGTATTAGTGACGTCATGTGCCAAAGAAAAGTTGAAGTCCAGCTCATGCTATTAAAGTTTCTGATTAATTGTTTAATACGAGAACAAGATTACCCGACTAAAGATCCGGCCGAAATGAAAATCCTGACGAGGTGGAGTGATAATATAGCCGAGGGTAAACACAAGACTATCAGTAGTATAGAGAGTATGTACAAGAAAATCCGTAAAGAAATAATAAAGTTACACGAACAACGTAAAGCAGCACAAGTAAGCGAGAAAGAAAATGACTCTTCTACAGAAGAGGTAGAGGACGAGAATCCCACTAGAATAGCGTATGTAGGAAAATCTAGATTTCCAGATCGCCATTCACGTCTAGAATACAAGCCAGTTTTTCACCATCCAGCATCAGAACAAGGTTCTCTAGAACAAGTATTTCAAGCTACCGATCACATTCTGAAATCACGAATCGGTTATAGCGAGTTAAGTACCATGCATGAACAAGAACTAGTCCGATCAGCAGTCCGATGGATTACTGATTCTACCACTTTTCCAGACGAAATAGTGGCCCAAATGTTTCTGAAAATGCCCCCAGCCGAGCAACGACTGGCGGGTATGTATATGATCCAGCACCTCATTACATTGTATGAGGATCAACATTCTGATCCAGGTCCGTTACACGATGTCCTGAACGAGTTACTCCAGTACAAATGGAAAGGTTTAGGTACCGATTTGATTAGTGTCATTCTAGAACAGCGCCACAAATACAGAACGTTTCTGAACCCACATTTTGTTCATGTCTCACCCCCAGAAAGTAAACTCTTTTACATAGACAGACAGAATCCGTTACGAGAAGTGCATCCAGTTAAGACAGAGGGTGGTGAAATGCAACGAGTGTTTGTTTACACCCCTATCACAAAGATGGAACTCTTAGAGATGAAAAAATTAATTCCCTGTCATGACAAAGATCCAGCATGGTTCCACCGAGAATTAAAAGACATGCTCCGTATGGGAGAATACACGTATCCAGATATTATTAAAATGTTAAAGGTCCTGTTGCCCGCAGGGGTATATGAGAAACTCAAAGAAAAAGAATGGGAGGTGGGAGAGAAAAAGATCGATTGGGCAGTTCTAGAAGCTGAAGATAAGGCACGAGTACCAGGTACCGGTCTTGGAGATAAATGTAAAGAATTACCTGAACTGTTAATACAAGTTTTGCCCAGACTATTAGCAACTAAAAAGGAAGACTGGGATGCAATCTCAGCATGTAAACAGAAACAAGACGAAGACACTAGTGATTTTTACTCTAGATTTGAAAAATGTTTTATTATAAACAGTGGCCTCAAGACGAGTAGTGAATCATACCCTCATCTTTTTGTTACTAAACTAGTCGAGAATTCAAGTCCACAAGTTAAGAATCGAGTTTTGAAAGTCGAAAGTACCTGGCAAGCTAATACCCCATCCCAGATGTTACAGATGCTTCAATATCACCAGAATAGAATCAGAGAAGAACAAGAACATGAAAGGAAACGTATGAAAGACACGAAAATGAAAGTACTAGTTGCACAATCCGTTCCTCAAGACAGTCAGAAAAGGGGTCCGAATCAAGCCAGTCATCCTGCAGCTCCCGTTAAAGGAAACTGCAATTATTGTAAACAGCCAGGTCATTTTATAAACGAGTGTGCAGTTCTGAAACACAACATAGCTACCGGTAAGACTAAAGAAAGACCACGTCCGCCTAGACAAGAACAAGTTACACAGACTCCTCAGTCACAGAATGCACCACAGACAGTTACAGCACCGCAGCCTATCGCTGCAACACAACATGTTACACAGCAGATGTACCAGTATGCACAGTCTGAGTATCCAGAGTATCAGCCATATTCATGAAACAGCCTAGAGAGGGAGGTAGGCTTGCCTCTCATCGAGATACCTGTAGATCAAGAAGGTCCCTATGTTCATAGTCAAGTATTAGGGAAAGATAGAAAGTTTCTGATTGATACAGGGGCAAGTAGGACCACTATAAGTCACGCCGAAGTTCCAGGGGCTCCGCTCTCAGGCTCTAGAAATGTTTCCCTTGGATTTTCAGGAAAACCTATCGTAAATGAAATATCAAAGCCAGTTACTCTAGAAGTAGGTCCATTGTCCCGCACTACTGATCTGTTACTTACGAAGTCATGTCCAGAAAATCTATTAGGCATTAAAACACTGAAAGAGTTAGGTGCAGTTATATGCTGCTCCCCAGAGGGAATACGATTGTTCCTACGTGACTTCAAGGGTCACTATGTATTACGAGATTTTGATCCGAGATTGTCTAATGTTCCGCAGCATCTATGGGCACAAGGTCCAACTGATGTTGGTTATATGCAAATCACACCCCATCGTGTGACTCTCAAGCCAGGTGTAGTGTTACCACGAATCAGACAGTACCGATTGCCATCTGAGGCTGTAGCAGCCTTATCCAAAATTATTGACGAGCTCATCGCTCAAGGAGTAGTTGTAGAAACTGACTCCAATGTATGCAATTCTCCGATCATTCCTGTTATGAAACGTACTGATCCAAATGCATCTCCAGTATATCGTTTAGTGATTGACCTTCGAGAACTTAATAAATGTATTATTCCCCAGTACCCAGTTGTCCCAGATATCTCTTCCCTATTGACAGCCATTGATTCCGAAGCCTCATTTTTTACAGTCATAGACCTCAAGAACGCGTTTTTCAGTGTCCCCATTCATCCAGACAGCCAGTTTCTTTTCGGATTTTGTTTAAATGGAAGGAGCTATATGTTCACACGCGCTCCTCAAGGTTTCACAGAAAGTCCTAGTATTTACAGTCAAGCACTTAAGAGACAACTAGACAATATTCACATGCCAACTGACACTGCCCTGCTCCAGTATGTCGATGATCTACTGATCACAGCCCGTTCTGAACGTGCTTGCGAGCAAGCCTCACTTACAGTCTTGTATTTCCTAGCCGAGATGGGGCACAAGGTGTCCCCTTCTAAGCTTCAATTCTGTGTCCAGCAAGTGATCTATTTAGGCCACTTACTGTCCAAGAGGGGTAGGCAGTTGACACCAGACCGTATCCAGTTAATAACGAGTCTTCCTCAGCCCAGGACCCAGAAGGAGGTACGTGCTTTTATCGGCCTTACTTCTTATTGCAGACAATGGATTCCTCAGTATGCATTTCTAGCCAAACCACTGATACAGTTAACGACACAGGAGGCAGCCGTATCGACTGTCCTCCCTTGGACATCTGAACATACACTTAGTTTCAATGAGTTAAAGAAAGCCCTATGTCAAGCTCCAGTTCTAGCAACACCGAACTACAGTAAGTCTTTTACACTTTTCGTCACTGAACGTGAAGGTACAGCATTATCTGTTCTCACACAAGATCAAGCAGGACAATACAAGCCCTGTGCTTATTTTTCGAGCACATTAGATCCTGTAGCCCAGGCTCTGCCTGCGTGCCTCAAGTCAGTTGCAGCCACAGCACTAGCTATCAGACAAAGTGATTCCATAGTGTTAGGACACTCCCTGACAGTACAAGTTCCACACTCCGTGGAAGTTCTTTTAAACCGAACACAGACTCAGCACTTGACAATTGCACGTTTAACAGGTTATGAACTGACACTGTTCCAGCCACACATAGAAATCAGACGCTGCAACGTTCTAAATCCTGCTACACTGTTACCGTCAGTTAATTCGAATCCTGCCACACACGACTGTGTGGAAGTAGTTAATATTATGACAAAACCAAGACAAGATCTGACCGATATTCCATTACCAGATCCAGACCTGACACTTTATGTGGATGGTTCATGTATGAGAACAAATACAGGAGAACTAGTAGCCGCGTATGCAGTGACTACCGACACTGAAGTTATTGAAACACACCGTATTGACACCCTGTCTGCTCAAGCAGCAGAGCTAATTGCTCTGACTCAAGCCTGCATTCACGCCAAGAACCTGAAAGTTAATGTTTACACCGATTCACGTTACGCATTTGGAGTTGTACACGACTTCGGAGTGCTCTGGCAGGAGAGAGGTTTCATGACTTCTCATGGAACCAAGATTCAGCATGGTCTCCTTATTCAAGCTCTGTTAGATGCAATACATTTACCGACATCCATTGCTATCATGAAGTGCAAAGCACATACGAAAGTTACTGACACTATTTCTCAAGGTAATGATCTAGCAGATCGCACAGCCAAGCTTACAGCTCAGACTCCAGACATTCCAGTTAATAAGACACCGACACACACTCCAGATCCGACTACATGTATGACAGTTAAGGACCCTACACAAGATGTCATAGATATCCAGTTACATGCTACTCCCGATGAAATCAAGAAATGGTCCGAACAAGGAGGGGTCCAGACAGATCAGGGATGGGTAACAAAGGGTAAAGCCACATGGTTTCTCCCCGACTCTATGGTTCAAGTCATTATTAATACCGCACATAGTCCAGCACATTTAGGAGAAAAAGCTATGTTAGACAGTATTCAGAACCTTTGGTTCAACAAGCATTTACGAGCTGCAGCCAAGCAGAAAGTCCGTACCTGTATGATATGTTGTCAGTTTAATCCAGGTAAAAGTGTCCCGGTGGAACAAGGTGGATTCCAGCCCCCTGACCACCCTTTTGCAGTCCTCCAGATGGATTATATTCAGATGGAGCGATGTCGAGGTTTCAAGTATGTCCTTGTAGTTATATGCGCTTTGTCCAGGTGGACAGAGGCATATCCAGTCCCAGATTACACAGCCGCGACCACTGCCAAGCAGTTGGTTCGTGAATTCTTCCCCCGTTATGGACTCCCTAGAGTCGTATATTCTGACAACGGCCAGCCATTCTCATCCGAGCTAATGAAACACGTTTCCCTTTTGTTAGGGTACCAGTGGAAGTTCCATTGTGTACGCCATCCTGAAGCAGCTGGTCTCGTAGAGAGACATAATCAGACCCTGAAAATTCGAATTGCAAAAGTTTGTCAAGAGAAAGGTGTGGACTGGCTAGTAGCTCTGCCAGTTGCCCTGTTCTATATGCGCATGGTCGCACATTCCAGATCAGGTCTGTCCCCGTATGAGGTCGTTTTCGGCCGCCCCCCTAACATGTGGGGTACTCCTAGACCCCGAAGTATTACCGATGTTTCAAGTAATATGCTGACAGATTACCTAGCTTCCTTGATGTCTGCCCTCAACTCTTGTCGTTCACAGGTTGCCGCCGCATTTCCAGACAATACCGAGGTGGCACCGCATGAAATAGTTCCCGGATCCATGGTCCTAGTGCGAAATTTCGATCGTTCAAGTCCGCTGGAGCCTCGCTGGAAGGAGCCCCGACAGGTCCTCCTGGCCACCCGCACAGCCGTGAAGTTGGAGGGACGCAAAGCTGGGTGCATCTTTCGCATATCAAAAGGTTTTATGGATTGAAACCAATTTCAAAGAACATTTCCGAGGATTTAAAGGACTGCCAAAGTACTATTCTTAAGGACTGTCCCGCAAAAGACACTGATACTGCACCCTCCCTGTTAGAGGAAACTCCGCAACAGGAGTATAAATTAAAGTTAAGGTCTAGTAAAATAAGTCAGCCAGTTTGATTGTCTAAGTCCTCCCCTAGGTGAAACGGTTAGACCGGTTTCTGACATGTATAAAATAGACCCCCATAGTGAGAGAGTTAGTCAAAACTCAATCCGATGTATCGTTTTTCTAAGTTTCATATTATTTCTCAGCATTATGATTTCCTGCACCAGTTATGCATTTTATCTGTATTTTCCAGTTTCTCATGTAAATAAGTCCTCTAATGCTACAGTAGAGCACACGTTTAGTGATCTGCCTCCTCATGAACTCTCTTACCGCCTCGCTATGCGTAACAATTCTTTTATCCGCATGTTACATTATTCACACCAGACCAGCAATGCCACTAATTGTTGGGTGTGTGGTCGACTCCCCCCTTTCCAGACACCGAAGGGAGTTCTGCCACTCTTTCCTTATCCATTTTCGCATAATGGTTCGTGTGGAGCATGGTCCACGTTAACGTCATCCTCAACAGATATGTCTTTTCTTAACAATACATGTTTCCCAGACAAGCAAGGTCTTCCCCACAGAACAGGGTTAGATCTAGAAAACGAAGTTTACAATTTAGGTAATTATTCTTCGAATTTCATGGTCCTGAATGTTCAGTCTGATTCCACTCCAGACTTACCTGCTATTTCAGTACTACCAGTCAAAGGCGAATTATGTGTTAGAAATAATGGTTCCGTACATGTAGGACATAGCGATTGTACTACTATTGTCAAATATAGTGACAGTGGGAAATCTATTTTCAAAGCTTCACGTCATTCTTATTTTATTTGTGGTCAGACCGCATATGTTCGTCTGCCCCTCGATTGGGAGGGAACCTGTTACATTGCCTTCCTACTGCCACCTGTTTTCCTAGCTCCATCTGATTATCATAGAAACACACATCTAGTACACATTAGACATAGAAGGGAGTCCCCCATTGTCGATTATACTGAAACTGCTCTAGAACAGTATACAGATTTCAATAGAGGTTTCTTCTTCTTTATAGGACCTATCCAGAATAGTAAGCTAATTCGTAGGTTAACCAGAACCCTTGAAGCAGTAGTTAATGAGACTGCCTCTGCCCTAGGTAACTTAACTGAAGAGCAATCTGCTATGAGATTTGTCGTTTTACAGAATCGTCTCGTCCTTGACGTCATATTGGCCGATAGGGGCGGGGCCTGTAGAGTAATCGGATCTAGTTGCTGCATTTTCATTCCTAATAACGCGCCGTCTGTTTATTCAGCTATAACGAGACTTCATAAAATTGCCCATCTGTTACACCAAGACCCAGGCACCTGGACATGGTCCGGTTGGTTCTGGAATATAATTTCCTCCTGGGGATGATAAGTCTTGTCCTTTCTAGGTATTACAGTAGCAATCATATTCAGTTGCTGAAGGCTTTGGAGTCAGATATGCTACAGGCATTCAAAGTGGGGGGAGAAGGGGAAAGAGAAGGTAGATCTTTAATGCTTATAATAAACATATATCTTAACATCCATGAACAGCCAAAATTGGAGGCAACAAGATCTATAATGGAAGACCTAAATAGAAGAAATCTTAAGCACACACTTTGGTCCGGCTAAGGTGATCACGGGTGACTTCAACCTGCAGCACTTGTGAATGAAGCTGAGTGAAACAATGCACCTAACAAGCTCAGAAAGAATTTTTAACAACTTCCTTCAAAATTACGATTTTAAGTCAAATGAGGAATTATACTAAAACACAGACGCAAATAGTTACATTAAATAATTGCACAACAATCAATTATATTTTTCTGTGTAATCAACCCAGTCAAAAAATAGCTCACTTTGAAATGAAAACACACAAAATAAGCGATCACACAATTCTTCGGGTTGAAGTGAGCTTTCGCATTAAATAACAGAAACAAGGCTCTACTTTAGCCCACTCTATATGCATCGAGGAACATTCACTAATCAGAAGGATAAAATGGAATGAGCAGGAGGCCACCATACTAAACTCATGGAAACATGAACAAGAATGCAGAGGCAACCACCCTCTTCCTGAGTATATTGGGCAAAACTAAGGAGATGGATTTCGGCCTTGAAAACAACTCTCTGCAAAAATGAAAAGGAAAACTTCCAAGTGAATGTGACATCTACCACACAAATCCGGCAAGGTGACACAAAACTTAGTGAATTAACACGTAACTTAAAAAAGGCAAATAGAACTCACAGGATTGCTTGTACGTAAACCACATGGCGCATGTACAAAGAACACAACACTCAGCACAAACACCTGCTATGGACATTCAAAGAGAAGAACCTAGAGCTTTGGTTCCCACACTGTGTGCTGTGTCTCCCTGGGGAGCCGGCAAACTTAGCCAGGGGAGCTGCGCACCAGGCACTTTAATGCGTTTAATGTTGAAGGGTCTGTTGGCTTCAGTTAAACTAGTTAGACTTAATTGCATGATGTCAATGATTTGTAAGTGACATGCCTAAGCTGTGTTGGCCCGCATCCACCGAAGAGGACACTTCGTTTTGTGGGTCTGTGTACCACCAACCCACGGACCAGAGTCAATTAGATTGACCCTGTCTAGATACTACCCCAGCAACGGTACTCACCGGGCAGCAAGAACGGAAGGCCTCGGACTGGACTGGACTGCTTCGACGCCGGACGGACGAACTTCGAACTTCTGTTACGGGTGGGCCTCCGGATACCTCGGACCTTGGACTCTCGGCTTGGGCTCTGGTCGGGACTCGCCGCGTTCCTCCACCGTCTCGTCTGGATGCTGGACCGCCTCCTCCGTCTCCTCCGTGGGCCTGAGGGATACTTAAAGCAGAAATATCTGCCGGTGCGCAGAAGAGTTCCGTCACGACTGCAGAGGGTCAGGGGGCCGGCGTGGCTTCACCGACGCGTGGGGAAAGGGCAAGTCCCTATTCGGGCGCCATTATGTGGTATATAAATAAATAATACCGGATCTAGGTTTGACTAGGCATAGCAATAACAGATAGCTCAATAAATAAGAGTCAAGATTCGAGGTAGTAGGAGTTTGCAGGTTTAATACAGCATAAGGACAGGAACAGGACAACCTGCATAGGAATAGGATGGCAGGGCTTGACAGGGGGGCCCCGACAGCTGCCGGGCAGGATCTGGGATGAGCGCGCTAACATTTAATAACAATACACGAACATATATACTAAAACAGTTGCATTACAATACATATGATAGGCGGAGCAGTGGGTGTGGTCAATAGCAGTCGCGAAAGATAAGGGTGAAAGTAGGTGTAACAAGAGGCGTATACATAGACATGTGATGTAAACGTAACAGAATATGTCATAAATGGGGCGGAAACATGGAGGGGGCTACCTAAGGAGCCGGGACCTCTAACCTAATGGTGCGCGCAAACTGACAATGACGTGTTACTAGGAGAAGCTGGGGGCTATGAACTCTGTGCTAGGAGCAGAGACTGAAGTCTGGAGAGTCTGGAGAGTCAGGGCGACATGTACCTAAACAGTATCTAGTATCTGATGTTTAGAGAACATGTTGATATAAACTAAGAGTCAGGAGGGGAGAGGCTAACTTGATTCTAAGACTGGAGCATGCATTATTCTACATGTAGTGCGTGATGAAGAATATTAAATGATCATTAATACAGTATTTCTCTTACATGGAGACGTAAAGGCTAGACAATGACGGAAACTATTGATGCGATTCAGTAGCTTAGGAATGCAGAGAAGGAGGACTAACTGATAACTGGAATCATAACATACTCTTGGCAGACTCATAGGCAGAGCCAGGCTGAGCCGGGCACTGCGAGGCAGGAAGTAAGTGAAGGGTCGAGGATACAGGTGGGGGCTGTATCGCTCCTCAGCGAGGCTCAGGAGACAGGAGCTGAATCTAGTGTCCGGGCCCTTTTGAGGCCTAGAAACGGGGACTTTACAATGAAATAACGTGCATACTGAGAAACGTGGCAACGTGACTTTACATAGGCCTGATATTCGTAGTATTCACGAGAACTGGAAACTGGCATACTAGAGATGGACACAACTGTAATTGCGTCTTTAATCGAACATGGGGAATACATATGCATATTAATCATGCACAGATAACATATGATGGAGGACGCGTAGGGACACAGAACATGGCAAAATTTACTTTTCCACATTCCCTCCTTGTCACTACGTTTCCATCAGGAAACATCAATATTCATGATACCATCTATCATTTCATACAGTATCATTTGCTCGTCTCGAATTTTCTGGGAACGGGTTTTAGAACGGGACTTGGGACTAGGAATACAAGAGGTAGCACAAATGCCGCAAATCGCAGGGCCACATTGTAAACAGAGGCAGCAACTGAATATGATTGCTACTGTAATACCTAGAAAGGACAAGACTTTCCATCCCCAGGAGGAAATTATATTCCAGAACCAACCGGACCATGTCCAGGTGCCTGGGTCTTGGTGTAACAGATGGGCAATTTTATGAAGTCTGGTTATAGCTGAATAAACAGACGGCGCGTTATTAGGAATGAAAATGCAGCAACTAGATCCGATGACTCTACAGGCCCCGCCCCTATCGGCCAATATGACGTCAAGGACGAGACGATTCTGTAAAACGACAAATCTCATAGCAGATTGCTCTTCAGTTAAGTTACCTAGGGCAGAGGCAGTCTCATTAACTACTGCTTCAAGGGTTCTGGTTAACCTACGAATTAGCTTACTATTCTGGATAGGTCCTATAAAGAAGAAGAAACCTCTATTGAAATCTGTATACTGTTCTAGAGCAGTTTCAGTATAATCGACAATGGGGGACTCCCTTCTATGTCTAATGTGTACTAGATGTGTGTTTCTATGATAATCAGATGGAGCTAGGAAAACAGGTGGCAGTAGGAAGGCAATGTAACAGGTTCCCTCCCAATCGAGGGGCAGACGAACATATGCGGTCTGACCACAAATAAAATAAGAATGACGTGAAGCTTTGAAAATAGATTTCCCACTGTCACTATATTTGACAATAGTAGTACAATCGCTATGTCCTACATGTACGGAACCATTATTTCTAACACATAATTCGCCTTTGACTGGTAGTACTGAAATAGCAGGTAAGTCTGGAGTGGAATCAGACTGAACATTCAGGACCATGAAATTCGAAGAATAATTACCTAAATTGTAAACTTCGTTTTCTAGATCTAACCCTGTTCTGTGGGGAAGACCTTGCTTGTCTGGGAAACATGTATTGTTAAGAAAAGACATATCTGTTGAGGATGACGTTAACGTGGACCATGCTCCACACGAACCATTATGTGAAAATGGATAAGGAAAGAGTGGCAGAACTCCCTTCGGTGTCTGGAAAGGGGGGAGTCGACCACACACCCAACAATTAGTGGCATTGCTGGTCTGGTGTGAATAATGTAACATGCGGATAAAAGAATTGTTACGCATAGCGAGGCGGTAAGAGAGTTCATGAGGAGGCAGATCACTAAACGTGTGCTCTACTGTAGCATTAGAGGACTTATTTACATGAGAAACTGGAAAATACAGATAAAATGCATAACTGGTGCAGGAAATCATAATGCTGAGAAATAATATGAAACTTAGAAAAACGATACATCGGATTGAGTTTTGACTAACTCTCTCACTATGGGGGTCTATTTTATACATGTCAGAAACCGGTCTAACCGTTTCACCTAGGGGAGGACTTAGACAATCAAACTGGCTGACTTATTTTACTAGACCTTAACTTTAATTTATACTCCTGTTGCGGAGTTTCCTCTAACAGGGAGGGTGCAGTATCAGTGTCTTTTGCGGGACAGTCCTTAAGAATAGTACTTTGGCAGTCCTTTAAATCCTCGGAAATGTTCTTTGAAATTGGTTTCAATCCATAAAACCTTTTGATATGCGAAAGATGCACCCAGCCTTTGCGTCCCTCCAACTTCACGGCTGTGCGGGTGGCCAGGAGGACCTGTCGGGGCTCCTTCCAGCGAGGCTCCAGCGGACTTGAACGATCGAAATTTCGCACTAGGACCATGGATCCGGGAACGATTTCATGCGGTGCCACCTCGGTATTGTCTGGAAATGCGGCGGCAACCTGTGAACGACAAGAGTTGAGGGCAGACATCAAGGAAGCTAGGTAATCTGTCAGCATATTACTTGAAACATCGGTAATACTTCGGGGTCTAGGAGTACCCCACATGTTAGGGGGGCGGCCGAAAACGACCTCATACGGGGACAGACCTGATCTGGAATGTGCGACCATGCGCATATAGAACAGGGCAACTGGCAGAGCTACTAGCCAGTCCACACCTTTCTCTTGACAAACTTTTGCAATTCGAATTTTCAGGGTCTGATTATGTCTCTCTACGAGACCAGCTGCTTCAGGATGGCGTACACAATGGAACTTCCACTGGTACCCTAACAAAAGGGAAACGTGTTTCATTAGCTCGGATGAGAATGGCTGGCCGTTGTCAGAATATACGACTCTAGGGAGTCCATAACGGGGGAAGAATTCACGAACCAACTGCTTGGCAGTGGTCGCGGCTGTGTAATCTGGGACTGGATATGCCTCTGTCCACCTGGACAAAGCGCATATAACTACAAGGACATACTTGAAACCTCGACATCGCTCCATCTGAATATAATCCATCTGGAGGACTTCAAAAGGGTGGTCAGGGGGCTGGAATCCACCTTGTTCCACCGGGACACTTTTACCTGGATTAAACTGACAACATATCATACAGGTACGGACTTTCTGCTTGGCTGCAGCTCGTAAATGCTTGTTGAACCAAAGGTTCTGAATACTGTCTAACATAGCTTTTTCTCCTAAATGTGCTGGACTATGTGCGGTATTAATAATGACTTGAACCATAGAGTCGGGGAGAAACCATGTGGCTTTACCCTTTGTTACCCATCCCTGATCTGTCTGGACCCCTCCTTGTTCGGACCATTTCTTGATTTCATCGGGAGTAGCATGTAACTGGATATCTATGACATCTTGTGTAGGGTCCTTAACTGTCATACATGTAGTCGGATCTGGAGTGTGTGTCGGTGTCTTATTAACTGGAATGTCTGGAGTCTGAGCTGTAAGCTTGGCTGTGCGATCTGCTAGATCATTACCTTGAGAAATAGTGTCAGTAACTTTCGTATGTGCTTTGCACTTCATGATAGCAATGGATGTCGGTAAATGTATTGCATCTAACAGAGCTTGAATAAGGAGACCATGCTGAATCTTGGTTCCATGAGAAGTCATGAAACCTCTCTCCTGCCAGAGCACTCCGAAGTCGTGTACAACTCCAAATGCGTAACGTGAATCGGTGTAAACATTAACTTTCAGGTTCTTGGCGTGAATGCAGGCTTGAGTCAGAGCAATTAGCTCTGCTGCTTGAGCAGACAGGGTGTCAATACGGTGTGTTTCAATAACTTCAGTGTCGGTAGTCACTGCATACGCGGCTACTAGTTCTCCTGTATTTGTTCTCATACATGAACCATCCACATAAAGTGTCAGGTCTGGATCTGGTAATGGAATATCGGTCAGATCTTGTCTTGGTTTTGTCATAATATTAACTACTTCCACACAGTCGTGTGTGGCAGGATTCGAATTAACTGACGGTAACAGTGTAGCAGGATTTAGAACGTTGCAGCGTCTGATTTCTATGTGTGGCTGGAACAGTGTCAGTTCATAACCTGTTAAACGTGCAATTGTCAAGTGCTGAGTCTGTGTTCGGTTTAAAAGAACTTCCACGGAGTGTGGAACTTGTACTGTCAGGGAGTGTCCTAACACTATGGAATCACTTTGTCTGATAGCTAGTGCTGTGGCTGCAACTGACTTGAGGCACGCAGGCAGAGCCTGGGCTACAGGATCTAATGTGCTCGAAAAATAAGCACAGGGCTTGTATTGTCCTGCTTGATCTTGTGTGAGAACAGATAATGCTGTACCTTCACGTTCAGTGACGAAAAGTGTAAAAGACTTACTGTAGTTCGGTGTTGCTAGAACTGGAGCTTGACATAGGGCTTTCTTTAACTCATTGAAACTAAGTGTATGTTCAGATGTCCAAGGGAGGACAGTCGATACGGCTGCCTCCTGTGTCGTTAACTGTATCAGTGGTTTGGCTAGAAATGCATACTGAGGAATCCATTGTCTGCAATAAGAAGTAAGGCCGATAAAAGCACGTACCTCCTTCTGGGTCCTGGGCTGAGGAAGACTCGTTATTAACTGGATACGGTCTGGTGTCAACTGCCTACCCCTCTTGGACAGTAAGTGGCCTAAATAGATCACTTGCTGGACACAGAATTGAAGCTTAGAAGGGGACACCTTGTGCCCCATCTCGGCTAGGAAATACAAGACTGTAAGTGAGGCTTGCTCGCAAGCACGTTCAGAACGGGCTGTGATCAGTAGATCATCGACATACTGGAGCAGGGCAGTGTCAGTTGGCATGTGAATATTGTCTAGTTGTCTCTTAAGTGCTTGACTGTAAATACTAGGACTTTCTGTGAAACCTTGAGGAGCGCGTGTGAACATATAGCTCCTTCCATTTAAACAAAATCCGAAAAGAAACTGGCTGTCTGGATGAATGGGGACACTGAAAAACGCGTTCTTGAGGTCTATGACTGTAAAAAATGAGGCTTCGGAATCAATGGCTGTCAATAGGGAAGAGATATCTGGGACAACTGGGTACTGGGGAATAATACATTTATTAAGTTCTCGAAGGTCAATCACTAAACGATATACTGGAGATGCATTTGGATCAGTACGTTTCATAACAGGAATGATCGGAGAATTGCATACATTGGAGTCAGTTTCTACAACTACTCCTTGAGCGATGAGCTCGTCAATAATTTTGGATAAGGCTGCTACAGCCTCAGATGGCAATCGGTACTGTCTGATTCGTGGTAACACTACACCTGGCTTGAGAGTCACACGATGGGGTGTGATTTGCATATAACCAACATCAGTTGGACCTTGTGCCCATAGATGCTGCGGAACATTAGACAATCTCGGATCAAAATCTCGTAATACATAGTGACCCTTGAAGTCACGTAGGAACAATCGTATTCCCTCTGGGGAGCAGCATATAACTGCACCTAACTCTTTCAGTGTTTTAATGCCTAATAGATTTTCTGGACATGACTTCGTAAGTAACAGATCAGTAGTGCGGGACAATGGACCTACTTCTAGAGTAACTGGCTTTGATATTTCATTTACGATAGGTTTTCCTGAAAATCCAAGGGAAACATTTCTAGAGCCTGAGAGCGGAGCCCCTGGAACTTCGGCGTGACTTATAGTGGTCCTACTTGCCCCTGTATCAATCAGAAACTTTCTATCTTTCCCTAATACTTGACTATGAACATAGGGACCTTCTTGATCTACAGGTATCTCGATGAGAGGCAAGCCTACCTCCCTCTCTAGGCTGTTTCATGAATATGGCTGATACTCTGGATACTCAGACTGTGCATACTGGTACATCTGCTGTGTAACATGTTGTGTTGCAGCGATAGGCTGCGGTGCTGTAACTGTCTGTGGTGCATTCTGTGACTGAGGAGTCTGTGTAACTTGTTCTTGTCTAGGCGGACGTGGTCTTTCTTTAGTCTTACCGGTAGCTATGTTGTGTTTCAGAACTGCACACTCGTTTATAAAATGACCTGGCTGTTTACAATAATTGCAGTTTCCTTTAACGGGAGCTGCAGGATGACTGGCTTGATTCGGACCCCTTTTCTGACTGTCTTGAGGAACGGATTGTGCAACTAGTACTTTCATTTTCGTGTCTTTCATACGTTTCCTTTCATGTTCTTGTTCTTCTCTGATTCTATTCTGGTGATATTGAAGCATCTGTAACATCTGGGATGGGGTATTAGCTTGCCAGGTACTTTCGACTTTCAAAACTCGATTCTTAACTTGTGGACTTGAATTCTCGACTAGTTTAGTAACAAAAAGATGAGGGTATGATTCACTACTCGTCTTGAGGCCACTGTTTATAATAAAACATTTTTCAAATCTAGAGTAAAAATCACTAGTGTCTTCGTCTTGTTTCTGTTTACATGCTGAGATTGCATCCCAGTCTTCCTTTTTAGTTGCTAATAGTCTGGGCAAAACTTGTATTAACAGTTCAGGTAATTCTTTACATTTATCTCCAAGACCGGTACCTGGTACTCGTGCCTTATCTTCAGCTTCTAGAACTGCCCAATCGATCTTTTTCTCTCCCACCTCCCATTCTTTTTCTTTGAGTTTCTCATATACCCCTGCGGGCAACAGGACCTTTAACATTTTAATAATATCTGGATACGTGTATTCTCCCATACGGAGCATGTCTTTTAATTCTCGGTGGAACCCTGCTGGATCTTTGTCATGACAGGGAATTAATTTTTTCATCTCTAAGAGTTCCATCTTTGTGATAGGGGTGTAAACAAACACTCGTTGCATTTCACCACCCTCTGTCTTAACTGGATGCACTTCTCGTAACGGATTCTGTCTGTCTATGTAAAAGGGTTTACTTTCTGGGGGTGAGACATGAACAAAATGTGGGTTCAGAAACGTTCTGTATTTGTGGCGCTGTTCTAGAATGACACTAATCAAATCGGTACCTAAACCTTTCCATTTGTACTGGAGTAACTCGTTCAGGACATCGTGTAACGGACCTGGATCAGAATGTTGATCCTCATACAATGTAATGAGGTGCTGGATCATATACATACCCGCCAGTCGTTGCTCGGATGGGGGCATTTTCAGAAACATTTGGGCCACTATTTCGTCTGGAAAAGTGGTAGAATCAGTAATCCATCGGACTGCTGATCGGACTAGTTCTTGTTCATGCATGGTACTTAACTCGCTATAACCGATTCGTGATTTCAGAATGTGATCGGTAGCTTGAAATACTTGTTCTAGAGAACCTTGTTCTGATGCTGGATGGTGAAAAACTGGCTTGTATTCTAGACGTGAATGGCGATCTGGAAATCTAGATTTTCCTACATACGCTATTCTAGTGGGATTCTCGTCCTCTACCTCTTCTGTAGAAGAGTCATTTTCTTTCTCGCTTACTTGTGCTGCTTTACGTTGTTCGTGTAACTTTATTATTTCTTTACGGATTTTCTTGTACATACTCTCTATACTACTGATAGTCTTGTGTTTACCCTCGGCTATATTATCACTCCACCTCGTCAGGATTTTCATTTCGGCCGGATCTTTAGTCGGGTAATCTTGTTCTCGTATTAAACAATTAATCAGAAACTTTAATAGCATGAGCTGGACTTCAACTTTTCTTTGGCACATGACGTCACTAATACTTTCTGGATCATCCCCTGTACGGATGAAACGATATATTCTGTCTAGATCTCCTTTCATATCTGGTAGGGTGTCTAAATACCCGGTCACCCGTCTTACACGGATGGAATATATTACTGTACTATCATCACCTGCAACTGGATCATAGCGGCATTCAGTGAGAGCTCGTCGGATTTCTGCAACGGACTTAAATTTGGGCGTACGCTGTAACGCACATTCATGTAACTCGGCCAACGTTCTACGTTGGTGCGGTGGCGGGGTACCAGGAGGACCTCCTCCTGCGGCCCCTAAACTAGAGTCGTCTACTGATACTCTTCGTACCAGCGCGGCGGGAAATTGTAATGTAGGCTGGACCGGGGGTACCGTAGCAGGTACTGCAAGAGGTGCCCCGGTGTCTGGGGGAGCAGGAATTGCCTGATTTACAGGGACTGGCGGAACAGGATTTGCATATTCTGGGACTGTGTCGTCCAAATAGGACGAAATGAAAATATCAGCTGCGGTCGGTTTGTGACGTAGCTTAGTCGGAACTAGTGGTGGCGGAAAATTACTGGATGCCTCCGGGGTTGCTTTTGGCAAGCCCTCGGCAAGAAGAGGATACATACCCTTAATGAGGGCGTTCCTCTGTCTGTCTGACTGTTCGGTTTTAACTCGTTCACCTATCTCGATTAGTTCCCTTTCTTGGGCTCGCTCTAAGGATTCTCGACTTATTTCTGACTTTCTGATTTCTTTTTCGGTTCTTTTATGAGATTCTTTGCGCCATAACTCGTTGGCGTCTTTCTGTGACTGTCTGGCTTTCTTTTTCCATAATGCTTCTTCTACTCTCATGATGCACTCGGCATCCCACGTACCTGATACGGGCCATCTATACTTTTCCTCTAACTGTTTGGTATACTCTACCCATAAATCTAGATACAATATGGCGCTTATGCCATGCTTCTGATACATGAAATGACCTGGACTGTCCCTAGGCGGAACAGGAACTGCTGCTTCTAGCAGACCTTTTCTGGTTTTTAACTGACGCAGTTTTGAAAAGAGCGGCATGACTGAACTATAATCTGGACACAACACAATACACAATAAACACGATAATTACTTCACACTCATACCACGACATTAAAATACATGAATAACATTCAGAATAACAGTTCGAACAGAATACTACCTGGAATACGGAAAACAGAATACATGAATTTTCTCGAGAACAGAACTGACTAGAACAGAAACTAGATGCACTGCTGAAACAGTACGAAACTTACCGGTCTCATACAGAGACACGTCAGGACCCGCATCCACCGAAGTGGACACTTCGTTTTGTGGGTCTGTGTACCACCAACCCACGGACCAGAGTCAATTAGATTGACCCTGTCTAGATACTACCCCAGCAACGGTACTCACCGGGCAGCAAGAACGGAAGGCCTCGGACTGGACTGGACTGCTTCGACGCCGGACGGACGAACTTCGAACTTCTGTTACGGGTGGGCCTCCGGATACCTCGGACCTTGGACTCCAGGCTTGGGCTCTGGTCGGGACTCGCCGCGTTCCTCCACCGTCTCGTCTGGATGCTGGACCGCCTCCTCCGTCTCCTCCGTGGGCCTGAGGGATACTTAAAGCAGAAATATCTGCCGGTGCGCAGAAGAGTTCCGTCACGACTGCAGAGGGTCAGGGGGCCGGCGTGGCTTCACCGACGCGTGGGGAAAGGGCAAGTCCCTATTCGGGCGCCATTATGTGGTATATAAATAAATAATACCGGATCTAGGTTTGACTAGGCATAGCAATAACAGATAGCTCAATAAATAAGAGTCAAGATTCGAGGTAGTAGGAGTTTGCAGGTTTAATACAGCATAAGGACAGGAACAGGACAACCTGCATAGGAATAGGATGGCAGGGCTTGACAGGGGGGCCCCGACAGCTGCCGGGCAGGATCTGGGATGAGCGCGCTAACATTTAATAACAATACACGAACATATATACTAAAACAGTTGCATTACAATACATATGATAGGCGGAGCAGTGGGTGTGGTCAATAGCAGTCGCGAAAGATAAGGGTGAAAGTAGGTGTAACAAGAGGCGTATACATAGACATGTGATGTAAACGTAACAGAATATGTCATAAATGGGGCGGAAACATGGAGGGGGCTACCTAAGGAGCCGGGACCTCTAACCTAATGGTGCGCGCAAACTGACAATGACGTGTTACTAGGAGAAGCTGGGGGCTATGAACTCTGTGCTAGGAGCAGAGACTGAAGTCTGGAGAGTCTGGAGAGTCAGGGCGACATGTACCTAAACAGTATCTAGTATCTGATGTTTAGAGAACATGTTGATATAAACTAAGAGTCAGGAGGGGAGAGGCTAACTTGATTCTAAGACTGGAGCATGCATTATTCTACATGTAGTGCGTGATGAAGAATATTAAATGATCATTAATACAGTATTTCTCTTACATGGAGACGTAAAGGCTAGACAATGACGGAAACTATTGATGCGATTCAGTAGCTTAGGAATGCAGAGAAGGAGGACTAACTGATAACTGGAATCATAACATACTCTTGGCAGACTCATAGGCAGAGCCAGGCTGAGCCGGGCACTGCGAGGCAGGAAGTAAGTGAAGGGTCGAGGATACAGGTGGGGGCTGTATCGCTCCTCAGCGAGGCTCAGGAGACAGGAGCTGAATCTAGTGTCCGGGCCCTTTTGAGGCCTAGAAACGGGGACTTTACAATGAAATAACGTGCATACTGAGAAACGTGGCAACGTGACTTTACATAGGCCTGATATTCGTAGTATTCACGAGAACTGGAAACTGGCATACTAGAGATGGACACAACTGTAATTGCGTCTTTAATCGAACATGGGGAATACATATGCATATTAATCATGCACAGATAACATATGATGGAGGACGCGTAGGGACACAGAACATGGCAAAATTTACTTTTCCACAGCAAGAGTAAGATATGGGACAAAAGGAGAACTGACGGCAGCATTCAGGGTAGAGCGGGGAGTAAGGCAAGGCTGTGTCCTGGCCCCCTTCCTCTTCTCCCTGTACACTAACGGCCTAGAAGAGACCATGCTGAGAGGGGGGAGGGACCTGCCCAGAGTGAAACACCGCTTGATCCCCGCTCTGCTTTATGCGGATGACGCAGTCATTTTAGCACGTACCCCCATCGAACTCCAGAAATCTCTATCTAAATATGCCGATTTCATGGGTGCCTTGGACTTGCACATCAATATCAAAAAAACTTTCGTCATGGTAGCTGGTGGACAACGAAAAGCCACTAAGTCCATCTTTCTGAAAAACCAAAAAATCGAAAAGACCTCGCAATACCCATATTTAGGCATTATCATCGATGACAGTCTAAACTGGAAAGCGGCGGTTGAGGCCAGGAGACATCTCCTCAAACGAGCCATTATGGCGCTGATGAAGTTCTCCAATAAACTTGGAAAAAGATCACCAGTAGAACTGATACAGATTTATGCTGCAAAGTGCCAAGCCATAGCATTATATGGTGCAGGGATTTGGGGACATACAGCCACTGGTTCTCTACAAAAAGAGGAGAACATCTTCATGAGATTCCTTTTGTCAACTCCAAGAGATACCTCCACCTACGCCTCACACATGGAACTGGGAATCCCATACATTGAAGATTTAATAAAGATCCAACCTCTTTTACTTTGGAGACGTGTTTGGTTGTCGAAAAAAATAGCCTGACTAAAAATATTTTACGGGACACTATGGATTTGGACCATGCACACAAAATAGTCTGGCTTTCTTATGTAAAACACTTTTTTTCCGACCTAGGTTTACAAAAGTATTACCACACGCCTGAAAAACTGAAAGAAATATCCAAAAAAGAACTGAAACAAATAGCGCTGAGCCACTTGGAATCCCTGAGACTGACTTTGATGACATCAAAAAAATCTGTTATTCATGCGATTATGACACAGCAGTCGCCGAAAATCCAGTTATACTTGACTTTGGAGCTCACAGCATATGACAAGATGCTCCTAACAAGGTTCAGAATGAATCTTTTTTACAGACTAGTGACATTTCCCGAAAAAAATAACTGGAACACACACATGGAACCGTGCCCATGCGATGAACTTTCACAACAGTCCACCATGCACACAATATTGTTCTGCAAGTTTTTCCACACCCACCGAAAAATCTGGCTAATCCCCTTATTAAAAAAATGGGGCCATAGACAATGTCGTCCAGCCATGCTAGCACTTCAGACTTTGGACTCCGAATGCACCTGTTATCACGTACTGAATTTTTTAAAGTGCATCATGAGGCACAGAAATAACTTGTGAAATAGAGGACTAAATTTGCACAGTATCTGTCTGTCTCTTTTTTCTCCTAACTGTATATCTTTTAACAAACATACTTTTTCGTGTATTTTGTGTGTCATGATAACTTTTATAACTTTTATGGTTTTGCACTGCTAAAAAACCGAATAAAGATTATTATTATTATTATTATTATTATTATAAAACCATTTATCAGTCGCTATATAAATCAAAGGGTAGGCATGACACACTAAATCGGGCAAATCTATTAAGGATCTTTCAACACATACCATCATTGACAGATATAAGAAGTGTAGATATGATCCGTGTTCAACTTAAATCCAAGAGAAAAACACCACCACATAGCAGAAGCAGTTCTCAGGGGAAAACAAATCTTGAAAAACCGGGGGATAGCAATAGAGAAACCAAAGCAAGAAAAATACCCTCTTATTTTTCTCAAACCTGAAAACACAATAAAACACTCAAAAAAAGCCAAGGAAAACTTGCAAAGTACATTAAGAGGCACTGTGAAAAAACAATTTGATGAGAATTATAAAAACTTAAGTATATAGGTAAGTACTCAGGAGGATATGATCAAAAATAGAATAGTAAAAGATGAAGCATCTCCAAAAACTCAAAGGAGGGACCAATACAGCAGGATAAGTAGTGAGACATTGTACCTCACTCATCATTCCTGATCCCATAGTGGTCCCACAAGAACAATTTAAAACAAACCTGCCCTTGGCTGCAATGATTGGAACTCAGTGCACCGACCAAAGTAATTAATCCGGTATTAAAATTGACTCCTGCAACGTTGCTGGCATCATCAAAGCTCTTAAACATGGATCGGCAAAGAAAAACTGCAAAAAAGTGACATTCCTTGCCTACAAGAAGCCTGGGCAATAGAACCCATACATCTGGAAGGCTTTGGAGTCAGATATGCTACAGGCATTCAAAGTGGGGGGAGAAGGGGAAAGAGAAGGTAGATCTTTAATGCTTATAATAAACATATATCTTAACATCCATGAACAGCCAAAATTGGAGGCAACAAGATCTATAATGGAAGACCTAAATAGAAGAAATCTTAAGCACACACTTTGGTCCGGCTAAGGTGATCACGGGTGACTTCAACCTGCAGCACTTGTGAATGAAGCTGAGTGAAACAATGCACCTAACAAGCTCAGAAAGAATTTTTAACAACTTCCTTCAAAATTACGATTTTAAGTCAAATGAGGAATTATACTAAAACACAGACGCAAATAGTTACATTAAATAATTGCACAACAATCAATTATATTTTTCTGTGTAATCAACCCAGTCAAAAAATAGCTCACTTTGAAACGAAAACACACAAAATAAGCGATCACACAATTCTTCGGGTTGAAGTGAGCTTTCGCATTAAATAACAGAAACAAGGCTCTACTTTAGCCCACTCTATATGCATCGAGGAACATTCACTAATCAGAAGGATAAAATGGAATGAGCAGGAGGCCACCATACTAAACTCATGGAAACATGAACAAGAATGCAGAGGCAACCACCCTCTTCCTGAGTATATTGGGCAAAACTAAGGAGATGGATTTCGGCCTTGAAAACAACTCTCTGCAAAAATGAAAAGGAAAACTTCCAAGTGAATGTGACATCTACCACACAAATCCGGCAAGGTGACACAAAACTTAGTGAATTAACACGTAACTTAAAAAAGGCAAATAGAACTCACAGGATTGCTTGTACGTAAACCACATGGCGCATGTACAAAGAACACAACACTCAGCACAAACACCTGCTATGGACATTCAAAGAGAAGAACCTAGAGCTTTGGTTCCCACACTGTGTGCTGTGTCTCCCTGGGGAGCCGGCAAACTTAGCCAGGGGAGCTGCGCACCAGGCACTTTAATGCGTTTAATGTTGAAGGGTCTGTTGGCTTCAGTTAAACTAGTTAGACTTAATTGCATGATGTCAATGATTTGTAAGTGACATGCCTAAGCTGTGTTGGCGTGTATGACATGGGTATAAATGGAAGTGCATGCAAATATTCTTCAAGATCAGAAATACTTTAGCAATGGGGCCTACATGCATAGGGGTGCTATCTAGCACTGTAAGTGGGATAAAGAAAGTTTGAGAGGATACTTAAAAAAGGTATGGGCAAAGAAGTATAACAAGGAATATTTTATTAGAGGCGGCCCCTTAGTAATACGAAACACTCTGCGTATATGAGTATAATACCGTCATCAGCTTCATCCTATTTATTTTCAGGGAGAAAATGCAAGTACTCCCGAGGCTGGGCTTACATCCCCCACCCTCCAAAAAAGTAACAGTGGGGAGTCACGGGCAATGGGTCAAGGGAGCCACTGATCGAAAAAGTTTGGGAACCACTGACCTAGAGGAAGAATGGACCAAGATCCACAAGCTATTCAAGCCCTACAAACATCGGCAATTCTGGTAACGCATAGCTCGGTTGGAAAGTGACAAGATGGACCGGCGTAACTCTCTCCACGCCGATGCATGGGTGCGTCATGTATCCACAATCTTTATAGAAAACAAAGGTAGCATTCAACCTGGAAGCATATTGGAATGTTAATGGAGCGTACAAATGGAAAATATGACCCCACACTAGAAGCCGGGAGTAAAGACCAAGACGGTCATGCCGTCGAAAATATAATAAAAAACATACGACAAGATGGGGCTCCTGGACCTAATGGGTTACAGGGACGAATGTTTAGAGAAGATCCAGCATATTGGGGAAGAGTCCTAGCTAACCTATTCACTGAATGTCGGCTGCAAGCCAAGGTTCCAGACTCATGGCGCGGGTCATTTTTACAACCAATATTCAAGAAAGGAGACAACACTGAACCAAAAAACTACAGATTGTTTGCTCTCCTGGAGATCAAAGGGAAAGCCTACGCGAGCTCCCTACTGGCTGAGTTGAATAGGTGGATCGAAGATAAGGAAATCCTCCCCTCCGTACCAATCAAGATTTTGCAGAGGATACTAAACAATCAACGTAGTTAGCCGTATCTTACCTGAGCCGGCAAGCAAACTTTAAACTGTCTTTGCCTGTTTTGTAGATTATTCAGCTGCTTTCAATTGCGTCTCTCGACATAAGCTCTGGACCAAATTATGTAATTGGCAAATCCCAGTAGGGGTCCTCAACGCCATTATCTCGCTATACAGCAAAACTTGGATTAAAGTCAAGCTAGCAGATAAATACAACAATAAAAAGTGTTTTACAAACCAGGGCCTATAACAGGAATGCATTCTCGCCCCACACTTTTCAACCTACATACAGCGGATCTTGGTAAGATGCTTCAAAATGCCAACCTTGCAAGCACTAAAATCGCACCAACAAGTTCCAAATATTTCAATATGCAGATGATCTAGTAGAGATGGATTACACCAAAATTGGCCTACAAACGGGTCTAAATGCCTAAAGCATCTACACTGAGACAAATGATTTAATCATCAACTCACACAAATCTAAAGTAATGATTTCCGGGCATTGCGCAAAAAAAGCACTGTTTAAATGGAATGTGGACAGGGAGATAATTTCCACTACAAAGTCCTATAACTACCTTGGAGCTTGGCTCAGCAATTCCGGAAGAGTGGCTCTACATTTACATAAAATGAATTCCAAAGTACATTCAGCAATTTATGCTTTGTATAAACTGCATGAGGAACTGCAAACTGATTACAACATATATGGAGCAAAAATACATCCCTACTTGAGACAAACATTGGGGAGGAAGGCTCTAAAAAACATTCAGTGGGCCAGACCAGTGCCCCTTCCAATCAAAGAATTAAACTCCAGATGAAAATCCCTTGATCTTATAACCAGGTGTAGTAGTTGCAGCTATAACACAGAATCCCTGCTACACTTGGTGTGCTGTTGCCCTGGCCTGTTACAGTTTTTGTCAGAAGCTGCAAAAACCAATGTGGCTATCCAAAGGAGCTTGGACAGTGAAAGAAGCAGTTTTGGTTCTGTTCTCTTGCACCGCACCTGCAGACTTGGCCAGATTTGGGTGATACATGGGCGAGCTGCCCATCAGACTTAACGAAAAAGAAGGTTCGTACAACACCAGAGGAGTTTGAATAGCAGCAAGTCATTAAATAGAAAATAGATTTGCTGTTAATTTGTCTAATGCACAGTTCCAAGTGACACATGGAACTTTGTGGTAACACTGCTTATATAACGGTTTTTACTACAAATAGTATTTTCCTTACAACCGCAATCGGATAGCATTTTATTCATGTGTTCTTTTTATAGATGTAAGATACACTACAAAAGATTTTAAGCAACTGTGCTCTTTTTTTTTACTGATGTAAGATAAATTGCAAATGATTTTAGGGAATTGTGCAATAAAATGTTTCAAGTCAAAAAGTCAAGACATAGGTCTATTATGAAACATTATGACAAAGCCAGTAGGATTGACTTACTTGTGTAGAAAAGCATGTATTAAAGACAACAGGCATTTAAAGATTACAGTAGTAGTCGGAGGTTGTTACATGGTATTTCACAGATTACTGTAGTAGTTGAACTTTGGTACATGTTATTTCACAAATTAGTGTAGTAGTTGAACTTTAGTACATATTACTTCACAAATTAGTGTAGTAGTCATAGGCTTTGATGTTGGTGATCCATCCGAACAAACTGTACAGATAGTGCATATGCTCTACGACAGTCCTTGTTAGGCTCTCTTAGGAAAGGTAGTGTTTTGCCATCTGTAATTTTGTATGCATTTGCACTTTTTAAAATGTATGCCGGATGGTTACTTTGTGGTAAGCTGGCGTTCAGGACAATGTGCTTAAGTTGGTGATGATTGACAAACCAATGATAAAGGCTATATGCTTAATTGTTTATCATGAAAAGCTACAATAAAAACAGTGGGTCTGAGAAAACACATAGTAAACTAAAGCTTGTTTGTTATTACTCTGAATTAAAGCCTGCAGATAGATCTTTTTTTACATGGAATCTCATAGACTATCTTAGTAGGTGAGGGTTTTGGTGATGGTCACCGGCGCTGATAAACGAGTGTGAAAGATTTACACACGGTGAATCCGTGTTAAGCCTTGTTAGGTGGGAGACTTTTTTGCTTTGCCAACTGCAACTTTGTTTACATTTATACTTTTATGAATGAGTTGTGGGAGAGCTGACGCTGTGCACAGTAGGCCTGAGTTAGTTAATGTGTCAATCCAATGATAGCAGCTCTATGCTTGATTGGTGTGGAGGGGACCGTTATGCCAGATACCAAGGGCCTGGTCTGTTTAATAATAACAAGTATTTCAAAGGCAGTCGGCCTGGCTGATTTATTGTGAAAAGCAGATGGTAAAGCCAGCAGGCCTCTACCAGAGGATTGTTATCACAGAAGGTCACAGGCCGTGGAAAGGTATTTGGTTGCATGAAATCTCAAACACCACTGTAGTAGACAAGGTCACCCACTCTGACAAGCCCTGGCAGCGGAATGTCACTGTGATGATTCCTGTTAGGACCTGTTAAGAGAGGTTGTATATTGTTTTGCCAGTTATATTTTGTACATATTTGTAATTTTATCCATGTCTGCCTGATGGTTGTCAGTTTCTTCTCAGTTGTGTTGGTTTTTGTGGTATAGTGAGTCAAATCATTGGTAAGGGGTAGAGGCCTTTTCCTTTCACTGGGGAAAGGTGATATCAGATTCCTTAGGAGTGACCTGTTAATAATGAAATGTTATGACCTAGCTGTCAGATTTTAACCAAACATGACCTCATAGCAGCACTAGACGTACTCCCCCCCCCTCCTAGTTTGAATGACATACACTGGGATGGTTTGAAAGAGTTTCACTCTGTTAAGTTGAACCACCAACAAACACTGCCAGCCTGTCGGTCTCCCAGTTTCCAACTGTCTCAGCAGAGACTTTACCATGGAGACCTACAACACACAGTACGAGTTGGAATGTAATACATGTCAAGCCCTGGAGGCCTCCGGGTACCACGCGCTCTACAAATGCCCTTTTCATTTCATTCATTTCATTCATTAATACACCCCTCCCGCAAAGAAAGGACTTACCTTCTCTGGAAGGGTTTCTAGTAATCATATTGACTAGATCATCTTTTCCAAGCAGTGCATCAGGAGAGTATCTGACTTTTTCATCATGTCTAACTGCGTCAGTGACTAAAACATGTTGGGGCTTACTCTCTCTGGAAAAGTGGACCCTCCGGGTCCTCTAAGGACAGCGGCCATCGAAGTCAATGGAAGTCAGGGCGCTATCCTGTAGTGAGGCCTTATCAACCCAGCCCTACTGCCCTCTACTATAATAAACCACAATGAAGCACATGTTTCCCTATGTGTGGGGGTGGAGGAAGAGACAACTTCAGTGCTAAACTCTTCAGGGGGCATTTGTCAGTCCACAAGGAAACTTCTGGCAAAGTCGCTAAAGCCCAGAGAACCTGAGGATTTTGGATGGTTTAATAAGGCTTCTACCAGAGCACATCATGACCTTGTGTCCAGTCTATAAAAAACTCCTAAGGATAAGGAGGAAGTTGAGATGTGTAGGCACTCTTATGAGCACATACTCAGCGAAAGGAGTCTATTTGAGAAGACGCCTGGGAGAGCTTGAGCATCGCCTGTCGAGATAGTGACTGTTATTGATTCTGGGAAACCATAGAGGCCCCCTTTAAAGACAATGGTCAAGCCCCAGCGATATTTTCATGACCTTCGCCGACTGGGTTACCCATTTGTTTCCATCTATAGGCCACCCTCTCAGGAGGCTATCACTATCGGTAACTACAATCACTGAAACAAGCATTGGCATAGCCAATAGATCCCGCCTTCTGGACCTTATAAGTGTGTAGCCATGCAGCATATTATCCTGGGTGGTGTGTCGCTAGGGATTGAAGAGCTGTACAATTATTATACCCTGTTTTTTCACAGTGTGTGTGTGTGTCAGGGTACGCTATTCCAGTGTGTGTCGCCCATGCCTGACCGCATTATTAAGAGCACCCTATGAATAATGCATTGTTTACAGTGTGTGTCTGGCTACACTGAGCTCACAATACACTGTTTGCAGAGCTTGTTTTGTGTCTGCGGCGAGCACATGATACCAATTGTGCGGAAGTAGTTATCCCCGCGGCTACACCGAGATGCCAATGCATATCATTATCACGAAAACAAAGAGATACCTTTTGGCTGGGTAAGTGCATTGCCTCTCAGAGCAAACGGAAACATAGTTTAAGATGCAGTTTGTACTGTGGTGAAATGTTCACAGTCACATATCCAGGAGGAGGCGTGTCTTGCTAAAGTGACACAGGAGGTAGTGAGTCGTGTCTGTGAGTCGAGAGTGTGCTGCGACAAACATCATAAACTTTCCTGTTTTACCTCATATTTTATAGGGACATATTCACCACAGAGATGAACAAACAAGAAGTACATACAATCGAACAAATAAAAAGAAAATGTGGCCACGACAGAGGCTGCGAAGTCACGAATTTTCTAACAAACTTACTTTCTGGTCTGAACTTAAGTAATTATTCTATAACTATGTTCAAGTGCTTGGAAGTGGCTGTAAGGCAAGATATTGGCACTTTCCAAAATAATCAAATATGCAGATACATTATTTTACTAAAGGACTATTAGAAATGTGTTATTTCATACCATGCAACCCAACAGCCCTCTCTTTAATGATCTCAGATTTGGAGTGTGCTAATGAGGAAGGCAGTCTGTTAGTAGGGAGGGAAAAGGAAGGTTAAAGGCCATCACGCAGAATGTTTAAAGTATAAGATATCCTGTGAACAAGAAAGTGGTTGAATGTCCGTTCCTTGCTTATAGCTCTATACAATGTAACACAAATCAACCTAGCACGCTCAACCCTCAACAGCAAGCGTTTCTCCACTAAGATATTTTTAAATGCTCTTAAAGAAATGTTAGATATTTTTAAAATATGGACCTCACAGTAATTGCCTCTAGCCTGCTAAATATATACATAAGTGGTAGGTAGTTATAGTTAGGACATAGTTTCTATAGGAAAAAAATGTTTATGAATTGCCTTTAACTTAGCCACCGTTTCATGAATCTTCGCAAATTTTTAAGAGACGCCGAGACACCGGAAGGTATTTGCGCGCTCTAGAAATTTTAAAAATAAATAAATAAATAAAACTAATTGCCCACTCACTTGAGCTCTTGTGCTGAAAGTTTCAGGGTGATTGATCAAGCGGGGGACAAGAAAAGAGGGGGTCCCAAAACGCTTTTTCTCCATGTTAATTTCCACAGGAAACTTTAGACATGGCTACAGCCCGAACTGCTGAACGGAATTTCACCAAATTTGGCAAAGAGTCAGAAAGCAATCTTTTTGTTAAATGGTGTAAATACATTCATTAGTTGCTTTGAAATTTTAACATTTATCAGATATACAACTGTGGCCCCGGAGGATCCGCAGATCCTCCCGATCTGGAGCCTGCAATCTGATTTGCTGCCAACACTTCAAACAAGGAAGTGTTGACAGCCATCTTGTGACTTGGTTGAAACGAGTCACAGGAAACAAGGCTAAAAAACCTGAAAAAAACTAGAAAAGGGGTTAGGGTAGAAACACCCAGACCCCCTAAGCCTGCTCAAGGGATCCCACAGGGACCCCCAGGGCCAAAAAAGCATTTTTTTTAATTCAGCAGGATTCATGGTGAATCAATAAATACGGCACATTTTAAAAAAATGCTTCGGTTCCTTTAGGCCCCCCGGTGGGTCAAGTCCCAGGGGCAATGATAAAAAGAGATGCTGAAGACCACCACCTCCCCAAGGCAATATAGACAAAAAAATATGTGGGGGGCTCCTACCTCCCCACACAGCCCCTGGGACCACCACCTCTCTGGTGAAATATATGTGAAATGTGGGGGCTATGCGTTCCCCCCCAGCCTTTAGGGTAACAACCTCCCCGGGGCTATGTTTAAAATAATGTGTTTTCTATGGAATGGTGGGAGCACCGCTCCCGCCATCCCATAGAAAATAGTGTGCTCACCTTGAACAAACAAGTGCACTTGTCTCTTGCTTGTTCAAAGTGAGCACACTTCGCTTTTTACCCCCAGGGGGCAGCATGTCAGCAGGAAGTGTGAGCCGGCTAGGACTGCGGAAGCCTTCAGACCCCCCTCTATTGAAAATCACCCCAAAAATATCTATGCCCCAAGGGATTGAGTCCCAGGGGCAAAATTAGCCTGGGGAGGGGGGCCGCATGGCCCCCTTATCCTTTGTAACTAACATTTTTTAAAAAGGCCTAACCCCGGGGGATGGAGTCCCCGGGCCAAAATCGGCCTCAGGAGGAGGGCCACGCAGCCCCCCTCTTTTTTAAATGGGTCAGGCCCTTGGGCCCAAAAGGATAAAGGAAAGGACCTCACTTCTTAAAATACAAAAAAGAAAATGAAGCCAGCATCTTTCTCCACTACTCTGCAAAAAAAGCCTGCAGGCACACTACTGGTTGGGGGATGAAGTCTACTTTACTCCAGAGGGATCTTGGGGGCCAAGATATCCTCCCGGTAGCTCCTGTACGTCCTATGCAGTGGAATTCCTTAGAGCTGGTTGGTAGCACAGCCCCTTTTCTCCACCACTCTGCAAACATGACTGCTGGTTAAAAAACCTTAGAAATTCACTGAAAAAAACAAAGGTTACAGAGACGTTATAGTTAGGAATTAGCATTTTAAAAACCTTAGAAATTCACTGAAAACAACACAGGTTTCAGGGACATTATAGTTGGGAATTAGTATTTAAAAAACCTTAAAAATTTACAGAAAAAACAGGTTACAGGATCGTTATAGTTAGGCTGACATTCTACTTGTATAAAACCTGTGAAATTCAGCCTCTAGAACTCGCGCCCCTGTAATGTACTGCTGATGACGTTACATATTACATCACTCATGACATTGTCAGTGACATCACTCATTACATCCCTGATGACATCATCCACATAATCTCTGATGTACCTATTCACACCCCAATCTAACCTTTCATACACCCACTCCAAATTTCAGACTACCAATCTTGAAAGCATAGGCACACTAATGCCAGTAAGTACATACCCACTCAGTGATTCATAGGTCTACACACACATCCACTCACTCACCCATATAGCCACTCATACACCCAGTCACTCACCAACACTGCCACTGACATATCTACTCATATACCTATACAGACACTTACACACCCCCACTCACCCATAGAGCGACTCACACACCAGGTCACTCACCAAAACGTCAATCATGCAGTCACTTACTCATCTATACAGTTATACACACACACCACCTCACTTATTCATACAGATACTAACACATACTTAGTCTCTTATACAATCACTGACACAAGCACACACTCATCCATACAGCGACTCTCACAATCACTCACTAACACATACAGTCACTTATAAACTCCAACACTCACATATACTGTCTTTAACAAATACAGTTACTCACTATATACCACTGAGATATGCATTCATGCACTGACACAGCCATATGCACACTCATTCACCCATACAGCCCCTCACAGTTGCGCTCATATACCCAGTGAATCACTCACTCACATATCCATGCTGGGAGTCACACACCCCTTCACCCACCCACACAGACACTCAGGCACCTTCACAGTTACTCAGACAACCAATCAATAACCCATATTGACAGTCATGTAGCTACTTACAACCCCTTGCAGCCTATTACACATCAACTGACAGACTGATACAGATATTTACACAGATTAGTCACTCATCCATACATTCACTGAGACACCTCATCACTCACTTATACAGTCAGTCATGCACACCCACTTAATCATCCAAACAGGCACTCATGTACCCACTGATTCACCAATACACATTTCTATTCATATTTAACACTCATAAACTTTGTAAAAACACTCTGAGTCACTGGATGATGTCAACAGTGATGTCATCAGTAATTCCAGAGGCTATGTAATGAGTGATGTAATGTGTGAAGTTATTTCTCTGTATTCCTACAGATAGTTATTTTGTTACACAAAACTTCAGACTTCCCTTGTAGGGAAGGGTTTTGCTGTTGGGTTCTCTCTCTGACAAACCCTAGGGGAGAAGATTCGCACTGTAATAACTCGTGATAGAATCTCTTTGTAGATGTCTGCCAAGATTGTGCAATAATAATAATCAGTAAATAATACATACATACATACATGGAAATGTATATCTATTCATATACATAAAGGGCCTTTAGCCCCACTCTTTTCTCCTATTGGTATATCCGCATGTCATTTACACTCTGCTTCCACCCATGACAGCAAACTGCGTGGGATAATGCTTCAGTCCTCACAAGTCATTCACTCTCTAGCCCTTGATTACATGTGCAAGTCCACCTGAAAATAAGTGTGCTTCAGTGTCTGGGCTTGTTGGCCAGTCTTTACGTTTAGAATATTCCTTCATTTATAGCTTCCCTTTTTCCTATCAGCTTCTCTTTTTATTTTAATGTTTCTTAAGAGGAAACTGAGGGCCTGATTCACAAAAGTAATCTGAGACAAAATCCTAGCTTTAAGACTTTCAGTATTCACAAAGGGCATTTAGGAGGAGTAAAGTAAGGAATCCTAACTTTACTACCAATGAATGCCCTTTGTGAATACCGAAAGTCATAAAGTTAGCATTTTGTCTCAGATTACTTTTATGAATTGGGCCCTACATCTCTCCAGATAATGGGCAGGTTCTTTCCCATCATTTAATCTGCAGTGCGCCACGTTCCACATGGTCTCTTTCTCTAAAGCAGGAGATCATTATGGAATGCTGTATTCAATAGCCTATCATGTTTTTACCATTCAAAGATGGCCAACACATTGGTTCTAAATTTGGCAACCATACTTGATCTTCATAACAATGATAGACTGATGAGAAGACTCCTGACAATCCAAAAAGCAGCAACCAAACTGATCCTCAACCTGCCCAAAAGGACCCATACATCCAAGCATCTAAGAGGCCTCCACTGGCTCCGCATCCAGAAAACACCTATTGAAGCTTCTGACCCATGCTTACAAAGGCCTTCATAATCAAGGACCTGCATACATAAATCACCACCTGAGAATCCACCGCAAACCCAGAAACCTCTGCTGTGCTCACTTCGCAGTCACAAAGTCACCGATCAGCCTCGTCTGCCATGCCGGAGAACAGCCCTTGTCCCACTTCAAAGCCTAATCATGGAACACCCTTCCCCTCCACCTCCAAACAGCACCCTTGATGACAGACTGCAGGAAGTGACTCAAGACCTGGCTCTTAAACTAAAACCTGTAGCCCAGCACCTGGGTAGCCTCACAGGTGATTAGTCGCGCCACACAAGCACCGCATGACTAAGTAATGGATCGACTATTTACAATATCTTTGCAAGACCGACACCCACTGGTATGTAGATTTGAAATTGCAAATATAGTCCCTGTTGTGTTTAGAAGGCAGGATGCTTTCTATTTTCCACTGGTATTCTTTTAATTTAGCTTGCATACATTGTATAGTTTGTTTGTGTTTGATTGCAGGAGTGTTAGAGGGTGCATGGAAGGTTGAGTCAATGGATTGATCAATAGATGCACAATCGCAAAGATGAGTGACAGAGAATGCGTATGCTGAATTATCTAGTGCCTACACTCATCAGTGACAGACAACTAACTTTCGTTCATAAGCCAGCCTACTGCCATTGTCAGTGCTTGTTTTTTCTATGCTCCTCAGGAGTTACGACAGTTTATCCTGCAACGCTCTATTTTATTTGCTCCTCAGGATATGCAGCATAACCTTTGTTTACAAAGGTTGTAGGAAAGAGTTGGTCATGAAAGTTTAAATAATGTTGCATAACCATGGTACTCTACTTCCAACATAGGCCTCATGATTGGAAAATATTCAATGATTTACCATTAAAAACACTAGTTTGGTGCCTTCCTGGTAAGTACATGCCACAGCAATGCCTCGAGGGAAACTTCAAAGTCTCACTATATTTGTCTTAAATGGTTACCTTCCTGGTCACTGTAAATGGAATGGTGAAGTCCAGGCCCTGTAGGGGCACAGGGTCCAGTGTATTAACCCACAGAAGGACCTTTGCACCCTTCTGCTGTGGCACTGATGTACAAAAAACACTGAACTATCTAGTTCCGCCTTTTCATATTGGACATGTGGGGGGCAAAGAACAGAAAGAAGGTGAACACACCAAAAAGTTCCCCAAAGCAGGTAAGAGAGCGCGTAGGACACAGGGGGTTTTACTGACAGAAGCATTAAAAAGGCTACTCAAAGCCCTCAGTTACAGCAATTTAAAGGTCCTCAGCTGGCTCAGGCTCAGCTGTGGTGGCAGGAAGTTTGACCTGGAATCATGGTTTAATTTGAGCAGGTGGTTTCTGGTGCTCAATACTGGCACTTAATTGTCAACACCAGCACTTATAGCAGTCTGCCACATGATGGCACTGTCATTCTAATTTAGAGATAACAACAACAATAATTGATTATTAATTCAATATGCATTGAAATGGCTATTCCCTGCTGCTCAACACATTCTTATCACTGTGGTGGCCTGGAACAGTCTGAATTGTCCCACTTGTACGATGGGATGGTTGTAGTTGTACTGGTGCAGTCATTGGACGCACTGGCAGGGGCAATGGGTGGTACGAGCTGCAATGGCCTCCTGACAGGGGCCATGGCACATACTTTTTAAATAAATTAAGCACAGGAGCGAAGTGAAGTGTGCACACAAATAGTAAATGTGGAGGTGAGTGTGAGCAGTAATTTGATGATCAGACTCACAGTAATAGTGCATATGCAGAGAGGGGTTGTCTTCCCCCCAGCAAGCCGTGGGATGCCGAACAGCATGGCAACTGGGAAGAGTAAAGGACAGACATAATCCCAGGGTAAACCCAGAACTCGCAGACCAAACTCACCCAGAAGCTGGCTACTATGGGCAATCAGATTGGCGAGGGGGCGTACCCAAAAATGGACTAACGTCATGTTTGATAACGAGTCACTAAGTGCCATCGGATATAATGCACTAGTAATGAGTCACCAAGTGCCATAGGATATAATGCACTAGTAACAAGTCATTAAGTGCCAATTGGACATAATGCATTAGTAAAGAGTAGTGTGCTTCGACGCCCCGTCAGGGGTAGTAAGAGCTATATAAATGCAATTACAATACAATACAATACAATAGGATATAATGCACTAGTAATGAGTCATCAAGTGCCACAGACCATCTTTTGAGACCCAAATCAAAAGGGTTGCAGGGAGATGTTTTGGAATCCTAAGAATATTGAGGAAGACCCTAGATATCCTACCTTTAGTGGCAAGAAAGACCTTGACTCATGCACTAGTCACTTCCAGGCTAGATTATGGAAACTTGCTGTACCTTGGTGCAAACAAACAGGGGCTCCAAAAGCTGCAATCTGTCCAGAATGCGGCAGCACGCCTTGTTCTAAATCTGCCAAAGAGAACATCCTCAAAGAGTGCATTAAATTCATTGCATTGGTTACCGATCCAGAAACGAATCACATTTAAGGCCCTGTGCACTGGGCATCGAATCTTGCAGGGCAGGTGTCCACCGTACCTCAATGACCTGATGAATCCTTACGAGACAGGAAGACAATCGGGATCCACAGGGACACATCTGGTGAAAGTACCGAGTATTAGGAGGGCACGAATGGGAGCACGCTCCTTCAGCTATCTGGCAGCAAAAAGCTGGAACTCCCTTCCACTGACTCTTAGGGGGGAACCATCGGAGAAAAGTTTCCGAAAAAAATTAAAAACTTGGTTGTACACACAAGAATAAAATAGTACTTAAACTGAAGATATAAAGTTCTAAAGGATGATAAGCGGTATTAACAGCGCGTGGACAAACCAGTTGGTGTAACGAGGCGTTCTGCAAATGCATAAATAAATAAATAATTAAATTAATAGGATACAATGCACTAGTAATGAGTCTTCAAGTGCCATAGGATACAATTTACTACTAATGAGTCATTGAGTGCCAATAGGATATAATGCACTAGTAACAAGTCATCAAGTGCCATAGGATGTAATGCACTAGTAACGAGTAATTAAGAGCCATACGATGTAATGCATTAGTAACAAGTCATGAAGTGCCAATAGCATATATTGCACTAGTAACGCGTCATCAAGTGCCATAGGATATAATGCACTAGTAACGAGTCATCAAGTGCCATAGGATATAATGCACTAGTAGTGAGTCATCAAGTGCCAATAGAATATAATGCACTAGTAACGAGTCATCAAGTGCCATAGGATATAATGCACTAGTAGTGAGTCATCAAGTGCCAATAGCATATATTGCACTAGTAACCACCCTCTGCCTCGCTGACACATGATCACCATCCTCTGCCCCGCTGACACATGATCACCATCCTCTGCCCGCTGACATGTGATCCCCATCCTCTGCCTGCTGACACATGATCACCACCCTCTGCCCCACTGACACATGATCACCATCCTCTGCCCCGCTGACACATGATCACCATCTCTGCCCGCTGACACATGATCACCACCCTCTGCTGGCTGACACATGATCACCACCCTCTGCCCTGCTCACACATGATCACCACCCTCTGCCCATTGGCACATGATCACCACCCTCTGCCCCGCTGACACATAATCACCACCCTCTGCCTCGCTGACACATGATCACCATCCTCTGCCATCTGACACATGATCGCCACCCTCTGCCCCGCTCACACATGATCACCATCCTCTGCCTGCTGACACAGGATCACCAACTCCTGCCCCACTGACACAGGATCATCACCTCCTGCCCCACTGACACATGATCATCACCCTCTGCTCTGCTGACACATGATCACCACCCTCTGGCCCGCTGACACATGGCACAGGTTTGTGAGGAGTGCTGGTTTGAGCCCCTGGTTTGTGCGCCGGAGAGCACCAAGTCGACACACGGCCTGTGGCAAGAATGAGTCCTCACCTGTCAGTTGTGTAGAGGCCGGTGCTTGAGCGTTGTTCACATGGTTTTTGAGGGATTCAGCATTTTTATCACAGACTGTTCGAGTCCTGTGAGGCTTGAAAATACTGGTGATGAGTCTTGTTTGGTTTGGAGCCGGTGGCACCAGGAGGGAATACGGAGCAAGGGTGGCTTTCTGCGGCTCTTTATTAGTTCCAGGGACTTTAATATCAGAAAGGTTTGTAAGTGTAACTTTCCAGACTGCCAACCCCTCAATTGCAGCTTGGCTGCGGCTTCGTAGTTTAGTTCTATGCATTCTGGTGGTGCAAGAGACCTGGTAGCTGTGCTGCAGCTGATTGACAGGCGGACGCGATTTTCAGTGAGGACAGTAGATGAAGTCAATCAATAAATCAATCAATCAAGCATTTGTAAAGTGCACAACCTACCCATGAGGATCTCAAAGCGCTGGTGTGGGGGGTGGGAATGCTGCTACTGTTCGAAGAGCCAGGTTTTGAGGAGTTTTCTGAAGGTCAGTAGGTCTTGAGTCTGCCTAGGCAGATGGGGAGGGTGTTCCATGTCTTGGCGGCGAGGTGGGAGAATGATCTGCCGCTGGCAGTCACTTTTCAGATAAGGGGGACAGTGGCGAGGGCGTGGTCGGCAGAGCGGAGCTGGCGGGTGGGGGTGTAGAAGCTGATTTGTCTGTTGAGGTAGGCTGGTCCGGTGTTGTGGAGTGCCTTGTGTGCCTGGGTGAGGAGCTTGAAGGTGATCCTCTTGTTGACGGGGAGCCAGTGCAGGTCTCTCAGGCGGGGTGTGATGTGGCTGCGGCAGGAGATGTTGAGGATCAGGCGTGCGGAGGCGTTCTGGATGCATTGGAGCCGTTTCAGGAGTTTGGCCAAGGCTCCTGCGTAGAGGGCGTTTCCGTAGTCTAATCGGCTGCTGACGAGGGCCTGGGTGACCATCCTTCTTGTTTCATTGGGCATCCATTTGAAGCAGGAGGAAGAGATGGGGTTGACCTGCTTTGTCATGGAGAGGGTCGCATCGAGGATGACCCCTAGGTTGCGTGCGTCGTCGGCGGGTGTTGGAGCTGTTCCTGGTGCGGTCGGCCACCAGGAGTCGCCCCAGGCCGAGGGCGTGGATCTGAGGATGAGGACCTCCATCTTGTCTGACAAGCTTACCCCTCCCACACAGCGTTGGGAGATCTCCAGCTTCATCCTGCTGCTGTGGTGCACCGCAGGTGACGGGGGTCACCGTGCATACTCCAGGTGACAGGGGTCACCATGCACACTCCAGGTGACAGGGGTCACCATGCAAACGCCAGGTGACAGTGGTCACCGTGCAAACTCCAGGTGACAGGGGTCACCGTGCAAACTCCAGGTGACAGGGGTCACCATGCAAACGCCAGGTGACAGGGGTCACTGTGCAAACTCCAGGTGACAGTGGTTACCGTGTAAACTCCAGGTTACAGGGTCACAGTAAAAACTCCAGGATTCAGGGGGAATGTCAGGAGAGTTGCTGGAGGAAAACAAGCTGTTGCAAGAGATGGGGGAGGTGGAGGAGCAGAGGGTACCAACCACTTCTGCTCCCCTCCAGCCGCAGCGCTAGCGCTGCTTTATTGCCACAGTCTCACCACTGCCCCACACCACAGCCTCACCACTGTCCCCACACACACAGCCTCACCACTGCCCCCACACACACAGCCTCACCACTGCCCTCACACCACAGTCTCACCACTGCCCCACACCACAGCCTCACCACTGCCCTTCCACCAGTCTCACCACTGCCCCCACACCACAGCCTCACCACTGCCCCACACCACAGCCTCACCACTCACTGCCCCACACACATAGCCTCACCACTGCCCCCACACCACAGCCTCACCACTGCCCCCACACCACAGCCTCACCACTGCCAACTGCCTCATTCGGTCTCTTTGCCCCCCCCCACCAGCTCCCACCTCCCAGCAAACACAAGAATGCCGAGGTAAGTGCCACAAGGGAAGGAGCAATGAGTCGAGGAAAACCACAGTCCTTTGGCGAAGCAACGACAAGGGCAGGCAGACAGCAGGCAGTCCAAAGGCAATCTGAAGTGGGACCCCTGGGTTAACAGGTAGGCAGGTAAACTGGCCACAGTAAACTGGCCACCAGGGCTGCAGAGCCAACATGCAGCAAGCAGTCAGTGTCCGGCATTGTCCAACGTCAAAGGACATCTGCAGTGTCTGCTAAGCCTACACCCCACGGCCATGGGAAGCAGAGAGTGGCCGGAGTGGGCATGTGAGGGCACCCAATGTGGGTGTCACAAGCGCCGCTGGTCAGCTACCTGAGCTCAGGATATCCAGTGAAAGCACTCCGCTGCTGCTACCCACTTCACTGCGGCTTCCCCCCTCCACTGCTCCCCCCCCCCCGCCGCTGCTGCTCTGCTACACCCCCCTCCACTGAAGAAAGAAGCGTGCCCCTCACCACCAGAACTGAAAACAAGCCCTTTGGGAAATGAATTTCTTAAGTTCAAGTAAAAAGTGTGTTAGCGCCACAGCTCTTTCAGCAGCGAGTCCCTGTGGCCCGGCAGGCCTGGTATAAGTCTTACCCACCCCGGCAGGAGTGAAGTGTGCAGCATCTTAGAGTGCACTCACAGCAGCTACAGTCCTATCTGGTGAGATGGCTGCAAAAAGACCCAGTGCTGCACTCTGCAGATGCAGGGTCTTTCCCTCTGTTATGGTCGCCCTCTGACCATAACAGGTGTACTTGTACTCTCCCTGCAGGTTAGTTTCCATGCTCCCAAAATGTTTTGGGGTAATTTTGATAAGTCTGTCCTCGATTCCAAGCTGGGGTGGCGGTGCTCCCTCTGTGTCCTCACTCGTTCTATGGAGTTGGGTCAGTCACAGTCCTGTACTCCCAGTGCGCTATGGGTCACCACTGCACAGTTTTAGGCTCCTGCCTGATGCACACGGCAAACCCTCCTGGCATAGAGGGGTGCTGCACATGAAGGACTGGACTTTTAACAGAACCAGCGGTGCCAGGGAACAACACCGATAACCTTCATGGGATACCTGTTTCGGCGCACAACTACAGAGACACAGGACACTTCCTTCGGCGTCAAAGACCAGCGTTTATTACTGCAGGGAAACAAGAGTCATTAGAAGTACATAGGCATGTAAGTTCTGCGAGTCTGCTTCGAATTGCATATGTAGGTCGCTCTCTTTTATACAAAATGTTGCCATTGCACAACATGTTAACAAAAGGTTACAATTCAGTTCCCACAGTAAAACTTCAAAAGGGTCGCTTTCATGTGTTCAGAATCCCGGAACATAATTACAGTAGCAATGTCGGTTCCCAACTGTAAAAGTACATCTTCCCACCATTAGGCACACCCATTAGAGTTGTAAATGACAAAGAAGAAAAGACAAGGGCAGCTGCAAGGAAGTCAGACACGTGTAGAGAAAAGAGGGTGAGGGTAATATCGGAAGCATGATCGTAGGATCAAAGAGCTGGATCCATCGCCTGCACGGCTGTCACAATAGACCGGTACAACCAGATTACCCTCAAGCTGGGCCATCTGCCTTCGCTGTGTCATTCCTCCGGCCATAAAGACGCATGAAAGGAATATGCGTCTTCCGCAAGGCTTGGGAACTAGAGGGTCAGGGGGCGAACAGTTACCTGCTCGCTGACTACGTGAGGGCAAGAAACAAAATGGATGCCGTATCTAAAATGGAACCCAAGGGTTCAGATGAAGAACCCGTAATATTAGACGAACCCTGGCAGGTAGTGTAGCGAAAATACACACTCTTGCCAAACTCGCCATTTACGGTTCGTAGATACCAAACTCGTCCATATTCGGTAATGCCCAGAACGCCGTAATAATTTTTACGGAACCTCAGACGGTCCTTTTACCCTCATGTAGGCAAGCACTAGTCGGAATCATAATCGATTTCGATACTCATCAGATCATTTAGATGTTGCTGATGCATTATTCTATCCTTCAATGCCTCTTTGGTGACAACGGGCTGTCTTATACACGTCGTAGCACAAAGGCCACATAAGGCAGGACCACATTGCACACAAAGACAACATGAGAACAGAAATGTCACAACAACCCCTATGATCATCAGAATCTTCCAACCCCAAGTCGATATCAGACCCCAAAACCATCCCAGAAGCGTCCAATTTCCTTCGTCCACGTGTATGGACTCCGAAATTTTGTGCAACTTAGAGATGGCTTGATAAACCGTTGGAGCGTTATCAGGTATGAATACGCAGCAGCTCGAATGGATGACTTTACAAACCCCACCTCTATCTGCTAGAACGATATCTAGAACCATACGGTTCTGCAACGTCATTAGTCTATCCGCCTGAAGCTCGGCTGTCAAATTACCAAGGGCACTTGCAGTTATATTGGCAGTTGATTCTACTACACGAGTTAACTGCCTCAGGTTCCTGCTATTAACCATCGGTCCCCAGAACGGTAGGAAACCCTTAAAGAAGTCTCCCGCTTCTTGTCCGGCAGTATCTTCTTTGCTAACCACACCTCTCACAATTCTAGTTCTGTGATAATCAGAGGCCACAGTGAAAGTCGGGGGCAAAAGATTCGCAATATAGCAGGTACCCGAGAAGTCATGAGGTAACCACGTATAGGCTCGATCATAACATACAAAGTAGGTACCCTTGGCAGGCAGGAAGACAGGGGAGGAGAGCGTTGGTAAGACATATGTCTCAGTACACGCGCTCTCCCCAAACTGAGCTCTCGGATTTCGACCAAGACCTTTCAAGCAGAAATCACCGAGGTGAGGTACAATCCATATCGGTGACGAGCTTTTAAGCTGCCTCTCATCTCAATGGCGATGGCAAAGAAATTGTTCGAGGGGTGTCAGCTATGGACTGAGCTTCGCTGAACGGAACAAAGTGTTGTGGAGTGTCTGTTTCACATGAAGAAAAACCTCTTCTTATCCAGGTGTCCGACGGCAAAGGAAGCGGGACCTTTTTGGTGTGGGTAGCATGTACCCAATTTTTGCGTCCCTGCAGTCGAACCGCCGTCCTCGTAGCTAGCTGTACTTGGAACGGACCCACAAATCTCGGTTCAAGATTCCATTTTCGTCCGAAGTTTCGGACGAGAAGCCAATCTCCGGGTTGGAGCCGATGACCAGGACCCTCTGTTTGTGACGGCAGAGCCTCAAAGACCTGTTGATGAATCAAACTCAATTTAGCAGTCAGATCATAGAGATAGTCAATCAACATAGGATATTCGACTCTATCAAACTCCTTAGGCCTTGGGACTCCCCATACATTAGCAGGACGGCCGAACACAATCTCGTATGGGCTGAGCCCTACTCGAGAGTGTACAGTTGCCCTGGTCGACAGGAGAGCTAGAGGCAGAGCGTCGGGCCATGATAGACCAGTTGTCGCCTGAATTTTAGCCAATTTTAGTTTTAGGGTGCCATTATATCCTTCCACCAAGCCTGCTGATTGTGGATGGTTTGCACTATGAAACTTTTGCACTATCCCTAAACCACGACACACACTCTTCATCACACTCCCAACAAACTCACTTCCGTTGTCTGACCATATGACCCGAGGCATTCCGTAGCGGGGAAAATACTCTTTGAGCAAAATTTTTGCCGTGGATAAAGCCGTATTATCCTTAAGGGGGTAGGCCTCAATCCACCTAGAGAATGCACACACCACAACCAAAACATACTTCAAGTTGTTACATCGGTCCATGTGGATAAAGTCCAACTGGATGACTTCGAAAGGGTACGTAGGAGGGGCAAAATGACCAGGCGGAGTGGGGGTGCCCTTACCAGGATTGTGCATCAAACACACCATACAATTCTTAACCACTCTCTCTGCACACTTAGTAATCCCATCATTCTTCCATACATGAGACAACAACTTGCATATGCCTTTCGTGTTGATGTGCGCCGTACCATGAGCCATTGTAACAACAGCGAGCACATACGCATCCGGTAACATCCATCTCTGCTTCTCTGATAAATCAACCCAACATCCATTCTCATCCAATCTTCCCGTGCTCTTTTTCCATTTAGTCCTTTCCATCTCAGTGGCTTCATTCTGTATTCCTTTCACACTCTCAATTGTGTCTGCACACATACCAGTCTCTGTTGGCCATCTCACTGAGCTCGTAACATATATTCTGTTCGTCAAATCTTTAGCTGTCTCTTTAGCCGTTTCATCCGCAAACGCATTACCACGACCCACATCGTCCGTTACTTTCTGATGTGCACTGCATTTGACTACGGCCACCTGTTTAGGCAATGTGAGTGCATCTAAAAGATCATTTACAGGCTGACCATGCTGAATCTTCGTGCCATGCGACGTAAGGAATCCTCTCTCTCTCCACAGTCGCCCAAAACTATGTGCCACACCAAACGCATACTGGCTATCTGTAAACACATTCACCCGTTTATCTCTAGACAACACACACGCTCTCGTCAATGCGATCAACTCAGCAGCCTGAGCCGAATTCTGACTTAATCTTGCGCTTTCCACAATCGTACTCAATGTTACTACAGCATACGCAGTCGTCACATCACCATTCGATAACTTAAAACAGGAGCCATCCACATATAAAGTACCATCGGGATCTGTCAATGGAGTATCTTTTAGGTCAATACGACCCTTGGTTTCCTCTTCCGTTCTAAGATAGCAATCATGTACTGCTTCACCACTTGACTCCGTGTCGATCGGCAGCAATGTTGCTGGATTCAACACATTACATCGTTTTATCCGTATGTGACTGGCCAGCAACGTCAACTCATATCCAGACAACCTTGCGCTCGTCAGATGTTGAGTTTTCGTTCGATTCAATAGAGTGTCAATTGCATGCGGAACCATCACCGTAAGCATATTATCCATGACTAGACCTGCGGACTGTCGAATGGACGCCGCAGCTGCCGCTGTTGCCCTCAAACAACTCGGCAAGGCTCTAGCTACTGGGTCTAAAGTCGAAGAAAAATAGGCGCATGGGCGTTGCTTGCCGCCAAAAGGTTGTGTCAGAACACTCAACGCTCAACCATCCCTCTCGTGAACGTATAGCGTAAACGGCTTACTGTAGTCAGGAGTGCCCAACACAGGAGCCGAACACAACGCATCACGCAATTCAGAAAAACTTTTCTGACACTCTTCAGACCAAGGCAATGGGGATGGAACATCCTTGCACGTAAGGGCTATCAATGGTTTCGCCAACAATGAAAAATTTGGAATCCATTGTCTGCAATAGGACGTAATACCTAAAAAGGCACGAACATCTCTCTGGCTCTTAGGCACAGTCATTCGGGAAATCGCTGCGATTCTTTCTGGGGTCAACCTTCTCCCCTCTTTTGACAATAAGTGACCTAGATAGGTAACTTCTTGACAACAATACTGTAGCTTTGAAGGCGATACCTTGTGGTGTAAGTCATGTAGATAGTGTAATAATGATACCGTAGCCGTTTTGCAAATAGCTTCTGTATCAGCTGCCACTAAAAGATCGTCAACGTATTGAATCAAAGCCGCACCCGTTGGTAAAACAAAGGCATCAAGCTGACCTTTAAGTGCTTGGCTGCAGATTGACGGACTCTCACAGTAGCCCTGTGGAGCGCGTTTTAGCCTAAAACTGCGACCACCTAATGAGAATCCGAATAGGTCTCTGCTTTCCTCTGCAATCGGGATGCTAAAGAAAGCATTCTTTAGATCGATCACCGTGAACCAGGAGGCAGATGCCGGAATCATTGTTAGTAAGGCCGTGATATCGGGAACCACAGGAAATTGTGGAACCACTATTTTATTTACCTCTCTCAAATCTATTACGAAACGATACACAGGAGGTTTAGTTGGGTCAGTTCGTTTCAGAATAGGCAATACAGGGCTATTACACACGTTTCCACGAGTTTCTTCAACAACACCCTTTCCAATTAAATCATGAACAATCGCTAACAGCGCTCGTTCGCCATCAAGAGAGATACGATATTGAGGTAAACGTGGTAATCGCACATTTGGTTTCAATTGAATCACATAAGGTGGAATGTCTAACAGGCCCACATCATTGGGACCTGTGGCCCATAGGGACGCATGGAGGGAATTCAATTCCGGTGGGAATTTATCGACCGACAAACACATGGGAGAGATCACTTTCCGCCCTAATGTAAGCTCCACTCCTTCGGGGGAACAATACAAAGTTGCATATAGTCGTTTCAACAAATCCAGGCCCAAAAGATTCTCACCACAACCTGTAGATAGAATCAGTGGAGCCGTTAGCTCACGAGGTCCAATCATAAGGGGCAAAGGACTAGAGACTGGGTTGCTAACAGGGGCGCCGGAGAATCCAACGGAAACGTTTGTTAAGCCAGACAAAGGTGCGCCAGGGAGTTTCGAATGCATGATGGAACTTTTCGTCGCACCAGTGTCTAACAGAAAAGGCTCAACTACGTCCAATGTAGTCACTGCAACGTAAGGCCCACTCTGATCGACCGGAACTGATACTACTCCCTCTCTTTGCCGTTGGCTGTCCTAGTAATGGTCGTTTGCAACAGTCTCATGTTCTACGTAATAATCGTCCACATTATATTGTGCAGATCGAACTGACCCCGCGTTTCGCTGGTCAAAGCAATTATTCGCATCCGATTGGTTTTGATGGCGATCAATCTGATTTTGGGATGAACCACGACCTCTACCTCGTGATGCCTGTTGAGGACCACCACCACGGTTTCCTCGTGTCGACACACCATTCAGACGGTCCCGTAAGGCAAGACAATCATATTTTATGTGTCCCTCTTTCCTACAATATGCGCACTGATTATACCCAAGTGAAGATCTATAATCAAAGTTATCAGAGTGCGGCTGCATCCTATCGGGCTGTGCTCGTGGTCGATACTGCTGTTGTGAATCATTTTGGTTTGATCGTGGAGGATATGCTTGCTGCAACAAAACCTTCGTTTTGAGCTCCTTCGTTTTCTTTTCCACACGATCACTTTCTTCCTTTCCCCTATTCTCATAATATTGGGCCGTTGCTAGTATCTGCGCAGTGGTTGAATCCGCCCACGCACTTTCTGAATTCTTCAATTTGTTGCTTAACTCAGGCAACAAATTCGACACGAGCTTGTCAACAAATAACCGCTGGCCTCCCTCAGCGCCCATGTCGCTGAGGTCGACAAACGCTTCCTCAAACCTCGTGAAGAAATCCGAGACACTCTCGTCTTTCTTTTGCTTACAAGCTGATAACTTGTCCCAGTTCACCTTCATCGCCGGCATGAGAGTTTTCATGAGCGTAATGATTTTCTGAGGCAAATCCAAGATCAGCTGTTCAGGCTTAGCTCCACCAACTTGTAATGCATCAGCCGCTAGCACTGCAGCCCAATCACCCCCTAGCTCAATTGCGTGGTTGGCTTGACGAATTTTCGCCCAAACTGGTTGCGGTACAACATTACCGAACAACATGTCGATGTCGGCAAGGTTCATAGCAGAAGCTTCCACCAGTTGGGATAACTCCTTATAATAACCAGCCGGATTTTTACGCGGATCGGGCAAGGATTGCTTCACTTGCAAAACTTCCGATCGTTTCCATGGTAGGTGTATCCACACCTACCGAAAATGCGGTAAAACCGGAGGGGCAGCACCAGGGTCACCAGGCACCCAAAGTGGCGGAACTTCTCTCATAGGATACTGACCAGGAGCCGCTTTCCAATTCTCAGCGGTATCATCTAATGACACCCGAGAATGCACTGTGGATCTGACTGCTAACAAGCGTTCCACGGCACGTCGTACATCTTCACCTACGATCATACCGTTCGAAAAGTGACTCTGGAGTTCAATTATGTCGGGCGGTACATTATCTACATCATCGTTATACCATTCTTCCCTCAAAAAGTTACACATCTCTTCAAACACGAATCTCTGCGTAGGCTCATTAAACTGAGAAAACGTGTCAAAGACCACACGAGGAGTGTAGTTAGCAGGATGTCTTATCCACCTATGTGCCATGGTTACTAACGTCTCTTTCTCCCTACCACTAGGGATCTGACTCCGTCTCTGAGGAGTTTCAGATAAATCAGACGGGAATAACGGACCAGAAAGTGGTGAATAAAGGGTAGCAACAGAGTTAGGAACACGCTTACGAACAGAGGGAGAAAGAAAAACAGGGGCAACAACACTGGAGGTGAAGGAAGGCATAGTAGGAACGGACAAGGTAGTCAGAGTAACAGAAACAACAGTCTGCGAAGGTGCAGGTACAGGGGCAGTAGGAACAAGGACAGGTGGTGGAACAAACGTAGGGTTAACAACGGGCTGACCCGCAGCCGCTGGAGCAACAAGAGGAACAACAGGAGGAGCTACAGGAGGAGCTACAGGAGCAGTAGCACACTGTACATAAGGAGGTGGTGATTTCATTAAATACGATAACAAGGAATCCTCCTTCGAATCTTCTCCTTTCTTCTCTAGACTAGTCGGTAAAACCGGATAACATTTATCTATTTTCATGTGATGCAATCTAGTAGAGATTTCCATTTCCTTTTCTTCTTTTTCCTGTTTACATTCTCGTATAGTTTGCATTATCGGAACGAACCCTTGTTTTTGATCCTTTTTAAGTTGTTTGATTTCTTTCTGCTTGGCCTCTTTACGCCATATCCGAAAGGAATCAAACATAGCTGGCCTAGCTTTCTTTAAAAATAATTTAGCCTCAAGATCATCTAAAATCGAAAGTTCAAAAGTTCCATGTGGTGGCCATCTAAGGTCACCGTCTTTCTTTGTATAGCGGACCCAGTAATCATTATATATTATAGGACCCACCCCATGTCGACTATAAAGATCATGTATCGGAGTTCCAACTGGAGGTATCGGACACGAGTCCTCCAACCGGGAATCCATTGCGCAACATTGGAAAATACGAAACAAACCACTATGGCTAGGCATCGTGCACACTAACCTAGTATCAAACTTCAAGGATTACCGAAGTAATTAAACCTCGTGTAAGTCAAAACCCTCGGTTTTTGGCAATTGCAACTGTCAAATAATACTAAGAACCAATACTAAGAACCACAAATGCAATGGAACCATACAATACAACAAAGCCTTAAGGCTACCACAAAGCTCGGAGAGCTAACAACAAAGCCTGAGGAGGCTATAACAAAGCTCAGTGAGCTATTACAACAAAGCCTTAAAAGGCTACAACAAAGCTTTCGAGAAGCTAGAACAACCACTAAGGACTGGGAGCGACCCACAAATACTTAACTCAGAACTTCAATGGCGTCACCAGGAAGGCCCGTCTATCGTCTCGCTTGTACGTAAGGTCTGCGCCGGGCGTCGAAGACAGGTCGACAGTCAGGGCATCGGTCCGTCGCAGCCGTCAGGAGGCGGGAATCTTCGCAGGGAAAATCTTCGGGCCACTTATTTCGACAACAGGATCGATGAAGCGGGGTGCACCTTCCCTCGGAGATTTCACACGAAGTTCCTCACGATCATCAGGCTTTGGACCGGTACCGCTGAAGGCGCCCCACATTGGGCGCCAACTGAAGGACTGGACTTTTAACAGAACCAGCGGTGCCAGGGAACAACACCTATAACCTTCATGGGATACCTGTTTCGGCGCACAACTACAGAGACACGGGACACTTCCTTCGGCGTCAAAGACCAGCGTTTATTACTGCAGGGAAACAAGAGTCATTAGAAGTACATAGGCATGTAAGTTCTGCGAGTCTGCTTCGAATTGCATATGTAGGTCGCTCTCTTTTATACAAAATGTTGCCATTGCACAACATGTGAACAAAAGGTTACAATTCAGTTCCCACAGTAAAACTTCAAAAGGGTCGCTTTCATGTGTTCAGAATCCCGGAACATAATTACAGTAGCAATGTCGGTTCACAACTGTAAAAGTACATCTTCCCACCATTAGGCACACCCATTAGAGTTGTAAATGACAAAGAAGAAAAGACAAGGGCAGCTGCAAGGAAGTCAGACACGTGTAGAGAAAAGAGGGTGAGGGTAATATCGGAAGCATGATCGTAGGATCAAAGAGCTGGATCCATCACCTGCACGGCTGTCACAATAGACCGGTACAACCAGATTACCCTCAAGCTGGGCCATCTGCCTTCGCTGTGTCATTCCTCCGGCCATAAAGACGCATGAAAGGAATATGCGTCTTCCGCAAGGCTTGGGAACTAGAGGGTCAGGGGGCGAACAGTTACCTGCTCGCTGACTACGTGAGGGCAAGAAACAAAATGGATGCCGTATCTAAAATGGAACCCAAGGGTTCAGATGAAGAACCCGTAATATTAGACGAACCCTGGCAGGTAGTGTAGCGAAAATACACACTCTTGCCGAACTCGCCATTTACGGTTCGTAGATACCAAACTCGTCCATATTCGGTAATGCCCAGAACGCCGTAATAATTTTTACGGAACCTCACACAGATGTCATGCAAGGCTTCGGCCCTTATGGCATGGCAGTCTTTACCAAGGCGACCACTCCCAGCATACGGAGGTCGCCGCAACAGTTTCACGCAGGCTTCAGCCCTTCTCCTCAAAGTTGTCTGTTCAACAAGGGCACTTACAGGTATATGGGGGTCACCGCAATGGTGCTCTCCAGGCTCCCACCTTTACAGTGCGGCAATCTTTCCCACGATTATCTTCACAGCGGCCCTCTCCTCACAAAAGTGGGTCGCTCACTCAGTTCTATACACGGGCAAAGACCCAATCAGTGCACCAGCTGTTCCCTCACACCTTGCACCGTGAGCCCACTCCACAGAACTTTCTCCCTCCAATGCTCTCGTCTTCCTCATGGGACACACTGGTCTTGGCAAGCAGGCAGGCAGGCACTGGTGCTCCAGTGAGGTGGTCTTGGTTTCCCTGGGTCATGTCGCCTCACCCAGCAGATTGAGTAAAAGACCTTGGCCCCCAGTCCTGGCCACAGGCTATCGTCTTGCAAAGCTTTCCTTTTTCACACAGCCCTTATGGCTGCTTATCAGATGACAATTTTTAGGGTCACAAAGTCACTTACTGCCCATTTCCAGATACAAAATGTGCCTTTGAGGTTTTATTTTGGGGCTCTATTTCTTTCGAAGTACACACTCCTCCTCTCACTCTAACTCTTAAAATGCCATCTGTCTCAGCAAGAGAGACTCCGAAGCAAAGAGTCCCACACAGAGGCCATGGGAGTGACTAGAGTTCACATCTGGATGGTAGTGACAGTGGCATGTGCATGAAAAGGTTCTTTTTTGGCTCTCAGCCCTACTTTTTATGATTCCCTTATCAGCCCAGCTCCTTCCTGAGATGTGTCCAGGCCCCTTCCTTGTGATATCTCACTGAATCTGAGAGCAATCTTTGAAATGTACTGGTGAAGCCTAGCTCTCCCGTCCCCAGTGTGCCCCACCCAGGCCGCAGGAATGACAAAATACTCCAATCTGTCTGGGGATTCCCTTACTTCCAGATGTCTCACCAAGCAGGGCTGGGTCTCCCAAAATGGGACCTAGAGTCCTCCATGTAATGTACCATTACAGTCACACTTGCACTCAGTGTACATACACAGCACACACATTGTCCAGCACCGTTACATCCATGTATTGTGTCACCAAAGGCACAAATGCTCTCAGCATACACTTTCACTCTGTATAGCACTCTAGCCTTTCTGTATTGTGCCACTTTCAGGCACACATACGCCTAGCACACATGTTCACCATGCACACGCTGCACAACACTACACCCTTCATGTACTGTCCTCCTCGCAGGTACAGATACACCCAGTACATGCACTCACCATCTGCGCACTGCACAGCAGTGCCATATCCTTGTACTGTACCCTTCCCAGGCACACATTCGGCCAGCGCAGAGTCACCTCTCCTGTGCTGGGCAGCACTCCACATCCAATAGATGCAGGCCAAAGGACAAGTTAAGCGCACAGCAGCCGAACTTTAGAAATGGAGTGAGCCTGGAGGCATCACTCCAGTGACACAGATTAGGAAAGGACCCGTCACTCCTACGGATCATTACACTCTACGCTGCCACCACCGCACTCGAGCCGCTTCACTCGTGGCAAGGCAGTAGCCTTCCATCAGGCCCACGGCTGAAGGTTCATTCCCCAGGACCAATCACCCATTCAACCTAATAATCCCAGTGACACATTTTCCCGTTTCGTTATCATGGGAACTGACATCTCTTCGGGATAGGCTGGGTTTATCTTTAGTTTTGGTTACTTTGGAACTTTGACCTTCTCTGAATCTGGACAGTCTGACAGAGGACGTCAGCAGGTATTTCCCACACTTCCCTCTCCGCATTGTTACATTGTCTCAGGACATTGCCTTTCCCAACAGGGTTTGTGTTCTTCCTTCCTGAGTATCCAAGCGGATCATCTGTGTTGGCAGTTTCTGTTGAGCAGATCAGTTTCCCAAACACGCTTATATCTGAGGCCATAAACTAAAGCATATTATGGACAGTAAAGCATATTTTTTTTATTTATATAATACTTTTTTGTATTATTCTCTATAAAGCACTGTAGTGTGAATGGTACATAAATACAGCATATTCAAATTTATGGAACTATATTAATTCAAGCAGCATAAAAAAGTAAACTTAGAATAAATGGGTGCGTGGAATCGTCCGGTGAATTTGGTAGTTTTTCAAGTTAGATCTGAATTCAGTTACAGAACTAGAAAGGAAGACAGGCGAAGGCATAAGCATTATACATAGAGATGCAAGAAAAGGAGGAGAGCAGAACTGTAAAGCTGCACATGGTGTAAATTGGTGCAGATCTTGTTTGAAAAGGGTGATGGTCACAGAGAACAAGATGGAGGAGAGAGGACACCAGAAGAATGAGGACCAAGACTGTAGAGGTGCAAAGATAAAATTGAGACGAGAAGGGCAAGTTATATAGAAGATCCAGGAAAGCGGGAAGTCTCACTAGTGCAAGGTGCACGCAGACCCTAGAAGGCCCAGATAGGGAATAGACCGAAACATTAAAGTCAGTGGCAGCGACGCAGCAAAAAGAATGGAACCTTTCTGAATATTGAGTTGGAATCAATATCCAAATGCAATGGTAGAAGTGAGTTGTGCAAAGATAAAAACCCAGAGATTATGAGCAGAGATAAGTGAATCATTCGTGGAATTTACAGTTGATTAGAAGAAACACTGGTTTATGAGAGTAATAACCATAGGCGGCCTCTTAACCCCTCCCACGCTTATGAAGGAACCGCTCCGTCACGCCCCTCGGGTGGGCTGTGCTGGTGACGGAGCGGTTCTGTCATGGCCCGCTCGCCGCGCCTGCGCGGCGCTGATTTCGCACCTATGCGGTGGGTTCTATTAAGTGGGCGGGCCATGACGGAACCGCTCCGTCACAAGCACAGCCCACCCGAGGGGCGTGACTGAGCGGTTCCGTCATAAGCGTCGGAGCGCCGCGCGGCCCCCCAGCCCCTTAGCGCTGCGGCGTAATTGCCGCCGCAGCGAAAGGGTTAAGAATGGTGCAGCGGAAGGGTCTGCCATCAAGCCTGACAGCGCAGAGCGGCGAGAGCAATCACATTATTATAAGAGTGCAGGAGGGGGGTGTTTCAATGCTTGTTTCAATGCTGCTGCCATATTATTTTATAGGACTATAGCTGCTGGGAACCAACATTGCAGTATACTTGCATCTCAGGAAACCGATTTAGAGAAATCTCAAATGGCGCAGAATACAGCAGACTGCAACAAATCCTGTGCAATGTCTAGATGTAAGGATGAAAGGAACATAGAGACAGATTTATGAAAGAGAAGTGAAAAAGTAGGCTAAAAGCAGTATGGAGGTATGATATACCGAGAGCAGTGGTACTGTAGGTGTTGGCAAATGCCGGCCAAGAGCAGTTATTCAACATAAAACGTACAGAATAGTGAGTGAGACGTTGTCCTGAAGATATGTACTGTGAGGGCACGAGATAGGATTATCACCATTGATTTGAGCAAAGCACCATTTGGAAGGGCTACACATACTCAAAGGGGTTAGAAAAAGAGTCAATAATCTCATTAGAACAGTTGATTCCGTTGGTCGCATCTGGAGCGCAGTGAAAGATGGAAAGGTTTACTTTCAAAAATGGTTATGGGGAAAACCTGAGTTCCAGACTGGAGGGGTGAAAGGCTCAGAAGGAAGCAAAGTCTAGAACAGAGCCATAACCAAAACAGATCATGGGGTTTGAAATGTCAGTTTAGGGAAAAGAATAACTGATCTCCCTCCAAGACAGTCAAGAGTCAGTTGTGGATGCGATCACATATCACAGCTACGATTATGGCTCCATCTTTGCAAAAAACAAAATACCATATGGGTAACTCACACGCGGATGAATGAATAACTTCAATAGCATCATCTCAAGGGGCCCCTTACTTTGGAGAATTTCATTATAAACTATACAAGTGTGAAAGAATAAAAAAAATAATAAAAAAATGAGAGCAGTCCTAATCAATACGGTGTTCTCTGCCGTATAGCGAAAAGGGTCTCTTCTCAAGACCAGTGCGAGTAGCAAAACCACAAGTGATGGCAGCGGCGCAGACTTTAGAAAAGTAGAAATAGCCGGCTTGTAGACTGAAGGTCAGTGGCAAAGATGAACATTTAGACTTCCTTGTTTGAGTGAGGTGAAGCCGGCCATAACAGCCGCCAAGACCGAAAAATAAATGAGAACTAGAAAGAGAATACAATAAAAATGCACGCGATGCATGGAAATGAGGTGCGGATGTTGGATGTTTTATCATCTTCCAATAATTCATACTTGCGTCAATGTGCAGGTCTAACCTCTCGAACAATCATTCTTACTCCTCCAGCATTATTTTTCTATTTTGTTGGAATAATATGTTAATGCTTTTTTTGAAGTTTTCAGTGTATGTTGGTTCATAATACAAATAGGCATCAGTATTGTGAGATATTGAAACTGACATTGGCTTCCGGTAACCTCAGGTCTTTGTATAGAAAGTCGGAAAGATGTCCAGATTTGGGATGTGACAAACACAACCTCCCACTCAGTCCTTAGTTTGGTTAAGAGCATGTTTTGTTCCTACATCACATATATTTGTGGTTAAATTAATCTTTGGTTCAAAAGATGTGAGTAAGCACCCTTAGAAGGTCAAAAGAAATTGAATAGATTATATTTTTGAGTTTCTGGATTCCCAGTAGAACTACTTTTCATCTCCTGAGGACTTGCCCTGGAACGCCTCCTCTTCAGAGGACATCTTAACAGCAGCTGGTGGAGCTACGCTTGCTGCGGATTCTGTCAAGATTTCTGTTCACGTTCACATTTGCTTATCTTCTTTGCTCTCGTTTTAGGGTGATCTTGGGATTCACTGATCTGTTGACTCTTCATTAACTACAAATTCTTAACACTAAAAAAACCATTATTACACAAAAACATACTGCATAGTGGGGTCCTTAATCAAAGGCCTGGATATTCCCTTTAGTGAGTTTCTATTTACAGTTACCCTGCATCTTAGTACAAACTGATTCTTGAGTCACACACGTCAAGATGTTGCTCCACTTTAAATAAATAAAGGGTACTGAAGTTCTACTCGCTGAGCTCATACTGGGTCACATGCAGTCTATTTCTGGAATGTATTTGTTGGTGTCTGGTCAGATTAGATGAATGGCTGAAAGTTTTTCCACATTCTGTACAGCTATAAGGCTTTTCTTCGGTATGAGTTCGCTGGTGTGTTATTAAGTTGGCTACCTGTGTGAATCTCTTCCCACATTCACTGCATGTAAAGGGCTGCTCGCCAGTGTGTATTCTCTGGTGTGTGACTAAGTGCTCGGACCGACTGAAGCCCTTGCCGCATTCCCTGCAGACATGTGGTTTCTCACCGGTGTGGATCCTTTTGTGTATGATCAGGTGTGATGGGCGTCTGAAGCACTTTTCGCAGATGCTGCAGGAGTACGGTTTATCTCCCGTGTGCATCCGCTGGTGTTTGAGCAGCATCGACAAGTCACTAAAGTTCTTTCCACATTCTCTGCATGTGTAAGGCCTTTCCCCTGTGTGAATCCTCTTGTGTTTGACCAAGTTGGACAATTCCCTGAAACTCTTTCCACACTGATTACAAATGTAGGAATCAACTTCAGAGTGCGTCCGTTGATGCAGGAACAAGGATGGCGGATCCCTGAAGCTCTTTTCATATTCAAGAAAGGAAAATGGTGGATGAGCTGCAGAGGTTCTCTGGTCAGTTTGTGGTGTTGGATTCTGATTGAAGTATTCTCCAAATTCGGTACATGTGAATTCTTGCTCTCTGCTCTGTGTTCCTTGGTTATCAACGCTGGGCACTCCTAGGACATACTGTTCACTCTCAGTGGGCAGAGTTGTTTCCTTGGTGGAATGATATTCACAGTTCTTTGTTTTGCCAGTTTCATCCCGCTCTAGAAACCTCTCTTCAACTGGTTTCATTTTTTCCACAGATCTTTGAGACTTCCTCTCAGTGTATTTATTGTTGAATGAAGTCTCTGTAGGAGTTAAAGAAATGCAAATGATTAATCCGTGACCTTAACATGGAAAAACTCCAGCTTACATTTATTTATAAAGAAATGTCCATCATAAATCAGCCATTGGTTAAATAATGTGAATATCCTCTTGCTACTACAGGAGAAAAATTACTTGTTCCCTGATCTTCTGTATTGGCCTGTGAGTAGCTATTGATATACTAGTCCCACCAAAATCATCAAAACATAACAAAAGAAAACAGCCCTTTGGAGGAATGCAGTTTGAAAGATAAAGCTAATACAACAAATCACAAAGGACCTACAGACTTGGCCCAAAAAAACATCATAAGACAAAATGCGGCAACACATAACCGAATATACAAATCATCAGCTAAAGAAAGCTACCACTCACGCACAATCCACAACACAAAATGTCCCAATAGAATTTTTTTTAAATACATTCATAATCAAAACTGCACCCAAGGAGGCCACCCCACACTAGCAATTTTGTGACAAACTGACAACTCATCACACAACCAAAGCAGGCATGTTAGATTCATAGTGACACACAAAAACTAACCGTACTAACCCATTTCCCACACCTCCCCCAAGGGAAGGTTGACACAGCCACTCACTCCTTCAAGGGACTATCAACAAGTGAATTTCTGGATGTTGTCAAAGTTAGCAGGCCCGCCAGTTGACCTTCTCACCTGTGTCCCCCATAAATCTTCAAAAACATTCTTCTAACACCCTCAGCAGCCATCCAAGTAAGAACACTGATCGGCAAGTGTTTTACAGCAAGAGTTTCTCCAGTAGCCTTAAAAAAGCCAAACCTACACCCATTAGTAACGAAAACAAACCTGGACCCTCAAGACCCTGCAATAACAGACCTACGGAATACCTTACATATTTGTATATGCCCAAGTATAGAGAAATTGTCATTCATATTATTTTATGTTTTGTTAAATCTGCTTATATAGCGCATGGCTACCCCAACAATGGGGCGTACCAGCGCTGCGGACATACCTAGAAACAGAGCAACACAACAGATGAAGTGAAGTTAAATGGAAGAGAACAGCCAAGTTTTAATTTGTTTACGGAACAGCAGGTGGTTAGAAGTGGCCCGAGCCCCGAAAGGGATCGAGTTCCACAACTTCGGCGCCAAATACCTAAAAGAGCGACCACCAGCTCTGCACCTACGGATCTTAATCGTGCTTGCCATGGCATGCTTAACCATGGCAATGAACTTCGCTCCGCTAGTGGAGGTTGCAGAGATTTGTTAACTACGCATTACATTGAAAACACAGAATTCACGCAAAAACTCCGACTCCGCCATGTAGCGGAGTTAGTATTAGCTCTCAGCTGAGCCCGAGAGCCTGCCCCTTGAGGAATGTTTTGATATTGGATACTATAATATTCACTACACTCTAGAATCTCGTCCCATAATGCTTTGCAGGGCCTTTGGTTGGGATCGTATTTTTGCCCATAACTGTGCTTGGGGTGGTCCTAGGAGGATGGAACCACCACCGAATCGTTCAGCAAGATGTGCTCTTTGCGTTCAAGGTATCTGCTTGGTTCTCTCCCTAGGATAGTGAGGACCCCAAAATCATCTCCTCTCTCACTGCTTCCTATATTTTCATTTTCACTTTTGTGAGATGACTATATGCATTTTAGCATGTAAAGATAGGGGGGCATATTATCAAGAAACGGCGTTCAAATTATCGCTGCTTTAAGTGGCAGGAAACTGCCGCTAAATCGGCAATAATGGCCTTGATAATATGCCCTTGTGAATTATGTTCTGGTGTGAACATTGGCAGTTTCCTGCCGATAAAAGCGGCGATAATGTATCGCCCTTTCTTGATAATATGGCCCAGAGTTACTTGATGTTTTACAAAAAGTATGTGAGGTTTCTGTTTTATTAATTGGGATGAGACGGAACGGAGTTACGGAGCAGAGTTCACAGAGCTTTTGTTCAACTCTGAAGAATTCCACGTAGTGGTACTCTGCCAACTTCACCCACCATTAATTCATATGTACATTTGTGTGTGTATATAAGGGTCTAAACGTTGTATGGGATTGGTATCATTATGTGTAAACATATGTGAATTCATATGCTTATATACGTCCGTATGTAGGAGTGTCTGTGTCTATATCAAAAAACAATTAAAACGTGGCTGTGTATCTGGATATGTAACGGTTGATGTGTGCATATGTATGCGGGCATCAATTTGAGTTTAGGCTTTGTAAAGGGATGTACATTCAGATAGGTATATATAAGGTTATGAACATGTTTATATGTATATATGAATATATACATGTCTAGGTATGTACATATGACCATATGCATGTACGTGTCTATGTACATGAGAGTATACATTGCATAAGTATATAAGAAATATATATAAAGGAGAAAAATGTTATGTATATGAAAGTATGTTTATGCATTATGTATATCTGTATGGCATAGTATGAAGATAACATATGTACGAGTATGTATACGACTTCATTCTTCTGAGTGATAATACATAGATGTCAGACCATGTAAATATGATTATAGGTAGATACCTGTACCTAAGCATATGGTTTTATGTTTTCTATAAAGGTAGAACTGTATATTCAGATATTTATAAAGAAAAACACTGCTTGCATATTCAAGCACGGCAAAATATGCGTGCGTGTGCATGTATCTATACACATGTATATGTTTTTATCCTACTAGCTGGCCAAATAAATATTATTACATTTTAAAGTGATGTTATAGTTAGGTGTTAATGACAGTTTAATAATAGAGTTTCAAACTAACAAAACTACTGAAATCCACTAGTTATAATTATCTGAAGTAACTCTAACTCATGGCCTAACATATGCATAACTCGTGCTCCTGCTATGCACAATGTTGCCACCAATGATGTTATAGGCCACTGTCATGAGTGATTATTAGAAATTGTGTTTGTGGTTTGCAGAGGTATGCACCCTGTCCAAGCAGGAACCCCGATCTCAGTCATGGTAAGTCACAGACACACCCTAAACAATCCTGTGCTCACCCTCTGGAAGCTTGGCACAGAGCAGTCAGGTATTCGTGCAACACTTCAGACTTTAACCCAGTGAAAACACCAGGTTCGAAAAATAGATGATATTATTATGAATAAAATATGATGAAAACAACAATAATCCATCACGTAGAAGCAGAGATGTATATATTTAAAGACTAAATACAAAAAGCTGGACTGGAACAAAGCGAAGAGTTCAGGCAGACTGTGATGGAGCGCAGACCGGAAACAAGGCCCACGCAGGGCCCACTGAGCAAAAGTACCTTGATCTTGGTCACAACAGCGAGATTTGTCCGTGATTTCCAGGCTGTTGAGCAGCGACGGTTTCTCCGCAATGGCAGAGGATTTACACCCCCCCCCCCCTGCAAATAGCCAGAAAATGAAAAATAAAGTGATAATAAACAATTTTGCTATCATTTTATTTTTCGCTGTTTGGCACCTAACGCAAGGGATGGTAGACTCTCAGGCAGTGGTTGAGGTATGCTGGTCCATGGCTGTGACGGGCTTTGCAGGCATGTGTCAGAATCTTGAATTGGTATCTTTTGTGTATGGGGAGCCAGTGGAGTTTCCTAAGGTGGGGGTTGATGTAGGTCCAACTGGGGAGGTTCAAATGATTCTGGCTGCTGAGTTTTGTATGATTTGAAGTCTCTTCCTGAGGTGTGATGTCATTCCGGTGTAAACTGCATTGCATTGCTTTAGTAAAGGCGGCTGGTGATGAGGGCTTGTGTGACTGTACATCTGGTGGAGACTGGGAGCCACTGGAAGATCTTATGGAGCATGTGGAGGGTGAGGAAGCAGGTAGAGGAGACTGTGTGGATCTGGTTTCTCTTGCTGAGTTTGTTGTGGAGGATGATGTTGAGGTTTTGGGCTCGATCTTTGGGGGTGGTGTAGGGGGCAGGGGGCTTGGGACCCCGGTAGGGGGGCCGCCAGGAGTCATCCCAAGGTGAGGGGGTGTTTCTGAAAATCATGATTCTGTTTTGTCTGTGTTGAGTCTGCGGCAGTTGTCTTGGATCCAGTGGCGATGCTAGTCATGCAGAGGTTCGCAGTTGAGGTGTCTTTAGATAGTGAGAAGATGAGAGTAAGAGAAGATGTTGAGTCGGTGGTTAATGACAATGCTGGCCAGGGGGGGTCATGTAGGTGTGGAAGAGGGTGGGGCTGAGGGATGAACCTTGAGGGACGCTGCAGATGATGTTCTTGGGCTTAGTTGAGAAAAGCAGGAGGAGAACTCTGAGTGTTATCGGAGCGGAAGGAGGCCATCCATTCGAAAGAGTCATCTTGGATGCCGATCTGGTGGAGGCTCTTGATTATGGTGTGGTGGGAGACTGTGTTGCAAGCCGCTGAGAGGCCTAGAAGGATGATGAGCATGTGATACAATGTCAAAACCAAAGGAACTGACAGTGTTGGCAAGGAGCGGCTGGGGGGTATAAGTAAACACTGAAGAGTGTGGGATTCAAGAGGATCCCTGGGGCACCCGACATTAAAACTGGTGAAAAAGAGCCCCCCTGACTCTTTTTCCCCAGTTTGCTTGAACCCGATTTGATGTTTGGGAGACACTTTAGACATTACTTCCAAGGGAATTGCATAAATTTGGACAGAGAGATACTGTTTTATTTTCAAAATGTGAGGAGAGTACATTGCATAAAACCTTTGAAGGTTGAATGGAATTTGTACAGGATTTGGGCAGCAGAAAGTTTTTGGCAATAAAAAGATGTCACAGAAGGTGTTAGGTGAACTACTTATGCTCTCCTTGAAGTAAGCGCAATGAGCGTTTCTAATTGATTGATGGTATATGCAGCTTTATAGATTATTTGATCTGACATCACGTAGGATCGCCTCTAGTTGCGTCCCACTGCAGTTAATTCGAGCAGCAGGGGCCGATGGAGTCCTGAGGTTGGATTTAAAATGTTTAGGGAATAACCCCGTCCAGCGCACTGGTGATCCAGTCATTACAATCTTCATTTGCATCTGCGGTGTCAGTGGGGACACCAGGGAGACTGACACTGAGAGAGATGGTAAATCTACCAATGGTTAGCTCCAACCAGGGACAGTCTTTGTACGACGAGAGTGGGTGGACTTACAGCGAGGACTGAAATCAGGGAAGCAGTTGAAGTGGATTACAAACTGGCCAGTCCAAGCCACCAGCAGGATCTGGGGCCATGACATCAGCAAGGTTGGTGAATTAAGGATCAAGAGGATGCCCTGATCAGTGGCTAGACCCCTGAGGAGACCGAGAAAGACCTGGCGACTGGAATGGACCTTGTCTTTTAGGTCAGGATGAAAGCTGGTGCGGGATGTGGGGCGCGGGCCACGCCAATGTCCTGGGAGGGTACGCTGCCTGAGCTTCTGGGGATAGCTGTATTTTTAACAAGAAACATTGTTCAAATATCTGTTGTAACGATACAGGAGCGGAGAATGAGCCAACCCCTCCTTGCTCCATAGAACACCATGATCAGGAACGGGCGGTACCATACCAAGAAAGGGGTGCGGCAAGACACATTGCTGAAGGGGATGCTGAATCATTAACCTCAGGCCAGAAGGCATAACAATGTATGCAGGGAGACTTGGCACATTATATTATATTTAGGTGGAGAGGAAACTATAGCCAGGAGTCAATTTAGACCTAAAAGTAATACAAAAGATTTATGGCTGTGTCTCCTTTGAAAAAGTATTAACCCCTACCGCGTTTTCCCGCTGTGCGCTAAAATTTTAAAAATGGCTTGTTTATGACAAAGCCAGCTCGTCGTCCGCGCAGCGCAGGTAACGTTGATGACGAGCTGGCTTTGTCATCAGCGCCGAAGGGGTTAAAAAGCAGGCTGACCACCTCATCAGCCGAGGCTTCTGATTATCTTTTGTATTACTTGTATGTCTAAATTGACTAGTTGCCTCTCCACTTGTATATAATCTAAATTACGAGCAGCTGACCATCGAGGTGGGTAACTTACTGTCTGTGACATTATAAGGTGGTGCGGCTTTGTAATCCCTGGCTGCTTTCCTATCTTGTTCAGACTTGGCATACAACCATGCTGTTGGACAGTAGTTATAATTCAGGTAGACAAAAGGAGGGAAATTGGTGACAAAAATGGTTAGGACTTATTTGACCTTTGACCTAATCCGTATTAATACTGCTGAACTTCTTATAATTCACTCAGCCGAGATAGGCGCTGTGTTGAAGGATACTAAAACACCGAATCACAATAGCGGCCATCTTAGGGGAGGAAAAGTCACAGCGCTCTAGCGCTTTAGGCACCAGTATAAAGGCAGGGAGCGCGAGGCTTCGCGAGATTCTACTGTCCTCCTGAGGCGGAAAGCCGGAAGACATAATGCATGTGTTGTAACTTTATTTTTTAATTACTTGGTTCATTTGGCTTTTCGCCGCATTTTAATTGCTCTCCTTTGCAGGACTCTGCATCCAGCTTATCCCGCAGACACCCTTCACTCAGCCGAGATAGGCGCTGTGTTGAAGAAGACTAAAACGCAGAATCACAATAGCGGCCATCTTAGGGGAGGAAAAGTCACATCGCTCTAGCGCTTTAGGCACCAGTATAAAGGCAGACGGATATGCCTCCGCGTAGCGGACGCGCATTTGTCGCGCCGAAGTCAAGCCAAAGTTCAGCCCGTCTGCGCCCGTCTGCGCTGAGGACGGGCCAAGGGCCGGACATGCTGCTCAGGTCCCCATCATTAACCAATTGTCCAGAGACCATATAGTGTCTGTTGGACTTGGCCTTTTTCCCCCAAAATTTTTCGCTTTTGACCCCCTTATCTAGACTGTCTCCCCCATGGGATTAAACCTGTATAGGCCATGAGTGGTGTGAGACCCCTTGTGAAAAATGTAATTACATGAAATAATGTGAGCACTTGTAAAATCCCCCATTTTAAAACTGCACCTGACTGAAATGTAGTGTTTTTAAAATGGATGCCATGGCCCTGGGTTTTGCCACTGGACTGACATAGGTCAGCGGACTAGATAATATTACCCAGCTACCCCTAGCTTTTGGAGGGAAAGCCTGGCACCCAGGGTGCTCACCCCCTCCCCTAGAACCAGTTTAGGCTAGATGTGCCAACATTCTAGAAGGTCCTGGCACTGCCTGGGAGGAGGGTATAAATAGGGAGAAGTGTCACCAGAGAGTCAGTCAGCGCTGGGACCAAGAAGGGAGGGGATCTACTGTGAGGTGCTACCGCCACATGGGCCTGTGAGCTGGGCCCTGCACCCTTATAAACCCCCCCGCTGCTGTCCCCATGGGCCCCTGACAAGGGAGGGCCCCTTCCCTGGTCACTGACGTTGGATGGACCGGGAACCACGCCAGCACTGCGTGAAGAAGCGCCCAGGAGGTGAGGAGTGTACCCCTGAGGAGGACTGTGGGACTGTTCACCCTCCCCCCTGTGAGGTGTGCTGCAGTAGTGCTGTTTTGGGGAGGTTGATGCCCCCAAGGAAGCGGTGGCCCCTCTGGAAGCGCTGGGCTGTGAGATGTCTATGGTGAAAGGCTGCGGAAAGCTGACTGACGTAAACTGCCGTATCGCCCCATAAGCGCTGGATGTCTAAAGGCTGTTGCTGCCTGTGGAGCTGCCTGGGGAGGATGGTGCCCCCAAGGGACTGTGCCCTGTGATTGGTGTGGCCCCCGAAGTGCTGTTGGTTCTGAGGACTGTGTGGGCTGAGGGAGGAGCTGTCCTCTGAGAAAAGCGCCCCGGTCTCGGTGGAGAATAGCGACAGAAAGATAATTAATTAAAAGGGAGCCTACCCCTTATTGCCGCCGATTTCACCGCCGCAGCCCGAGGAGTGTTGGCGCTGCCTTGCGCCCGTCGTAAATTGGTGAAAATCACCACCGCGGCCCGGCACCGCCTTTCAGGGACCCCCACCGTTGTGAATACCGTTGCGGCGGCCCCCGGTGTGAGGAGAGGGCCGCCGAAGTGAAGAAAGGGCCGCGCTAGGCCCTGAGGCCGGCGGATCCCCTATCACGTGACGGAGGCCCGGCCGCGTCATCGGCCCGCCCCCGCCGCGCACGGATTGGCCTGCGCGGCCGTGACCTTTTTAAGGCCGCGCAGGGATTGGCTGACGGCCGGGAAGGCCAGGAGAAGGGGATTCGAAGCCCCGGGTCCCCGTGAGGTCGGAGGGGGACCCGGGTGAAGTTTGGTTGCAGGGCCCCCGTGCCAACGAGGGAGCCCCGAGTGAAGCGACCGGAGCGGGAGGCCACCCCGCCGGTCTGTGCCCCGAGGGAGAAGGTGCGGTGAGGTAGGCGGGGCCGGGGCACACTGTCGGTGCCAGCCCCACTTCCCGACCTGAAGCGCCCGGAGGAGAGCAGCTGTGAGGCTCCCGTGAGGACCTGAGGAGCCCCGATTGAGCCGCCCAGACCTCCGGTGAGGAGGAGGAGTCGGGTGATTCCCCCAGAGGGGAGAAAAGTTCCCTTCGCGTGTGCCACGTCAGGGGGCCTCGAGGCACATTGTCGGTGCCTGCCCCCACCGCAAAGGAGGTCCTGGACAGCCGGTGAGTGTGGGCAACGGGGCACAGGGTCGGTGCTCGCCCCCCCCCCCCCCCCCGGAGACATTGTAATTGAGCTCGTAGGCCCTAATTACGCCAGGGCCCCCGTGAGAAGTACCAGCAGGATTGCCAGGCATCTGAACTGGGCTACGACATTTGTTAATCCCTGCCTGGGGTGACCAGGTGAATGCCAGCTAGTGTAGGCCCTGGGATTTGTGTTAGTGTGGCAAGGCAGTGCTTCCGCTGAATTCCGCACCCAGTGTGTCAGTGTGTTTATGACCTAAGGGCACCCCCCCATATAGGTTGGCTTGAATGAGCCGGGAGGGAACAGATGCCTAGGGGGCCTTCATTAGATGATGCACCAGTGGGTAGGATTAGGCTCATGCGTATGGTTTAATACCTGCCAATGCTCTATAATGTGTATGCCTAATGTTCATGAAGAGAGTTGGCTGTGGTGTACACCCTGATGTCTTATGCTTATAGTGATGCCAACGTTCTGCCTGATGTTGATACCCCAAGGTTGTTGGTAGAGGGAGCCTAGCTATTTCCTTACAGGTGTTCCTGATATATAAGGAGGGCTCCGACCTGATATATATGCTGGGCGATGTATGTTCCGCCTAGGTTGGTCCATGGGTTGGCCTGATGTTATTCCAGGCCCTTGTTATGTACCAGAATGATGGGCCAGATAGGCTGATTTATTGCAGATGTTCCTGCCCATGTTATGCCGTGATGCCCTAATGTTTTCTTTCCCTAACAGGGGTTGGGTTGGTGTTAATGTGCATGATGGTTAACTATGCTAATGTAGAACTTTTGCATTTACAGCCTTCCCTGTAGGATGAGAGTCTGAGTTGGCCCCGCCAGATTGGGCTCCAGAACTAATGACATTTTGAATCCATTTTTTTTTCCCTTACAGCATGGACTACTTCCTATGTACATAATTCCCCCCCTTTATATACTTGGCTCTGGCGCCATTGGGCGTCTTGTGTGACACTACTGTTTTGAATTCTTTTGCCTTGCAGGTTGGAAACCCTACTAAACGACGTATCTTTTTCCAACTCAAACTGGTGTCCTGCCTCTTTTGGGTGTGCCTGGTGTGTTGACTGTGGGTATTGCGTGAATGCTTCACATGTCCTCGAAGTTTGGCCTGCCCGCTTGATGCCATGCTACCCCCTTGGAGATTTGGGCAACCCCCATTTCTTACATTGGTGGCAAGCGGTGGGATAGGACTTGTGTTTGCGCAGTACCACAGTGGCCACAGGTTACATCACAAGTAGAGCCTTGTGGTGGGGATTATTGTTTGGAAGATTGTTTGCTAAATTGCTTCCTCCTGAAGAGTGTTCTGAACTGTCCCCCTTGTTCCACTGGGAGGGTGTGTCCCGGGTGTACCTCGCCACGATGGGGTTGATTTACCAGGAAGTGGAACTGATGGAGTACACCGAACAGGAGGTGATAGACTTCCTCCTGGAGAGAGGGATACCCCCAGTAGGGAACATTAGGAGGAATTTGTTTCTCTATGAGGCCCTCAAGAGGGGAGAGCCCTTGGAGATTGGTGGGGACTTATCTGACTACCCTCCCGAGGTTTTGAAGGGTCAGTGGGTTAGAGACCAGAGAGAGGGCTCCCCATCCAGAACCCTGGGAGGTAATTACTCCGATGAGGAGGAGGAAGAATTTGAGAGGGCGGAGATGCCAGGAGCTGATGAGGACACTGTAGATAGGGAGTCCAGCACTGGGTCCAGCCCCGGGGCCACAGCCCAATCCCTTTCCCTGTCCCCAGAAGAGTGGGTAGATAGGAGGGAAGAGAGGGAGTATCAGCTGGCGCTGGCAAAGCTCAGGCATGCCGAGGGCTTAGCGCAGCTGAGGGTGGAAGAGCAGCGACTAGAGACTGAAAAAGTCCTAGCCCAGGAGAGGATGGCGGAGGCGTAAAGGGCCTTCACCAGAGAGAGATCAGCTCAGGTGGGTAGGTTGTCCCCTGAGAGTGGTTTCAGGAGTCTGGATTCACCGTGGAGGGTGGGATTCAGTGGTGGCAGCGAGTGTAGGTCCAGTGCAAGGAGTCCCACTCCCGAAGCCCAAGAGACTGTGCCTGATTCCCCGGAAGAGGAGGACGGGTTAGTGTTTAGGGGCAGGGGAAAGCTGTTCCATCAGTCCTGGGGAGAGTTCGAGGAGGAGTGTTGGACTGTACTGGAGGATTGGGTGGTGAGGAGAGCAGTGGAGGATTGGGAAGGGCTGTGCCATGCCGTTATCCGGGAGCACATGCTGAGGAGTTGTTTCCCAAGACTGCATCACCATCTGGTGCGGTGTGGGTTCTCAGACCCCAGGGAACTTGCACGGGAGGCAGACCTCTAGGTAAGTGCCAGAGCGTCTGGGAAGGCTGAGGGGAGTGATCCTGAAGGGAGTGAGACGGGGGGTGTCCCGAGGTGCCCCAGCTGTGGTCACCGGGCCTGGAGTGTTCTTTAAGAGAACCCCAGGATGGGAGACTAGGCTGTCCCGATGTGTCATCCAGAGGAAGGGATCCCCTCATGTCAGGAGGACCCGGAGCATCAATAATCGGAGCTCCAGTGGTTCGGGGGTCTGACCAGTCACAGGGTTTAGATCCTGGACTGGGGTTCCAGGTTAAGGGGTTGCCTGACCTGGAGGGTGGGGTACCTGTAATTCAGGTCCCTACCAATTTGACTCCCAGGGGTACTACTCCCAGTGGGAGGGTGCGGAACTCTGGGAGGGGGTGCAGAGGGAGGAAGGTCTCTTCTCTGTCACCAGCTCAGCCACAGGGCGCAGATCCTGGGTTGGGTGGCCAGGGACAGGGGTTGCCTGCCCTGGTGGGAGGGACCTCTGTAACCAGAGTCCCCCCGGAAGTGACTCCCAGGGGTACTTCTCCGGGTAGGAGGGTGCGGAACTCTGGGAGGGGGTGCAGGGAGAGGGAGGACTCGCCCCTGTCACCAGTTCAGCCTGTGGGTTTCGACTCCAGGTTGGGGAGAGAGTTGTGTGAGGGTGTCCCCAGGCGTAGGAGATGGAGGAACCCTAGGAGGAGAAGTAGGGGGAGGAGAGCCTCGCCCCTAAGGGCTGGTCAGTCTGAGGGTGTAGACCCCAGATGGGTGGACCAGTGGCAATTTGGAGAGAAGAGAGTGGTCCAGGAGAATTACAAGCCTGAGGCTAGAGCCTCCCACTCTAGGAAGGAAAAACATCCCACTAGGGAACACCAGTGGGGTGGTTTTGTTGGTGAAGGGAGGGTTGCGAGAGAGAACCATTGGGTTCCAGAGTGGAGGAGAAACTGCAGGTGCTCCTGTAGTTGCAGGCCTGCGTCCACCTTTTTCCGCCCCAAGCAGGGAAGCCCATCAAGGCATTGATCGGTGTACCCTGGCTTTTGGCTGGGGGGGAGTCATGTTGGACTTGGCCTTTTTCCCCCAAAATTTTTTGCTTTTGACCCCCTTATCTAGACTGTCTCCCCCATGGGATTAAACCTGTATAGGCCATGAGTGGTGTGAGACCCCTTGTGAAAAATGTAATTACATGAAATAATGTGAGCACTTGTAAAATCCCCCATTTTAAAACTGCACCTGACTGAAATGTAGTGTTTTTAAAATGGATGCCATGGCCCTGGGTTTTGCCACTGGACTGACATAGGTCAGCGGACTAGATAATATTACCCAGCTACCCCTAGCTTTTGGAGGGAAAGCCTGGCACCCAGGGTGCTCACCCCCTCCCCTAGAACCAGTTTAGGCTAGATGTGCCAACATTCTAGAAGGTCCTGGCACTGCCTGGGAGGAGGGTATAAATAGGGAGAAGTGTCACCAGAGAGTCAGTCAGCGCTGGGACCAAGAAGGGAGGGGATCTACTGTGAGGTGCTACCGCCACATGGGCCTGTGAGCTGGGCCCTGCACCCTTATAAACCCCCCCGCTGCTGTCCCCATGGGCCCCTGACAAGGGAGGGCCCCTTCCCTGGTCACTGACGTTGGATGGACCGGGAACCACGCCAGCACTGCGTGAAGAAGCGCCCAGGAGGTGAGGAGTGTACCCCTGAGGAGGACTGTGGGACTGTTCACCCTCCCCCCTGTGAGGTGTGCTGCAGTAGTGCTGTTTTGGGGAGGTTGATTCCCCCAAGGAAGCGGTGGCCCCTCTGGAAGTGCTGGGCTGTGAGATGCCTATGGTGAAAGGCTGCGGACAGCTGACTGGCGTAAACTGCCGTATCGCCCCATAAGCGCTGGATGTCTAAAGGCTGTTGCTGCCTGTGGAGCTGCCTGGGGAGGATGGTGCCCCCAAGGGACTGTGCCCTGTGATTGGTGTGGCCCCCGAAGTGCTGTTGGTTCTGAGGACTGTGTGGGCTGAGGGAGGAGCTGTCCTCTGAGAAAAGCGCCCCGGTCTCGGTGGAGAATAGCGACAGAAAGATAATTAATTAAAAGGGAGCCTACCCCTTATTGCCGCCGATTTCACCGCCGCAGCCCGAGGAGTGTTGGCGCTGCCTTGCGCCCGTCGTAAATTGGTGAAAATCACCACCGCGGCCCGGCACCGCCTTTCAGGGACCCCCACCGTTGTGAATACCGTTGCGGCGGCCCCCGGTGTGAGGAGAGGGCCGCCGAAGTGAAGAAAGGGCCGCGCTAGGCCCTGAGGCCGGCGGATCCCCTATCACGTGACGGAGGCCCGGCCGCGTCATCGGCCCGCCCCCGCCGCGCACGGATTGGCCTACGCGGCCGTGACCTTTTTAAGGCCGCGCAGGGATTGGCTGACGGCCGGGAAGGCCAGGAGAAGGGGATTCGAAGCCCCGGGTCCCCGTGAGGTCGGAGGGGGACCCGGGTGAAGTTTGGTTGCAGGGCCCCCGTGCCAACGAGGGAGCCCCGAGTGAAGCGACCGGAGCGGGAGGCCACCCTGCCGGTCTGTGCCCCGAGGGAGAAGGTCCGGTGAGGTAGGCGGGGCCGGGGCGCACTGTCGGTGCCAGCCCCACTTCCCGACCTGAAGCGCCCGGAGGAGAGCAGCTGTGAGGCTCCCGTGAGGACCTGAGGAGCCCCGATTGAGCCGCCCAGACCTCCGGTGAGGAGGAGGAGTCGGGTGATTCCCCCAGAGGGGAGAAAAGTTCCCTTCGCGTGTGCCACGTCAGGGGGCCTCGAGGCACATTGTCGGTGCCTGCCCCCACCGCAAAGGAGGTCCTGGACAGCCGGTGAGTGTGGGCAACGGGGCACAGGGTCGGTGCTCGCCCCCCCCCCCCCCCCGGAGACATTGTAATTGAGCTCGTAGGCCCTAATTACGCCAGGGCCCCCGTGAGAAGTACCAGCAGGATTGCCAGGCATCTGAACTGGGCTACGACATTTGTTAATCCCTGCCTGGGGTGACCAGGTGAATGCCAGCTAGTGTAGGCCCTGGGATTTGTGTTAGTGTGGCAAGGCAGTGCTTCCGCTGAATTCCGCACCCAGTGTGTCAGTGTGTTTATGACCTAAGGGCACCCCCCCATATAGGTTGGCTTGAATGAGCCGGGAGGGAACAGATGCCTAGGGGGCCTTCATTAGATGATGCACCAGTGGGTAGGATTAGGCTCATGCGTATGGTTTAATACCTGCCAATGCTCTATAATGTGTATGCCTAATGTTCATGAAGAGAGTTGGCTGTGGTGTACACCCTGATGTCTTATGCTTATAGTGATGCCAACGTTCTGCCTGATGTTGATACCCCAAGGTTGTTGGTAGAGGGAGCCTAGCTATTTCCTTACAGGTGTTCCTGATATATAAGGAGGGCTCCTACCTGATATCTATGCTGGGCGATGTATGTTCCGCCTAGGTTGGTCCATGGGTTGGCCTGATGTTATTCCAGGCCCTTGTTATGTACCAGATTGATGGGCCAGTGTGACGGAGGGGCCGGGGAAGGAAGGACTCAACTCAAAACGTGTAGTCCACAAGCTCTTTATTACTAACAGAAAGGGCTTGACCCGGGGCAATGTCTCTATCCACTCAAGGGTTCCTTATATCCTGTAAGACGGCTTCTCCAGACAAGATGCACAGCAGGGTCCCTTTGTCTCTCTTCCTGAGGCTCCACGGCTCCGGATATAGACAGGGAGGAAAGAGACACAGGAGAGCCTCGTTAGTGGCGTGGTCAGGGGACACGTATGAAAGAGGGGAAGGGAAAGTGAGGGATCACCAGGTTCCACCACCGTGTGTACAGCTTCGCTACTAGCAGTGCGTGCAGGGCCCCGTGGCTACCCTCGTTCTATCCAGTCCCACCCCGTGCAGTGAACAACCCCTGTAGACGCCCTCGTACCTTGGCCAGCCACACTTCTCCCCTGGAAGCGTGGCAGGGCGGCTCGTGGGTCCGGTGGCCTCCTGGCTTGTCGCGTCTCTCCTTCAGTGTAACCGGCGATGTGTCTTCACTCCGTCCGTTTTCCTCTATGTCTGCGTCCTCCTCGCGGGTCGGCGTCTTCCCGTCAGGCAGCGCGCCAGGGTACATGTCCAGCACTTCCTTATTCTCCGCAGGCCCTGCTGATTGGTCTGTTGGTGATGACGATGACGCACCGGATAGGCTGACCGGTGGAAGAGACAGGGGACTCCCCCCTGACGTCAGAGCGGGGAGGGCTAACAGCGTAGGCAGCGAAGGAAACTCGGAGCCGCTCCAAGCCACATCAAGGGGATCCTGCGGACGGGGCGGAAACGGACACAAGTTAGAAGGTACGTCCCGCCCGTCCAAGTCAGGGGACACGGCCTCGTGACAGCCAGATAGGCTGATTTATTGCAGATGTTCCTGCCCATGTTATGCCGTGATGCCCTAATGTTTTCTTTCCCTAACAGGGGTTGGGTTGGTGTTAATGTGCATGATGGTTAACTATGCTAATGTAGAACTTTTGCATTTACAGCCTTCCCTGTAGGATGAGAGTCTGAGTTGGCCCCGCCAGATTGGGCTCCAGAACTAATGACATTTTGAATCCATTTTTTTTTCCCTTACAGCATGGACTACTTCCTATGTACATAATTCCCCCCCTTTATATACTTGGCTCTGGCGCCATTGGGCGTCTTGTGTGACACTACTGTTTTGCATTCTTTTGCCTTGCAGGTTGGAAACCCTACTAAACGACGTATCTTTTTCCAACTCAAACTGGTGTCCTGCCTCTTTTGTGGTGTGCCTGGTGTGTTGACTGTGGGTATTGCGTGAATGCTTCGCATGTCCTCGAAGTTTGGCCTGCCCGCTTGATGCCATACTACCCCCTTGGAGATTTGGGCAACCCCCATTTCTTACAGTGTCACTTAATAAGCAGCCTAATTGCTGTCTTCAGACCATTAATGTAGATACTTTGTAGGTCCCATTAGTTGTTATGGATGTAAGCAGGTATTAGAACCCTTCCATAGATCTAAAGGGAAAGGGACACCCAAGACGATAACTGGTGGACTCATAAATGCACGTTCCATGTGTAAGAATGCACTACACGTGCATGACCTGATAGTGGAGGGTGAGCTTTACTGTCTGTTTGTCACCGAGACGTGGCTAAGAGAATGGTCTAATCCCGACATCGTACACGCCCACCCACCTGGTTTCTTAATCCAGAGGTTGAACAGACCAGGTCAGCGTGGTGGAGGCTTGGCGATTATTTTCCGAGACTCTATGACATGTATGATTACGGAGCTAGCGGATATCAAAGGAGCAGAAAGTCTGGGTGTTTGCCTTCAGGTCCACGTTTCCTTTACTTTTGCTGGAGTTTGGTATACCGCCCACCAGGTCCGCCCACTCAGTTTTTGGAAAGTGTGGGGGAAGTACTTAGTAACCTGACCCTCAAGTGTTCCAATTTTACACTACTGGGGGACCTGAATCTTCATCTGGACAATATTACTGATCAGAGTGTAATGTGTTTCAGAGATATAATACATGTCCTTGGATTAACCATCCGAACTTTAGACCCTGCCCACAAAGCGGGCCATATTTTGGACTGCATTAGCTCCAACTTAGAGACTATGAAAGTAGAGCCCCCCCTGACTCAAATCTGGTCAGATCATAAATGTATTGCATTCAGCATCATAGTAGATAGTAGTGCGGCAATAAAAACGAATGTTCAAAGTAACAGGAGGCATACGCCATGTTGGGGTAAAATTATATATCCCCGGACTTTTTCAGATGGGTGAAAGAGAGTAAACCCATCCTGACAGGCAACACATCTATAGACTACCAGGGGTTTGGAGAATGGATCAGTGTCATAGGGAAAAAGACTAAATCCATAGGTGCAGAGATAAGACCTGGCCATAAGAAGAAATCTGCGCCCTGGTTCTCAAAAACACTAAAAGAAATACACGGGGAAGTCAGAACATTAGAACGCAGTTGGCGTCGCAATTACAATAGCAAAGATCATGATAGGTACAAGACAGCAAGGAGGCACTATCATACCCTGAATAAAAGTGCTAAGGCCAACTTCTATGCGGCCGCTATCGAATCTACAAAAAACAAGCAGAAAGAAATCTTCAAAATTGTGAATAGTTTCTGAAATCCTAAATTCCTGATACAGGATATTCCACCATCCCAGATTCTTTGCGACTCCATAGCTAACTTTTTTGAACAAAAAATTCAGAATCTCACTAAGGAGTTCCCTCCAGCTGAGCAAACTGACACTAAAGAAATGGTTAGGACTAATGCTAATACGGCTTGTTTGAAGGCTTTCTCCCCGATAAGTCTGGAGGATACTCGCCAGGCCATATCTCTAATTAAGTCAGGATCTCCCTTTGATCCGTGTCCCCCGGTTCTGTTATAAGCCATGACAGAGGAGGCAAATCCCATGATCAACGCAATCATTAACTCTTCACTCCTGTCGGGTGATATTCCAGCACAATGGAAAATCGCAGCGGTAAGACCCATCCAGAAGAAGTCACTATCGGACCCTACGACCTTGTCCAACTTGTGCCCCATTTCACTTCTTCCAGCTCTCTGTAAAGTAGCGGAAACATTTGTAAACAGACAGCTCATGGCATTTCTAGAAGGGAATAACATACTTCATCCTAATCAAGCGGGCTTTAGAGCCCAGCATTCTACGGAGTCTGCCCTTCTGTTTACTACGGAAACCATACGAGCTGTCATTGATCAGGGCAAGAAGGCCGTCCTAATCCTTTTGGATCTTTCGGCGGCGTTTGATACGGTGTCCCATGCTATTCTTTTGGACCGTCTGGCAAGTGCGGGCATAGCAGGAACCGCATTAGAGTGGCTTAAGAACTTTTTAACGCATAGGCGTCAAATAATCACGTTGGGCAATTTATGCTCAGAGGAAAAGGCACTTATGACAGGGGTACCACAGGGCTCAAGTTTGAGCCCTACGCTTTTCAATCTTTACATGGTCCCCCTGATCAAGTTAATCTCTTCCTTTGACATCAGCACTATTGCTTATGCTGATGACACGCAGTTGGTCTTAGTCCTGGATAAGGACGTGACGAACGCAGAACAAAACCTCAAAAACTGTCTAGCAGCAACATTTACCTGGATGCAAAATAACCATCTGAAGTGCAACTCCGCTAAAACAGAAATTCTGCCGTTCAGACTTAATAACGCTTTCGCCCCTCAGAAAAGGTGGCCAGAGGATGCTGAAGCACCGCCGAGCACAATTAGTGCAGCACGAAATTTAGGGATCAAATTTGATGATTCCCTATCTTTCAAACAGCAAGCAGAGGCAGTAGCAGGATCTTGTTTCAATATTATAAAGGGGCTAAGGAAATGTTTTGATTTGCTTCCCCTGGCAGCCAGGCGCACGGTGGCAGTTGCATTAATTATATCTAGACTAGATTATTGTAATAGCCTGTATGCAGGATCAAACAAATCGGCCCTTCACAGGCTTCAGATGGTCCAGCATGCGGCCGCTCGCCTGGTACTTAGGTGGCCCAGAAAGTCTTCGGCCTCTGCTGCACTGGATGCCCTCCACTGGCTCCCTATCCATAAACGCAATCTGTTTAAGGTACTAACTATCACCTATAGGGCTTTACACTTGCCGGGCCCGATATATCTCCAAAAAAGCTTTACGAGATATTATCCTCCCCGAAATCTTAGGTCCGCCTCAGCCAACCTACTCACTGTCCCCAAATTCAGACTTTCCACGAACTGAGGAAAATCCCTGGCAGTGATTGGCGCGAGGGTGTGGAATAAACTACCCGACCAGTTGCGCCAGTTCACAACTGAACAAGGTTTCAGGAAAGCCCTTAAAACCTGGATTTACAGCCTGTCAGAACCAGCATGTAAGGCACTCGTGTGAATTCTAATTTCCCTAGGTGGACAGTACAGCCGCGGATCATCAACTCAGCTGGGGGAGACTAAGCGCCAAGATGCTACTTGGAGTGATAGAGCGCTATACAAATGACGCCTCACATCACATCACATCACATAATACTTACAATAATTTGAATACACATCAATTTTAGGCGGACAGTGAATATCATTGAATATCATAAATAATCATATAATGTGAAACCCTAAGGGGTTTATTACAACCCCTTTGAGGGAAGGAACCGCTCGACCCTAGGCCGGCTGTTCCGATATCCCAATTTGGATGCGGCTGCCCATAGGCAGTAGAAGCTTGTGTGGCGGGCAGAATCGACCCGCTGCACAAGGTTCCATTGTAGAATGGAGGTTTGCAAATATCCCTGCAATGTTGAGGGAGGCATTGAAGAGCGCCAGGGGGAAGGGAGTCCTGCTAGGGGCCCCTAATGTCACTTTTTGACAGCCTTTCCATGTCCGAAAGACTAAAATAGAATGGCTGTCGGAACAGCCATCATAATCCTGACGGTTGAACCACCATCATTAAGGGATTATGCTGTCATTCCAATGTACAGACGTGCCTTTTGAGTCCATCAGAAGTGTTGCTGACAGCCCCCCCACCCGATGCCTCCACTTGCCGAATTGTAATGTGGCGGGCGGACCACAGGGGTAGATGTCAGTGGGTCTGACACCGACGTGCCATCGGTTTCTTGCACACCAACATCATAATTAGACCCTAAGTATCGAGTGTGCATACTGACTTCAGGATATAAGGCGGGCTCTGTATATGCCACCTGAGAATCTCTGGCAAATCTCTGACAATTTAGTCTTAGTCCTAACATTACCCTCACTACCCTCGCCCCGTCTGAGCACAACTACCTAAGAAAGGAGTCCAACACTTGCCCATTCTTCTTTTCTCTGAAAATGTTGCAGTTTTACCCTTTGGGGCTTTGAGGAACTATCCAATGTGACCCCAATATTTGAAGGTAACACGACTAGAGGAAGAGGAGCAGATGCTTTACTGTGACCTGATGAGCATGCCCGCTGCATAACGTTGCATATCTGACACAAGCAAACTCCAGGGGCCCCCACCTGGTCTGGGGTTGAGGTGCTAGTGGAAGACTTGCCAGCCAATGGAATTTCAATTCCAATTTTCTTATAAAGCGCCTGGCTACCAAAACACGGGCTTCCCAGCACTAACATGTAACCAGAGTGAGGAAGGCTGAAATCAAGAGAACAAGTAAGCTTTCAGTTGTTTCTCGAAGCTAATCAGGTTATCATGAGATCTTAGACTTAGTGGGAGTGAATTCCAAAGCTTGGGGGCCAAGGATGTAAAGGAACGTTCTCCGCTTCTGGCTTTTTTTTCTTCTTGGTATAGCCAGGAGAGATTGGTTGTTTGATCACAAGTCCCGTGCCTTCTGGTGAGGAGCAAGGAATTGCTTCAGGATATGTGGCCTCTGAACAGGTCTTAGTTTATGAATTATACAAAAAGACAAACTCAATTCTCTTCCTTACATGCGACCAATGAAGGTTGGCCAGCGCCCATCACGCAGAATGAGATTTAGGGATATTCAGCAGGACTCTGGCTGCGGTATTTTGTATCACCTGTAGTTGTCTCGTGGCGAACATAGGACTCCCTAGATAGAGAGAATTACCGTAATCCAAGCGTGACATGATGAGTCCTTGGGTGACAATTCTATGGATGTCAGTTGGGAGCCTTTTCATAGTCTTCCTCAGGGCTCTTACACGTCCATACGTCCAAGTATGATCCAGCCAATTTCTTAGCTTGTGCTGCCATGGTAAGGTTCTTATCAAGTAATATTCCCTGGCTTTGATCTCATCTTTTGGAGCGGAACGCGCATGGGCCGGCGCCGGGCTAAGCCCGGGCAAAGGGCGTGCCGTCTGTGGCCGTCAGAGGCCAAAAGAAGCCGGGTTGGGCCACCGGATTAACATTTGACTGACAAGACAAAGTAAGACTTCGGCACTAACTTTGGATAGCGGTTTGAAAATTATATCTTGTCCATATTGTGTTGGGTGGTGGCTACCGCCGGTTGAGTGACATCTACGTATGCTGCTTTATAAGCAGGAGTCTTCTTATTGTTTATTACTTTAGATAGCGTCTTGTGTTCCGTGAAGTTATGTTAGCAATGACAAAACCAAAGATAGGCTAAGGGAATGGGGTTGTGGGCACCCTGGATGCTTTCTTAGTAAAAGCTACATCTGTAATCATAAACGAAATGAAGTTAACTGAACGTAGGTTGTCACTAGATTCACAATTGCAACAGAGTCGCCATGTTACTACCAGCACTATCAGCACAAACTTAGACGAGGGACAGGTGGAAGGAGGACCACAACTTAATGGGTGCCCCCTGTCGTTGCCAGAGTCTCACAGTATTCAAGAGATTCCGGATTGTCCGATTATAAGAAATAAATCAACTGTAACAACAAGGGTACAAAAAACTAAACAGATAAGTGGGAGTAGCCCCGCCCCATTGGGTAAAAAACGAAAGGGACTAACTAAGAGACCTCGTAAACAGTATATATATCTAAACCCCCAGTAAAGAAGGGCATGCAAGAGACTACGGAGTTAACACCAGATTTAGTGACTGAGAGCCACGATTCTTCATCGATAAATATAACACCTACACAGATTGCACCAATTACACACCAGAGTATGGAGGAAAATTTTTGGACTAAGTTGGAAGTAGTGATGAATGCTCATTTACAAACTATTTTATGTAAATTGTCTGATATCAAAAATCGATTATCATGTATAGAGAGCAAACAATTAAACATCAGTGCACCACAAACCGAATTGAGGTCTGGGTTAAATAGGCAAATGGGCAAAAACAGAAGTGGGGAAACTGCTACATTGGATTGCTCGGGGAAAAGAATGATACAGCCTGGGATCCCTAAGGGTCATATACATCACCTTGTGGATGTAGATAGTTTGACCCAGGAAGGCAATCAAAGTATAAATTCCATGAATAAGAACAAACTACCAGGGACAGGAGACACTCAAAATGAAGGTAGACCAGAAAAGATCCCTGCTATGGAATGTTCCCCATGCCATTTGCCGGTCAATGGTCCAGACTCAATTCTAAACTTGCCACCCCACACTACACCTTACATTGTTGTTCTAGTAAATGTATGCCCATTAACACCAGGGGAAGGGGAAGACTGGCCGTCTCTGAGAAATAAATTGTTGCATTTCATAAATGCCAAGACAGAAATAAATCGTAATGTCCTGTTTTCAGAACTCAAGGTGGCTCGAAGGGTCAGATGGGTTGGACCAAGTGAGAAATCACTGGAGGGGGACTGTATAGTTTTAACCTCTAGGTCCCCAGGGCTGGTGAGAGCCATAATTGATAGGATGTCGGATCAAATCATGGAGAAATCAAAAGTCATCATCCTACCATTGGGGTTCTTTTACCGCCCCCCCTCCCCCACATGGCAACCTAATTCAATAAGAATAGAGTGCCAAAATAAAGTAAATCAGCAACCACAGTGTCCACCATGGTACCACGCAAATCGTTTTGGCCCTTTGAGTACCTTAGCTGAGGTTGATTGACTACAAAGAGGGACCCCCATGAGAATTTATGATGCTGAAGACATGACTGCATCTTCACCATATCACAGGGACATAAATGAGCTCATATTATTTACTGACCCTTTGGGAGAAGATAGTGATTCCCAGTTGTCCCGCAATAAAGATAAAATGCTGGCATTGGCTGTAGACTGTGAGGATAATCAGGACATCATACATGTTGGCCAAATGGGAGAAGGGCTTAGCGTAAGTAAACATCCAGACAAAATAAGTAATCAAACTGATAGATGCACTTTTCGCCTAATCTCGTGGAATGTGGCAGGCATCACACGAAGATTACGGGATGAGGTATGGATGAAATATATTAAATCTTTTGACATCATCTGTCTTCAAGAAACTTGGAGCAGAACTGGCCAAAGTTTGGATGGATATTGTTCATTTATTGTTCACGCTGAACCTTCACAGGCCGGGAGGGCAAAAGGCGGCAAATGACTTCTATTTCGGTTAAAGATAAGTCATTGAAAATAGATAAAATAGTGGCCTCTCCATGGTATCAATTGATTCTGATTACAAATTTGCTTCTTGTCCCTTTGCTTTTAATCAACTGGTATTATAACATTCTTGACACCCAGACTACATCTATTATTGATGGTTTACAGGTTGAAATAGCCAAAGTGACAGAAAGTTTTTCACCTCTGTGTATTATGTGGCTGGGGGATTTTAATTGTACCACATGTCATCAAAGTGGGACCAAGGCTTGTGGTCTACTTGATATAAATGAGCAACCACTTGAACACTTTAAGCACACCACACAGGGAGATGCTTTGAACAACATTATTGTGGTAAATGATCTCTGCATGCTAGACATGTCGACTAGCACACTAACGGTGCCGATACCAACCTTTCAGGAGACTGGGGGACAAATGAGTGTAATTGACTTTGTGTTCATTTCTAGTATGTATGTCCATCTTATTGATGATTTTAAAATAGAAATAAATCCTGCCAGTGACCACAATCCACTTGTCCTAATGTTGAGTACTGTTGTTGACGGGTAACAGTCCTCTGAACAACCGATGAAATATAGCCACTATCATGGTCTTAGATTAAAGTGGGATAGGGTTAATTCAAAAAAATTGGAGGAAACAACTTTCAGAGCCAATCATTCACAAGTGGATACCTGTCTAACGAGTACTTGTGATCCTGAATTGATAGTTTAGAATTTTGAAGCTCTCTGTGAGAGCGTGGCCACATATCTTTTTAAACCTGCCGGGAAGGGCGATACCCGGGACTATAAATGGTTTGATGCTGAATGCTCCGCAGCACAAACATTATTGTAGAAGGTGTTACATGGAGTCCCACGGGATAAGGAAATGGTTAAGAAGGCAAGAAGAAATTATAAAGAAACCATTGATAAAAGGAAATTGGAATTGAAAAAGCAAGCCTGGGATGACCTTGAGAAAGCCTCTGATTTAAGGGACAGTAGGTTATTTTGGGAGGTAATAAATCGTCCCTTCCTTAGTAACGAAAATAGAACCAGGATTGTCCATATAACCGGGGAGACTTGGGAGACTCATTACTCTAGGATCTTTAACCCAAAGGGAGCCACTTTGACAAATGAAGGTGAGAACGAGATTGATTTTAATATTGAGACTGCACAACAACTTAGTCTCTCACTTTCTTTGGGTGAAGTGGAGGGGGCACTGAGAAAAGGTATTCCACTCAAGGCACCAGGTCTTGATGCTGTACCCTTATTTATTTATTTTATTTATTTAATTTGTATAGCGCGTTATAACCACCGGGGTCTCTAAGCGCTGTTTGTCCAGATTACGTAGTGGGGTTCGGTATTTACTTGATCTTAACACAATGCCTAGAGGCTACTCCATGCTTGCTTGAACAATACGGTTTTTAACTTTTTCCTGAAGGATAACAGATTGCATTCCTTCCTTAGTTCTGGGGCCAGTTTGTTCCATAAAGCTGGGAGTGTGTTGGAGAAAGCACGTCCCCCCACCGTGGCCAGTTTAAAACGGGATTGGGACAAGAGGGTAGCGTCCGACGAGCGCAAAGTCCTGCTCGGTGTATATGGGGACAGGCGGGATTTCAAGTATCTTGGTGCATTACCATACAGCGCCTTATGTACGATACACAATCCTTTAAATACAACCCTCTGCCGAATCGGGAGCCAATGTAGCTCCTGCATCAGAGGGGAAGAGTGGGCAGTCCTAGGTTTCTTGTAAATCAGCCGGGCTGCGTCGTTCATAACCCCCTGTAGCATATCCAGCAGCCGCTGGGGTAGACCGATATACAGGGAGTTTCCATAGTCCAGCCTAGCCAGGATTGTGGCTGAAACCATGTATCTCAAGGTGGAAAATGAGAGTAGTGCAGAGATCTTCCTCAATTGTTGCATCAGGCCTATACAGGTGCCCACTACCGTGGTGACTTGTTTCTTCATGGAGAGTTTATCATCCACGTACAAGCCCAAACTTTTGACTGCAGACGCCGGTTCCGGTGGCACACCCAGCTCCACAGGCCAGAATTTCTCACTCCAGGGGTTGCCCGTGATGGAAATAGGCAACACTTCCGTCTTGTCCGGGTTGATTTTTAAGGAATTCTCGGACATCCAATTAACCGTGGCTTTGAGTATGTCCTGCAACCTGGTAGACGCTCCCGGGCCATCATCCAGCCGGATGATTATCTGGGTGTCATCGGCGTAGTTGTATACTAGGCAGTCCATCCTATTCAGGAGCGCAATTAATGGCTGCAAGTAAATATTAAAGAGTAGGGGTGACAGGGCAGAACCCTGTGGAACCCCACAAGTGATGGGAGCAGAGGTGGAAAGGAGATCCCCCAACTGTACTCTTTGTGTCCTGCCCTGCAGGAATGATGTAAGCCATGCATGTGCTGTACCCCTGATACCAAAAGACCTCAACCGCGACAATAGTTGTTCATGACACACGGTATCAAAGGCCGCGGAGAGATCCAGTAGTACCAGGGCGCTCGGTGTTTTTATATCAGCTCGACTCCTCAATTCATCCAGGATTGATAGCATGACTAATTCCGTGCTATGGTTGGCACGGAACCCTGCCTGATTGGACTCCAGCAGGTTGTTGCTCTCTAGATGTCCTGAGAGCAATGCCAGCACATGCTGCTCGATCACCTTAGCCAAAAAAGGCAGCTGGGAAATGGGTCGGAAATTCTTCAAACACTTCGTGTCCGATCCAGGTTTTTTTAGTAGAGGAATCAGGCGAGCCTCTTTGAAAGCTAGAGGGACCTGTCCTGTGTGAAGGGAAGTGTTCAACAGATGCAAAACTTCTTTCTCAATACCTGGCAGTGCCAATTTGAACACATCAGGAGGGCATGGATCAACCTGAGAGCCGGATTTGACTCGGTCCGTAATCGTAAGTAGTTCCTGTTTTGCAATTGGGGAGAACTCAGCTAACGGTATAATATCCGACGGGCAGTATGGTCAGGTGGGCGAGGACAGTCGAAGGGTGTAGTGACAGCAATTTCTCCCAGAATATCGGAGATCTTGTTCACAAAGAAGTCCTGGAACCTCTGGCAATCCTCCTGGGCGAACTCAGTGCTTTGCTCTTTGTTTATCCTGAGCTCAGCCAGGACCCGAAAGATTTCCTTCTGTGGATTTCTAGCTGCAACTATTCTTTCCTCAAAGAAAGCAGCCTTCCTAGTTTGGATGGCTAGTTTGTAAATCGCTAAGGATGAAATATATTCTTTCTTGGCAGTGGCGTCATACTCTTTCCGCCATGCTCGTTCTTTCCTCCTCACCCCACGTTTCATATCCCGTAAGGAGTCATTATACCACGGAGCCCCAGCTCCTCTCTCCACCTTCTTCACCCTACGAAGGGGTGCCACCAAATCAATGGCTCTCCCCAGTCTATGATGAAGGTGTCCACAAAGGGCATCAATATTAGCGTCCTGCTCCTTTACTGGAGGAGACTCTTCCAGGAGATGCACCATTTTCTCCCCATCGATGTTTCTCCACTTCCGGGCCATTTTCCAACCTTCCCCAGGCTTGGACAGGTGGCCGTTCAATAGAATTCTGCCCCTTATTAAAGAGTGGTCAGACCAGGCGCATGGCAAGATCTCTGTAGAGCCCTGGACTGGCATAGTGGTCCAAACTAAATCAAGCACATGTCCCTTCTCGTGTGTCGGTCCCTTCACTTGTTGAGTGAAGTCCAAGGAGGAAATTGCTTCCTCAATCTGTAGCGCTTGCCCTTCTTTAGGGGATTTTTCCCAATGGTAGTTGAAGTCACCGACAACAATCATTTTGTCATATCTCGAACGCAGATCCTGAACCAATCTAATAAAGAGAGCCGGGAATTCTGGCGAGGCCCAAGGCGGTCGGTATACCACCAAAACCACCACACATACCGCCCCCCGCCTGAGTTTAACCCCCATAACCTCTGCGCCCCCCAGGGTTTCGGATAGAAACCTTGCGGTGCGGAGACGGGCCTGATAGAGAAGAGCTACTCCACCTCCTTTCTTAGCTCCCTCCCTATTGAAATGGAGTGCCAGATAGTTATCTGGTAGGGCCGCCACTAAATCCGGCGCCGAACAATCCTCCAACCATGTTTCGGTAAGCGCAAGGGCATCTAGCTCCCCGTCTTCCAGTAGTGAAAAGACCTCCAACTTGTGGCCCTGCAAAGAGCGCGTATTCAACAGGCCATAGTTTAAAACGTGAGCATAGGAGTAGCGCTGCCGCGCTCTTGTGCTCTTAGATGTAATCAGAAGGCCCTCCCGAGCTAACAGATGTATGCAATCCTGATCAAGGTGGGACTTACCCATGTTAAGCTCCAATAATTCACATCTAGAGTAATGCAAATTTGGGCCAGGGGTTCTGGCCCCGGGTCCCGGATGGTCAATGATGGGCAAAGATGGGCTCGCCTCTGGTGAGCCTCCGGCGCGCCTACGGTGCGCCCGCTGCGCGTCATCATGGGGACGTTTAAATAGCACCCAATTGTGCTATGTCTGCAGCAACAGCTAGAACGCCAACAAAAATGGCATCCCTTGCCGGCACTTCCCCTCCCAAGATGGCGCCTAACCCCCAGTCCAACTAACGGGCCGCCGAACAGCGGTGCAGATGACAAATTTTATGTGCAGGTATGTCCTAACAAGCCCACTAATCGCAACAAATCCAAAATGAAGTTTTCCCTTTAAAACGCGCAAATAAAAGCGCACAAGACCGCGCTTCAAGCGCCGCGCATGTGGCACAGTTAAAAATTAAATTCCAGGTCCACAAATTGAATTAAGTATACACAAGTAAGTGGCAGTTATTAGAATTTATAAATCAGCAAGCGCAGCAGCAGAGTGTCAAAAAATGCCTCGCCTACACTGACGCTTACCTTACCCTTGGATCTTTATGAAAATAATCTCGAAGTCTGGGCACCACTGCTGCTTAATGTCTTTAAGGCGATCATTGTGGGCCGCATTCCATCATCTTGGAAAGAGTCAGTAGTTGTGCCAATTTTCAAAAAAGGTGAAAAAAGCGACCCTTGCTGTTATAGGCCAATTTCCTTAATAGACGCCTCTTGCAAGTTAATGGGGAGAGTAATATTGGCCCGCCTGGAAACATGGGCAAATTCCTCTGGCCTTATTGTGGATTCACAGTACGGGTTTAGAAAGGGTAGGGGGACAACGGAACAGTGTCTCAATTTGGCCCTGATCATGGGTAAGTACATGAAGGCCAGGGGTGTTTCTATACACCTGGCCTTCATGGACTTATCCAGTGCCTTCAACACTGTGTGCAGGAGGAAATTGTGGTCACTAATGGAGTCTATGGGGTTTGAGGAACCCTTGGTCACCCTGTTGCGTAGATTGCATGCTGCTACTTCTGTGGCCATTCAATATGGCCCTGGGGGTGAAAAGACAGGGTCTATTCCATCAATCGAAGGTGTCCGTCAGGGCTGTATTCTGGCCCCTTTTTTGTTTTTAGTTTACACAAATGGTTTAGAAAAAGTTTTGCTGGAAAAAGGTTCGGACTTTCCTAAAATAAATGGCAAACAAATAGCTTTATTGTCCTATGCAGACGATACTGTGTTAATGACTTTAACTGCAAATAGTATGCAAACATGCTTGAATGCTTTTAATGAATTTATGCTGGGTTTAGACCTAAAGGTTAATTTTACAAAACCATTCACAATGGTCTACGGCCCAAACGGGACCAAAACCCGTAGATTTGTTGTAGATAATTTGATCATTGAAAAAATCCCAAATTTTAATTATCTGGGAAATCTTTTTAATAAAACCCAGAGTTGGGATCCTCTAATAACAACACGAGTACAAAAGACAACGAGATCGATAGAGGCCCTTTTTCGCTTTGCAAGTAAATTAGGCCAAAAACCAATTGCTGAACTAAAGACACTGTATAAATCTAGATGCTTGCCTGTTGCGACATATGGGATATCATAAATGCACACAATTACAAGTTACGGAGAACAAGTTTTTAAAACGTCTCTTATCAGTTCCGAATAGTTCTCCCAATAATTTTTGTCATTCCGAGTTGGGCTTAGATTTCGTGAGTGATAGTATCCATGTGTCCCCACTGCTCCTATGGGGAAAAATATGGTCCTCAGATGATTTGCAGCTTTCAATAGAAATCCTAAAAGATTGTGTAAATTTGGACCATGCCATGCAGATTCCATGGCTGTGTTAAGTTAAGGAAACCTTTTATAAAATCGGCCTTGGTAATTTCTATGACAACCCAGATTCTATTAAATCAGATACAAAGATTGTGATTAAGAATGCATATCGTAGTATATTGGGTTCGTCCAAATATGATGAACAACCATTATACCAGGCAGTTATATCATAGCACCAATTTTACTTATCTTTTACTACACACACGCAATGGCATTTTTTATTTGACCAGATTTCGGTTAAAGGCACTGCACTTTCTAGTTGCTTTCCCGAAGCAAGGGAGTTGGTGTGAGAGGCTACCCCCTTGCCCATGTGATAATGGAGCCCAACACTGTACTCTGCACTTTGTGCTCTTTTGCACACTCTATAAAGCTCCAAGAGATCGTTTTATTAAACCCGTCCTAAGGGAAATCAGACCGTGTAATTTTAAAGAAGGTTTTAAGCACTTAAGATCATTACAAACTGCTGCTATATGTAGCTCAATGCTTAGTTTCATTAGATCGGCACTTTCAATCAGGAATCGCTATTGATAGTATGGTTCCTGTTTTGATATTTTGTGTTTTTTACCGAAAGCCATTGAAATTCATGGAATTGATAATTTATATGAATACATCTAGTTAAATTGCACTAAGTTTTGGCAGCTACCCTGCAAAATCAAGTGGATTGGTGTGAGAGGCTAGCCCACCTATACATGTGATGTTGTAGTTTGATAATGCACAGTACACTCTACATTTGTTTTCTTGTTTTTTAAAGATGTAATCAAAGCTTGCAAATATAAGTTGGTTGGTGTGAGAGCCTAACCAACTTATATATGTGACGATGTAGTTTGAAAATGCACAGTGCACTTTATATTTGTTCGATTGTGTCTAAAAGAAGCTTTTAAAATGTTCCCGGCAGTCTTTCGATCTTGAATACATTAGGAAGTCTGGAGTAATAGATTGTTATAATTTGTCCGTCTTTCTAATGTAATTTTTATCTTTAGCCCTATTGGATTGATTTTTAAGAATTTTTTATATAATGTTTATTGATAATGTTCTTTTGATATTCTGTGTTTACGTGTTTGAACCTTTGGATATGAAATACCATTTGTGAATTTGTATGTTAAAAAATGTATACTTTTATGATTCTTTTCGAATCAAATAAAGTTATTTATGATGATGATGAGGGGGACTTTCCTATTCCCTCAGTTAGATTTGTTTTTGTTGAGTGAACATACCCACGGTGGGAGAGCCTGGGCTAGCTGGGTTGTGGCTTTCTTTAGTAGTTTGGATCCTACTACTTCGAGACGTTCCCCAAAGAATCATTATCAAGCAAGCTCTTCACAGTACTCTTTAGAGGGAGGGGGACCTGTCCCTGCGACTTTAGGTTTCAGGAAAGAATGCATTATGCTGTAGATTCCCCTCGAGGCCTGTAGCAATCGTGTAATTCTCTCAGCAATGTCTATTAACGTGGCTTTCCTAATAGCATGTCGACACGTCTTCATCCTTTTTGTCAATCTCATCATTTCGCCTCCAATTCCTTTCCTCTCTTTCGCACAGTTTCTTCAGGTCTCTGATTTCTGGTGTGAACCAGGTGACATTTATCCTAGTACAATGAGACTTCAACATTTTCATCGAGCAATGGTGTGGCCGGAACCCATCACCCCTGACCTCTTCAGATCCATCTGATAGGACTATCTTCTCCTCCTTGGAGTATGATGGTTGTCGTGAATGAGGGGTCTCTGAAAGCACAACTGCCTTCACTCATTGCATGGTGAACCGGGGCCAGAAGGAGTGACGGCGGCCGCCCATTCCAGCTCCTCCAGCCTCTATGGTCCACATACGTAGGGAACTCATCTGAAAGGTTAGAGCTGGATACAAAAGGACTACATCCCCTGCATGGCAGGAGCAGGTGCTGGCTCGGCTCCAGCCGGTGTGACCTTCCTGTGACCTGTTGTGGTATTGGGAGCGCCTCCATTTTGTCTCAAGAGCTGAACCAATCCGCTGCCCCCACAGCTTCCCTTCCACTGGAGCAGGTGACCGCGAACAAGCCGTAGGAAGTAATGGGGTGGGAAGACGAGACGGACCGCCACCTGCAGGACGGAAGTCTTCTAATGATGCAACCTGCACCCACCATTCCTATCCTGGAGAGGATTCAATATTCTTTATCCAGAGGAGAAGAGGGACAGAAACTTCACAGACACTGATACCACAAGCAGCTGCTTCAAAGGCTGGAAAGATGCCAAAAAATACTGGACTACAAGAGCTTCTGATAAAGTATTTACTTAAAGTCATAAACATGGGATTTGCCTATCCTCTGTCACCATCATAATCATGTCTGGCATTGAGGCAGCCCAAGTTCTTTCATATAAGGGCTGTTTGGGCCACAAAAAGACTTCATGAGGGGAGGAAGGCTTTTTAAATCAACTAATGTGGAGAGGAAAGTATCAGTGAAGGAGGAAGCGCTCAGCGGTTCATCTCCCTGAGCCACAGAATCCAGCTCCAGATTCTAAACATTTCAGAGGGTAGCGGACTGCAGGCAAGTTGGACAGGAGAAATATTGCAGGGGACAAGACACAAGGTCCTGCTAAAAGGGCTCACACTGGGGCCTCCATTAAGCAGGTCCTGGGTGAGTGCGGGGCACTGGATAGCGGGAGGAGGGAAACGGCAGGAAGAGGGAGGAAACAAGCAGAAAAAGGCAGAACACAGTTCAGAAAAACAAACAGGAAAGGTAACAAAGAGCACAAGAGTGCAAAACAGAGGGCATAAAAACTAGCAAAAAAGGCAAAACCGAGGGTAGAAAAATGAGCAGAAATGCAAAACAGAAAACAGAAAAAAAGCTGAAAAGGCAAATCAGAGGGCTGAAAAACAAGCAGAAAAAGTAAAACAGAGGAGAAGAGAGCAAAACAGATGCCAGAAAAAAAGCAGACGGGCATAACAGAGCAGGAGATGTCAAGGCAGAGGGCAGAAAAATGAACAGAAAGGGCAAGAGGGCAGAAAACAAGCAGTTGAGGCAAAATTGAGGGCGGAAGAACAAGCAAAAAAAGCAAAACAGAGCAGAGGAGGGCAAAAACAAAGGGGAAAACACAACAGAGAAGGGGAAAACAGAGCAGAAAAAGAGCAATAAAAGGGTAAAACCAAGGGCACAAAAACAAGCAAGAAAGGCAAAACAGCAGAAGAGGACAAGACAGAGGGCAGAAAAACGAGCAGAGGAAGGCAAAACAGTGGGTAGAAAAACTAGCAGGAAAGGCAAAACAGCAGACAAGAGCAACACAAAGGGCAAAAAACAACAGAGAATGGGGAAAACAGAGATGAAAAAGAGCAATAAAAGGGTAAAACCGAGGGCACAAAAACAAGCAGGAACGGCAAAAGAGCAGAAGAGGATAAGACAGAGGGCAGTAAAACGAGCAGAGGAAGGCAAAACAGTGGGCAGAAAATTGAGCAGGAAAGGCAAAATAGAGCAAAAGACGACAGGAAACTGAGCAGAAAAGACAAAACAGAGGGCAGTAAAACGAACAGCAAAAAACAAACAAAAAAAGCAAAAACAAAGAAGAAGAGGGCAAAGCCAAGGACAGACAAATAAGCAGAAAATGCAAAACAGTGGGCAGAAAGATTAACAGAAATGGCAAAACAGAGCAAGCAATAAGCAGAGGAGGCACAACAGAGGGGAGCACGTAGACAGGCAACAGAGGGTAGCAGACTGTGGGTAAGCTGAACATGAGAACTGTCGCAGAGGGAGCTGGCACACAAGGACCTGCTGAAGCTGTAAACTCTGTAAACATGACCAACCTCTGTAGGGGAGACAAACTCGACTGGAGCCAGCCCGCTAAAGGTTCAAGAAGCTCAATATGCATAGAGGACTGCATGTCATAAGCCAACTGGTCCGTGACAACATGCATCCCTCAAGAAACATCACCGACAGTTCTATGCCTCTTAACTCCGACATACTAAGGGCCCGGTTATAAGCTGAGCAGAGCCTTACCCCCAAGAGGAGGAACACTGATTATGTCTGGTCCATTCTTAGGACAACATTTAGCCCATGCCCCCCAAAGACCCAAATATACAGTTCTTGGGAAGAGGCCCCTTCACAGACACACTGGACAATCAGATGTGATGACTACTTACTCACCTGAAGAGAGGCCTTCCCGTTTCCACATCTGGCGACTGATCACAGGCAGAGCGTCTTCTATAAACCTCGGTGTAACCTCACTCTTCACAGCCAGACGTTCTGCAGAGAAGCCATCACTCCCCTCTGCCCGCGGACAGTCCTGGTCAGCGGGTGGTGTATATCCATCACCAGTTCTGTACATGGACCCCGGGTCGTACTGAAGATAATGCGGGGGTACCTGCCTTCCCTTCATGCGTTTCTCTTCACACTCACTGTGGTTCTCCTCCTCATCCACCGCTATAATCTCAGATTTAACAAATGCAGACTCTAAGAGGGCGCCATCGATCTGTGGGTGGTCGGCATGGTTCTGGTGGTTCCTCACACCCGGTTTCTCCTCAACCTGTGTTTGCGCCTCAGATTTCACACCCACGGGCTCTGTGGAGGCGCAATCAATCTTCTCGCTTCTCTCAAAGTTTTGGCAAACTTTCAAAGATGGATCATTCCTGGTATCATTGATTTCTTCAAGGTTCTCAGCCACTGAAATCAGTCAGAAAAGAAAGGTTATGAGTCATTTGAGTTATGGGTTTAGATAAAGTCTAGAATATTTAAGAGCTTTGAGCTGGTGCTGCAAACACTGGATTTAACTCAGCATAACAAGATGAAGTCTACTCTGGACAAGACCTAGGTCTTGATTCTGTTGAGGTGTACTGAAATCAGAAGAACCAGACAAGAAATAATGAAGCGACATTCAAAGTTATATGTTGCAAGTTTCTTGTATTTGTATAATGTATAATGTTTATTTAATACTCATGCATACACTTAACTTCAGTTTTAATGAAAACGTTGATATAATGTGCGTAAGCCTACCTATTTTTAGCATGGGCACATGATACTTCTTTACTTTATTAGGTTCAAATATTCCATGTTAAATTTTGGGTATTAGTTTCAACCTTTAGCTCCTCCACAGAACTTATTTTTTCTTGGTGCTCTGTGGCAGAATTTTAAAAGACTACCTCCACCTGTTTTGATTTGATGGAGTAGGTGATGGAGTAGGTGATGGTGTGGGTGATGGAGGAGGTAATGGAGGAGGTAATGGAGGAGGGGACGGAGGAGGGGACGGAGGAGGTGACGGAGGAGGGGACGGAGGAGGTGTTGGAGGAGGTGTTGGAGGAGGTGTTGGAGGAGGTGTTGGAGGAGGTGTTGGAGGAGGTGTTGGAGGAGGTGATGGAGGAGGAGGTGATGGAGGGGTGATGGAGTGGGTGATGGAGGAGGTGATGGTGTGGGTGATGGAGGAGGTAATGGAGGAGGTAATGGAGGAGGTGACGGAGGAGGGGACGGAGGAGGGGACGGAGGAGGTGACGGAGGAGGTGACGGAGGAGGTGACGGAGGAGGTGACGGAGGAGGTGACGGAGGAGGTGACGGAGGAGGTGACGGAGTGGCTGATGGTGGAGGTGGTGGTGGAGGAGGTGATGGAGGAGGTGATGGAGGAGGTAATGGAGGAGGTGACGGAGGAGGGGACGGAGGAGGGGACGGAGGAGGTGACGGAGGAGGTGACGGAGGAGGTGACGGAGGAGGTGACGGAGGAGGTGACGGAGGAGGTGACGGAGGAGGTGACGGAGGAGGTGATGGAGGAGGTGATGGGGGAGGTGATGGGGGAGGTGATGGGGGAGGTGATGGGGGAGGTGATGGGGGAGGTGATGGGGGAGGTGATGGGGGAGGTGATGGGGGAGGTGATGGGGGAGGTGATGGGGGAGGTGATGGGGGAGGTGATGGGGGAGGTGATGGGGGAGGTGATGGGGAGGTGATGGGGAGGTGATGGGGAGGTGATGGGGAGGTGATGGGGAGGTGATGGGGAGGTGATGGGGGAGGTGATGGGGGAGGTGATGGGGGAGGTGATGGGGGAGGTGATGGGGGAGGTGATGGGGGAGGTGATGGGGGAGGTGATGGAGGGGGTGATGGAGGGGGTGATGGAGGGGGTGATGGAGGGGGTGATGGAGTGGGTGATGGAGTGGGTGATGGAGTGGGTGATGGAGTGGGTGATGGAGTGGGTGATGGAGTGGGTGATGGAGTGGGTGATGGAGTGGGTGATGGAGTGGGTGATGGAGTGGGTGATGGAGTGGGTGATGGAGTGGGTGATGGAGTGGGTGATGGAGTGGGTGATGGAGTGGGTGATGGAGTGGGTGATGGAGTGGGTGATGGAGTGGGTGATGGAGTGGGTGATGGAGTGGGTGATGGAGTGGGTGATGGAGTGAGTGATGGAGGAGGTGATGGAGGAGGTGATGGAGGAGGTGATGGAGGAGGTGATGGAGGAGATGTTGGAGGAGGTGATGGAGTGGGTGATGGAGGAGGTGATGGAGGAGGTGATGGAGGTGGTGATGGAGGAGGTGATGGAGGAGGTGATGGAGGAGGTGATGGAGGAGGTGATGGAGGAGGTGATGGAGGAGGTGATGGAGGAGGTGATGGAGGAGGTGATGGAGGAGGTGATGGAGTGGGTGATGGAGTGGGTGATGGAGGGGGTGATGGAGTGGGTGATGGAGGAGGTGATGGAGGAGGTGATGGAGGAGATGTTGGAGGAGGTGATGGAGTGGGTGATGGAGGAGATGTTGGAGGAGGTGATGGAGTGGGTGATGGAGGAGGTGATGGAGGAGGTGATGGAGGAGGTGATGGAGGAGGTGATGGAGGAGGTGATGGAGGAGGTGATGGAGGAGGTGATGGAGGAGGTGATGGAGGAGGTGATGAGGAGGTGATGAGGAGGTGATGGAGGAGGTGATGGAGGGGGTGATGGAGTGGGTGATGGAGTGGGTGATGGAGTGGGTGATGGAGTGGGTGATGGAGTGGGTGATGGAGTGGGTGATGGAGTGGGTGATGGAGTGGGTGATGGAGTGGGTGATGGGAGCCAAAGATACCTTGCACTTGACGGAGACACTGGATAAGACAAGCGGCAGGAGGAAACCTGCAGAACATTGCCATACCCTTTCAGCAGCAAGAGACCGCTAGTACCAGGCACGCACGATCAAGGCGCCAGAAGGGGCTTCATAATCAGAAAGCCCTCAACGTCGCGGGACGCGAGCGGGACGCGAGCGGGACGCCTGGGGCTAAGCCCGGGCAAAGGGCGGGCCCTCTACGGCCCTCATCGGCCAGAGGAGGCTGGGCTGGGCCACCCCCCCGAATCCCATCACTACTGCCTGCGATCAAGGTAATTAACTGTGCCGTACAATACTCAGTGTAATTCACCCATCACTATTGTATCCCCGTTTAACATATCATGAGGAAGCCTGCAAAAAAGTCTAAAATGCCTACACTGAGATCAAGCACTAGATCAAAACCGGATTCCCAACAAACAGTACCAACTTTAACTGCCATAGATAAGATGCTCAAGCAAACCATAGGGGCAGTTTCCAATGCCATAGCTAACACGGAGAGGAGGTTGTCTCTACCACCCATGATCGTCGTCCAGGACACTCAGGAAACTACAAATGACATCTCTATAGCTCCTCTAGACCTTACAGATGATCCTGATACTAACATGGCTATTTCCCCCTCCTCACTCGTCGATCTCCCGTGTGCTCAGGCTCCCTCTAAGAAGAATAGGGAGCATCCTGCTTCACAAACAAAAAATAGCAAGAGCAAATTAAACACTATGGAAAACAACTGGCCTAAGGAAGGCTCAAAAAACGGGGGGGGGGAAAGACCAAACTAGAAACCACAATCTGGTAACACCTATAAACCCTCCCACCACAGGAATACCCTGTTGGATTACCAATATGGTGTCTGACCTCAAAACGGACTTGGAACATTCCATCACTGTCTTTATAAAACCCCTTATATCTAAAATCGATAGGCTGACATCCCTTGTAAACAACATAGGTGTTGGATTGAAAACTCAACCAACACAAGGGGGTGCCACAGTAACAACAAATCTGGATGGGGTTCTATCCAATACACTAATGAAAGATAAGCAAAATTCAACTCAGGACACGGTTACAAACAATCTCCCTAGAGACCCACAAATAAGCTCAAAAGTCACCCAGATAGACAGTAATACACCAAATACAGACAAGACTAATAAACAGATAAACCCCGAAACCCTTAAACCATCCTCAGGGCCCGCATAAATACCACCCAAAACCCAAACACCGAAATTGAACCCTAAGGCAAACCCTACCCTTCCAGTAAGCACAAAAGAAAATAAAACATTATCTAGGTTCAAGATAATTAATTTGCCACCTGAAGCCTTACCTTTCGTAGTGGTATTAACAGGAGTTCCACCTCTAAGAGAAGGCAAAAGGGAAACGCCCATAGAGTTAAAAAACAAATGCGCTCAGTGGCTGCAAATACATAGACCACTACCCCCAAACATCTATGGCCAGATTCTCTCTGCAAGAAGGGGGGAATGGATCGGCAAAGGCATTAAGACAATAGCAGGGGACATAATCAAGGTGAACTTTCGAGACATTGCAGCGGTCAATTATATTTGCAATGCGCCTTCTAGTGATATCCACTCACAAATCCATCCCCTGCATTTATCTTACTTCTACCCCCATGCATCTCATAGACCTATGCATACCAACAGACCCCCGATGCCCAGAAATCCCCAAATGGATACCCAATTTAGACCAAACCAGTGGCAAAGGCCATTTCTTGCGCCCACAAATTATGACCCCTTTGAAACACAGTATGCACACTGGAATAGGTTTAGTGTCCTTGAACAGGTGGATTGACACGAAAAGGGAAAACAAACCCCGAAACATACAAGGCTAAGGGAGGCAGAACTGCTGGATACAGGAACGAAAAGGGGATATGCGAATAGGCCATCATCTGTCTATTATAAGAGAGGTGGCAACAGATCTCCCAAAACAAGTAGAGGTAGAGGTGATCTGACAAAAGCCACAGAATATTTGACTACCACTGAACAAAGCAGAATAGTCATTAACTGTAGGCCACAACCCAGATCTACCACATTAATCAAAACTGGCGAGCACATAGTGCACTCACTAGGAGACGAAATAGGATGCCCCAAGGAGAACACCCATGAAAATGTACAAATTGTATCCTGGAATATAGCAGGATTAGCAGCCAAATTTGAGTCCCGAGAATGGCTTAGCTACATAAATAAATTTCAAATAATTTGCCTACAGGAAACATGGGCCACTGAAACAAATGATTACAGCTTAGAGGGTTACAAAAGTTTCTTCGTCCCAGCCAGAAAAGTATCCTCAGGGAGAGCTAGTGGGGGACTAGTGATATATGTTAACTTACTTATCCAGGGCACCTGGACAAATCTCAATCAATGCTCACCCAATCTCCAAGTAGTAAGGTTTCAATCTAAAACACTACATCTTCTGCTGGTCAACTGGTATAATGCTGTTGGCACAACGGAAAAGGGAAAAGCTGTAAAGGAACTGGACTCCTGTCTAGAAAATCTGAATTCCCTAAACAAGACACCAAACCCCCCAAGTCTCATACTGCTGGGGGATTTTAACTGTCACCTTTGTGAAAAACTAAAACCTTTTACCAAAGACTGGTCAAGATGCACCACAGTGAAAGGGCCACACTTCACCCATTCAAAAGAAGGATGGGACCTGGAGAGACTAGCGAAGAGGTACAATCTCATCCAAACTCTAGATCTCGCAGAACTGGGTGATAAAGGAGAGCTAAACCCAACATATAGAGGGAGAGGTTGCCATTCCTATATCGACTATATCCTTGTCTCACCCATTCTAAAAAGGAATATCAACAAAATCATAATAGATACAAGCATCTACAGTGATCACAACCCGGTGATACTTGCAACGAAAGGATTTGATTTTAAATTGGGTTCAAAAAGACATGATACAACAGAAAGGGCAGTGGATCAAGGAAGGAGAATCAGATGGGCCAGGATTGATGGGGACAGCTTTTATAAAAAACTGATAACTGAGGGCACAAACGCAATCAACACATGCCTTGACTCAAGGGTAGAAGGAGCCATGGTGGTCAGGGCTTTTGAAGAGATTGCTTCTTATGTTAATAATCTCTTAAAGATTCCAAGCAATAGTAAAGTATCCCTGATGCCACGTTGGTTTGACTCTGTTTGCACCAAGGCGCACAAAAAACTGAAACTTAGTCTTCACGAAAAACCAAGGAATAACCTCACAGTAGCTCAGAACAGACTGGAATACAAAAAAGCTCTGAAAAAGCGTAAACAAAGTCTGCAAATCCAAGCCTGGGAGGACCTAAGGGACGCCGCAGAAAGGAAAGACACCTCAAGCTTCTGGAAAGTCATTAACTCCCCTTGCTTTCAGGATCCAGGTGTACCTAAAATAACTAACATCATCCTGCCAGAACAATGGCAGACCCATTTTCAGAGTCTTTATAATCACACAAAAGACTCCACTCAGGGGGACAACCCAAGGATGATACACCCAGTAAAACTGGTTTTCTCCCTAGAAGAAGTGGAAACTGGTATAGCTGGGTTAAGCAAAAACAAAGCACCCGGCCCGGATGGAATCCCGCCAGATCTCTTCCTGAGTAAACCCGAGCTATGGGCTCCGCTGCTTACCAGGGTCCTGAACGAGGCTATGGTGGCAGGATTGCCTCGTTCCTGGTCGACGGCGACCATAGTCCCGATCTACAAGAAGGGAAACCGTGATGACCCCCAATGTTACCGCCCCATTTCACTCATTGATGTAACTGCGAAAGTATTGGGGCGGGTCATCTTACACCGTCTACAAGATTGGGTGGAGGAACATCAGGTATTTTCGGACATCCAATATGGCTTCAGGGAGGGAAGATCCACCACTGACCAATGCTTGAATTTATACCTCCTAACAGCAAAATATATCATCGCAGGGAAGGGGTCCGTCTACATGGGGTTTATGGACCTCTCTGCGGCCTTCGACCGCGTAAACAGAACGAAGCTCTGGTCTCTGTTGGTAGAACTAGGCGTGGAACAACCGCTTGTAGATATCCTGCAATCCTTACACTGGAACACAGCTGCATGCGTAAGATTCAACCAAGAGGGAAACAAGACCGACCCCTTTGCTTGCACCAGTGGAGTAAGGCAAGGCTGCATCCTTGCTCCCTTCCTTTTCTCCATATATATCAACTCCCTGGAAAAAGATCTACTGAAACTGAAGGTGGATTCACCTCAAATCGGTCATCGTGCAGTGCCGGTATTACTCTATGCCGATGACGCGGTATTACTAGCTAGAACCCCTTTAGGCCTACAAAAGCTGATTGTTGGCTTTGTAGAGTTCATGGGCAAGCTGGATCTAACAACAAATCTGGAAAAATCTTACATCATGTCTCTAGGGCAAAGGAGAAAAGAGAATTTTGTTTATTACATCGGGACACATAAAATCAATCAAGTTAATACATTCTCATACCTGGGGGTATTGTTCGATAGTCACCTTAATTTTAAACCCCTGGCAGAGAAACATGCTACAAAATTGGCGGCGTCAGTAGGAGCCATTATGGGGTATGGACAAAGATTGGGAAGGTGGTCTCCAGAACAAATACTAACCGTATATAGGTCAATTTGCTGTGTAAAGGTAACTTATGGCGCAGAAGTCTGGGGCTTCATAGACAATAAAGCACAGCAAATACAGACAGAAGAAAATAAATTTTTGAGAAGAATCCTGAAAGTGCCCCAGAGTGTTCCCGCCTACATTATACACGAGGAAGTAGGTGAATATTTTATAGAAGACCAGATCAAACTTAAACCACTCCTGGCATGTGTCAAGATATGGACTAACCCGGAGGCGACCCTAACAAGACAAATCATTTTGGATTGCCTCAAACGTGATAAAGGACACAACATACCCTGGCTGAAGTACATTAAGAAATCATTTGCAGAGATTGATTGCGCCGACTTCTTCAACTCCCCAGAATCCCTAACCGGAGAGAGCAAAACTATGACAAAAAAACTTTCTTCAGAACGGTCACGGATAATTAGAGCCAAGAATGAAAGGCTTAAACCCACTGTTTCATTGTACTGTGAACTCTCACCAAAGCAAGGAATGGAGCCATACCTGAGGGTCATGCATAACACCCAGGATCGCTATTACATGACCCGTTTTAGACTCAATATGCTTCACCACCTATTTGCGGTCCCTGCTGGGTTCACTCACACAGTGGAGGAGAAGGGTACCTGCGGCTGCGACAACAGGTCTCCGCAGGATACCCTTCACTTTGTTTTATTGTGCCCATTCTACACAGTGCCAAGACGCAAGTTCCTGGTAGAGATTCTGAAAGAACTAAAGTGTAGACAAGCAAAACAGGCCCTGAAGTTCCTGCAGGAAGCTGGAGACGCCCACACTCTACTGTGCACTATAAACTTTATCCGGTTAGCATTAAGATTACGGAATACCAGAGAATTATGACTCTAATATTAACCGACCCCATGAAAAATGATTTCCTATCCCCCACTGACCCACTGAATGATGAATTACGATTTTAGCTAAACTTATCTTTTTTAATGGAAATTGCATTTTTTAAATATTTTGTGTGTATATTGTGGATGTGCTTTTATGGTGTCTTTTTAAGAACCGAATAAAGATTACAAATTGAAATTGAGTGGGTGATGGAGGAGGTGATGGAGGAGGTGATGGAGGAGGTGATGGAGGAGGTGATGGAGGAGGTGATGGAGGAGGTGATGGAGGAGGTGATGGGGGAGGTGATGGGGGGGTGATGGAGGGGGTGATGGAGGGGGTGATGGAGGGGGTGATGGAGGGGGTGATTGAGGAGGTGATGGAGGAGGCATTCTATAGAGTCTGTTCAACTAGATCTAGGAAGTCCTCAGAGCACCAGTTGGAATCAAGCCACCTTACCTTCAGTCTGGACACCCTCCTCCCACGATGACGAGTGGACACTGCGGCTGCCATCTTGAAGGGCTTCTTTGCACTCAACCAAGTATCTCTCAATGAGCTCCACTAGGCTGTCGAGGGAGCCCACCCGCTGACGCTCCAGCCACCCCTGAGCACCCTCTGGGAGGATCTGAACCAGCTGCTCCATCACAACGAGATCCACAATCTCTGCGGCGCTGCGGACTCCGGGTTTTAGCCACCTCTGGCACAAGTCCTGCAGCTGATGGGTGACTGTCCAAGCGCCTGCTTCGACGGTAAAAGGTAGACTGCGAAACCTCTTCCGGCAGGTATCCTCGCCCACTCCTAGGTGGTCAAGGATGGCATGCTTCAACCTTTCATAGTCTTTGGCACTTCGATGTGGCAGGTCTGGGTAAGAGGCCAGTGCATCACTAGCCAGCAGGGGAGCCAGCGGCATCACATGCTGCTCCGAAGGCCACCGGACGCCCTCAGAGGCACACTCAAACACCAGCAGGAAGGCCTCACCATCCCGCGACGGGCCAAGCTTCACCATCTTCCCTCCTTGGATCTGAGTCTGTGGTCTCTGTAAGAGTTTCAGCGGGAACTCCTGCTGCCCGGCGGGCACTGGCACATGAATATTTTCCAACGTTTGTACCATGGTATTAGGCCAGGTTTATTGATTCACTTTGTCTTCACTTGGACAGGTTATTACTTAAATATGAAAAGGGACAGATGGGTGACCAACCACTGATGGAAACAGATGCACCAATACTTCTCCAGTGTTGGGCAGGGCCTCGCTGACAATCACAGGCCCATCACCTCCCCTGGTGCGGAAGCTGTCCAGTGTCTGAGGATGTCCCCTCAGCAGTCTCCAGCGACACTGTGGCTACAAAGGTCCATCACATTCTCCTGAGGCGGCTTCAGATGACATGAGGTTCCTGAAACAACAAACACTGCGTTACCCTTCGTAGCTTTCAGAAACAGTGAGGGCTGATTCACAAAGGTAACACACTTTTACGTAGGTTTAGACTTCTGAGTCAGTTTACTACTTTTCAGTAATCACAAGCTGCACTTTTGTAACAATTTACCCTTGTGACAAACATGGTCAACCACTGGCACTTAAACACCGACCCATAGAAAATATTGGAAGTAGGAACTTTGTAGAAGAGTGTAAATTACTACAAAAGTGCGGCGTGCGATCAGCACTTTGCAGTACATTTTGTAGTACTACTGTAGTACCGCAGAACATACTACAAAGTGCAGTTTCTGAATCAGGACCGTTATGTTAATAACAAAATATATATATGTATGTGTGTGTGTGTACATATGTGGACGAAGAAGACATCAGTATGTCCATTGCAGATACCAACCTGTAATATTTAACAAAGAGGAGTCCTAGTATTGCTGCGTCCAGATGTGGGTTTATTCTTAGTAAACAATAAGGATACAAGCAAGGTAGTAATTCAGTAAAGGCCCCAATTAAAGCCCCACCGGGAGCAGCTGCCCTGCTGTTCAGCCAAAGATATAACTGACAATAGAAGGAAACAAACACAAAAGGAACTCTAGGTGACATCACAGATACAGGCTGAGCAACTTAGAACAAACACTAAGAAGGACAGAGAGGGAGGAAAAGCAAGATGTACACAACCTCCTACAGGTACTCACAGATTTGGAAGAAGAGGGAAGCACTGATTCATTTTATGAAACTCAAATTGCTGCAAGCTCCACTCCCCTTAAATCATCATTTAAGCCCAAATGTAAATTCAACCCCACACCTTTTCTTTGACAACATTGATTCGTTCAACGAAATTATGGTTGATGAAATTAAGAAAATCAATCAAGCCGAAATAAAGAACAACCATAGGCCGAAGGAGAGGGAATTAACCATGGTTATAAATAAATGGTCCCCTGAACATGAGTGTGTCATATGCAATGCTGACAAAGGTGTAAATGTTGTCAACTGGCCCCTTATGATGTATATAGACAAAGCTAATCTCCAGTTAAAATACACTACATGTTATAAAATCCTCACATGGGGAGAATATGAAAGTCTCAGGAATAAATTCTATGATGACTTAACATGGCGTGACCACAGTTTCATTACATTAGAGCAGGGGTACTCATAGTACGGCCCGTGGGCCGCCAGCGGCCCGGCAAGCCTTCCTTGGCGGCCCGCGGACCTTGCAGACAATCGTACCTGTGCTAAAAAAATCATGTATTAGTGTTAGCAAATACCGCCGCAGCAGCGCTTGACTAAGAGGACTCAGAGACTGATAATCACTGCTCCCCCGGCCCCCACAGAGCAGAGTGGAGATGCAGGGGCGCTAAGAGGTGAAATACGACAAAGCCTCTGCTCTGTGGGGCCGGGCGAGCGGTGATTGTCAGAGTGGAGATGCTGGGGCGCTACAACAAAGCCTCAATAATAGGTAAATGGTCTTTTAAAGACCTGCAAAGTTCTTTGGTGCAGCTGTCTGTGTGCGCGCGCTGAGGAAGCTGTCTCAGCCCGGGCTGAAGGCTGACACAGACAGACAGACAGACACACTGTGAGATGACAGAGGGGGAGGGAGAGGGAGGGCTGGAGGTAGGGAGAGATGTATGTATGCTGGGTCTGGGTGCTCAGTGGATGAAGGTGTCTGCTGCAGGGACCAGTGTGCAACCTCATGGTCACAGGTTTTCTTTTTGCTTTAGCCCCGCCCCTCCCCTTCTGACCCCGCCCCCACCAGTGCGGCCCTCGGCCACAAACCACACTGTAAATGTGGCCCCCGAGAGAAAGTTTGTGAGAACCCATGCATTAGAGGAATACAGCTTTCTGAATGTAAACTTCCCTAGGGTTCCTATCATGTATCTTCTACCCAAGGTACACCAAAACAATGTATGTACCCCAGGCAAGCCCATCATTTCTGCAATAGGAAGCCTACTGGAAAATGTCTTCAAGTATGTTGACTTCTATCTGCAGCCGATGGTGAAAGATCTACCGTCTAATATAGAAGACACTACAGATCTTTTAAAGCAGATCTTTGACATACATTTGGAGGCCGACTTCCGCATGGTGTGTCTTGACGTTAACTCCCTCTATATGAGCATTCGACACAAAGATGGACTAAGGGCTGTTTCACATTTTTCGAACCGTAGCCAAAATAAATTGTTGATCATAATGAAATGTTGATCAAAATGATCAAGTGGTGTCTCTCATATAATATCTTCCTTTTCAATAAGACACTATACAGACAGTAACAGGGAACAGCGATGGGCACTTGTTTCGCTCCCAGCTATGCCAATCTGCATAAAGGCTAGAGGGAGGAGCAGGTGTTACATGGTCCTGAAATGGAAATATGGTCACCCCACATTGTGACATGGTTACGATATATCTATGACCTTTTTATCCAATGAAATGGTGATCTAGATTCTGTTTCAAGATTTGTTGACTGTATAACTACCAACAACTTGAATCTACTGTTCACAAGTCGTATCGCAACACTGAAATTGAGTTTTTAGATGTGAGAGTAGAGGTAAAGGAGCATCATCTTTGTACCACTGTATTCTGTAAACCAACAGCAGGGAACACAAAATTGCACGCAACCAGCTCACATCCCCAATCACTCAAGATCAGTATTCCCCAAGGTGAACTATTGAGGGCTAATAGAATCTGCAGCTCTAGTGGGGAATATGATTGTATCGAAAAGGAAATATGTTCAAGATTAGGAGACTGAGGGTACCAACGTCCTGTCTTAGAACAAGCCAAACTCAAAGCTAGGGAGGACAAAAGAACAGATCTCTTGTTCAAGAAACCAGAAAATGAAGAGAAAGCGAAAATTTTAAATAGGTTTATTGTCACCTGCAATTCACACCACAAAGAATTGAGGAAAGCACTAAACAGGCACTGACATTTGGTTATATGAGATCTGGTTGTCGGTAAATATGTCACTAAGAAACCTGGCGTGACATACCGACGTTCTCAGACAATAGGAAACAAGTTAGTCAATACCTATACTGATACACATCCCCAATGGTTGAAAGCCAGTAAAGGGTTCAAAAAGTGTTTGAAATGTAAGACCTGCCAGTATGGCAAAAACACAACACAAGTGAAAACATGTCTCGGAGAATATTTAAGCATCTCTAAACCACTAAACTGCAAATCAGAATATGTGGTTTATCTGTTAGAATGCCCGTGCCCCAAAGGCTATGTGGGGAGCACAGAGTTGGAGGCCTAAAAGTGGGTCCTTCAATATTTATGTGCTATAAAAAATGCTGACACCACATACCCTGTCATTTTATCAAGAACAGCGGTCCTTAGCTTGAACAATAAAATTCTAAATGGCAAACATAGCAAGACGGACGACACCAAGCCCAACATGTGATCTTATCAAGGATCAGCACGAAGCGGACTGCTTAATCTTGCAGCCGCGTTCATTTTATCTCCGAGACATAAACAACCCTCTGGGCCTCAGACATTATTTACAGGCTCCCAGGACGAGGATCACCTCCCGCCCACTAACTCACAGAAGCCGTTCCAGGCTCTGTTTCAGGAAAACAAAGATAACTCTTTTCTCCGGAAAGGCTTCTTATCAAGAGGCCTTCATGGACCTCCCCCGCTGACGGAGATTAGGCTTTTAACATTTCAGGCAATAGCATTAACATTAGTCCTGAAGATGATCCCAGTTTAATATTAGGAGCTAGGGATCGAAACGTCACGTCGACTGTTGTAACAGTACTGCATGTCTCAACTGTATATATTTATTGCAGTTACTGTTGGTTTGTGCTTGCACAAGATTGCATTGTATTGTAAGCCGCCACTTACTGCAACCCTTTTGCCTGCTTAAACCTTTCTTATTCTTTCCCCTTATTGTTTGTTCTCCCTGACTTGGTACAGGCTTGTGCCCAGTGTTTTTGATTCTTGTTCCACGTATTCGCAAATCCTTGTACAACTTTGAAAATAAATACTTCCTTGTCCGGCTGGACATTGGAGAAAACTAAGCCATAGCTCTTATTTAAGTCTATGTTTGCCATTTACAATTTTATTGTTCAAGCTAAGGACCGCTGTTCTTGATAAAATGACTAATTACCCGAGGTCCTTTGCTACCTATAACGGGTTCCCTTGTTCACTATATTGTTACCACATACCCTGTAGCCAGACATTTTATAGAATGCCACAACCGAGACCCCTTTAAATTGACCTATTGCATCTTAGATCAGGTTGTTAAAACCCTAAGAGGAGGGGGGGACAGAGAAAAAGCTCTCAGACAGTTGGAATGAAGGTACATTCTGAGAATGGGCACTAAAGAGCTGGCCGGCATGAAGATTGATGAAGATATATACACCTGTCTCTGAAGTAATGTCCATCTACCGATTCTACTGGTGTATGTGAAAAAATTATGTTCCGTTTTTTGCCGTATTCTGAAGGAAGTTAGTCTGTGCACTGTATATGTATGCCTTTTTAATGTTTTTTAATCTGTTTTGTTTGTTTCCCAAGAGAGTATTCTAATACTATGCCTATATTTTTCCATTACAGGTTATCCACAGGAATTACTGTGATATAACAGCAAAGAAGCTAAGATATCTATTTTTATGTATTATAGTTTATTTTATTTTTTATCCTTTACTATTTTCAGATGTTATTAGTCATTTTTTGTTGCATAGATCGAGTGCTCGACTAACACTTGACACATTTAGATGAATCATGAACATGGTCGCTATTTCTAAATTATGCAGGATATCATAACTTCCTTGGAGGACGTGATGTCCCTTATTATGCATTGGAGACTTTGCCCACTTGGGCTCATTTGAATACAGAGCTATTTGTGTCTTTTAATTGCTCACTTTTTTTAGCAATATTTTGTTTCTCGATCAACTAGGTATTTTTAAGTTGATTTCTATCTATACAGTGAGGACATTGCCCTCTTGGGCTGCATTAATTCTGAATCAAACCATGAAAGATTTGTACCCCGATTCCTCTGGTATGGAAATTACTGACAATATTGTGTGAAGCTGGTGAAAATAAAAAAAACACAGCTTGCCAAATTGTGACCGTATTTAATTTGTTCCATGTAGTTACATTCAATGTGTTTTCTCCAATGCAACACGTATTTCAATTTCTAGTCCTTTGAGAAGCAATTATTCTAATTTATACTGCTTTACATGTGGTAGTAACGTGTTAAGATGGACGATTATATTCTGAAGAGACATGTAACGTTTAATGCCTCTTTCTATGACCATGCTCACCACAACTTTATTTGATGTCTACTTGATAACGTCATGAACAAGGCTTTTGAAGACAAAATGCTTAGACGTTTGTCTGCCTTTTCAACCTGTAAATTGAACTGATTTTCGTACATACAGATTGCCGTCTCCTTAGTATTTTCGTTTGGGAGCAGTTTTGTAAAAAAAAAAAATATATATATTTTTTTTTTTTTTTCAGGCACCCACACTCAATCTTACTTAGACACTCACACACCCACTCACAGACCCACTTAGACACATGCTCAGTGAGAGACCTATTGAGACACTCATGCACCCACTCAAACACTGTTGCACTCATTCACAGTCCCACAGTGACAGAGACGCACTCAGACATTCACGCACCCACTGGCAGACCCACGGAGACACTCATGCAGCCACTCACAGACCCACTGAGACACTCATGCAGCCACTCACAGACCCACTGAGACACTCATGCAGCCACTCACAGACCCATGCACACACACTCTGACCCACTCAGAGACCCACACACCCACTCGCAGACCCACGCATCCATTCAGAGACCCACTCAGAGTCATGCACCCACTCACAGTTCCCAGTCAGAGATCCACGCACCCGCTCACAGATGGACTCAGAGACTCATTCGCCCGCTCACTGACCCACTTGGAGACCTATGCACTCACTCACAGACTTACTAAGAAAATCACACACCCGCTCACTGGCCCACTCAGAGACTCACGCACCCGCTCACAGACCCATTCAGAGACTCATTCACCCACTCACTGACACACTCAGAAACCCACGCACCCGCTCACAGACCCACTCAGAGACTCATATACACCCACTCACAGACCCATTCAGAGACTCATATACACCCACTCACTGACCCACTCAGAGACTCACGCACCCGCTCACAGACCCATTCAGAGACTCATTCACCCACTCACTGACACACTCAGAAACCCACGCACCCGCTCACAGACCCACTCAGAGACTCATATACACCCACTCACAGACCCATTCAGAGACTCATTCACCCGCTCACTGGCCCACTCAGAGACTCACGCACCCGCTCACAGACCCATTCAGAGACTCATTCACCCACTCACTGACACACTCAGAAACCCACGCACCCGCTCACAGACCCACTCAGAGACTCATATACACCCACTCACTGACACACTCAGAGACTCATATACACCCACTCACTGACACACTCAGAGACTCATATACACCCGCTCACTGACACACTCAGAGACTCATATACACCCACTCACTGACACACTCAGAGACTCATATACACCCGCTCACAGACCCACTCAGAGACTCATATACACCCGCTCACAGACCCACTCAGAGACTCATATACACCCGCTCACAGACCCACTCAGAGACTCATTCACCCGCTCACTGACACACTCAGAGACTCATATACACCCGCTCACAGACCCATTCAGAGACTCATTCACCCGCTCACTGGCCCACTCAGAGACTCACGCACCCGCTCACAGACCCAATCAGAGACTCATTCACCCACTCACTGACACACTCAGAAACTCATTCACCCGCTCACAGACCCATTCAGAGACTCATTCACCCGCTCACTGACACACTCAGAGACTCATATACACCCACTCACTGACACACTCAGAGACTCATATACACCCACTCACTGACACACTCAGAGACTCATATACACCCGCTCACAGACCCATTCAGAGACTCATTCACCCGCTCACTGGCCCACTCAGAGACTCATATACACCCACTCACTGACACACTCAGAGACTCATATACACCCACTCACTGACACACTCAGAGACTCATATACACCCGCTCACAGACCCATTCAGAGACTCATTCACCCGCTCACTGGCCCACTCAGAGACTCATATACACCCACTCACTGACACACTCAGAGACTCATATACACCCACTCACTGACACACTCAGAGACTCATATACACCCACTCACTGACACACTCAGAGACTCATATACACCCACTCACTGACACACTCAGAGACTCATATACACCCACTCACTGACACACTCAGAGACTCATATACACCCACTCACTGACACACTCAGAGACTCATATACACCCACTCACTGACACACTCAGAAACTCATATACACCCACTCACTGACACACTCAGAGACTCATATACACCCACTCACAGACCCATTCAGAGACTCATATACACCCGCTCACAGACCCATTCAGAGACTCATTCACCCGCTCACTGGCCCACTCAGAGACTCACGCACCCGCTCACAGACCCAATCAGAGACTCATTCACCCACTCACTGACCCACTCAGAGACTCATTCACCCACTCACTGACCCACTCAGAGACTCATATACACCCACTCACTGACACACTCAGAGACTCATATACACCCGCTCACAGACCCATTCAGAGACTCATTCACCCGCTCACTGGCCCACTCAGAGACTCACGCACCCGCTCACAGACCCAATCAGAGACTCATTCACCCACTCACTGACACACTCAGAAACTCATTCACCCGCTCACAGACCCACTCAGAGACTCATATACACCCACTCACTGACACACTCAGAGACTCATATACACCCACTCACTGACACACTCAGAGACTCATATACACCCGCTCACAGACCCATTCAGAGACTCATTCACCCGCTCACTGGCCCACTCAGAGACTCATATACACCCACTCACTGACACACTCAGAGACTCATATACACCCACTCACTGACACACTCAGAGACTCATATACACCCACTCACTGACACACTCAGAGACTCATATACACCCACTCACTGACACACTCAGAGACTCATATACACCCACTCACTGACACACTCAGAGACTCATATACACCCACTCACTGACACACTCAGAGACTCATATACACCCACTCACTGACACACTCAGAAACTCATATACACCCACTCACTGACACACTCAGAGACTCATATACACCCACTCACTGACACACTCAGAGACTCATATACACCCACTCACAGACCCATTCAGAGACTCATTCACCCGCTCACTGGCCCACTCAGAGACTCACGCACCCGCTCACAGACCCAATCAGAGACTCATTCACCCACTCACTGACACACTCAGAAACTCATTCACCCGCTCACAGACCCATTCAGAGACTCATTCACCCGCTCACTGGCCCACTCAGAGACTCACGCACCCGCTCACAGACCCAATCAGAGACTCATTCACCCACTCACTGACACACTCAGAAACTCATTCACCCGCTCACAGACCCATTCAGAGACTCATTCACCCGCTCACTGGCCCACTCAGAGACTCACGCACCCGCTCACAGACCCAATCAGAGACTCATTGACCCACTCACTGACACACTCAGAAACTCATTCACCCGCTCACAGACCCACTCAGAGACTCATATACACCCACTCACTGACACACTCAGAGACTCATATACACCCACTCACTGACACACTCAGAGACTCATATACACCCACTCACTGACACACTCAGAGACTCATATACACCCGCTCACAGACCCACTCAGAGACTCATATACACCCACTCACTGACCCACTCAGAGACTCACGCACCCGCTCACAGACCCAATCAGAGACTCATTCACCCACTCACTGACACACTCAGAAACTCATTCACCCGCTCACAGACCCATTCAGAGACTCATTCACCCGCTCACTGGCCCACTCAGAGACTCACGCACCCGCTCACAGACCCAATCAGAGACTCATTCACCCACTCACTGACACACTCAGAAACTCATTCACCCGCTCACAGACCCACTCAGAGACTCATATACACCCACTCACTGACACACTCAGAGACTCATATACACCCACTCACTGACACACTCAGAGACTCATATACACCCACTCACTGACACACTCAGAGACTCATATACACCCACTCACTGACACACTCAGAGACTCATATACACCCACTCACTGACACACTCAGAGACTCATTCACCCGCTCACAGACCCAATCAGAGACTCATTCACCCACTCACTGACACACTCAGAAACCCAAGCACCCGCTCACAGACCCAATCAGAGACTCATTCACCCACTCACTGACACACTCAGAAACTCATTCACCCGCTCACAGACCCACTCAGAGACTCATATACACCCACTCACTGACACACTCAGAGACTCATATACACCCACTCACTGACACACTCAGAGACTCATATACACCCACTCACTGACACACTCAGAGACTCATTCACCCGCTCACAGACCCACTCAGAGACTCATATACACCCACTCACTGACCCATTCAGAGACTCACGCACCCGCTCACAGACCCACTCAGAAAACCAAACCTACCACATGAGTAGTTATGGTGAGATCAATGAGAGTGTGAGAATATCACGGATCTCTCTATCTAGTTACGCAACTGTTGTAGGAACTGATTGGAAACAAAGACCTTTTCTTGTGCTTGTGCCGTGTTTACAAAGAAAGTCACCCTTTATAGAAGAGGAATCCTCACACACATAATAAAGTCATGCATCATCATCCGTATCCTCTCCTCACCCCGGAAGGTAAACACCACCAGGGTGGACTCGACCTCCCCGTGGACTTAAATGGTAAGAGGGAGTTCTTGGATAAGACTAACTGGATAAAGTAGGGCTCCAGACATTATTAAAAATACCTTGGTGTGGCAAGGGTGATTACCTTTATTCAGAGGTGCACCAGGCATCCCTAAAATCAATTATGAACGGGTAGAATGAGGACAATGGCTAAAAACCATTCTTCACCTGTCAACATGTTTCTGCCCGATAATAGTAGCCAAAACGGTCTGGGGCATTCTTCAGGGCCAAAGGATCCCGATCTGAAGTCATTGTGACTTCTAAAAGTCTCTAAATTAAGAAAACATTTTTTTAAAGAAGTATAGGTGTGGACTACTTTTAACCCAGGTGATTCCTACCTGGTTCAGTTTCTACTGTTCAATAGACTCCCTAAACTTTAGGGGATGCCGGCTAACTGCTCCCGAAGGGGGTGGCGTCCTTTGTAGTCACACTTTAATCAGAAGGTACACCACGTTTGGTTACCTATGTGTATACCGCTCCAGACCACAGGTACATACTCGCTCACAGACCCCCCCCCTCAGAGACTCATGCACCCACTCCCGGACCCACCCAGAGACTCACGCACGACTCACTGACCCAAACAAACGCTCTGTGATGCCATCGGTGATGTCACTGACCATGTCATGAGTGATATAATATGTGAGGTCATCAGTAGTGCATTGTGGGGGTGTAAGTTATAATTAGGTCAGTTAACTGTAGCTGCTGTTTTTTTCTGATTTTGTACGTGAGAAATCTGAGTGTAACTATAACATTCCTGTAACCTTTTCTTTTTTTCAATGAATATGTGTGTATATGAATCTATATATTGATTTATTGCAATACCCATGGTATGTATATTCAGATTTAACATGGATTATTGTTATCACTTTAGGTCTACTTCATATTGCAACCCACATCCATTTTGATTCTGGGAAGCTTAACTTGTCATAGGGCCTGGATGGAAGAAGTCTCTTTAGTTTGCCAGTGTTGTCACCTTTCCTTCTGCAGGTGCCTTGTCATGCTTCTCGTTAGCTCGATAAAGGCTTGTTTGTATTAGACGGCTGATACTGAGGCCTGCGGGAAGGCAGGTGATAATGAGCTCGGAGAAATAATGGTGCAAGGAAGCCTTCTGTCTGCCATGGACCAGGATGCTGGGATGCTGCGGCTGCTGGCCCAGTTTTAAGGAGATGTTAACTTAGGGAGTGTGTTCACTCCCATCATGATCATCATTGTGGTTGGTTGTTGGTGGGGTGAAGAGATCTATGGAGGACCCCGGGGGAAGCGAAGACGCAGTCTAGTCTTTTGCGGGGCCTTTCGCGCAGGGAAGGGCCAGGCTGGGTTGAGGGGCGTGGTTGGGGGGTGGGTATAAGAATGCAAGGGGAGGAAGGCGGCTTCCTCTTCCTGCATTCTGGCATTGCTGGGTGGGTTAGATTTCTGTGGAGTGTTAGGGGGTGTTGTGGAGGTTTACAGACGGCGGTTTGTTGCCCGGGTTGCTGGATACGTGGCTGGACTGGTGCCGGACGTTGGTGCGGGTTTCTGGTCGTTGTCGGCGTTTTCCTGTTGCGGAGGTATTTATTGGTGCGATATGGCGGGGGATGCTGAGGCGGTTCGGGAGGCCTTGAGGGTGTTGGGGAGGGCGGACCTTCTGCGGCCGGGCGTTTTAGAGCAGGCCTGGGTTGGCTTTACGAGGCCTACCCGGGCGGCGGCAGCGGGTGTCAGCGCTGCAGTACTGGCCTGCCAGGAGGACTCAGTCCCAGCGGGCAAGATGACCCCGGCCCGGGGGCGGGGCTCGGGCGTGAGAGGGGCTCAGTGCGGAGGGCGGCGTAAGAGCCTGCCTCAGCGCTTGAAATCGGCAGGGAGCGGGGGCCCAAAGGGGGGGGCCCGGAGCGTTTTTTCAAGGAGCATGTGGATTGTGAGGTGCTGGGCACGCCGGGGGAGGGGCATGGCGCCCCCTCGTCCTTGGACGTGTCTGGAGACCCGGGATTGTGGAAGGGGGGCAGCTTGGGCTCTCCGCCCTCGGGTCTCTTGTTAGTGTGCCTGGGCTGGCTGTTTTGGGTGGCGTTGGGCAGGTGGGCCCTGCGGTGGAGGCTCTGGAGGTAGAGGGGGGCAGCGATGGTGAGGAGGCTGCGTGTGTGGTCCTTGGGAGGGGGGGGTTTGCTGATGGTGGGCTCCTGGATCTGTCCATGGGTTCTAGGGCCAGAACCCCGGTACTGCGGGGCACTGGCGGGCCGGCTGTTGTCCAGCTGGCGCCGGTGGTGAAGCCGGGGGGGCTGGGGAGTCTCTTCCATGGAAATCCATGCAGGGGGTGGGTACCAGGGGCTACTGCCCCCCGTTGTTGGGCAGGTAGGAGGCCACGGATGTGGAGTCGAAGATCAGAGAACAGAGGCTGTTGATGCAGAACGCAGACGCCAGGCTTTTGGAGTTGGAGGATATGAGGGCGGGGGCGGCCTGGGGGGGGGGACGGGAGGGCCCTCCCACACCCACGTCGGAAGAGGAGTTTTGGGCAGAACAGGAGGAGGCCGAGAGGAAGGTCAGGGCCCGGGGGGGGGGGCCAAAGGGGGGGTGAATGGACAGGCAGGGGCAGTTAGGGATGGCCAGGATGGCGGCAAGGCCCAGCAATGCCAGAGCCCGCCCGGGTTGGAGTGGCCCGGGGGGTCAGGGGGGATCCCAGCTGGCGGAGGTCAGCAGAGGGGTGGGTGGTTCGGCGGAGCGCAAGACGGCTCAGGGACGCTGCCATCAAGCATTAGGGGAGTCGGCGGCGGCTTTCCCTCGATCGCGGCATCGGGCCTCGGTGTGTGTGGTGGAGAAGGAGTCTAGGCATGGTGTGCCATGTCAGAAGGGTGTGAAACGTGCAGTACGTGAAGTGGAGTGGAAGCAGGTGGAGGATGACTGGGAGATTGAGCTGGATTATGGAGTGGAGAGTGAGGAGTTGGAAGAAGGTGAAGGGCGAGATGATACGGACAGGACGGCTGATGGGGCGAGGGGCAACAGTGGTTTTGGTGTCTTGCAGGCCCCAGTGAAGAAGACCGGGAAGTCAAAGGGGTCTGTGGTGCAAACCAGTGGAATGGACCGTCGGCCGGGACCGTCGCAGGCCGCACTGACAGGTGAGGGTGAATGGTGGGCTGCTTGGGGGGAGGGCCAGAAAGGTGGCAGAAAGAAGGCCTGCAGGTCAGTTGGCGTGGGGGAGGGGTCTGTACGGGAGGACGGGATTAAAGGGGCCAAGGCGGGGGCGCTTGCGTCAACAGGTAAGCAGGTAGTGACAGCAGGGGTGCAGACGGACAAACCGGGGCTGGGAGACAAGGCTGACGGGAAAGAGGACAAGAAAGAGAAAGGGGGGGACAAGCACCAGAAGAAACTGCCCTATATGGGCTTGGTCATGCCTTTGGGCTCTCACTTGTCGGAGAAGATAAAAATTAAGATTTGGAAACACGAATATGTCGATGTTTTCAAACTGTTGCATAGGGAGGTACAAGCCAAGGAGGGCTCCAAGGAGGAGAAGTGGGAGTTGACCAGGAGGCCGAGGGTCCCGGTCAACATGGAAAATTGGACTTCGGCGTTTTTGATATACGCCAGCATCTATTGCGAACAGCATGTGGATAGGGCTATCCCCCTGTTCAAGTACATGGACATCATCAGGAAGGCGCAATTACAATTTGGGGGCTTCGCATGGCTGAGCTATGACGAGGAGTTTAAAGTTGCAGTGGGGTTTCACGGAAGGATTTAGAGTAGGTTACCAAGGTCCAAGAGTGCGTAGGTGGGCAGATAATCTTAAGTCAGCAAAAGAATTGCCGGAGGTGGTGGCAGCCAAGTTGCAGAAAGAAGTGTCAGAGGGCAGAGTTGCGTGCCCCTTTGGGGAATGGCCCTTGGAGCACCTGATTATCTCACCTTTGGGTGTGGTGCCTAATAAGGAGGAAGGGGAGTTTAGGATGATACATCACTTGTCCTGGCCGGAAGGCCAGTCTGTTAACAATTTCATTGCAGACGTAGACTCCCGAGTCCTTTATGCGTCGGTGGATGACGCTATTCGTCTGGTGCACAAGAGCGGGCGGGGGGCGGAGATGGCTAAGTGTGATGTCAAATCAGCCTTCCGCCTTCTGCCGATTCATCCGGCAGACTTTTCCTTATTGGGCATGCAGTTTGCAGGGGCCATCTACGTGGACAAAGTCTTGCCCATGGGGTGTGCCATATCCTGTGCGCTCTTTGAGGTCTTTAGTACATTTTTGCAGTGGGCGTTTACTCAAATTAGCGGGCACCGGGCTGTGACACACTACTTGGACGATTTTATTTTCCTGGGAAGGGAGAAGTCGGGGGATTGTGGCAGGGCCCTGTCACAATACCAGGACATGGCACAGAGTTTCGGGGTCCCCTTGGCGCCGGAGAAGACAGCTGGGCCTAGCTCTTGCTTGACGTTTTTGGGGATCGAGCTGGACTCCGTTTTATGGAGGGCTTGCCTTCCCCAAGGGAAGGTCTCTGGGATACAGGCATGTCTGCTGTGGGTCATTGGCGAGAAGAGGATTGCGCTGCGCACTGTACAACAGCTCTTGGGGTTCTTGAATTTTGCATGCCGTGTGGTGAGAGCGGGGAGGACTTTTTGCAGGAGACTCGGCATGACCATTTCGGGGGCGGTGTTACCACATCACAGAGTTCGGATCTCCATGGGGGTGCGGGCTGACCTGCGGACTTGGTGGACTTTTCTTTCTGACTTCAATGGTGTGTCACTGGATTTTGTGGAGGAGAGGACGGTGTGGCAGATTCAGATTTTCTCAGATGCAGCGGGGGCGGCAGGTTTTGGCCTTTTCTGGGACGGTAGGTGGTGTGCCGAGGAGTGGCCAGCACACTGGTTACAGCAAGGGCGGAGCATTGCTTTCTTAGAATTTTTTCCTCTGTTGGTGGCACTGGAGGTCTGGGGTGCGGAGTTGCAGAACAGGTCAGTGTTGTTTCATGTGGTCAACATGACAGTGGTCGAGTTGGTCAACCGACAGAGGGCGAGAGACTTGAGAGTGTTGCGGCTGTTGAGGGGGTTTATGCTGCATTGCTTGAAGTTGAATGTGATTTTTCTGGCCAAACATGTCCCTGGGGCGAATAACGACATTGCGGATGCTTTGTCTCGTTCGCAGTGGCAGCGTTTCCGGAGGTTGGCACCTGGAGCGGAGCAGCAGAAGACCGGATTGCCGGACGGCGTCTGGGCCATGGGGGAGTGAGAGTTTTAGGACTGGTGGAGAGCTCCGTTGCAGAATCAACAAGGAGGACGTACAGGCTGGCATGGGATGAGTTTGTTTCTTTCATGGGGTGGAGTTGGTTGGCTGCGGGGGGTGCTCGTTCGGTGATGGAGCAAGGAGTTTCACAGTTTGTTTTGCACTATATTGACAAGGGTTTGTCGGCTGCTACAATTTCAGGAAAATTGGCGGGATTGTCTTTCTATGCTACGCTGTTTTTTGGCTTTGAACCCACAAAAGATGTAGTCATTGGTAGGATGCTGCGGGGTTGGGGCAGAGAGAACAAAATGGGGCGGGCGTTGCGGGAGGCGGTGACATTTGAGTTGTTGGCTCGCATTGTTGATGTGTTGCCATTATGTTGTTATAATGGGTCTGAGGTCAGGCTGTTCCGGTTGTGCATGGCGTGGATGTTTTTTGGAGCCTTTAGGGTTTCGGAGTTGTTGGGTACCAGGTCTGGTGGTGGTAGGCGTTTTGGAGACGTTCGTTTGGAAGCAGGCCGGCTGGGTATTTGGTTGAACCAGTCTAAAACGGATCAGTTGGGGAGAGGAAAGTGGGTTTGGATGTGTGAGAGTGCCCGGTGACGGAGTGGAGGATGTTTGCGGAGCAGGTGCGATTGTTGGATGGGGAGATATTTTGTCATGAGTCTGGAGCCAGGGTCACGGCGGGGCAGTTGTTGGCGGTTTTGCGTAAGGCGGTGAGCAGGTTGGGGCTGAATCCTTTGGCGTTTGGGACGCACTGCTTTAGGATAGGGGCGGCAACTGCGACATCGCGCTTGGGATGGTCCTGGGATAGGATACGTCAGATTGGTAGATGGAACTCATGATGTTGTGAGCGGTATGTTAGAAAGTAGGTTGCTGCGTGGGGGCGTTTTTTGGGCACAGTTGGAGCGCCATTCTTAACAGGATGTGTACTAATACCTTTTTCTTTCGTAGGTTGCGTGGGAGGCCCGGGGGCCAAGACGGTCACGTGGATTGTTGGGCATTCTTTTTTGCACTGGGCATCGAGATATGCGGAGCAGCAGGTGTACGGCCGTAACCTGGGACTCAACGGACTCCAGCATGAGGTGCACTGGTGGGGGAAACAGGGGATGCGATGGGGGGCACTTTTGCCCTGGCTCACGAAGATGGTCCCCCAGAGGGGATACCCGGACTTGTTGATCATCCACCTGGGGGAAAATGACTTAATCCAGCTGTCGGGTTTGGCGCTCTTGCAGCTGATGCAGCGGGAGCTGGAGGTTATGAAGCTCAGGTTGTCTGGGGCTTGCATTGCTTGGACGGGATTCATCCCCAGGAGAGTTTGGAGGGGGGGGGGTGAATAAGCCTGGGGCAGTGGAGAAAGCCCGAAGGAAATTGAACAGGGCGAGGAGGGTTTTCTGTGAGAAGAAGGACATTAAGGTGATTTCCCACCCAGGACTATGACTTGAGGAAAGGTTGCTCTTTAGGGACGACGGAGTGCATCTTTCGACGATTGGAAATGCGTATTACATGATGGAAATGCGTGACGTTGTGAGCAAGTTGTGGAATGAATCGATCTGGTGCCGCAGGGATGTGTGAGTGTGGAGGCAAAAGGTGCACAGTGACACCTGGGGGGGCAGGTAACCGTTCCCTGGTTGGCGGTATTAGGGAGGGGTGGGGGAGTCACTAGCGGGCGCACCCACCACTTGTGGGGGGGAGTGAATGATGGAAGGGGTGACTGGTGGCAAGAGAGTAGTGCCAGCATGCGAGGAGAGATTGGAGGGAAGGTTGAAGAACGGAAGGTGGAATGAAAGGAGAGTATCAGGATGGATCTTGGTGTTGGGGGGAGATTTAGTCGTTGTTGATTATTGTTGTTGTTTATTGTTGTGCAGCCTGGTCCTAATAAATGGCCTTTTACGCTTAACAACAGTGTGGCCTGATGATTGTGCGGTAGGTGCTTTTGAAGCCGCTGTTGTGTTTGTTGTGTGTTTGCATGGATAGTTGGTAGTTAGTCAGACTCCCCCTCGAGTCTGAGAGGATGGATCCGGCTCTGCCGGGTCCGCCCCGGGCGTAGCGCCTCCAGCCGACACTGCTCTTATTTACACGGAGTTCTGTTTTATGTCGACACCTGCTGTGCTCCCGGATAGAGATCCCTGTTATTTATCCTGTTTGTTCTTAACATAGGTTTAGAATGGAAAGAGGAATCGTCTTTATGGGCCACTTTATTGCTACAATCGTCTTTGTTTGAGCTGCGGCTGGTACTGATCTGTAAGTCACTCCTGCCGCGGCTCCGCCTCCAGAGGACATGGCTGCACTTTATTCACCTGTTTGTACTTTGCATATGTACTAATGTCCTACAATAAACCACTTTAAGAGAAATCTTTGATTCTTGGTCCTGACTGTGGGTGACACTGGATCTGCATCTGTTGCTTCCGTCCAGCGCTCCGAGGCGGCTCACAAAGGTCCGGCGATCAATGGGGTTTGAGATTGGATCCTTTGAACATAAGATCGATCCGCGCAGACCAGCGGCCGGACACGGCTCCAGAGCCGGCCCAGGTGAAGAGAAGGACGTCCTCTGGCTCGAACCTCTCCGTGTATCGGAAAGAATAACCGACAGTTCCATGCGCCCAGCTGACCTCTGACCCGAAGATGCTGAAATATTGAAAGCACAAAGGCGCCCCCTCATGGCCTCACCCTTGGAAACACGTGACGTCCGTCGGTCCGTCCGTCCTCACGGTGTGGGTGATCTCTGGGCGGGGTCACATCTGGATCACCCCCCTCCCCCCCTCACGGTGCGGCCCCCAGGGCTGCTCGGTGGGTTCGGCTCCGCCGCTGTCCTGGTGACGTCCTTCTGTCCGTCCGTCCTCTCGTGTCCTGGTGACGTCCTTCTGTCCGTCCGTCCTCACGGTGTGGGTGATCTCTGGGCGGGGTCACATCTGGATCACCCCCCCTCACGGTGCGGCCCCCAGGGCTGCTCGGTGGGTTCGGCTCCGCCGCTGTCCTGGTGACGTCCTTCTGTCCGTCCGTCCTCTCGTGTCCTGGTGACCCCCAGATTGTCGCCTCTCTTCCCAGGCAGGGTTGTGACGTCATTGAGAGGCTCCAGATGTGCCCGCGGGGGGGGGGGGCTTGTCTCAGACTGAACTCTGCAGCCCCTCTGGGACCCTCCTGAGGCCGGATGAAGGCGGGTGGGAGGGGGGGGGTCAGGTCCAGTGAAGGGGGGCGCCCGAGGGTCTCTGACGGGCGATGAGCGGCTCACAGGTGACCTCTGCGGACTCACCTGAGCTTCGCCCCCCCCCCCCGGGGAGGGTCCACCAGCTCCGAGGCAGGTCTCCTCACAAGGACAGTCCGAGGAGCCCCCGTTGCCCTCCCTGCAGCCCCTGATCGAGCCCTCGGCTCCAGCGGCTCGAAGCGCTCGAGGCGCTAGAGATGCGAGTCACGCTGCTGCTGGGACTGGAACCAGGGTCACCCCGGCTCCACGTGCAGCACCTCGGCCTCGGGGCGAGACTCCCCGCGGCGCAGGGGGCACCAGGCACCCGTCCCTCAGTCCAGCCCCTCGAGGCGCTATCCGCTGCCCCGCCGCTCCGCTGGCCTCTCGGCGCCCGCCCCGCGCCCTGTGACCCTCGGCAGCCCCGGTGCCCCGTGGAGCGTCCCGGGGCCGCGTAAAGCGCCTCAGCCCCGAGGCGGCGCTATAGAGAGACTGCAAAACAAGCACTTACCGCGCCCGGAGCCCTGGACAGGACAGGAATGAGGAATAACCGGCAGCCCAGAGAGGCTGTGTCTCCCCACGGCACAGGCGCTGTGGAGACTGGGGAATAACGAGGGCAGGGGCGGGGCCACGGAATGAGGAATAACCACGAGTGGGAGACACTCCTCACAATCCATTTATTTATTTATTTATGCGATTTTCTATAGCGCAAACTTTACCCGAAAGAGTCAGAGCGCTTTACATAAGAACCAGTTGAGAAACATAAGGATTTAGGATTACATGAGTTACATAAAAGGATACACACGGAAAGAAATTAGCAAATGTACAAGATGTAAAGTCACACAAGGAGGCGATACAAACAGAAAGAAGAGATATGACTGGATATACTCTAAGAGTCACATAGGAATGGTAGAGAGTACAAAGGTCTACTGCATATACTAGTGATTAGAGTTATCTCTATATACATAGGGAAGGGATACCAGTGGATATACTCTAAGAGTCCCATAGGAATGGTAGAGAGTACAAAGGTCTACGCATATATTAGTGATTAGAGTTATCTCTATATACATAGGGAAGGGATACGAATGGATATACTCTAAGAGTCCCATAGGAATGGTAGAGAGTACAAAGGTCTACCGCATATACTAGTGATTAGAGTTATCTCTATATACATAGGGAAGGGATACGAATGGATATACTCTAAGAGTCACATAGGAACGGTAGAGAGCACAAAGGTCTACGCATATATTAGTGATTAGAGTTATCTCTATATACATAGGGAAGGGATACGAATGGATATACTGTAAGAGACGCATAGGAATGGTAGAGAGTACAAAGGTCTACGCATATACTAGTGATTAGAGTTATCTCTATATACATAGGGAAGGGATACGAATGGATATACTCTAAGAGTCCCATAGGAATGGTAGAGAGTACAAAGGTCTACCGCATATACTAGTGATTAGAGTTATCTCTATATACATAGGGAAGGGATATGACTAGATATACTCTAAGAGTCACATAGGAATGGTAGAGAGTACAAAGGTCTACGCATATATTAGTGATTAGAGTTATCTCTATATACATAGGGAAGGGATACGAATGGATATACTCTAAGAGTCACATAGGAATGGTAGAGAGTACAAAGGTCTACGCATATACTAGTGATTAGAGTTATCTCTATATACATAGGGAAGGGATACTGATGGATATACTCTAAGAGTCACACAGGAATGGTAGAGAGTACAAAGGTCTACGCATATACTAGTGATTAGAGTTATCTCTATATACATAGGGAAGGGATACGAATGGATATACTCTAAGAGTCACATAGGAATGGTAGAGAGTACAATGGTCTACTGCATATACCAGTGATTAGAGTTATTTCTATATACATAGGGAGGGGATACACATGGATATACTCTAAGAGTCACATAGGAATGGTAGAGTACAAAGGTCCACACACATACTAGTGATTAGAGTTATCTCTATATACATAGGGAAGGGATACTAATGGATATACTGTAAGAGTCACAGAGGAATGGAAGAGAGTACAAAGGTCTACGCATATACTAGTGATTAGAGTTATTTCTATATACATAGGGAGGGGATACACATGGATATACTCTAAGAGTCACATAGGAATGTGTAGAGAGTACAAAGGTCTACGCATATACTAGTGATTAGAGTTATCTCTATATACATAGGGAAGGGATACGAATGGATATACTCTAAGAGTCACATAGGAATGGTAGAGAGTACAGAGGTGAAGGACTGGACTTTTAACAGTACCAGCGGTGCCAGGGAACAACACCTATAACCTTCATGGGATACCTGTTTCGGCGCACAAACTACAGAGACACGGGACACTTCCTTCGGTGTCAAAGATTCAAGGTTTATTACTGCAGGGAACACAGAAGTCACGACAAGTACAACACGTGCAACTTGGGGAGACTGCTTCAAATTGGTTCTGTGGATCGCTCCTTTTATACAAGTTTAACTCATAGGACAACATGGTACACAAAAGTTTACAACCTGGTTCCCATAATTATCCCCCAGAGGGGTCGCTTTGGTCACTTTGGTACACATAAGGTCCGGAACATAAGTGCGGAAACATTTGGCGGTTCCCAACTGTAAAAACCCATCTTCCCAACATTAGTGAATTCCAATCGGCAGTAAAACAGATCGAAATAGGGACAAAGACAGGTGCAGAGGGAGATGGAGACAGTGGGGAAATCGAAAAGGGTGTAAAAGGGGAGGTATCGGGAAACACGAGATACAGGCATCAAAGGGACGTGCCTAATGAGATGCACGGCTGAGACAATAAACCGGACGGCAAGATGAGCCTCGAGCGGGGCCATCTGCCTTACAGTATCATCCCCCTCATCGTAAAAGATATTTACAAAGTACATGTGTCTTCCACAAATATCCTGAGAGTCCCAGGGTGACGAAGCGGACAGTGTCCGTTCGCTGGCTACTTGAGGGCAAGAGACAAAATGGATGCCGTATCTAAGATGGAACCCGTGGGTACAGATGAAAAACCCACATATCAAATGAACGGTTTAAGTTAGCACAGCGAAACTGCGCACACTTACTAAACTCGTCATTTGCGGTTCTTAGATACCAGACTCGACCATATTCGTGCGAATCAAAAAACATCACTTAAAATTGTCACGGAACCTCAGACGCTCCTTTTGCCCTTAAGTAGGCAAGCACTAGTCGGAATCATATTCGATATTCATCAAACCCTCGAGATGTTGCTGTAGCATAGCTCTGTCCAACCGAGACCCTTTGGTAACAGGTGGCTGTCTCATACACGTTGTAGCACAGAGGCCACATAAGGCAGGACCGCACTGCACGCAAAGGCAACAAGTGAACAGGAACACTACAACGACTCCAATGATCGTCAGAATTTTCCAACCCCAAGTCGACATTAGGCCCCAAAACCATCCAAGTAGCGTCCAATCCCCTACATCCACGTGTATGGATTCGGAGATCTTATGCAACTTCGAGATGGCTTGATAGACAGTCGGAGCGTTATCAGGAATGAAAATACAGCAGCTCGAATGGATCACCTTACATACCCCACCTCGATCTGCTAAGATCACATCTAAAACCATACGGTTTTGTAACGTCATAAGTCTATCCGCCTGAAGTTCTGTGGTGATATTACCAAGAGCACTGGCAGTAATATTAGCTGTCGATTCTACCACTCGAGTCAACTGTCTTAGGTTCCTACTATTAACCATAGGTCCCCAAAATGGGAGGAAACCCTTGAAAAAGTCTCCTGCCTCTTGACCGGCAGTATCCTCTTCGCTAATTACGCCCCTCACAACTCTAGTTTTGTGATAATCTGCATCTACAGTAAACGTCGGAGGCAACAAGTTTGCGATAAAACATGAGCCCATGAAGTCAGAGGGCAACCATGCATATGCACGATCATGACAAATAAAGTATGTACCCTTGGCAGCCAAAAACACAGGGGACGAGACCATTGGCAATATATAATTTTCAGTGCAAGCACTCTCTCCAAGTCGGGCTTTCGATCTACGGCCGCGACCTATTAAACAAAAATTACCAATGTGGGGTACGACCCATATCGGAGGCGAGCTTTTAAGCTGTTTTTCACCAGTGAACACACTATATTCGCCTCTACTTAGGACCCTATAGGCTTGTACCTCTTCTTCAGGGATAAGCGAGGGATCATAGATATCGCTATCTAAATCCTCTATAGCTATAGACAAAGATTTTTGGTACGAGGTAGGACCAGAGTAAGGGGAACGTGGTTCTCGAATGGGGTGGAAACCCAGTGCGCTTCGAAACATTGTTTGAAATGCTCGAGCAGACCCTTGGGAGCTATACGGTAACACCAGATATGGAATTCCCTTATCCGTAGTATGTGGCATCAACCCACACACCCAACAATTAGTAGTGTTAACCACTAACTGATGCTGATGAAGGAGTTGAATAAAGGAATTGTTGCGGAATTCTGCACGTCTAGCCTGCTCGTGTTCAGGTAAGATGTGAAAAGAATGAGGAGAGTCAGTGGAGATGAGTTTAAGATTAGGGGTAGGAGTAGGTATAGTAGAAGGCAAGAAGTAAGACATTGTGTAATACACTCCACCCGCTAATAACGCAGAACCAGTCACAAACAGTACAAATATTTGGAACACAAAACATTTGGTACGACTGAGTTGCTGCAGCTTGAATCTTTGTGCTTGAGCTTTTTCCAAGTCCATCAGCTTAAAAAAATGCCATTCCCTATGACCGTCCGCAACGTTTCTTGACGCACTTCGTTCTGTGTAGCAATAGTCAATTCCTAGGAGTTCCCAGGAATCGACGGTCTTTAACCTAGCGTCAAGACCTACTAACCAGGAGGAAGTACACGCGCGGCCCTACGGCCTTTATTTCACAAATATATATATATATATATATGTATAAAAACAAATGTCTCTCAGCTGTGGAAACAAAAAGTGTTAGGAACGAAGCTCAATGAATATATACAAAATAATTACAATGGTATGAGTGTTCAAACTGATCATGGAAAACGGGATAATGCACTTGTCAAGGGACAGAACGGGGTTTTTTATTAGTCTTTAGTGCTGGATCTTAAAAAATATCGGGTTTTCCCAGGACGTGTCTGTTCGTTAAACAAAAGATCCATTGAAGGGACAACGCCCTGTTGATCAGCTGAATGTTCTGGTCTTGAGTCTTCTGATGACAAGTGTTCAATAATGCCTTTTTGCTGCACTGAGGATGCTCCGACAGGTTGTGCGTCGCTGAAAGGTACCAACGCCGGCAATCCTTCGGTTTCAGTTGATGCAATGCCTTTCCTTACCCACGAGTCTGCTGGCAACGGAATGGGGACTTTCTTGGTATGGGTGGCATGCACCCAATTTTTCCGCCCCTCAAGACGAACTGCAGTTCTCGTGGCAAGGAGGACCTGATAGGGTCCAGTGAACCTGGGATCCAAATTGTTCTTGCGTGAAAAATTGCGCGTTACCACCCAATCTCCGGGCTGGAGCTGGTGGCCTGGACCCTCCGTCTGTGTCGGCAATGCTTCGTGAACCTGTTGGTGAATTAACCTCAGTTTAGCAGTCAAGTCATGAAGATAATCGATTAACATTGGATACTCAAGTTCGCAAAAGGCACCCGGTCTAGGGACCCCCCAAACATTGGCAGGACGACCGAACACTATTTCATAGGGACTGAGCCCTACTCGGGAGTGTACAGTTGCCCTTGTTGACAGCAATGCTACGGGTAAAGCGTCAGGCCACGAAAGACCTGTCGTGGCCTGAATCTTTGCTAGTTTTAGTTTAAGGGTGCCATTGTACCCTTCAACCAAACCGGCTGACTGAGGATGATTGGCACTATGAAATTTCTGTACAATCCCTAACCCGCGACACACACTCTTCATCACGCTCCCAACAAACTCACTTCCGTTGTCTGACCACACAACCCGAGGCATTCCGTAGCGGGAAAAATACTCTTTGAGTAAAATTTTTGCCGTGGATAAAGCCGTATTATCCTTAAGGGGGTAGGCCTCAATCCACCTAGAAAATGCACACACCACAACCAGCACATACTTCAAATTATTACATCTCTCCATGTGGATAAAGTCCAACTGGATAACTTCGAAAGGGTACGCAGGAGGGGCAAAATGGCCAGGTGGAGTGGGAGTGCCCTTACCAGGATTGTGCATCAAACACACCATACAATTCTTAACCAAGCGTTCAGCACATTTCGTAATACCATCATTCTTCCACACAGGAAACAGCAATTTACAGATACCTTTCGCGCTAATATGTGCTAACCCGTGTGCCATAGTCACAATAGCCAGCACATACGCATCAGGCAACATCCATCTTTTCTGTTCCGATAAGTCAGTCCAACAACCATTCGCATCCAACTTTCCCGTACTTTCTTTCCACTTCGTCTTTTCAGTCTCGGTGGCCTCATTCTGAATTGCTTTCACACTCTCGATAGTGTTCTCACACATACTTGATTCTGCAGGCCACCTAACCGAACTCGTCACATACATTCGAGTGCTAAGGTTCCGGGCAGTCTCCTTAGCAGTCTCATCCGCAAACGCATTACCACGACCAACATCATCCATCACTTTACGATGCGCACTACATTTAACAATCGCCACTTGCTTAGGTAACGTAAGTGCATCCAAAAGATCATTTACAAGCTGGCCATGCTGAATCTTCGTACCATGTGACGTAAGGAATCCTCTCTCTCTCCACAGTCGTCCAAAACTATGTGCCACACCAAATGCATACTGGCTATCTGTAAACACATTCACCCGTTTATCTTTAGACAATACACACGCTCTCGTCAAAGCAATTAGCTCAGCAGCCTGAGCCGAATTTTGATTTAATCTTGCACTTTCCACAATCGTTCTCAATGTAACTACAGCATACGCAGTCGTCACATCACCGTTCGGCAACTTGAAACAAGAACCATCCACATACAAAGTACCATCGGGATTTGTCAATGGAGTATCTTTTAGGTCAATGCGACCCTTGGTTTCCTCTTCAGTTTTGAGATAGCAGTCATGTACTGCTTCACCACTTGATTCTGCGTCGATCGGCAGCAATGTTGCTGGATTCAACACATTACATCGTTTTATCCGTATATGACTGGCCAGCAATGTCAACTCATATCCAGACAATCTTGCACTTGTCAGATGTTGAGTTTTCGTTCGGTTCAATAGAGTGTCGACTGCATGCGGAACCATTACCGTGAGCATATTATCCATGACTAGACCTGCAGACTGTCGAATGGACGCCGCAGCTGCCGCTGTTGCCCTTAAGCAACTTGGCAAGGCTCTTGCTACTGGGTCTAAAGTCGAAGAAAAGTAGGCACATGGGCGTTGCTTACCACCAAAAGATTGTGTCAAAACACTCAACGCGCAACCATCCCTCTCGTGAACGTATAGTGTAAACGGCTTACTGTAGTCAGGGGTACCCAACACAGGAGCCGAACACAGCGCATCACGCAATTCAGAAAAACTTTTCTGACATTCTTCAGACCAAGGTACTGGGGATGAAACGTCTTTGCATGTAAGGGCTATCAATGGTTTCGCCAACAATGAAAAATTTGGAATCCATTGTCTGCAGTAGGACGTAATACCTAAGAAGGCACGAACATCTCTTTGGGTTTTTGGCACAGTCATTCGGGAAATCGCTGCAATTCTCTCTGGGGTCAACCTTCTCCCTTCTCTTGACAATAAGTGACCTAGATAGGTAACTTCTTGGCAACAATACTGTAGCTTTGAAGGTGATACCTTGTGGTGCAAGTCATGTAGATAGTGCAATAATGATACTGTAGCCGTTTTGCAAATAGCTTCTGTATCAGCTGCCACTAAAAGATCGTCAACGTATTGGATCAAAGCTGCACCTTTAGGCAATACAAAGGCATCAAGCTGACCTTTAAGTGCTTGGCTGTAGATTGATGGACTCTCACAGTAACCCTGTGGAGCGCGTTTTAGCCTAAAACTGCGACCTCCTAATGAGAATCCGAACAGGTCTCTGCTTTCCTCTGCAATCGGAATGCTAAAGAAAGCATTCTTTAGATCAATCACTGTGAACCAGGAGGCAGATGCCGGAATCATTGTTAATAAAGCCGTAATGTCAGGGACCACAGGAAATTGCGGAACCACTATTTTGTTTACCTCTCTCAAATCTATAACAAAACGATACACAGGAGGTTTAGTTGGGTCAGTTCGTTTTAGAATTGGTAATACAGGGCTATTGCACACGTTTCCACGAGTTTCTTCAACAACACCTTTTCCAATGAGATCATGAACGATTTCTAACAGCGCTCGTTCGCCCTCAAGAGAAATACGATATTGAGGTAAACGCGGTAATCGCGCATTTGGTTTTAATTGAATCACATAGGGTGGAATGTCTAACAGGCCCACGTCATTGGGACCTGTGGCCCATAAGGACGCAGGGAGGGAATTCAATTCCGGTGGGAATTTATCAACCGATAAATACATGGGAGAGATCACTCTCCTTCCCAATGTAAGCTCCACTCCTTCAGGGGAACAATACAATGTTGCATATAATCGTTTCAACAAATCCAGGCCCAAAAGATTTTCACCACAACCTGTAGATAGAATCAGTGGAGCCGTTAGCTCACGAGATCCAATCATAAGAGGCAAAGGGTTAGAGACTGGGTTACTAACAGGGGCGCCAGAGAATCCGACGGAAACATTCGTTAAGCCAGACAAAGGTGCGCCAGGGAGTTTTGAATGCATGATGGAACTTTTCGTCGCACCAGTGTCTAACAGAAAAGGCTCAACTACACCCGATGTAGTCACTGCAACGTAAGGCCCACTCTGATCGACCGGAACTGACACTACTCCCTCTCTTTGTCGTTGGCTGTCCTAGTAGTGGTCATTTACAACAGTCTCGTGGTCTATATAATAATCATCAACATTATACTGTGCAGATCGAACTGACCCCGCATTTCGCTGGTCAAAATAATTATTTGCGTCCGATTGATTTTGATGACGATCAATCTGATTGTGGGATGAACCACGACCTCTACCACGTGGTGCCTGCTGAGGACCACCGCCACGATTTCCTCGTGTCGACACACCATTCAGACGGTCCCGTAAAGCAAGACAATCATATTTTAGGTGTCCCTCTTTCCTACAATATGCGCACTGATTATACCCAAGTGAAGATCTGGGATCAAAGTTGTCAGAGCGCGGCTGTGTTCTATCGAGCTGTGCTCGTGGTCGATACTGCTGTTGTGCATCATTTTGGTTTGATCGTGGAGGGTATGCTTGCTGCAACAAAACCTTCGTTTTGAGTTCTTTCGTTTTCTTTTCTACACGATCACTTTCTTCCTTTTCCCTATTCTCATAATACTGAGCCGTTGCTAATATTTGCGCAGGGGTTGAAACTGCCCACGCACTTTCTGAATTCTTTAATTTGTTGCATAGCTCAGGCAGCAAATTTGACACAAATTTGTCAACGAATAACCGCTGACCTCCCTCAGCGCCCATGTCCTGGCCGCTGTGGTCGACAAACGCTTCCTCAAACCTTGTAAAGAAATCCGAGACACTCTCGTCTTTCTTTTGTTTACAAGCTGATAACTTATCCCAGTTCACCTTCATCGCTGGCATGAGAGTTTTCATGAGCGTAATGATTTTCTGAGGCAAATCCAAGATCAACTGTTCAGGTTTAGCCCCACCAATTTGTAATGCATCAGCTGCTAGCAGTGCAGCCCAATCACCCCCTAATTCAGCTGCGTGATTGGCTTGACGAATTTTAGCCCAAACTGGTTGCGGTACAACATTGCCAAACAACATGTCGATGTCGGCAATATTCATAATAGAAGCTTCTATCAGTTGTGATAACTCCTTATAATAACCAGCCGGATTTTTACGCGGATCGGGTAAGGATTGCTTCACTTGCAAAACTTCCGATCGTTTCCATGGAAGATGTATCCACACCCTTCGAAAATGTGGTAAAACCGCAGGGTTAGCTTGCGGATCTCCAGGCACCCACAGTGGCGGGACTTCTCTCATGGGATACTGACCAGGAACCGCTTTCCAGTTCTCAGTGGTATCATCTAATGACACCCGAGAATGTGCTGTGGGTCTGAATGCTAATAAGCGTTCCACGGCACGTCATACATCGTCTCCTATAATCATACCGTTCGAAAAGTGACTCTGGAGTTCAATTATGTCGGACGGTACATCATCTACATCATTATTGTACCATTCTTCTCTCAAAAAGTTACACATTTCCTCAAATACGAATCTCTGCGTAGGCTCATTAAACTGAGAAAACGTATCAAATACTACACGCGGAGTGTAATTAGCGGGATGTCTTATCCACCTATGTGCCATTGTTACTAACGTCTCTTTCTCCCTACCACTAGGGATCTGACTCCGTCTCTGAGGAGTTTCAGATGCATCAGACGAAAATAACGGACCGGAAAGAGGTGAATAAAGGGTAGCAACAGAGTTAGGAACACGCTTACGAACAGAAGGAGAAAGAAAAACAGGAGCAACAACACTAGAGGTGAAGGAAGGCATAGTAGGAACGGACAAGATAGTCGGAGTAGCAGAAACAACAGTCTGCAAAGGTACAGGTACAGGAGCAGTAGGAACGAGGACAGGTGGTGGAACAAACGTAGGGTTAACAGCGGGCTGGCCCGCAGCCGCTGGAGCAACAAGAGGAACAACAGGAGGAGCTATAGGAGGAGCTACAGGAGCAGTAGCACCCTGTACATAAGGAGGTGGTGATTTCATCAAGTATGATAGCAAGGAATCCTCCTTTAAATCTTCTTCTTTCTTTTCTAGATTATTCGGTAAGACTGGGTAACATTTATCTATTTTCATGTGATGCAATCTAGTAGCGATTTCCATATCTTTTTCTTCTTTGTCTTGTCTACATTCTTTTATAGCTTGCATTATCGGAACAAACTCTTGCTTTTTATCCTTTTTAAGTTGTTTGATTTCTTTCTGTTTGGCCTCTTTACGCCATATCCGAAAGGAATCAAACATAGCTGGCCTAGCTTTCTTTAAAAATAATTTAGCCTCAAGATTATCTAAAATCGAAAGTTCAAAAGTTCCGTGTGGTGGCCATCTAAGGTCACCGTCTTTCTTTGTATAGCGGATCCAGTAATCGTTATAGATTATAGGACCCACCCCATGTCGACTATATAGATCATGTATCGGAGTTCCAACTGGAGGTATCGGACACGAGTCCTCCAACCGGGAATCCATTGCGCAACATTTGAAAATACGAAACAAATCACTATGGCTAGGCATCGTGCACACTAACCTAGTATCAAACTTCAAGGATTACCGAAGCAATAAAACCTCGTGTAAGTCAAAACCCTCGGTTTTTGGCAATTGCAACTGTCAAATAATACTAAGAACCAATACTAAGAACCACAAATGCAATGGAACCATGCAATACAACAAAGCCTTAAGGCTATTACAAAGCTCGGAGAGCTATTACCACAAAGCCTTAAAGGCTAACCACAAAGCTTTCAAAAAGCTAGAACAACCACTAAGGACTGGGAGCGACCCACAAATACTTAACTCAGAACTTCAATGGCGTCACCAGGAAGGCCCGTCTATCGTCTCGCTTGTACATAAGGTCTACGCCGGGCGTCGAAGACAGGTCGACAGTCAGGGCATCGGTCCGTCGCAGCCGTCAGGAGGCGGGAATCTTCGCAGGGAAAAACTTCGGGCCACTTATTTCGACAACAGGATCGATGAAGCGGGGTGCACCTTCCCTCGGAGATTTCACACGAAGTTCCTCACGATCATCAGGCTTTGGACCGGACCGGTACCGCTGAAGTAGCCCCACGTTGGGCGCCAACTGAAGGACTGGACTTTTAACAGTACCAGCGGTGCCAGGGAACAACACCTATAACCTTCATGGGATACCTGTTTCGGCGCACAAACTACAGAGACACGGGACACTTCCTTCGGCGTCAAAGATTCAAGGTTTATTACTGCAGGGAACACAGAAGTCACGACAAGTACAACACGTGCAACTTGGGGAGACTGCTTCAAATTGGTTCTGTGGATCGCTCCTTTTATACAAGTTTAACTCATAGGACAACATGGTACACAAAAGTTTACAACCTGGTTCCCATAATTATCCCCCAGAGGGGTCGCTTTGGTCACTTTGGTACACATAAGGTCCGGAACATAAGTGCGGAAACATTTGGCGGTTCCCAACTGTAAAAACCCATCTTCCCAACATTAGTGAATTCCAATCGGCAGTAAAACAGATCGAAATAGGGACAAAGACAGGTGCAGAGGGAGATGGAGACAGTGGGGAAATCGAAAAGGGTGTAAAAGGGGAGGTATCGGGAAACACGAGATACAGGCATCAAAGGGACGTGCCTAATGAGATGCACGGCTGAGACAATAAACCGGACGGCAAGATGAGCCTCGAGCGGGGCCATCTGCCTTACAGTATCATCCCCCTCATCGTAAAAGATATTTACAAAGTACATGTGTCTTCCACAAATATCCTGAGAGTCCCAGGGTGACGAAGCGGACAGTGTCCGTTCGCTGGCTACTTGAGGGCAAGAGACAAAATGGATGCCGTATCTAAGATGGAACCCGTGGGTACAGATGAAAAACCCACATATCAAATGAACGGTTTAAGTTAGCACAGCGAAACTGCGCACACTTACTAAACTCGTCATTTGCGGTTCTTAGATACCAGACTCGACCATATTCGTGCGAATCAAAAAACATCACTTAAAATTGTCACGGAACCTCAGAGGTCTACTGCATATACTAGTGATTAGAGTTATCTCTATATACATAGGGAAGGGATACGAATGGATATACTCTGAGTCACATAGGAATGATAGAGAGTACAAAGGTCTACTGCATATACTAGTGATTAGAGTTATCTCTATATACATAGGGAAGGGATACCAGTGGATATACTCTAAGAGTCCCATAGGAATGTACGAGAGTACAAAGGTCTACTGCATATACTAGTGATTAGAGTTATCTCTATATACATAGGGAAGGGATACGAATGGATATACTCTAAGAGTCACATAGGAATGACAGAGAGTACAAAGGTCTACGCATATACTAGTGATTAGAGTTATCTCTATATACATAGGGAAGGGATACGAATGGATATACTCTAAGAGTCACAGAGGAATGGAAGAGAGTACAAAGGTCTACACACATACTAGTGATTAGAGTTATCTCTATATACATAGGGAAGGGATACCAGTGGATATACTCTAAGAGTCCCATAGGAATGGTAGAGTACAAAGGTCCACACACATACTAGTGATTAGAGTTATCTCTATATACATAGGGAAGGGATACTAATGGATATACTGTAAGAGTCACAGAGGAATGGAAGAGAGTACAAAGGTCTACGCATATACTAGTGATTAGAGTTATCTCTATATACATAGGGAAGGGATACCAGTGGATATACTCTAAGAGTCACATAGGAATGGCAGAGTACAAAGGTCTACACACATACTAGTGATTAGAGTTATCTCTATATACATAGGGAAGGGATACGAATGGATATACTGTAAGAGTCACAGACGAATGGAAGAGAGTACAAAGGTCTACGTATATACTAGTGATTAGAGTTATTTCTATATACATAGGGAGGGGATACACATGGATATACTCTAAGAGTCACATAGGAATGGTAGAGAGTACAAAGGTCTACGCATATACTAGTGATTAGAGTTATCTCTATATACACAGGGAAGGGATACACATGGATATACTCTAAGAGTCCCATAGGAATGTAAGAGAGTACAAAGGTCTACGCATATACTAGTGATTAGAGTTATCTCTATATACATAGGGAAGGGATACGAATGGATATACTCTAAGAGTCACATAGGAATGGTAGAGAGTACAGAGGTCTACTGCATATACTAGTGATTAGAGTTATCTCTATATACATAGGGAAGGGATACGAATGGATATACTCTGAGTCAGATAGGAATGATAGAGAGTACAAAGGTCTACTGCATATACTAGTGATTAGAGTTATCTCTATATACATAGGGAAGGGATACCAGTGGATATACTCTAAGAGTCACATAGGAATGACAGAGAGTACAAAGGTCTACGCATATACTAGTGATTAGAGTTATCTCTATATACATAGGGAAGGGATACGAATGGATATACTCTAAGAGTCCCATAGGAATGGTAGAGTACAAAGGTCTACACACATACTAGTGATTAGAGTTATCTCTATATACATAGGGAAGGGATACCAGTGGATATACTGTAAGAGTCACAGAGGAATGGAAGAGAGTACAAAGGTCTACGCATATACTAGTGATTAGAGTTATCTCTATATACATAGGGAAGGGATACCAGTGGATATACTCTAAGAGTCACATAGCAATGGCAGAGTACAAAGGTCTACACACATACTAGTGATTAGAGTTATCTCTATATACATAGGGAAGGGATACGAATGGATATACTGTAAGAGTCACAGAGGAATGGAAGAGAGTACAAAGGTCTACGCATATACTAGTGATTAGAGTTATTTCTATATACATAGGGAAGGGATACGAATGGATATACTCTAAGAGTCACATAGGAATGGTAGAGAATGCAAAGGTCTACGCATATACTAGTGATTAGAGTTATCTCTATATACACAGGGAAGGGATACGAATGGATATACTCTAAGAGTCACATAGGAATGGTAGAGAGTACAAAGGTCTACGCATATACTAGTGATTAGAGTTATCTCTATATACATAGGGAAGGGATACGAATGGATATACTCTAAGAGTCACATAGGAATGGTAGAGAGTACAAAGGTCTACTGCATATACTAGTGATTAGAGTTATCTCTATATACATAGGGAATGGATACGAATGGATATACTCTAAGAGTCACATAGGAATGGTAGAGAGTACAAAGGTCTACCGCATATACTAGTGATTAGAGTTATCTCTATATACATAGGGAAGGGATATGACTAGATATACTCTAAGAGTCACATAGGAATGGTAGAGAGTACAAGGTCTACTGCATATACTAGTGATTAGAGTTATCTCTATATACATAGGGAAGGGATATGACTGGATATACTCTAAGAGTCACATAGGAATGGAAGAGAGTACAAAGATCTACGCATATACTAGTGATTAGAGTTATCTCTATATACACAGGGAAGGGATACGAATGGATATACTCTAAGAGTCACATAGGAATGGTAGAGAATACAAAGGTCTACGCATATACTAGTGATTAGAGTTATTTCTATATACATAGGGAAGGGATAAGGATGGATATACTCTAAGAGTCACATAGGAATGGTAGAGAATACAAAGGTCTACGCATATACTAGTGATTAGAGTTATCTCTATATACACAGGGAAGGGATACGAATGGATATACTCTAAGAGTCACATAGGAATGGTAGAGAGTACAAAGGTCTACGCATATACTAGTGATTAGAGTTATCTCTATATACATAGGGAAGGGATACGAATGGATATACTCTAAGAGTCACATAGGAATGCTAGAGAGTACAAAGGTCTACTGCATATACTAGTGATTAGAGTTATCTCTATATACATAGGGAAGGGATACGAATGGATATACTCTAAGAGTCACATAGGAATGTTAGAGAGTACAAAGGTCTACCGCATATACTAGTGATTAGAGTTATCTCTATATACATAGGGAAGGGATATGACTAGATATACTCTAAGAGTCACATAGGAATGGTACAGAGTACAAAGGTCTACTACATATACTAGTGATTAGAGTTATCTCTATATACATAGGGAAGGGATACGAATGGATATACTCTAAGAGTCACATAGGAATGGTAGAGAGTACAAAGGTCTACTGCATATACTAGTGATTAGAGTTATCTCTATATACACAGGGAAGGGATACGAATGGATATACTCTAAGAGTCACATAGGAATGGTAGAGAGTACAAAGGTCTACGCATATACTAGTGATTAGAGTTATCTCTATATACATAGGGAAGGAATATGACTGGATATACTCTGAGTCACATAGGAATAGTAGAGACTGCAAAGGTCTACGCATATACTAGTGATTAGAGTTATCACTATATACATAGGGAAGAGATACAAATGGATATACTCTAAGAGTCACATATGAATGGTAGAGAGTACAAAGGTCTACTGCATATACTAGTGATTAGAGTTACCTCTATATACATAGGAGAGGGATACGAATGGATATACTCTAAGAGTTACATAGGAATGGTAGAGAGTACAAAGGTCTACGCATATACTAGTGATTAGAGTTATTTCTATATACATAGGGAGGGGATACACATGGATATACTCTAAGAGTCACATAGGAATGGTAGAGAGTACAAAGGTCTACGCATATACTAGTGATTAGAGTTATCTCTATATACACAGGGAAGGGATACACATGGATATACTCTAAGAGTCCCATAGGAATGTAAGAGAGTACAAAGGTCTACGCATATACTAGTGATTAGAGTTATCTCTATATACATAGGGAAGGGATACGAATGGATATACTCTAAGAGTCACATAGGAATGGTAGAGAGTACAGAGGTCTACTGCATATACTAGTGATTAGAGTTATCTCTGTATACATAGGGAAGGGATATGACTGGATATACTCTAAGAGTCACATAGGAATGGTAGAGAGTACAAAGGTCTACGCATATACTAGTGATTAGAGTTATCTCTATATACACAGGGAAGGGACACAAATGGATATACTCTAAGAGTCACATAGGAATGGGAGAGAGTACAAAGGTCTACCGCATATACTAGTGATTAGAGTTATCTCTATATACATAGGGAAGTGATACGAATGGATATACTCTAAGAGTCACATAGGAATGGCAGAGAGTACAAAGGTCTACTGCATATACTAGTGATTAGAGTTATCTCTATATACATAGGGAAGGGATACGGATGGATATACTCTAAGAGTCACATAGGAATGGGAGAGAGTACAAAGGTCTACTGCATATACCAGTGATTAGAGTTATCTCTATATACATAGGGAAGGGATACGGATGGATATACTCAAAGAGTCACATAGGAATGGTAGAGAGTACAAAGGTCTACTGCATATACTAGTGATTAGAGTTATCTCTATATACATAGGGAAGGGATACGGATGGATATACTCTAAGAGTCACATAGGAATGGTAGAGAGTACAAAGGTCTACTGCATATACTAGTGATTAGAGTTATCTCTATATACATAGGGAAGGGATACGAATGGATATACTCTAAGGGTCACATAGGAATGGCAGAGAGTACAAAGGGCTACGGCATATACTAGTGATTAGAGTTATCTCTATGTACATAGGGAAGGGATACGAATGGATATACTCTAAGAGTCACATAGGAATGGGAGAGAGTACAAAGGTCTACCACATATACTAGTGATTAGAGTTATCTCTATATACATAGGGAAGGGATATGACTGGATATATTCTAAGAGTCACATAGGAATGGGAGAGAGTACAAAGGTCTACTGCATATACTAGTGATTAGAGTTATCTCTATATACATAGGGAAGGGATACGAATGGATATACTCTAAGAGTCACATAATACATAAGGAAGGGATACAAATGGATATACTCTAAGAGTCACATGGGAATGGTAGAGAGCACAGCAGACTACTGCATATACTAGTGATTAGAGTTATCTCTATATACATAGGGAAGGGATATGACTGGATATACTCTAAGAGTCGCATAGTAATGGCAGAGAGCACAAAGGTCTACTGCATATACTAGTGATTAGAGTTATCTCTATATACATAGGGAAGGGATACGACTGGATATACTCTAAGAGTCACATAGGAATGGTAGAGAGTACAAAGGTCTACTGCATATACCAGTGATGAGAGTTACCTCTATATACATAGGGAAGGGATACGAATGGATATACTCTAAGAGTCACATAGGAATGGTGGAGAGTACAATGGTCTACTGCATATACTAGTGCTTAGAGTTATCTCTATATACATCGGGAAGGGATACGAATGGATATACTCTAAGAGTCACATAGTAATGGCAGAGAGCACAAAGGTCTACTGCATATACTAGTGATTACAGTTATCTCTATATACATAGGGAAGGGATACGAATGGATATACTCTAAGAGTCACATAGGAATGGTGGAGAGTACAAAGGTCTACTGCATATACTAGTGCTTAGACTTATCTCTATATACATAGGGAAGGGATACGACTGGATATACTCTAAGAGTCACATAGGAATGGTAGAGTACAAAGGTCTACGCATATACCAGTGATTAGAGTTATCTCTATATACATAGGGAAGGGATACGGATGGATATACTCTAAGAGTCACATAGGAATGGTAGAGAGTACAAAGGTCTACTGCATATACCAGTGATGAGAGTTACCTCTATATACATCGGGAAGGGATACGAATGGATATACTCTAAGAGTCACATAGGAATGGCAGAGAGTACAAAGGACTACTGCTTATACTAGTGATTAGAGTTATCTCTATATACATCGGGAAGGGATAAGAATGGATATACTCTAAGAGTCACATAGGAATGGTAGAGAGTACAAAGGTCTACTGCATATACTAGTGATTAGAGTTATCTCTATATACATAGGGAAGGGATACGAATGGATATACTCTAAGAGTCACATAGGAATGGTAGAGTACAAAGGTCTACGCATATACCTGTGATTAGAGTTATCTCTATATACATAGGGAAGGGATATGACTGGATATACTCTAAGAGTCGCATAGTAATGGCAGAGAGCACAAAGGTCTACTGCATATACTAGTGATTAGAGTTATCTCTATATACATAGGGAAGGGATACGACTGGATATATTCTAAGAGTCACATAGGAATGGTAGAGAGTACAAAGGTCTACTGCATATACTAGTGATTAGAGTTACCTCTATATACATAGGAGAGGGATACGAATGGATATACTCTAAGAGTTACATAGGAATGGTAGAGAGTACAAAGGTCTACGCATATACTAGTGATTAGAGTTATTTCTATATACATAGGGAGGGGATACACATGGATATACTCTAAGAGTCACATAGGAATGGTAGAGAGTACAAAGGTCTACGCATATACTAGTGATTAGAGTTATCTCTATATACACAGGGAAGGGATACACATGGATATACTCTAAGAGTCCCATAGGAATGTAAGAGAGTACAAAGGTCTACGCATATACTAGTGATTAGAGTTATCTCTATATACATAGGGAAGGGATACGAATGGATATACTCTAAGAGTCACATAGGAATGGTAGAGAGTACAGAGGTCTACTGCATATACTAGTGATTAGAGTTATCTCTGTATACATAGGGAAGGGATATGACTGGATATACTCTAAGAGTCACATAGGAATGGTAGAGAGTACAAAGGTCTACGCATATACTAGTGATTAGAGTTATCTCTATATACACAGGGAAGGGACACAAATGGATATACTCTAAGAGTCACATAGGAATGGGAGAGAGTACAAAGGTCTACCGCATATACTAGTGATTAGAGTTATCTCTATATACATAGGGAAGTGATACGAATGGATATACTCTAAGAGTCACATAGGAATGGCAGAGAGTACAAAGGTCTACTGCATATACTAGTGATTAGAGTTATCTCTATATACATAGGGAAGGGATACGGATGGATATACTCTAAGAGTCACATAGGAATGGGAGAGAGTACAAAGGTCTACTGCATATACCAGTGATTAGAGTTATCTCTATATACATAGGGAAGGGATACGGATGGATATACTCAAAGAGTCACATAGGAATGGTAGAGAGTACAAAGGTCTACTGCATATACTAGTGATTAGAGTTATCTCTATATACATAGGGAAGGGATACGGATGGATATACTCTAAGAGTCACATAGGAATGGTAGAGAGTACAAAGGTCTACTGCATATACTAGTGATTAGAGTTATCTCTATATACATAGGGAAGGGATACGAATGGATATACTCTAAGGGTCACATAGGAATGGCAGAGAGTACAAAGGGCTACGGCATATACTAGTGATTAGAGTTATCTCTATGTACATAGGGAAGGGATACGAATGGATATACTCTAAGAGTCACATAGGAATGGGAGAGAGTACAAAGGTCTACCACATATACTAGTGATTAGAGTTATCTCTATATACATAGGGAAGGGATACGACTGGATATATTCTAAGAGTCACATAGGAATGGGAGAGAGTACAAAGGTCTACTGCATATACTAGTGATTAGAGTTATCTCTATATACATAGGGAAGGGATACGAATGGATATACTCTAAGAGTCACATAATACATAAGGAAGGGATACAAATGGATATACTCTAAGAGTCACATGGGAATGGTAGAGAGCACAGCAGACTACTGCATATACTAGTGATTAGAGTTATCTCTATATACATAGGGAAGGGATATGACTGGATATACTCTAAGAGTCGCATAGTAATGGCAGAGAGCACAAAGGTCTACTGCATATACTAGTGATTAGAGTTATCTCTATATACATAGGGAAGGGATACGACTGGATATACTCTAAGAGTCACATAGGAATGGTAGAGAGTACAAAGGTCTACTGCATATACCAGTGATGAGAGTTACCTCTATATACATAGGGAAGGGATACGAATGGATATACTCTAAGAGTCACATAGGAATGGTGGAGAGTACAAAGGTCTACTGCATATACTAGTGCTTAGAGTTATCTCTATATACATCGGGAAGGGATACGAATGGATATACTCTAAGAGTCACATAGTAATGGCAGAGAGCACAAAGGTCTACTGCATATACTAGTGATTACAGTTATCTCTATATACATAGGGAAGGGATACGAATGGATATACTCTAAGAGTCACATAGGAATGGTGGAGAGTACAAAGGTCTACTGCATATACTAGTGCTTAGACTTATCTCTATATACATAGGGAAGGGATACGACTGGATATACTCTAAGAGTCACATAGGAATGGTAGAGTACAAAGGTCTACGCATATACCAGTGATTAGAGTTATCTCTATATACATAGGGAAGGGATACGGATGGATATACTCTAAGAGTCACATAGGAATGGTAGAGAGTACAAAGGTCTACTGCATATACCAGTGATGAGAGTTACCTCTATATACATCGGGAAGGGATACGAATGGATATACTCTAAGAGTCACATAGGAATGGCAGAGAGTACAAAGGACTACTGCTTATACTAGTGATTAGAGTTATCTCTATATACATCGGGAAGGGATAAGAATGGATATACTCTAAGAGTCACATAGGAATGGTAGAGAGTACAAAGGTCTACTGCATATACTAGTGATTAGAGTTATCTCTATATACATAGGGAAGGGATACGAATGGATATACTCTAAGAGTCACATAGGAATGGTAGAGTACAAAGGTCTACGCATATACCTGTGATTAGAGTTATCTCTATATACATAGGGAAGGGATATGACTGGATATACTCTAAGAGTCGCATAGTAATGGCAGAGAGCACAAAGGTCTACTGCATATACTAGTGATTAGAGTTATCTCTATATACATAGGGAAGGGATACGACTGGATATATTCTAAGAGTCACATAGGAATGGTAGAGAGTACAAAGGTCTACTGCATATACTAGTGATTAGAGTTACCTCTATATACATAGGAGAGGGATACGAATGGATATACTCTAAGAGTTACATAGGAATGGTAGAGAGTACAAAGGTCTACGCATATACTAGTGATTAGAGTTATTTCTATATACATAGGGAGGGGATACACATGGATATACTCTAAGAGTCACATAGGAATGGTAGAGAGTACAAAGGTCTACGCATATACTAGTGATTAGAGTTATCTCTATATACACAGGGAAGGGATACACATGGATATACTCTAAGAGTCCCATAGGAATGTAAGAGAGTACAAAGGTCTACGCATATACTAGTGATTAGAGTTATCTCTATATACATAGGGAAGGGATACGAATGGATATACTCTAAGAGTCACATAGGAATGGTAGAGAGTACAGAGGTCTACTGCATATACTAGTGATTAGAGTTATCTCTGTATACATAGGGAAGGGATATGACTGGATATACTCTAAGAGTCACATAGGAATGGTAGAGAGTACAAAGGTCTACGCATATACTAGTGATTAGAGTTATCTCTATATACACAGGGAAGGGACACAAATGGATATACTCTAAGAGTCACATAGGAATGGGAGAGAGTACAAAGGTCTACCGCATATACTAGTGATTAGAGTTATCTCTATATACATAGGGAAGTGATACGAATGGATATACTCTAAGAGTCACATAGGAATGGCAGAGAGTACAAAGGTCTACTGCATATACTAGTGATTAGAGTTATCTCTATATACATAGGGAAGGGATACGGATGGATATACTCTAAGAGTCACATAGGAATGGGAGAGAGTACAAAGGTCTACTGCATATACCAGTGATTAGAGTTATCTCTATATACATAGGGAAGGGATACGGATGGATATACTCAAAGAGTCACATAGGAATGGTAGAGAGTACAAAGGTCTACTGCATATACTAGTGATTAGAGTTATCTCTATATACATAGGGAAGGGATACGGATGGATATACTCTAAGAGTCACATAGGAATGGTAGAGAGTACAAAGGTCTACTGCATATACTAGTGATTAGAGTTATCTCTATATACATAGGGAAGGGATACGAATGGATATACTCTAAGGGTCACATAGGAATGGCAGAGAGTACAAAGGGCTACGGCATATACTAGTGATTAGAGTTATCTCTATGTACATAGGGAAGGGATACGAATGGATATACTCTAAGAGTCACATAGGAATGGGAGAGAGTACAAAGGTCTACCACATATACTAGTGATTAGAGTTATCTCTATATACATAGGGAAGGGATACGACTGGATATATTCTAAGAGTCACATAGGAATGGGAGAGAGTACAAAGGTCTACTGCATATACTAGTGATTAGAGTTATCTCTATATACATAGGGAAGGGATACGAATGGATATACTCTAAGAGTCACATAATACATAAGGAAGGGATACAAATGGATATACTCTAAGAGTCACATGGGAATGGTAGAGAGCACAGCAGACTACTGCATATACTAGTGATTAGAGTTATCTCTATATACATAGGGAAGGGATATGACTGGATATACTCTAAGAGTCGCATAGTAATGGCAGAGAGCACAAAGGTCTACTGCATATACTAGTGATTAGAGTTATCTCTATATACATAGGGAAGGGATACGACTGGATATACTCTAAGAGTCACATAGGAATGGTAGAGAGTACAAAGGTCTACTGCATATACCAGTGATGAGAGTTACCTCTATATACATAGGGAAGGGATACGAATGGATATACTCTAAGAGTCACATAGGAATGGTGGAGAGTACAAAGGTCTACTGCATATACTAGTGCTTAGAGTTATCTCTATATACATCGGGAAGGGATACGAATGGATATACTCTAAGAGTCACATAGTAATGGCAGAGAGCACAAAGGTCTACTGCATATACTAGTGATTACAGTTATCTCTATATACATAGGGAAGGGATACGAATGGATATACTCTAAGAGTCACATAGGAATGGTGGAGAGTACAAAGGTCTACTGCATATACTAGTGCTTAGACTTATCTCTATATACATAGGGAAGGGATACGACTGGATATACTCTAAGAGTCACATAGGAATGGTAGAGTACAAAGGTCTACGCATATACCAGTGATTAGAGTTATCTCTATATACATAGGGAAGGGATACGGATGGATATACTCTAAGAGTCACATAGGAATGGTAGAGAGTACAAAGGTCTACTGCATATACCAGTGATGAGAGTTACCTCTATATACATCGGGAAGGGATACGAATGGATATACTCTAAGAGTCACATAGGAATGGCAGAGAGTACAAAGGACTACTGCTTATACTAGTGATTAGAGTTATCTCTATATACATCGGGAAGGGATAAGAATGGATATACTCTAAGAGTCACATAGTAATGGCAGAGAGCACAAAGGTCTACTGCATATACTAGTGATTACAGTTATCTCTATATACATAGGGAAGGGATACGAATGGATATACTCTAAGAGTCACATAGGAATGGTAGAGTACAAAGGTCTACGCATATACCTGTGATTAGAGTTATCTCTATATACATAGGGAAGGGATATGACTGGATATACTCTAAGAGTCGCATAGTAATGGCAGAGAGCACAAAGGTCTACTGCATATACTAGTGATTAGAGTTATCTCTATATACATAGGGAAGGGATACGACTGGATATATTCTAAGAGTCACATAGGAATGGTAGAGAGTACAAAGGTCTACTGCATATACCAGTGATGAGAGTTACCTCTATATACATCGGGAAGGGATACGAATGGATATACTCTAAGAGTCACATAGGAATGGCAGAGAGTACAAAGGTCTACTGCTTATACTAGTGATTAGAGTTATCTCTATATACATCGGGAAGGGATAAGAATGGATATACTCTAAGAGTCACATAGGAATGGTAGAGAGTACAAAGGTCTACGCATATACTAGTGATTAGAGTTATCTCTATATACATAGGGAAGGGATACGGATGGATATACTGTAAGAGACGCATAGGAATGGGAGAAAGTACAAAGGTCTACTGCATATACTAGTGATTAGAGTTATCTCTATATACATAGGGAAGGGATACGACTGGATATATTCTAAGAGTCACATAGGAATGGGAGAGAGTACAAAGGTCTACTGCATATACTAGTGATTAGAGTTATCTCTATATACATAGGGAAGGGATACGAATGGATATACTCTAAGAGTCACATAATACATAAGGAAGGGATACAAATGGATATACTCTAAGAGTCACATGGGAATGGTAGAGAGCACAGCAGACTACTGCATATACTAGTGATTAGAGTTATCTCTATATACATAGGGAAGGGATACGAATGGATATACTCTAAGAGTCACATAGGAATGGTAGAGAGCACAAAGGTCTACTGCATATACTAGTGATTAGAGTTATCTCTGTATACATAGGGAAGGGATATGACTGGATATACTCTAAGAGTCGCATAGTAATGGCAGAGAGCACAAAGGTCTACTGCATATACTAGTGATTAGAGTTATCTCTATATACATAGGGAAGGGATACGACTGGATATACTCTAAGAGTCACATAGGAATGGTAGAGAGTACAAAGGTCTACGCATATACCAGTGATGAGAGTTACCTCTATATACATAGGGAAGGGATACGAATGGATATACTCTAAGAGTCACATAGTAATGACAGAGAGTACAAAGGTCTACCGCATATACTAGTGATTACAGTTATCTCTATATACATAGGGAAGGGATACGAATGGATATACTCTAAGAGTCACATAGGAATGGTGGAGAGTACAAAGGTCTACTGCATATGCTAGTGATTAGAGTTATCTCTATATACATAGGGAAGGGATATGACTGGATATACTCTAAGAGTCGCATAGTAATGGCAGAGAGCACAAAGGTCTACTGCATATACTAGTGATTAGAGTTATCTCTATATACATAGGGAAGGGATACGACTGGATATACTCTAAGAGTCACATAGGAATGGTAGAGTACAAAGGTCTACGCATATACCAGTGATTAGAGTTATCTCTATATACATAGGGAAGGGATACGGATGGATATACTCTAAGAGTCACATAGGAATGGTAGAGAGTACAAAGGTCTACTGCATATACCAGTGATGAGAGTTACCTCTATATACATCGGGAAGGGATACAAATGGATATACTCTAAGAGTCACATAGGAATGGCAGAGAGTACAAAGGTCTACTGCTTATACTAGTGATTAGAGTTATCTCTATATACATCGGGAAGGGATAAGAATGGATATACTCTAAGAGTCACATAGGAATGGTAGAGAGTACAAAGGTCTACTGCATATACTAGTGATTACAGTTATCTCTACATACATAGGGAAGGGATACGAATGGATATACTCTAAGAGTCACATAGGAATGGTAGAGAGTACAAAGGTCTACTGCATATACCAGTGATGAGAGTTACCTCTATATACATCGGGAAGGGATACGAATGGATATACTCTAAGAGTTACATAGGAATGGCAGAGAGTACAAAGGTCTACTGCTTATACTAGTGATTAGAGTTATCTCTATATACATCGGGAAGGGATAAGGATGGATATACTCTAAGAGTCACATAGGAATGGGAGAGAGTACAAAGGTCTACCACATATACTAGTGATTAGAGTTATCTCTATATACATAGGGAAGGGATACGGATGGATATACTGTAAGAGACGCATAGGAATGTGTAGGAGAGTAGGGTCTGCAATCCTATGATCACCCAGATTTTTGCTTTTTGCTGCACTGGTTTACGACTTTCCCTGGCTGTGGGCCTGCTAATCAGACCCACAGCCTAGCTGTTCTCTCTATCCAAATTGTACTCAGGTACTGAATTGGCACTGGGCCCTCTCCAAGTCCCTGTACCCAGGGCTGAGGTGTACCCAGAAGTCTTCCAGGGGCTGAAGCATGTATTATGCCACCCCTGGGCTGACTAACTAAACTGACACAACTGGCTGCACGACAGCTGGGGCAAGGTGGTGTACTCACCCTTTGCTTTAGATATAGTATACCTATATCTAACCCTAAAATGGACACACAGATCTCCTATCAGTCACTCCTATGGCAGGCCTTAACAATCCTGAAGGCAGAGTGCTTGGAATCGTGTGAGATGGTGCTCTGGCATGAGCTGAGCCTGTCTGCGGCTTTCGGGATCCATCCCTTAGCCGTTTCCATGATATCGCATACCATATACTCTTAAGTGCATTATAATCCTCGCGGTTATATGCCAACTCTGGTATCGCTTTATCAAAACATGTCGAGTAAGGTGTCATACGAATTGGAATACTAACCCCTCGCCAATTCTGGCGACGGGGTTAGCATTCCACCCTTCTAGAGGGACACGACATGTATGTAACCCCTAACCCCGGTTAAAGTCAGACAGAGCCTTAGCATCCACAAAATGGATGCTGCCACTGAGACACAAGTCTGCCCTCCTGCTGCTGGGAGTCCTCCCAGAGCAGGAGATAAGGACAAAGGGTTTCCTGCCAGGGGCGGTGCCAGCACCGTCCCAGACAGGATTTTGTGTATTGTAGGTAGGCAGGGCTTCGGAGGAAGTTGACTGCACGTGGCACCCCGGTGCTCACTGTGCATAGGCTGGCTTGAACCAGTTCCAGGGACACTCCAGACCCTGTGCTGGGGAAAAGCCCGCCAAGGAAGTGGGTGTAACCACCCCCCTCCTGGTCCCACCCCTAGGGCAGGACTTAGTCGCGTGCCAGCCCCCTTTTCCCAGATAAAGGTAGGAGCAGGCCCCCTTCCAAATTAGATCATCTTTGAATCCTGAAACTACTTTCTACGAAAGGAACTCAAGACTTCTTCCTAAGATTTCTCCCTTGTGGCTAAGGAGTAGTCACCCTGCATCCGCAGGCACCATCTTAAGAACACTGCGGTCTGCTGCAAGTCCTTCCTCCGGAATCCGACTGCCCAGCTCGACGAGAACCGGCTTCCCTGGCACCTCTGACCTCTACCCACATCTACAGCCCAGCTGAGAACCGTGGGTGCGACGAGACCTCGAGGGACCGGCCATCTTCAAGACTGCACGACTTCTGCACAGCAAGCCCGCCGAGTAATTTCCTGGTGAGTGCTTTGGGGTCCGAGAAGCCCCGACCCTGAGCAGCTCCAGCACCGAAGTACAGCCTCCCAGCATCTCCACGATCTGCGTGGGGCCCTTCTGCTTGTTGCTGCTCACCGCGTTGTTTGGCTACTAGCCCGCTGGCTTGTGGCCTTCTGAACGACGCCCGACGACATCACTGCTGCTGGTCTGGTTGCTCCAGACTGGCCCTTGCTCCCTTCCCGAAGAGAAGCACCCCGGACCCTCCTGGTCCACTCCAGACGCCATTTTGAGCCCACCGCGTGGGCTTGAATTAGCCAAGGCTTGTTGCCCAATCCTGGGTAACTTCGACGCCGACAGCTTCATCCATCGTGGGACAGCTGGCCTCTCCATCCTGGTCGCCGACAACGCCTCCTGGTCCGTGAGATCTGCAGAGCCAGCGTCGCCCACTCACCTAGTCGAGGTGACTGCCATCCGGTGCCCTCCTGGTGCCCACTGACTACTGGCTAGTAGTCACGAACTTGGTCCCCTCTGCTTTCAGGTGTCATCCATCTTCCAGATCCAGGCTTGGATCAACTCGAACTATCTTCACTGGTCGCCTGCCAGCATCTTTCTTTCAGGCTCCTGGTCCGGCAGCGAGGATTCCCGACGTCTTTTCAGACCTATGCAGCTGCAGCCCCTCGGCTAGGTAACTTCGGTATTTCGGTGCCCCAGCATAGCCTCACTATCCAAGGGTCAGGATCCACTGTCGTTTTCTCCCTACCAGGTCGGGTTCGCCCGTGAACACTAACTTTAGCGTTACTAGCTTCCATAGACTTTGTCCCGCATCCCGCGTGAGAGTGCACACTCTGCACCCCTCGGGCATTTGTATATACCGTGCTAACTTAAGTATTTTCGTAAGAGTTTTGTTGTGTGCTTAGCACCCTGTCCTCATAAAGAGTACAGGGTTGTTGTGATTCTAATAAATATATTGTTTATTTTCATAACACTTGTGTGGTGTCCTTTCACTGGGTGTTCAAGGGGTAATGTGATGGTAAAACAGCTGGCTTAACACGCCCTCTAGAGTCTTAGCCTTAGACTGCTCGTATCCATGCTACTAGGATAGCTGGTCTATAAGGTTGACTTACAACCAATCATCAATAAGGGTTGTTTGGACTGATATATAGTGATCACTAGAATAGTGAACACTGCACATCAGGCCAACTTCTCACATTGGTGAGCAGCGGTTGGGATTTGAGCTTGCTGTTGTTTTACCACACATATCCTAAGAATATCTTGTGAAAGATCACATAAGTACTAAAGGTACATATAACTTAGCTTAGAATACTCTGAGTTCTACTGAACCAGCTGTTGTAGCTCCTAGGGCCTAGCACACCCTAAACTACAACTCTAGCAAGGGATCAGTAGGCAAACACATAGTGTAGGTAAGTGCACCACTTACACCTCACTAGAAAAGCATGTCTACCCAGGGAGAATCTACTGAGACTCCCCTGGTCAGTGTTGACCCTCCACAGGTCACTTCAAGATATGCAGCTCTCAGTTTTCAGGAGATGAGACAAGTCTGTACCTCCAGGAAACTGAAGCAGGGGTCTAACCCCACCATTCCCTTTCTGATAGGTCTCTTAGAGACATATGATGCCAGAAAGATTTCTCAGTTACATGAGAATATGCCAGCCTTAGAGGGAACCTCTGGGGATCCAGACCTCCCCAACACTGCTACTGCAGTTTAGGAGGAGGATCAAGAGGAACTCTCTGGGGATGAGGTAGACAAAGGTCTTGAGGTAGTCAGAAGGCTAACCAGGGCCAACTTAGACTTACTTGGGCTAGGATCTGGGGGCCCCCCAGTACTAACCCGAAGTGGGCCTAACCTTGGAGTTAGGAGAGATAGATCTCTTTCTAGGGACTCCAATAGATCTCTGCACTCTAATGCCTCTTCCCAGAGGAGGAGAAACTCTCCACAGAGGAGAGTGACTTCCCCTCAGAGAATAGAGCATGAACCTAGAATGAGACAGGCTGCTCTGAGGATTGAAAGGGAAGAACTTGCCCTGGCCAAAGAAAAGCTTGCTTTTGCTAGAGAGCAGCAGATGAGTGGGCTAGCTCCCACTGGTGGCAGCAATCTCCCAAGAGATAGAGAGAAGGGTTTAGATACTAAACACCTGACTAAGATAGTGCCCCCCTTCAAGCAAGGGGATGATATCCAGAAATGGATGGCTGCTCTGGAGAGGGCCTGCACTGTGCAGTGCATTCCCCAGAGTCAGTGGGCAGCTATACTGTGGCTCTCCTTTGATGGTAAAGGTAGAGATAAGCTCCTCACTACAAGAGTGGAGGATGCTAACAATTACCAGGTCCTGAAGAATACACTGGTTGATGGGTTTGGTTTAACCACTGAGCAGTACAGGTTGCTGTTCAGAGACACCCAGAAAACTCAGTCTCAGGACTGGTCTGACTTTGTGGATAGTGCCACTAAGGCTTTGGAGGGCTGGTTGCTGGGTAGCAAGGTTACAGATTACACAGGATTGTATAATCTTATGATGAGAGAACAAATTTTAAACAATTGTCAGAACCAGTTGTTGCACCAGCACCTTGTTGATTCAGATCTGACCTCTCCCCAAGAATTGGGAAAGAAGGCAGACAAATGGGTCAGGACAAGGATCAAGCAGAACCAGAACCAGGGTGGTCAGAAGAAAGCAGACCAGAAGGGTAATGCAAAGAGTGAACAAAACGACCAGAAGTCTTCACCAGGTCCCCAACAAACCAAAGAGGGTGGGGGTCAGGCTTCCCAGAAGAAGAAGACTCAAGAAGGCCAGTCAAAAAGGTGGTGCCAGTACTGCAAAAGTAAATCTCACTGGTTTAGTGAGTGCACCAAAAGAGGAGGACAAACTCCTGCCACTACAGCCCCTAAGGCAACTGCACCCCCTAGTACAGTCAGTAGTGGTAGTATACCTCCCAAGGCATTAGTTGGGTTAACCTTGGGAACTGAGGGGTCTGACAACTTAGTTGGCACACTCACTCAGGCTGTCCTTGTCTGTACAGGGGATATGGATATATCCCCTGAGATAAGTCCCAATACTTTGGGCAAATACAGGCAGACGCCTTTGATTAATGGCAAAATGGCTTAGGCCTATAGGGACACTTGTGCCAGTGTCACCATGGTGACACCTAACTTTGTGGACCCTGGACAGATCATGCCAGGTACTGATTTCCTGGTGACCAATGCCAGCAATGTCACTACTAGTCATAGTGTGGCAATTGTGGCTTTCTCCTGGGGTGGAGTGAAGGGACAAAAGAAAGTTGTAGTCAGTTCAGACCTCCCAGTTGATTGTTTGTTGGGCAATGATTTGGAGTCATCACAATGGTCAGAAGTGGAGCAGAGGACTCACATGGAAATGTTAGGCTTGCCAGCACATGTGCTTGCTGTGACTAGGTCACAGGCCAGAAAATGCCCCACTGAACAGGTGCTGGATCCTGAAATTATGGACCAGACACCTTCCAAGAAGAAGAGCAGTAAGGGTAAGGCTTTGCCTTCCCCCTTGCCCCAGGTTGAGGATCAAGTCTCTGAGGAGGCTGATCTGAGAGAACTGAGGGAAACTGAGCCTAAAGAGCTTGAACTTGATCAAGTTGAGTTTCTGGGCTCAGGGGGACCCTCCAGAGCAGACCTGGGGAAGGCACAGTTAGACTGCCCTTCCCTTGAACCCCTCAGACAGCAGGCTGCTGCTGAGGCTGCAGGGAATGCCACAGGTGCCCACAGGGTATACTGGGAAGATGGACTCCTGTACTCTGAGTCAAGAGACCCCAAGCCTGGTGCAACCAGGAGGCTGGTCATCCCCTTGTCTCTGAGAGGTTTCCTTCTCACCTTGGCCCATGAGATTCCCCTTGCAGGTCATTTAGGTCAGACAAAGACTTGGGACAGGCTTGTCTCACACTTTCACTGGCCCCATATGAATGAGAATACCAAGGAGTTTTGTCGCTCCTGTGTCACTTGCCAAGCCAGTGGTAAGTCAGGTGGCACAACAAAGGCCCCCCTCATACCACTACCTGTGGTGGGGGTTCCCTTTGAAAGAGTGGGGATTGACATTGTTGGTCCAATGGAACCCCAGACAGCATCAGGGCACAAGTTTATACTGGTGGTAGTGGATCATGCCACCAGGTATCCTGAAGCTATTCCACTTAGGACCACTACAGCACCTGTAGTGGCAAGGGCCCTAGTTGGAGTGTTCTCCAGAGTGGGCTTCCCTAAGGAGGTTGTTTCTGACAGAGGTACAAACTTCATGTCAGGATATCTGACTGCAATGTGGAAGGAGTGTGGTGTGAACTACAAGTTCACCACACCCTACCACCCACAATGCAATGGGCTTGTTGAGAGATTCAACAGGACCCTCAAAGGGATGATTCATGGGCTACCTGAAACTCTTAGGAGAAGATGGGATGTCCTGATCCCCTGCCTCTTGTTTGCTTACAGAGAGGTCCCACAGAAGGGGGTTGGCTACAGCCCTTTTGAGCTTCTGTATGGGCATCCTGTAAGAGGACCCCTGTGTTTGGTGAAGGAAGGATGGGAGAGCCCTCTCAAAAAGCCTGCAACCAACATAGTGGACTATGTACTTGGTCTCCGCTCCAGGATGGCTGAGTATATGGAAAAGGCATCTAAAAACCTTGAGGCCAGCCAAGAACTTCAAAAAGCTTGGCATGACCAAAAGGCTGTTCTGACTGTGTACCAGCCAGGACAGAAGGTGTGGGTGCTGGAGCCAGTGGCCCCAGCAGCTCTGAAAGACAAATGGTCTGGGCCCCACACCATCATTGAGCAAAAGGGAGAGGTTACCTACTTGGTGGACCTTGGAACTCCCAGGAGCCCTCTCAGAGTGCTCCATGTTAACAGGCTCCAGGCATATGTTGACAGGAAGGACATGAGCTTGCTCATGGCCACAGATGAGGGACAGGAGGAAGAGAGTGACCCTCTCCCAGACCTGCTCACTCAGAATCCTGATGATGGATCAGTTGATGGTGTTGTCTTTTGTGGCAGCCTCACTGAACATCAGCAACAGGATTGCAGGCAAGTCCTGCAATCCTTAAGACATATGTTCTCTCTGACACCCAGCCAAACTGATTGGTGTACCCATGATGTTGACACTGGAGACAGTCTGCCTGTCAAGAGTAAAATCTACAGACAGCCTGATCATGTTAGAGACTGCATCAAAACTGAAGTGCAGAAAATGTTGGAGCTGGGAGTCATTGAGCCCTCAGATAGCCCTTGGGCTAGCCCAGTAGTTCTAGTGCCAAAGCCTCACACCCAGGGTGGTAAGAAAGAGATGAGGTTTTGCGTAGACTACAGAGGCCTCAATGCAGTCACTAAGACTGATGCCCACCCAATACCAAGAGCAGATGAACTTATAGATAAATTGGCTTCTGCCAACTTCTTAAGTACATTTGATTTGACAGCTGGGTATTGGCAAATCAGGTTAGCTGAGGAGGCCAAACCCAAGACAGCATTTTCTACCCCTGGAGGGCATTATCAGTTTGTGGTAATGCCCTTTGGACTGAAAAATGCACCTGCCACCTTCCAAAGGTTGGTGAATCAAGTCCTCACTGGGCTGGATGACTTCTGTGCAGCGTATATAGATGATATTGCTGTCTTTAGCTCCACCTGGGAGGATCACCTGGTCCACCTGAGGAAAGTGTTAGAGGCTCTGCAAAAGGCAGGCCTCACTATCAAGGCCACAAAGTGCCAGATAGGGCAGACACAGGTTGTATACCTGGGCCACCTTGTAGGTGGAGGCCAGGTTCAGCCACTGGAGAGTAAGATACAGGCCATCAAGGACTGGACTCCTCCAATCACCCAGACTCAGGTTCGAGCTTTCTTGGGCCTGACTGGGTACTATAGGAAGTTTGTCAGAAATTATGGGTCCATAGTGACCCCTCTTAATGACCTGACAAGCAAAAAGATGCCAAAGAAAGTTCAGTGGACAGCAAGCTGTCAGAAAGCATTCAATGACCTAAAGCAGGCCATGTGCACAGCACCTATCCTAAAGAGTCCAGATTACTCCAAGCCATTCATTGTCCAAACAGATGCTTCTGAGTTGGGTGTGGGGGCTGTTCTGTCTCAACTGAATTTTGATGGTAATGATCAGCCTATTGCTTTCATTAGTAGAAGGTTGACACCCAGAGAGAAAAATTGGTCAGCTATTGAGAGGGAGGCCTTTGCTGTGGTCTGGGCCCTGAAGAAGCTGAGGGCCTACTTGTTTGGCACTCACTTCACCATTCAGACAGACCATAAGCCCCTCTTGTGGCTAAATCAGATGAAGGGTGAAAACCCCAAACTGCTTAGGTGGTCCATTTCCCTACAGGGGATGGATTTTACAGTGGAGCATAGACCTGGTACTGATCACAGCAATGCTGATGGGCTCTCCAGGTATTTCCACTTAGAGCAAGAAGACTCACCTGGTCAAGGTTAGTTTATTGTCCCAAAGTTTGGGGGGGGGTCATGTAGGAGAGTAGGGTCTGCAATCCTATGATCACCCAGATTTTTGCTTTTTGCTGCATTGGTTTACGACTTTCCCTGGCTGTGGGCCTGCTAATCAGACCCACAGGCTAGCTGTTCTCTCTATCCAAATTGTAATCAGGTACTGAATTGGCACTGGGCCCTCTCCAAGTCCCTGTACCCAGGGCTGAGGTGTACCCAGAAGTCTCCCAGGGGCTGAAGCATGTATTATGCCACCCCTGGGCTGACTAACTAAACTGACACAACTGGCTGCACGACAGCTGGGGCAAGGTGGTGTACTCACCCTTTGCTTTAGATATAGTACACCTATATCTAACCCTAAAATGGACACACAGATCTCCTATCAGTCACTCCTATGGCAGGCCTTAACAATCCTGAAGGCAGAGTGCTTGGAATCGTGTGAGATGGTGCTCTGGCATGAGCTGAGCCAGTCTGCGGCTTTCGGGATCCATCCCTTAGCCGTTTCCATGATATCGCATACCATATACTCTTAAGTGCATTATAATCCTCGCGGTTATATGCCATCTCTGGTATCGCTTTATCAAAACATGTCGAGTAAGGTGTCATACGAATTGGAATACTAACCCCTCGCCAATTCTGGCGACGGGGTTAGCATTCCACCCTTCTAGAGGGACACGACATGTATGTAACCCCTAACCCCGGTTAAAGTCAGACAGAGCCTTAGCATCCACAAAATGGATGCTGCCACCGAGACACAAGTCTGCCCTCCTGCTGCTGGGAGTCCTCCCAGAGCAGGAGATAAGGACAAAGGGTTTCCTGCCAGGGGCGGTGCCAGCACCGTCCCAGACAGGATTTTGTGTATTGTAGGTAGGCAGGGCTTCAGAGGAAGGTGACTGCACGTGGCACCCCGGTGCTCACTGTGCATAGGCTGGCTTGAACCAGTTCCAGGGACACTCCAGACCCTGTGCTGGGGAAAAGCCCGCCAAGGAAGTGGGTGTAACCACCCCCCTCCTGGTCCCACCCCTAGGGCAGGACTTAGTCGCGTGCCAGCCCCCTTTTCCCAGATAAAGGTAGGAGCAGGCCCCCTTCCAAATTAGATCATCTTTGAATCCTGAAACTACTTTCTACGAAAGGAACTCAAGACTTCTTCCTAAGATTTCTCCCTTGTGGCTAAGGAGTAGTCACCCTGCATCCGCAGGCACCATCTTAAGAACACTGCGGTCTGCTGCAAGTCCTTCCTCCGGAATCCGACTGCCCAGCTCGACGAGAACCGGCTTCCCTGGCACCTCTGACCTCTACCCACATCTACAGCCCAGCTGAGAACCGTGGGTGCGACGAGACCTCGAGGGACCGGCCATCTGCAAGACTGCACGACTTCTGCACAGCAAGCCCGCCGAGTAATTTCCTGGTGAGTGCTTTGGGGTCCGAGAAGCCCCGACCCTGAGCAGCTCCAGCACCGAAGTACAGCCTCCCAGCATCTCCACGATCTGCGTGGGGCCCTTCTGCTTGTTGCTGCTCACCGCGTTGTTTGGCTACTAGCCCGCTGGCTTGTGGCCTTCTGAACGACGCCCGACGACATCACTGCTGCTGGTCTGGTTGCTCCAGACTGGCCCTTGCTCCCTTCCCGAAGAGAAGCACCCCGGACCCTCCTGGTCCACTCCAGACGCCATTTTGAGCCCACCGCGTGGGCTTGAATTAGCCAAGGCTTGTTGCCCAATCCTGGGTAACTTCGACGCCGACAGCTTCATCCATCGTGGGACAGCTGGCCTCTCCATCCTGGTCGCCGACAACGCCTCCTGGTCCGTGAGATCTGCAGAGCCAGCGTCGCCCACTCACCTAGTCGAGGTGACTGCCATCCGGTGCCCTCCTGGTGCCCACTGACTACTGGCTAGTAGTCACGAACTTGGTCCCCTCTGCTTTCAGGTGTCATCCATCTTCCAGATCCAGGCTTGGATCAACTCGAACTATCTTCACTGGTCGCCTGCCAGCATCTTTCTTTCAGGCTCCTGGTCCGGCAGCGAGGATTCCCGACGTCTTTTGAGACCTATGCAGCTGCAGCCCCTGGGCTAGGTAACTTCGGCATTTCGGTGCCCCAGCATAGCCTCACTATCCAAGGGTCAGGATCCACTGTCGTTTTCTCCCTACCAGGTCGGGTTCGCCCGTGAACACTAACTTTAGCGTTACTAGCTTCCATAGACTTTGTCCCGCATCCCGCGTGAGAGTGCACACTCTGCACCCGAGTCCCCTAGGTCTCCTAGAAGTAATCTGACGATTCCCTAGTCAAGTCCTAGCGATTCCAAAGCCTATTAGTGCTGTACTTACCTGCTAGTAACTTCGCATTCCACTTTTAAAGTATATGGTTTTTCGTGCCCCTCGGGCATTTGTATATACCGTGCTAACTTAAGTATTTTCGTAAGAGTTTTGTTGTGTGCTTAGCACCCTGTCCTCATAAAGAGTACAGGGTTGTTGTGATTCTAATAAATATATTGTTTATTTTCATAACACTTGTGTGGTGTCCTTTCACTGGGTGTTCAAGGGGTAATGTGATGGTAAAACAGCTGGCTTAACACGCCCTCTAGAGTCTTAGCCTTAGACTGCTCGTATCCATGCTACTAGGATAGCTGGTCTATAAGGTTGACTTACAACCAATCATCAATAAGGGTTGTTTGGACTGATATATAGTGATCACTAGAATAGTGAACACTGCACATCAGGCCAACTTCTCACAGAATGGTAGATAGTACAAAGGTCTACTGCATATACTAGTGATTAGAGTTATCTCTATATACATAGGGAAGGGATATGACTGGATATACTCTAAGAGTCACATAGGAATGGGAGAGAGTACAGAGGTCTACTGCATATACTAGTGATTAGAGTTATCTCTATATACATAGGTAAGGGATACGAATGGATATTCTCTAAGAGTCACATAGGAGTGGGAGAGAGTACAAAGGTCTACCGCATATACTAGTGATTAGAGTTATCTCTATATACATAGGGAAGGGATACGACTGGATATACTCTAAGAGTCACATAGGAATGGTAGAGAGTACAAAGGTCTACTGCATATACCAGTGATTAGAGTTACCTCTATATACATAGGGAAGGGATACGAATGGATATACTCTAAGAGTCACATAGGAATGGCAGAGAGTACAAAGGTCTACTGCTTATACTAGTGATTAGAGTAATCTCTATATACATCGGGAAGGGATAAGAATGGATATACTCTAAGAGTCACATAGGAATGGTAGAGAGTACAAAGGTCTACGCATATACTAGTGATTAGAGTTATCTCTATATACATAGGGAAGGGATACGGATGGATATACTGTAAGAGACGCATAGGAATGGTAGATAGTACAAAGGTCTACTGCATATACTAGTGATTAGAGTTATCTCTATATACATAGGGAAGGGATACGAATGGATATTCTCTAAGAGTCACATAGGAGTGGTAGAGAGTACAGAGGTCTACTGCATATATTAGTGATTCGAGTTATCTCTATATACATAGGGAAGGGATATGACTGGATATACTCTAAGAGTCACATAGGAATGGTAGAGAGTACAGAGGTCTACTGCATATACTAGTGATTAGAGTTATCTCTATATACATAGGGAAGGGATACGGATGGATATACTCTAAGAGTCACATAGGAATGGTAGAGAGTACAAAGGTCTACTGCATATACTAGTGATTAGAGTTATCTCTATATACATAGGGAAGGGATACGACTGGATATACTCTAAGAGTCACATAGGAATGGTAGAGAGTACAAAGGTCTACTGCATATACCAGTGATTAGAGTTACCTCTATATACATAGGGAAGGGATACGAATGGATATACTCTAAGAGTCACATAGGAATGGCAGAGAGTACAAAGGTCTACTGCTTATACTAGTGATTAGAGTAATCTCTATATACATCGGGAAGGGATAAGAATGGATATACTCTAAGAGTCACATAGGAATGGTAGAGAGTACAAAGGTCTACGCATATACTAGTGATTAGAGTTATCTCTATATACATAGGGAAGGGATACGGATGGATATACTGTAAGAGACGCATAGGAATGGTAGATAGTACAAAGGTCTACTGCATATACTAGTGATTAGAGTTATCTCTATATACATAGGGAAGGGATACGAATGGATATTCTCTAAGAGTCACATAGGAGTGGTAGAGAGTACAGAGGTCTACTGCATATATTAGTGATTCGAGTTATCTCTATATACATAGGGAAGGGATATGACTGGATATACTCTAAGAGTCACATAGGAATGGTAGAGAGTACAGAGGTCTACTGCATATACTAGTGATTAGAGTTATCTCTATATACATAGGGAAGGGATACGGATGGATATACTCTAAGAGTCACATAGGAATGGTAGAGAGTACAGAGGTCTACTGCATATACTAGTGATTAGAGTTATCTCTATATACATAGGTAAGGGATACGAATGGATATTCTCTAAGAGTCACATAGGAGTGGCAGAGAGTACAGAGGTCTACCGCATATACTAGTGATTAGAGTTATCTCTATATACATAGGGAAGGGATACGGATGAATATACCCTAAGAGTCACATAGGAATGGTAGAGAGTACAAAGGTCTACTGCATATACCAGTGATTAGAGTTACCTCTATATACATAGGGAAGGGATAAGAATGGATATACTCTAAGAGTCACATAGGAATGGTAGAGAGTACAAAGGTCTACGCATATACTAGTGATTAGAGTTATCTCTATATACATAGGGAAGGGATACGGATGGATATACTGTAAGAGACGCATAGGAATGGGAGAGAGTACAGAGGTCTACTGCATATACTAGTGATTAGAGTTATCTCCATATACATAGGGAAGGGATACGAATGGATATACTCTAAGAGTCACATAGGAATGGCAGAGAGTACAAAGGTCTACTGCTTATACTAGTGATTAGAGTTATCTCTATATACATCGGGAAGGGATAAGAATGGATATACTCTAAGAGTCACATAGGAATGGTAGAGAGTACAAAGGTCTACGCATATACTAGTGATTAGAGTTATCTCTATATACATAGGGAAGGGATACGGATGGATATACTCTAAGAGTCACATAGGAATGGGAGAGAGTACAGAGGTCTACTGCATATACTAGTGATTAGAGTTGTCTCTATATACATAGGGAAGGGATACGAATGGATATACTCTAAGAGTCACATAGGAATGGGGGAGAGTACAGAGGTCTACCGCATATACTAGTGATTAGAGTTATCTCTATATACATAGGGAAGGGATAAGGATGGATATACTCTAAGAGTCACATAGGAATGGTAGAGAGTACAGAGGTCTACTGCATATACTAGTGATTAGAGTTATCTCTATATACATAGGGAAGGGATATGACTGGATATACTTTAAGAGTCACATAGGAGTGGTAGAGAGTACAGAGGTCTACGCATATACTAGTGATTAGAGTTATCTCTATATACATAGGGAAGGGATATGACTGGATATACTCTAAGAGACACATAGGAATGGTAGAGTACAAAGGTCTACTGCATATACTAGTGATTAGAGTTATCTCTATATACATAGGGAAGGGATATGACTGGATATACTCTAAGAGACACATAGGAATGGTAGAGAGTACAAAGGTCTAAGCATATACTAGTGATTAGAGTTATCTCTATATACATAGGGAAGGGATACGAATGGATATACTCTAAGAGTCACATAGGAATGGTAGAGTACAAAGGTCTACTGCATATACTAGTGATTAGAGTTATCTCTATATACATAGGGAAGGGATATGACTGGATATACTCTAAGAGACACATAGGAATGGTAGAGAGTACAAAGGTCTACGCATATACTAGTGATTAGAGTTATCTCTATATACATAGGGAAGGGATACGAATGGATATACTCTAAGAGTCACATAGGAATGGTAGAGAGTACAGAGGTCTATCGCATATACTAGTGATTAGAGTTATTTCTATATACATAGGGAAGGGATAAGGATGGATATACTCTAAGAGTCACATAGGAATGGTAGAGAGTACAAAGATCTACCGCATATACTAGTGCTTAGAGTTATCTCTATATACATAGGGAAGGGATAAGGATGGATATACTCTAAGAGTCACATAGGAATGGTAGAGAGTACAACGGTCTACTGCATATACCAGTGATTAGAGTTATCTCTATATACATAGGGAAGGGATACGAATGGATATTCTCTAAGAGTCACAAGTGGCAGAGAGTACAGAGGTCTACTGCATATACTAGTGATTAGAGTTGTCTCTATATACATAGGGAAGGGATACGAATGGATATACTCTAAGAGTCACATAGGAATGGCAGAGAGTACAAAGGTCTACCGCATATACTAGTGATTAGAGTTATCTCTATATACATAGGGAAGGGATACGGATGGATATACTCTAAGAGTCACATAGGAATGGGAGAGAGTACAGAGGTCTACTGCATATACTAGTGATTAGAGTTGTCTCTATATACATAGGGAAGGGATACGAATGGATATACTCTAAGAGTCACATAGGAATGGGGGAGAGTACAGAGGTCTACTGCATATACTAGTGATTAGAGTTATCTCTATATACATAGGGAAGGGATATGACTGGATATACTTTAAGAGTCACATAGGAGTGGTAGAGAGTACAGAGGTCTACTGCATATACTAGTGATTAGAGTTATCTCTATATACATAGGGAAGGGATATGACTGGATATACTCTAAGAGACACATAGGAATGGTAGAGAGTACAAAGGTCTACGCATATACTAGTGATTAGAGTTATCTCTATATACATAGGGAAGGGATACGAATGGATATACTCTAAGAGTCACATAGGAATGGTAGAGAGTACAGAGGTCTATCGCATATACTAGTGATTAGAGTTATTTCTATATACATAGGGAAGGGATAAGGATGGATATACTCTAAGAGTCACATAGGAATGGTAGAGAGTACAAAGGTCTACCGCATATACTAGTGCTTAGAGTTATCTCTATATACATAGGGAAGGGATAAGGATGGATATACTCTAAGAGTCACATAGGAATGGTAGAGAGTACAAAGGTCTACCACATATACTAGTGATTAGAGTTATCTCTATATACATAGGGAAGGGATACGACTGGATATACTCTAAGAGTCACATAGGAATGGGAGAGAGTACAAAGGTCTACCGCATATACTAGTGATTAGAGTTATCTCTATATACATAGGGAAGGGATACGGATGGATATACTCTAACAGTCACATAGGAATGGGAGAGAGTACAAAGGTCTACCGCATATACTAGTGATTAGAGTTATCTCTATATACATAGGGAAGGGACACGACTGGATATACTCTAAGAGTCACATAGGAATGGGAGAGAGTACAGAGGTCTACTGCATATACTAGTGATTAGAGTTATCTCTATATACATAGGGACGGGATACGAATGGATATACTCTAAGAGTCACATAGGAGTGGCAGAGAGTACAGAGGTCTACCGCATATACTAGTGATTAGAGTTATCTCTATATACATAGGGCAGGGATACAACTGTATATACTCTAAGAGTCACATAGGAATGGTAGAGAGTACGAAGGTCTACCGCATATACTAGTGATTAGAGTTATCTCTATATACATAGGGAAGGGATACGGATGGATATACTCTAAGAGTCACATAGGAATGGGAGAGAGTACAAAGGTCTACTGCATATACTAGTGATTAGAGTTATCTCTATATACATAGGGAAGGGATACCACTGGATATACTCTAAGAGTCACATTGGAATGGTAGAGAGTACAAAGGTCTACTGCATATACTAGTGATTAGAGTTATCTCCATATACATAAGGAAGGGATACGAATGGATATACTGTAAGAGTCACATAGGAATGGTAGAGAGTACAAAGATCTACGCATATACTAGTGATTAGAGTTATCTCTATATACATAGGGAAGGGATACGAATGGATATACTCTAAGATCCACATAGAAATGGTAGAGAGTACAAAGGTCTACGCATATACTAGTGATTAGAGTTATCTCTATATACATAGGGAAGGGATACGAATGGATATACTCTAAGAGCCACATAGGAATGGTAGAGAGTACAAAGGTCTATGCATATACTAGTGATTAGAGTTATCTCTATATACATAGGGAAGGGATACGAGTGGATATACTCTAAGAGTCACATAGGAATGGTAGAGAGTACAAAGGTCTACTGCATATACTAGTGATTAGAGTTATCTCTATATACATAGGGAAGGGACACGACTGGATATACTCTAAGAGTCACATAGGAATGGCAGAGAGTACAAAGGTCTACGCATATACTAGTGATTAGAGTTATCTCTATATACATAGGGAAGGGATACGGATGGATATACGCTGAGAGTCACATAGGAATGGTAGACAGTACAAAGGTCTACGCATATACTAGTGATTAGAGTTATCTCTATATACATAGGGAAGGGATATGACTGGATATACTCACGGGTCACATAGGAACGGTAGATGGTACAAAGATCTACTGCAAATACTAGTGATAAGAGTTATCCCTATAAACTAAAATAAGCACACATAGTAGAGATCCTCAGGCAGAGTTCCCTTAAGTGGGGTTGTAGGGGGGACGAAGTCACAACACCAAGGTAGGGTGGGAGGGAATCAAGGGTAGGGAGAGAAGGCAATGCTTAAAAGGGAGGAAGCATTTGAGGAACATCAAGGGGGAAACGAGGGAAAAGGGTAAAAGACGAAGGAATGGGCAAGAAGACAAGCCGGCGACAAGAGAAAAACGGCCGAGAGCAGCAGCAAAATGGCGGGCAGGAAAAGTGAGGCGGTCCATGAGAGTCTGTGGTCCACCAATACAGTGCCTCAAGTGTTTCCCGTAACAGGGTGAGTAGTTAAGGTCATCCGACACTCCGATGCATCTTATAAGAGTGCCCCTGGCCAAAATGAAAGAGCCCTGTTCGGCCTGATGCCTGCTTGTAGACAGAGACGGTTGGTAAGAAACATTGTCCTGCAAGGCTTCGATAATCCCTACCACAGTCATGGTGCAGGCATGTGGTATTCCTCTGCACGCTTTGTGGTAGACTGGCGCACGCACACCACCATGAGCAGGTCCGTGGAAATCCAGATTAGTCTTGCGTGACCCCGGGGCAGTCTGGTGATGTCGACAGCGCTCCAAGTGGAGGAATCCAGCAATTCTTAAGATCAGGGGCAGCTTTTGGTGTGTGAGGGCAGTGAGAGTTGGGTTCAGAAGCTCAATAGGGGGAGCCGATCGCCAGTTGCAGGTCGCCGCCAGCTGCCATTTTAAGGTCAGGCATGCGCGGGAAGGAAATTGGTTATGAGGACTGCCTCCAGTGAAATGCCGCTAATGAAGCACCTGGGTTTTGTAAAGCTTGTGTCAGCCTCTGTGCTGCGACCTTCAACCGTACCTCCTGTTTGGGATAGCAGCTGTCGGCGCTCTCGGCAAGGTTGCGACCGCCATTTTGTACGCCGCCGCCTTCTCCCCCGCACTGTAGATTTTCACCGCTCCCACGGCACCAGCAACGATCGGAGCAGCCCTGCAAGTGCCCCACACTCTCTGGTTCAGGTAGGGAGCATCAGGGTCGAGGAGAATGCTCTCCAGTGGCCAGGAGCCGTGCCGGAGCAGAGCGTGGACCGGGAGCCGAGACAGAACCCCGCCTGTTGCTCCGCCCCTCCGGCAACATGTCCATCATCATTTAAAAGCAGAGCCAGAGCTGCAGGTGTAGATGAGGAGGCTTCAGGGGTGAGGGGTGACTCTCTGAGGGGGGCGGGGGTGAGGGGTGACCCTATGAGGGGGGGTGAGGGGTAACCCTCTGAGGGGGGGTGAGGGGTGAGGGGTGAACCTCTGAGGGGGGTGAGGGGTGACCCTCTGAGGGGGGGCGGGGGTGAGGGGTGACCCTCTGAGGGGGCATGAGGGGTGACCCTCTGAGGGGGGGGTGGGGGAGAGGGGTGACCCTCTGAGGGGGGGTGAGGGGTGACCCTCTGAGGGGGGGTGATGGGTGACCCTCTGAGGGGGGGTGAGGGGTGACCCTCTGAGGGGGGTGAGGGGTGACCCTCTGAGGGGGGTGACCCTCTGAGGGGGGTGAGGGGTGACCCTCTGAGGGGGGGGCGGGGTTGAGGGGTGACCCTCTGAGGGGGGGGTGAGGGGTGACCCTCTGAAGGGGGCGGGGGTGAGGGGTGACCCTCTGAAGGGGGGCGGGGGTGAGGAGTGACCCTCTGAGGGGGGGCGGGGGTGAGGGGTGAACCTCTGAGGGGGGTGAGGGGTGACCCTCTGAGGGGGGGGGTTGAGGGGTGACCCTCTGAGGGGGGATGAGGGGTGACCCTCTGAGGGGGGGTGAGGGGTGACCCTCTGAGGGGGGGGCGGTGAGGGGTGACCCTCTGAGGGGGAGCGGGGGTGAGGGGTGACCCTCTGAGGGGGGGTGAGGGGTGATCCTCTGAGGGGGGGTGAGGGGTGACCCTCTGAGGGGGGGCAGGGGTGAGGGGTGACCCTCTGAGGGGGGTGAGGGGTGACCCTCTGAGGGGGGGGTGAGGAGTGACCCTCTGAGGGGGTGCGGGGGTGAGGGGTGAACCTCTGAGGGGGGGTGACCCTCTGAGGGGTGAACCTCTGAAGGGGGCGGGGTGAGGGGTGACCCTCTGAGGGGGGGCGGGGGTGAGGGGTGACCCTCTGAAGGGGGCGGGGGTGAGGGGTGACCCTCTGAGGGGGGTGTGGGGTGACCCTCTGAGGGGGGGGGCGGGGGTGAGGGGTGACCCTCTGAGGGGGGGTGAGGGGTGACTCTCTGAGGGGGGGCGGGGGTGAGGGGTGACCCTCAGAGAGTGGCCACATTCACTCTGCCTTGGCACGCTAGGCACCGGGCACAGCTGGGCAGACTGTGGGGTGTGCACTGGTGTTAGCGGGGGAACGTCTCTGGTGGACAGAGGTAAGTACTTCTGACCACCCCGGGACGCCTCTCCTCCAGGAACGTTACCGAGCACTTGAGTCAGACCCTCCAGACGGGAGGGTTAAGCATTTATGATCATGTACATGGAGACACCGTCACACTACAAATGGACACCACACCAAGGGGTTAAAGGCAAAACAGGTTCTTTATATATGGCTTCTCACCAGGTCAAGGACTATAGGGTACACTCGAGCTAGAGGTCAGGTTCGCTCCGATGATGGCCGGGACTCAGGAAGAAGGCGTGCGCAGGACTGCGGGGAAATGCTCAAGGTACTCACAGTCTCCCCGGAGGGGAAAGTCTTTAGTCCGGTCGGCTCAGGAGGGGCGGGGGATTCAGCTCTCCTGGCAAGGGTGGTGTAGGCCACGTATCCTGCGTACGGCTCTCAATCCTCGAGCCGCGGGATACGGAGGGCTGCGATGTAGAGGTATCAGGCGTACGACTCACAATCCTCAAGTCACGTGATACAGATGAGTTCCAGAGCAGTGGGTTTTCGTACAACTCGTACCTTCGAACATGATTCGTCCCGGTGCAGTGCATACCCTGGAGCACAGCTGGTCCTCTAGTGCTCCCCGGGACAGGGCGTACTGCTCCGGGTGCGGTGCGCACTCGTAAGCGCGGCGAGTCCTCTGGCAGTTCCAAGTACGTGGCGTACAGCTCCAGGTGCACTGTAAGGCTCGAGCCGCGACTAAGTCAGCAGGGCTCGAGTCGGGGGGAACGAAGTGTCCTCACGGGGGACGAGAGCCGAAATCACGTCAGCAGGGCTCACAAGCGTCAAGTCAAGCGTCCCGTAGGGTCAGGAGTGCCGCGATCCGGTCAGCAGGGCTCAGCGAGTTTTGGCAGGACAGCGACGTTCTTCTTCTCCAGGATGGGCCGCGACCACGTCAGCTGGGCCCTCTTGTTCCAGGATGCAACTAACTCCACTCCCGAGGCGGTTCCAGTTATATCTCTCTTTTTCCTTTCAAGTATGAGCCCTCCCAGACGGCTCCTTGGGGCCTGGGGCTGATTGTCGGCGCGTCCGGCCATCTGGCACTCGTGTCCTTTGAAGTCTTGAGGTGGGGCTTTTCCGCCGCCCAGCAGGGAGCGGGGCCATTCCAGCAGGAGGTTCGATCGAAACTCCTCCACCCCATTCTACTGGGAAAAGGATCGCTACCCACAGCTGGGCAGGGTGCGATGGGGGTTCAGGTTTCTCTGAGGTTAGGGCCCTGTGGGGAAGGGCGCTGGCGGACCTCAGTTTTCTATCGCTGGGCCTTGGCACTAGGCTTCCTGCTACTGGGGGGGAATTGGGGGTACTATGCTGGGGCGGCTCCTATTCTTCTGGGGTCAGAGGGGATGGGGTTAGCACAGAGGACAGGGTTCCACTGGTGGTGGCCTCGCACAGGGTGACGGTTGGGGCCCTGGATGTAAGAAGGCCCAAGCCAAGGAGGCCAGGTCTAACACAGGGCAGAGCTGGGCAGACTGCAGGGTGTGCACCGAGCAGAGCTGGGCAGATTGCGGGGTGTGCATTGGGCAGAGCTGGGCAGACTGCGGGGTGTGCACTGGGCAGAGCTGGGCAGACTGCGGGGTATGCACTGGGCAGAGCTGGGCAGACTGTGGGATGGGCACTGGGCAGGCTGTGGAGTGGGCACTGGGCAGAGCTGAGCAGACGTGAGGTATGCACTGGGCAGAGCTGGGCAGACTGCAGGGTGTGCACTGGGCAGACTGTGGGGTGTGCACCGGGCAGAGCTGGGCAGACTGTAGGGTGTGCACTGGGCAGAGTTGGCAGACTGTGGGATGTGCACTGGGCAGAGCTGGGCAGACTGCAGGGTGTGCACTGGGCAGAATGCAGGATGTGCACTGGGCAGAGCTGGGCAGACTGCAGGGTGTGTACTGGGCAGAGCTGGGCAGACTGTGGGATGGGTACTGGGCAGGCTGTGGAGTGGGCACTGGGCAGAGCTGAGCAGACGTGAGGTATGCACTGGGCAGAGCTGGGCAGTCTGCAGGGTGTGCACTGGGCAGACTGTGGGGTGTGCACCGGGCAGAGCTGGGCAGACTGTAGGGTGTGCACTGGGCAGAGTTGGCAGACTGTGGGATGTGCACTGGGCAGAGCTGGGCAGACTGCAGGGTGTGCACTGGGCAGAATGCAGGATGTGCACTGGGCAGAGCTGGGCAGACTGCAGGGTGTGTACTGGGCAGAGCTGGGCAGACTGTGGGATGGGTACTGGGCATAGCTGGGCAGGCCGTGGAGTGGACACTGGGCACAGCTGGGCAGACTGTGCGGTGTGCACTGGGCAGAGCTGGACAGATGTGGGGTATGCACAGGGCAGAGCTGGGCAGACTGTGGGGTGGGCACCGGGCAGAGCTCAGCAGACGTGGGGTGTGCACCGGGCAGAGCTGGACAGACTGCAGGGTGTGCACTGGGCAGAGCTGAGCAGACGTGGGGTATGCACTGGGCAGAGCTGGGCAGACTGCAGGGTGTGCACCGGGCAGAGCTGGGCAGACTGGAGGATGTGCACCGGGCAGAGTTGGGCAGACTGTGGGGTGTGCACCGGGCAGAGCTGGACAGACTGCAGGGTGTGCACTGGGCAGAGCTGGCAGACTGTGTGGTGGGCACCGGGCAAAGCTCAGCAGACATGGGGTGGGCACTGGGCAGAGCTGGGCAGACTGTGGTGTGGGCACTGGGCAGACTGTGGGGTGTGCACCGGGCAGAGCTGGGCAGACTGTGGGGTGGGCACTGGGCAGACTGTGGGGTGTGCACTGGGCAGAGCTGGGCAGACTGTGGGGTGGGCACTGGGCAAAGCTCAGCAGGCGTGGGGTGGGCACTGGGCAGACTGTGGGGTGTGCACTGGACAGATCTGGACATACCGTGGGGTGGGCACCGGGCAGAGCTGGGCAGACTGTGGAGTGGGCACTGGACAGAGCTGAGCTGACTGTGCGGTGGGCACCGGGCAGAGCTCAGCAGACGTGGGGTGTGCACCGGGCAGAGCTGGACAGACTGCAGACAAATGCAGAGGGCGGGGCTCCCATGAGGAGGGAGAGCCCCGCCAGCGCCGTTGGCAATGTCCTGCGGGCGGGGCGCGAGCCAATGACCGGTGCCTGCCCCCGCCTCGACAACGAGAGGAGCCTGTCCCCCACCGAGAGCTGGTAAGTGTAGACGGCTGGGGCGGGGGGAAGGCCACACATGCACCCCAGGCACCAGAGTGGTGCCCCTTCCCCGAGCGGCCTCAGATGGCAGTGGGCCGCTCCAACGCTGATGCAGTCCTTCCCCGAGCCCGAAGGCTCCAACGATTGGGGACATGATTATTTTCAGAGCATGCGGGCACCAACGTTCCGCACCCATTGTTTGGAGCCAAGAGGGCCCCAGCCAGGCCGCATTGCTTCCCGTTGCCCCTTGTGGGCATGGTTATCGCCCATACTAATTTTCCTGAGGTCCAGGGGGGGGGTCCCCGTGTCCCACCCCTCAAGAGCCAGTGCGCTCCAACCTTTTGGGGGCACATTTGTTTAAGAGCCTAGAGGGCTCCCATGCACCACATGTATTCCTAGAGCCTAGAGGGCTCCCACGTTCTGCGCATTTTCATTCTAGAGCCAGGGGGCCCCAACGTTTTGGCGCAGCGTTGGTTCAGAGAGCTGGTGAGAGCCCCTGTCGCAGTTTTGGAGTCACAGCCGCCCAGCAAGGAAAGGGCAGCTGCACCGTTTAGGTTTTGCTTCGTAGGGGACTTGTTCTTTGGACTCAGGAGTGAGTCGCACTCCTTCGCCCCTACTTTGGCCTTCCCCAGCTGCGCAGCACTTAGTGCCAGCTGCAACGTTTTTAGGCCCAGTTCTTGTTCTCAGCTGCCCAGCAAGTAGTGGGCAGCTGCTACGTTTAGGTTATGGCGCAGTGGCGCAACCTGGACCCTAATATGATTCATGTGCTAAATGTGAGTTATGCGCTAATGCTTTGGGTGTTAGGAAATGTACTGTGGGTAGGAAGTTTTGCGCACCCTGTGTTTGATAGCTCTAGCTATGATGTATGCTTAGGAGGTTGTGTTTACCTGGTATTATTTATGCTAGTGAGTTCATGGTTCCTCGTGTGATGTATGCCGAAGGTGGTTAGGAATTGCGTAGTGTGTACCTACCTTTTACCGGTGGTTACTGGTGGTGGTCTACAATGGGTATTTGGTGCTACAATTATTCTATGTGCTAGAAGTGCTATTTCTACTCAGTGCTGATTCTGACAGTGGTCCCCGTGGCCCTGTCATGTGTACATATCCCTTGTAAACATTGCCCAGTGCCCGTTGGCACAGTGTATATAATGTGCTTACTATTCTAAGGTGGTTTGAGAATATAAAGGCTAGTTTAGACATAACCTTGTGTGGAGTTCCTTTAGTGGGGGGGCCTGGGATGTTGTTGCTGGTGGGTGCGTGCGCAAATGCTTAACTTACAACGCCTCCGGAATCAGCCTTACTGCTCGTGTCACGTTGCCAAGTGGGTGAGCAGGGGTTATCTTTGGAATGTAACTCCCTTGCCCTGACTAGAGTGGTGGTCTCTGCCTGGCTTTGGCGCAAGCCTTAGCCAACCAGAGATCCCATTTCTAACACAGACCCTAATAAATAATAGGGCATGGGAATTGAAACTACCTATCAGTCCCTGGTATAAATAGGGCATGGCAGTTTAGAGCACAGCAGCCCTTTTCTGTACTTGCATGTGTGCACTACTGAAGCCTGAGGTATTGTTAACAGTGGCTCTGTGCGGCAGGACTGCTTTTAAAAAGCAAATTGTGCCCAAACTCGCCTTTTGTGTTTGGGGCACTTAAAAATGGATAACCTACAATGTTTTGGCATATTACTGACCCCACGGTCTCTCCTAGGTATCCCATGGGTGGGGGATCAGGTATTTATAAGGTACACCCTTATAAAAATGAGTTTTCTATGGCTAGGTTAAGTGAACTTGCACATTTCACTCCCCACATTGTGGTAAATTGCTGCCCAGATTTGACTTTGATGCTAGGAGCACTGTGGAGGGAGGACCTGCAAAATGGCTGCAGATTCAGAACCCCTAAAGTCTCTCCTAGTTGTTCCATGGGGTGGGGTTCCTGTAGGTATAAGCAGAGTACTTATAAAATATGTGTTTTTATAAGCCCTGGTGCTGCACAAATGGCCCAAGTCATTTTTCCCATTGCAAATCCCATGCCACATAGGTTAACATGGTAGGAAATTATTAATTATTAATTCCTGATAGGAGAACGATAGAGCTTCCATTCAAAGACTTCCCAGAATGGTAGTCATAAATCCAACAATGTCATAATGTTGAATTTCTCCTAAAATGGTAAGACAAGAAGTTATAAGAACCTCAGCATCCTCCTTGACTCCTCCCTCACCATGATACGCCAGATCAACGCCGTCGGCTCCACCAGCTTCAACTGCCTCCGCATCCTCCGAAAGACCTTCAAATGGATTCCCCCTGAACATAGAATACCCGTCACCCACGCACTCATAACCAGCAGACTGCACTACAGAAATGTCCTCTACGCCGGCATCAGTAGGACCCTGCTGCACAAGCTCCAAACCATCCAGAATGCAGCGGCCAGGCTCGTCCTCGAGACCCCACGACACGAACACATGACGCAACACCTTCGAGACCTACACTGGCTCCCAGTCGAGAAGAGAATAACCTACAAGCTTCTCACCCACAGCTACAAATTCCTCCACAACATTGGACCCAAATACCTCAACGAAAGAGTCAGTTTCCATGCACCCGAAAGAACTCTCTGATCGGCAAACCTCGCCCTAGCAGAGACAACCTGCATCCGCAGAGGCAGACCAGGTGGAAGGGCCTTCTCCTACCTCGCAGCCAAAACCTGGAGCGAACTCCTGGTAAACATCAGACAATCCCATAACCTACACATCTTCAGGAGGGACATCAAGACCTTGCTATTCGACTGATACAGAGCTGCCCACCACCCCCTCCCCCCAGCACCTTGAGACCCTTACGGGTGAGTAGGGCGCTTTATAAACCCCTGATTGATAAGACTTTCTTGTTTGTAGGTCCAGATTCAGCCTTCCAGTGGTCTGTCCTGATTGGTCAGAGTTCAGTGGATTAGCCAGGCTGCCTTGAAGAGTCCCTGGGGCTGAACAGCTCTGCAGGGAGGGCACTGTGCTGCTACACTGGAATGCCAGAGCAGGGGGGAGTCATCGTAAACCATGGACTTCAAAGAGAAGAGGAGGCCTCAGTGTCATTTACAATCTTACTCTTTTGACCCAAATCCAGAGCTAGGCTTAACGAAGGAATGAGCAGATGCAAGGGGGAGAGTCTATGCAAAGTAGCCCTTCTAGAGGTGTGTTTAGCCAGCTCTTCTCTCTCTGCTGGAGAATCAGCCATTATGGATTTGGAAGAATTGGTGCACCCTGCGACAAATAATGCCACACTCTACAGCACAGCTTTCCAAACATTTCATGTTGGTGACACACCCTTTTGTGAAACGTTTTTTAGGGACACGGTAACGCGAGGAAGTGCAGCGAGCGAGCCCGAACCACCTATGGTGGGTTCAGGCGCCACACCCCACACACACACACCCCAGCCCACACACAAACCCACACACACCACCCCACAGACACACCACCCCACACACACACAACCCCACACACCCAACACTTAACCCCACACACACACACCCCACACACCCACAACCCCCCCCACACACACCCCCCACACACAACCCCCCCCACACACACACACCCCCCAGACACACACACCCCCACACACACCCCACACACACAGGTCCCGATTCACAGAACTAACTTAAGACAAAATCCTAAACTTACTACTTTTGGTATTCACAGAAGTTAGGATTTTGTCTTAAGACCGACCTAAGACAGACTTAAGTTAGGATTTTGTCTTAAGTCTGTCTTAAGACAAACTTAAGACAAAATCCTAACTTCAGTGAATACCAAAAGTAGTAAGTTTAGGATTTTGTCTTAAGTTAGTTCTGTGAATCGTCCCCAGAGACTTGAGGGGCACTGTTAAAGGGTACTAGTGAGGGAATCAGTGGCGGAGGTGGCCTTTCCCTCCAACTGTCTCCCTCCCTCTCTGTCTCACTCCATCTCTAGCTCACTCCCTCTCTAGCTCAATCCCTCTCTAGCTCACTCCCTCTCTAGCTCACTCCCTCTCTAGCTCACTCCCTCTCTAGCTCACTCCCTCTCATGCTCACTCCCTCTCTAGCTCACTCCCTCTGACTGTCTCTCTCTCTCTCTCTCTCTCTCCCTCTGTCTCCCTCTGTCTCCCTCTGTCTCCCTCTGTCTCACTCTCTCTGTGTCACTCTTTGTCTCTTTCCCTGTCTGTCTCTCTCTGTCTCTCTCTCTGTGTCATCCTCCCTCTCTGTCTCCCTCCCTCACTCTGTCCACTCCCTCCCTCTCTGTCTCACTCCCTCCTTCTCCCCCGATGCAGTTAAGAGCAAGGGTTTCCTAATTGCAAGGAAGATTTTGTTCCTCTGACGAGGCCCTGAGTGGGATAAAGCTTTTTTGGGTGCTGTATGCAGACATGGCCTTTTATCATGGCATGAAGAGGCGGTAGCCACTGGGAGGACAAGGCCCTTAATGTAAAGACACGATGTGGACTGAAGGTAGTACTGTGAAAACATTGTACTTGTGCTAAAAAAAATAGAGCAAAGACATTTTACTACTTTTTCCATATATGATAGTGATGTGCGACGTTGCAAACAGTGGCAGTGCGACCTTTCACTTATCCAGTGCCAGATGGGAGGCAGTCATCCACAAACAAACTTAATTTCCCACTGCAAAGTGGGGGTGCATGAAATTTGATAATCGTGAAGCAGTAGGAACCAGGGTGAAAAGCAAACCTGTGACCTCAACTCATAAAAGAAAGGTTTGGTGGAGTGAGGGAGTGGTTGTTTCTTGCACAAAAGGAACCATAGCACTGAATGTAGTCTATTCCCAGCCCAGAGCAGGAAATAAACAAACACCACCCAGTGCTGCTTATGCTGGTGCTTGCCCACCCAGGCCTGTAGATACAATGGAAACACTGCACCTCATCTCATGTCATCTCAACATTTTCACGAAAGGTTGATGAGAAACGTAGTCATTTCATTATACTTTGATAAAACTAAACAACAGTTGCAACCCTCCAGAAGGTGGCGCTATTTGATTACGCTACTCCACAACAACTGCATTATCTCATGCAATTGGGACGAGAAGTATGGTGATGTAAAATACAGTAATACATAAACTAAATACATTTAACAGGCTGCACTGGCTCACTAAAATCTAGTCAGTGAAAGGATTGCTGGCGTTACTTACTATGAACAGAGGATCATCAAAGTATGTCCCTAAGAAGCATGAATCTCTATTCACCCATTTTAGTTGATCTGTAAATAAATTACTGTGGTGTGGAGGAAAGGTGAGGCAGGCTCGCACTTAGTAAGTGTAAGTTTGAGTGAAACATTTTACACCCGGACGCTGTTGTAAAACGCGGACATTTTTCCCCCACCCCTCCCCCGCCCCCCATCGTGTGTGGCAGCCCGGGCCCGCTCACAGCCGCATCCGAGCACTTCACAGGTCGTTAAAGACCTTGTGCATGTGAATGAGGCTTTGTTGTTGCTTCGCCCCTTCTAAGAGCCCCTGCAGCTCCACTCTGCCGATTGCCGGCAGAAGTCATTTTATCTCATCCCACGACACACCTACGGCTGGGGCGCGACACAGTAATGTGTCGCGCCACACAGTTTGGAAAGCTGTGCTCTACAGGATGTGGTCATATCCTTGGGGAGTTACCCTGCTCCCATTGGTCAGGAGTGACCTCCTGCTTGACACCAGAGAACACTGAATAAATATCTGAAAGGGGCAGTCTCTCAGATCTGCTGGTTAAAACTCAAGAGAATCAGAAGGGTCTGTTTGAGCTGAAAATGTTGAAGTGCATTTCCAAAGGCTAGGACTCTAAGATAGCACCTTTGTAGGTCTCGCCTTCACAGCGCGCACGCGATGCAAAGGCAAAAAGACCTTTTCCAGTCGCTTTGGCTTTTCAGCCAAGCACGTACACGCATTCCATTGCCTTCAATGGCAAGGCGTGCATGTCAGGAGATTCACTCGCCACCTGGCAGCAACTATCGCTCCCGCGAGTGAATCGTGCCTGCCCTCCAACCTTTCCCCCCGCCGCGCGAGGCGCGCATGTTTGTTTATTAGGGCTAGGAAGCTGCGGGCCGTATCTTTCTCGAAATGTGCACTTATTTGCTTATAAAGATACCACTACAAAATGAGCGTCAGTTTAATCAATCAGAACAAAAAAGAAAAAAAAAAAAAAGAAATTGCGGCTGCCTCATGAACACATCGTGATGCATAAACGCGCACTTCATGATGCACACATGCATGTATGTCATAAAGCATGCTTTGTGACACTTGGATCATGAAGAGTGGTCGCCATCTCATAATGGGGTATCTTTAATTGGAAGCAATTTCCAAAATTGCAGAATGTGCACGCACGCGTGTCTTTTTACATGCGTTCCCATGTGGGAGAATTTACTGTCAGTAGCTCAGTCATTTTACATTTTTGAACCTGCTAGCTTGGCCAATGCTTGTTTTTATTTACAGGCGTTCCATTAATGGTGGACTGGCGCAAGCCTGCACGCTTGCACGCCTCCAAAAGCCAGCTATTGAAGCTTAGTTTAAAACACACGAGTATGAGCCACACCTCCTTGCCTAAGACAACGCACGCCATTAAAGGCAACAGTTAGTACAGTCATTTAATTTTACAAAATGCATATCATTTCTTGGAGATCAATTTATTGTGAGAGATGAATGGACTATCGGAAGTGAACTTTGTACCCCACACTCAAACTTCAGGAGTAAACATTGCGTGACTCCACAAACGCCTAAAAGTTCAATCATAAAGAGGAGGTGCTTGGCAGTTCACCGAGCTTGCAGTGTTCGTTGGCTTCCATCATTACAGCAACAATCTTTGCCAAATAATTGCTCAGATGCCCTTCAGATTTCTAGAGTCTGGAGATCCGACTGATACAACGCTAAGGGCCTTATTTCGATGTCGGGCGGACACTGCTCACAAGCGTTGTGGATACCGGTCCGACCAACCTCTGGTCAGCGTTCCCGACCGTTGAATTTTGATGCAACCTCACACAGAGCAGTCGCAAGCTGCTTTCTCTGTATGGGAGCTTGTGCTGCAGTTGGAATCTGGTCGCAGCACACGCTCCCATACAGAAAAGTAAGTTTGTGTTCATCCCTGCACTGCGTGGCAGGCACCTCACGGAGCCTACTACATGGTTCAGGGATGAACAGGGGAGCATCATAGGTGCCTCCTCTGCCCCCAACCGGAGGCTGCTGGCTGAAGGGACCCTGATAGGAGATGATGGACGGAGCACTGAAACTTTGCAGACACTCACCCCGAGTCACAGATCTGGGTTGAGTTCATTATTGTTCTTTAGCCCACCATGCCACCCCAGTTCAGACACAGCTATATGCAAATCAGTCTGACCCTGTGCCTCATGGGAACAGTCCGGCACGAACTGCCAAGCCATGTCTTCCCTGGACCCGCAACAAGCCGGTTTCAGGCTAACCTGGGACCGGTTTCGGGCTAACAGCCCTCATCAGCCAGGCTAGCTTGAATCCAGTGGCAAAGTGAGGTGAGAGGGTGCCTGGAGCAGATCAGTGCGGTGTTTGGAGCTCAGCGCGGTGTTTGGAGCTCAGCGCGGTGCCTGTAGTGAGATGCCTACACGCACGTGATTGAAAAGGAATTAAACTGACAATGCTAGATTTACAATATAATGATTTAAAGTATCAATAGCCCTGTTCCTCTTCACTGTAAAACAATAGAAATGCCGTCAATGTTTCATGGAAACCTTTGGATGCAGTGGGGTGCACTTGCCCTGGGTGCAACAGTACTTTGAAACAAATATCTGAAAAAGGCTCCTACTGGGAGAACACTAATATTAAAGCTTATGATGAATAAATGTAACCATAAATTAAATTGTATATTTCTTCAGCAAAGCTGTTCGGTTTAATACATTTTTAACTTTTTACTGGAACAATGATTATCAATGTAATTCTCTTTTTATTCATATTTATTATGTACTGTGTTTTTAAATGGAATGCTTTTAAGATATTTCATATCGAATAAAGCTTTGCTGACTGATTAATATTAAAGAAAAAAGTAAGTACACAGATAGAAACTATAGTATCACAAATCCATGCTCGTGATTTCTTCAGTAAAGTTTAATAAAAGTACTTTACTGTTACTTTGCATGTTTATGAATATATTATAAAATTCTTCTTCAAAGCAACACACCGTTTCTACATCATAAGGTATAAAATCGATTCATAATTTACATCAAAGTACAATCGCCATCACCTGAGCTATAACGTGTTTGGACCACAATCGAGTGGTCTGAAGTAGGACATTTGTTGTGTACAGTCCTTAAGGGGAGGTTGGATGATGTTTAAGGCACTAAACAGTTTGATCAAGAGCAGCAATTCCCTTGGTTCAAGATGCTGTCTTTCTTATCATGCTTTGCCGATTACGACTCTGCTGTGGTCCTTGGGGTATTCACATTCAGGTAACCCATTTCTGAAGGCTGAGAAGGTGATAAAGAAAGTGATGTCTGCAGGCCATTGACAGTGTCCTCATACTTTGCATCATGAATGGCTTTCAGATTTCCAATACAATCAGGCAGCCCTGCCGCTGAGCCGCTTACGTTTGGAAAGGACAAAGAAGTTCCAGCTAAAAGTAGGCCTTCTGAAGGGACGACACTCTTCATCTCCTCTAGGTTGAGTGTTTGGATGTTCTTTATCATACGCTCCAAGGCACCAACCTGAGCAGTAAGCCGAAGGACACTTTCCTGCAGTTGCCTGTTTTCGGCCTCCGTAAAGTGTAGGCGGCTCTCCAGGGATGCTATCTCCCATCTGTTGCTTTTCTCCATTTCTTCACAATCATTCATCTGCACTAAGAGGTCTCTTTTCTCATGAAGCAAGATATCATTTTCTGTTGTAGCCTTTCGAATCCACGCCTGCTCCTTTTCGGCTTGGCTTCGTATCAGTGCAAGTTCACTTACAAGCTGTTTAATGTGCAGGTGACATTGCTCAATTTCCTGCACATGCAACTCTTTTGCGCGACTCAGTTTGGCTTTATGTCGAAGCTGCTTTTCATGATATTTTCGGATGTATTCATTAAGGTGCTTTTGACTTCGCTCATACTCCATGTGCAACTTTTCCTTTTCTTGCCGCACCAACGACAGCTGCTCTACAAGCTTCTGGTTGTTACTCTGGCAATCCAGGTGTTCGCTGAACGTGGTCTTGTGGTTGTCATCAATGATGCGAAGTTTGGACTCCTGCTGGTGACCTTTGACCTGAAGCTCAGTGTTTGTTTGCGTCAGAGAGGTTACTCTGTCCCGAAGACTTTTGATTTGCTGCTGTAGCTCTTCCACAATCTGATCAGATAGTTTTCTGCTAAGTTGTTCCTCTTCCAGTTGCCTTTTCAGTTTATTTTGATTTTCTTGGTGCTCCCTAGATTCTTTCTCAAATCGATTTTCCCGTAAAATTCGAGCTTCTGTTAGGCACAGCTGATGTTGGGTCTCTTTCAGCAGCTGCTCAAGTTCCAAGATCCTCTTCTCTGCATCAGAAGCTTTGGATGTGGCCAGTGATAGCTTTTCTTGGAGGGTAGCCTGGGTTTTTGATGTTTGTTGCAGCTTAAGCTGGTCTACCTGGAGCTCTTTTACTTTCTGCCGACTCCGTTCTAAGTCGGCCTCGAGGCTGGCGCACAGTTTGGAAGAATCTGCCAGTTTTTGCTGGACGTGCTTTAGTTCTCCTTTCACCTTGGTGTTTTCTTGCTGGAGAATGTTGCTGTTCTTCTGTAAGCTCAGGTTCTTGTCCCGTTCATGCCGCATCTCTTTTTCTGCCGCAATGAACAAGTTCTGAGCCCGGTGGACATCTTGGCGCATCTGACGCATTTCCTCTTGCTGCTGCTGACGCAGGGAGTCCTCAGGTTGGTATACTGACCCACCACTCTCCCGAGCAACCTCTGAACTTGTAGATTTTATGATCTGGCTTTGTGCATTTGTTAACTGTTGCCGAAGTTGTGCAGTTTCTTCTTTTTTGCTCTGAAGTTCATGCCTCATATTATCAAGATCATGACAGAGCTGGACGTTTTCATTGAAAAACTTTTCTGTTTCTGCCAAGCCTTCATAGAGCTGTCGTTGCAATGAGTCAAATTTGTGCTTACTCTCAGAAACTGCCAGATTTAATTCTACTTTTTCTTTTTCCAGACCTTCAATTCTTTCTTCTAAGGCTGCTCTTTGAACTGTGAGGTCTTTAAATGGGCTCCTGTTAGGTGTTGAAATCCCATTCTTAAACTCATGAGAGATGTTTTGGTCCTTAGTCAAGTGTTTTGAAGCACTGGATTCTTCTGAGAGATGTGCCATCTCTTTCTCGTCCCTCAAAGCCTTCTGTGCTGCTTCGAGGTCCAGCTCCAGCTGCTGTCTCCACTCTCTTTCTGCAGCTAGGGTACTTTCAAGGATTTCAATGCTGTCTTCCTTGCTTCTGAACATCTGCTGGAAATCACTGGTCTTCTTCCGTTCAGCTGCTACTTCTTGATTTTGGGTGCTGGGTTTCTCGGTGCCTGTTCGTAGCTGTGATAACTGTGCCTCCAAATGCAAGATCTTTCTTTCAAGACCATCGACATCACATTCGAAGTTCTCCTTTTCTTCCTTTCTTTGGTTCTGTGTCTCCCCTAGAATGGACTCTAGTTCTTCGTTCCGTTCTACTAAGTCATCGTACTCACGCTGAATTTTCTGTATCTTGTGCAGGAGCTCATTATTCTTACATTCCCACTCAACAATTTGAGCCTGACATTGTCTATGAATCGCTTCATCGCTGGGCCGTGACTGTTCTGGAGTCACACGAGTAACCATAGTTTTTGTAGAACTTTCTGTCCGTGCATGCTGTAGCAGTAGGCTAGCGGACGGTGGCCCTAGTTCGTCAGCCTGTTGGGTTAACACTTCCCGCTTTTCCTTCTGGCACTCATTAATACTCAAGTTTAGCTTTTCAAAAAGCTCCATGTATTCTTTTCTTTCAGAGTCCAACGATCTGACCCGGTTGCGCAGTGCCAGAATTTCTTTGTCTAATCTGTTGTTATGCTCCTTGGCCTTCTGCAACTCTTGCGACTCCAATGTCTCCTGTTCTTGTTTCTTCATGTCCAGCTCATCCGTCAATCGGCGGATTTCAGCATGAGCCATCTGGAGCCTCTGAGCGGCTTCGTCCAGATCTCTCTCTACAAACTCCCGCAGTTTCTTTTCCTTGACAAACTCTTCATTCTGCATGGCGGTTTCTGCGGTTGTGCTGTCTTTGTATGGGCCAAACAGCTTCTTCCACGGGCTCTGGATCAATGTTTCCTTGGTTTCATGGACGGCGTGCCGCTGCTGCAGTTGTTCCTCCAATGTATGATGAATCATCTGCAGCTCATCCTTGAGCTGCGCTTCACGGTTGCTTCCAAAATGGAGGCCGAGCTTTTCTTCAGCCTGTTCTAGTTTCTCCAAAAGTGTGACTCTCTCGACCAATAAATAGGCAATCTGTTCGTTTGGGCTGCTGTGCGCGATTTCCTCAAGCCCTTCCTGGTCCAGCATCTCTTCCACCTCCTTCACCTGCGCATCGTAATGAAGGCGCAGCTGCTGCAGCTCACTTCTGAGCTGTTCAATCTCCTTTTCAAAGTCCGAAGTTGGAAGGTCCCGCTCCTCAGTCAGCATACGGATGTGATCCACGTAACGCTGTACGTCATTCATTTCTTCTGCCTGCTGCTGTCGGAGCAAGTGCAAATCGTGGTTGATGGAAGATAATTTGCCTTCACTGCGCTGGTACAAATGCCAGAGGTGGCACAGACACTCTTCAGCACTCGTTGAAGGATCCAGCCCAGTTTCTTTTAGAGCTCTCAGTACATCCTCCCAAGCATTCTCAGGTTTAGCTTGCTCCATCATAGCCGGGGACAAGAACACGTCAACTCCTTTATGCGCCAAACAGACGGGATGTCCTCCACGTGGCAGGATTAGAGTAGAGATGAGAGCGACACCTCCATCTGGTGACAGGTAGCCTGATCACCAATTCAGCAGCCAGCTCCTCCATGCCAACAGCAAGAACCAGGAAGCGCTTGATTTTAAAAGAAAAGAAAAAGAAGGTCAGGTGTTATCTGGTATAACAGATTAACAAAAGATACACATACGATTCAGGTGCAGAAATGAAACACTGCAATACATTTTAGACCCCCACTATCCAGCCTGTCCAAGGGTATGGAGAAAGATGCCACAGGGATACTCTGGAAATTCCTGACATGATTTGACCAAAAATGGATAAGACTTTACTCCCAGCATAGTTTGGGCTTTAGTATGAGTGTGTCTAAAAGTGCCACAGGCCAATGGAGGTAACGTGCTGTAGAATGCACTAAAAAGAAAGCAGTTATAAAACGGAAACTAGCTGTGGATGAGATAAATTCAGGAATATAGCTAAACTAGAAGTGAAACACCACGGGCATGTGACACAGCTGAGGAAGACAGAAAGACCTGGCGTGGACGAGATAGCGCTAAGAGGCCCTGCATACCAGTAAAAGGGCATGGCAAAAAATCATGTCCGGGGACTGCTAGCAGGCGTAATGGACAAGGACAATGGCTATCAGCTCACTGGCCTGCAGGTACGACAGATGTAGGTATTGGGTGAGAAAGTTCAGACCTAGTAACTGCTGGGGCACGGCAGGGGCCCGTGCTCAATGCAACACCACACTGGTGTACCTTTGGCCGCTGTAAGTCACTATCAGAGACGATGCCTGAAGGTCAAGCACTATGCACACACCCAACAAAGCATGGTTGCAGGCCTTGCATGTGCAACGTCCCTGTAAAAAGCTTGCATATGAGTTTGACCAAAAGGCATCGCCTCTGCACTCTGTATACAATCTAACCTCCTGCAACGTACGCAGCATAAACAGGTGAGCCTGATAGAAAGGTGTGCCCATTGATCACATACGTAGAGTGCACGGGGTATGGCGAAGACCAGACCTTGATTGTACCGTAGCCCTTCAAGTAAAAGACACACAGTCATGCACAATACACAGCCACAGCTCACCCCCTCTTTGCTCTCTGCTCATAACCAGTGCTTGGTTGAGAGATAATTGCATATCTACCCACATGCGGAGTACATTTACGTGTTGGATCACAATCAAAATTCATTCAGCAATGTTTTTCATGGATATAGCTATCTCTCTCTTTGAAATATATATATATATTTTGGAAAGCAATGTGTGGTTGCCAGTGTGCACCAGACTTAATAACTCCTTCTCCGTGTACAAAGGACGAGCTGGCACTCCAATAGCTGCTCCGCGGGCACTTTATTACAAATATATATATATATATATATATATATATATATATATATATATATATATATATATATATTCACTGAAAAAACCATAGGTTATAGACCATATATAGTTAGGAATTAGCATTTACAAAACCTTGAAAATTCACTGAAAAAACCATAGGTTATAGACCATATATAGTTAGGAATTAGCATTTAAAAAAACTTATTTTACTCACACAAAACCATTGAAATTCCATATATAGTTAGTTGCACTAACTATATATCGCGCACCCGCAATCCACTGCTGATGATGTCACATATTACATCATTCATGACATGGTCCGTGACATCACTGATGACAACATCCAGTGACTGTGTGTTTCTGTAAAGTTAAAATATGTCTTACATATTGAAGAATGAGTGGAAGTATAAGTGTCTGGACGAAGGATTTAGTAGGTGCATGACTGAATGTATGAGTGAGTGATTAAATGTGTCTCACCGAGTGCATGGGTTAGTGACTAAACTGTCTTAATTTGTGCATCATTATGTCTGTTGTTCTGTAAACTGCAGCATGTGTTGATCAGTAGCTATATGAGTAACTATATGGGTTATTGATTGATTGCCCAAGTATTTGCATGGGAGACTGAGTGTGTGTGTGGCTGGCTGGGAGGTGTGTGACTCTGTGCAGATCAATGTGTACTTGTATCAATGATTGTATAAGAGACTAAGTATGTGTTAGTATATGGTTGAAAACGTAAGGTGCTCTATGTTTAACTGTATAGATTAGAAAATGGAAGTGTGATTGATTCTTTACAGGACTGACTAGGTGTGTGAGTAACTCCATGGATGAGTGGCAGAGTGTGAGTGTCTGTATAGGTGTATGAGTGTATATGATAGTGTTGTAAAGATGATTGATTGTATGTATGAATGATTGTATGGGTGAATGAGTGAATGTGTGTGTAGACGTAGGAATCAGTGAGTGCGTATGTAGTAACTAGTATTGGTGTGTCAATGGTTTCAAAAATTATACTCTGTATTTAACACTGAGTGTAACAGAGGTTATATTAAAATGTGAGGAGATGCATTGTATTGTCACATGAATGATATCATCAGTGATGTGGTCATTGATGTCAAATGAGATGTCATCAGTGATGTCATCCGTGATGTCATTTGAGATGTCATCAGTGATGTCATCAGTGATGTCACTGACCATGTCATGAATGATGTAATATGTGACATCATCAGCAGTGGATTGCGGGTGCGCGATATATAGTTAGTGCAACTAACTATATATGGAATTTCAATGGTTTTGTGTGAGTAAAATAAGGTTTTTTAAATGCTAATTCCTAACTATATATGGTCTATAACCTATGGTTTTTTCAGTGAATTTTCAAGGTTTTGTAAATGCTAATTCCTAACTATATATGGTCTATAACCTATGGTTTTTTCAGTGAATTTCATTGGTTTTTTAAAAGCTAATATCTGTAGCTGTAAAATGTATTCTTCTTTAAATCCAAAAATATATTTTATATGTTTATTAATAATTTTTTTTTTTAATATTTTTTTTGTTTCGCTCCCGGTTCGCGAACCGGGAAGCTTTCCGTTAGCTCAATTTGATGCCGCGACCCGGTCCGCGAACCGGTAAACGTTCCGTAAGCGCAACTGCCGCGTTAGAAATCAACATCGTGACGCATCGCGGAAGCGCGACGTATCACGTTGTCGCGTAATGCGTCTTATGACGCGCTGCGTTAGCGCACCCGGAAGTGCTCCGGTACGCGAACCGAGGCGCGAAGCGCAGCGACCCGGAAGCGATCCGGGGCGCGTTCCGCAGCGCGTAACATAAGCGTGAGAGGTCATGTGACTTGTTAATAAAACTTTTCATTGGTTCATTTAACTTTTGGTTTCATAATCATGTAAGGCTAGGTCAGGTGACCTAAAAATAACACTTTTCATTGGTTTAGAACTATTGTTTTTCCCAAATGATGAAAACCCCTCCTTCTTTCCTCACTCTGACTTTCATCATTGTGAGAGGAAGACCTTTATTCATAGTAGAGCAATGGCTTCAGAACTTGCTTCAGCTGGTGCACCCCCACCGCCACCTCCACCTCCTCATGGGAAGAGAGGACCACCTCCCCAGGTCATCACCAACACAGAGGAGGAAGAGGAAGAAATAGAGGAAGAGGAGAGAGAAGGACCACAGTTCTTGGAAGAGGTGCCCCGGGTTTCCCATAGGAAAGCCAGTTTCATTTGGCAGTTTTTTTCAATCCCTCCAGGGCAGAAGAAAGTGAATGCGAGGTATGTCACCTGCCTCATTTGCAAAGAGAAATTATCAAGAGGGACTGATAAAAAGTATAGCTATGGGAACTATACCATGCATAGGCACTTGAACAGGTGGCATCCACTCAATTACAGCCGGGCGGAAATTCGTGACATGGAACAAAACCCAACAGCAACTCCTGTGGCCAGGTCAACATCGTTAATATCATTGACAGCAGCAGAGGCACGGGAAACCGTGCCAAACATCCAGGATAATTTTGGGCATATGAAATTTACTTGTCTGCACTGTGGTGCATTGATATCATGTGGTAACATGAGTATTAATTCCATCAACCTGGCTTATAACAATCATAATTGCCCTAACCGCCCCAGACAGTAATTTTTATTTTTGCTCCTGTTGAGCCCTTTTCAATGCCTGTTTTTTGTTGTTTCCCCCCCAAAAAAACCCAAAACAAATATAAAATTGTTAAAAAAATACAAAAAAACAAAAAATGTTCAAAAAAAATATATATATATATATAAAACAACAAAAACATTAAAAAAAAGTTCTTTTCAGAACTACCTCCCCTTTCAAAAGAAATTGCTAGAATGTTTAGCACTCTGGCAAGCTCTATTTCTTTTAGTTCGCTTCCCGGTTCGCGAACCGGGAGCGAACCAAAAACATTTTTTTTTTTAAAAAAAAGAAGAGTAAGTATAAGGAAAGTAAACAGAGAGTGATGTTAAAAGAAAGACAGCTATAGGGAGTAAACCAGAGATACTGTTTAATAGATCTATTTACCGAAGAAAAGACGGAAGAGGGTATAATTGTGGAAAACAAAATAGATAAGGAAGTGAAAGAAAAAAAAGAGAGTAGAACAATAACAAAGAAGAGTTTCTTGGAGAATGTGAGTGAATGTTCAAAATAAGATTAAAACATGGGGAATAACAGAGAGAAAAAATAGAAAACAGAAAACAAAAAATAACAGAAAAAGATTAATTGAAACAGCAAAGAAATGTAAATAACATAGAGCCATATCATCAACATAGGCAATAAAAGTTTTGCAGCTTTTATCGGCAGAAATATGTCACCAAAGCCGCTTTTGCGGCAGAAAACTGCCGCTAAAACCACTTTTGCACCAGTTTTATGCCAATAAAAACAGCAATAATTTTATTGGCTGTGTTCATAATATGCCCCTTAGTGTGCTTCAACTACACAGAGAAAGCATTATGAACAAGTAGTGAAAAAGTGATCAGTCAAAGACACTAAGAGTAATAGAGACGGAGTGAGTGAACAAGAGTGAGGAACTATGAGAAGAGAGGGACTGAGAAAAAGAATGGAAGGAGTTGAGTAAGTAGGTAATAGAGAAAGGAATGAGGAAAGTAGCAAAGGCAGGAAACTGAGGGTTAAAGAAATGAAGCTGTGGAACTAATAGTAGGTGAATGTGATAGAAATGTAACGAAAAGAATACAAAACATTTACCTTATAATTGTCGTTAAATTACTCACTTTTTGTTTTTATACTTTCAATCTGTGAAAGAGAGAACAAACATTTGAAAAATATTAAAACATGTATTTAAAAATTACAAAAGACAAGGGAAAAGATTGAAGGACAAACAGTTTTTCAACAACTTTGACACTGACAAGAGCTGACAAGAGCGTCTGCTTCTCCAGGCCCCCTACACAGTCCTAAAGATATACATTTTAAACTAACAGTATCTTGATGCAGATGAAGTGAGGCCTATCTTAAAACATGGTGCATCTTTTGCACTGCTGTTGTCTCAGAAAAGTGTCGCAAGACACTAACATTTTAAATGATTGCTTCAGGATGCCAATAAGATGTGTCCTATCCAGAGGTTTGTTTGAGGTGAGACCTACTCAGGGTTCCAAATGAAATTTCGAGTTGTTTGAAGAGAACAGAGGACATAATACATGTGAAGGCCTACCAATGAAGTAAGTCATGTCCACTTCACTCTTGAACAAAGGCCAGACCTCTTCTGTGTCCTGCACAATGTCATTCATAAACTTAGGAAACACAAGTGATGTAATTGAAAAATGTGGAGTTTCTTTTCCTCATTTCACAATCACATCACCTGTGTTGCCTTTGCTTAGGTATCTCATAGTGCAGATGTAGTCCAGCATATTAAACAGTACCTAGAAGTGCAGCACTGCATGCAACAACTTTGACACTTATAAAAGCTTTTGCTTCTGCATGCCCCCTACACAATGCTAATTATATACATTTTAAACTGATGGTATCTTGCTGGAGATGAACTGAAACCTATCTTGCAACATGGTGCATCTTTTACACAAAAGTGACCCACAATGGACCAAAAGAGGCGCACGGCCACCATAAATCTGACCCTAACATTTTAAATGATTGTTTCAAGATGCCAATAAGGTGTAACCTATCCACAGATTTGTTTCAGGTAAGTCCTACTCAGGGTTGCAGATGGAATTTAGGTTTGTTGAAGAATACAGAGAAGATAATACATGTGGAGGCCTACCAACGAAGTGAGTAATGTCCACTGCACTCTTGAACAAATGTCAGACCTCCTCTGTCTCCAGGAACAGGCCTAAACCTCATCTACACAATGTGGTGTGTAATGTTAGGAAACACAGGTAATATAATTGAAAAACATGCAAATTCTTTTGCTCATTCCACAATCATATGACCTGTGTTTCCTTTGCTTGGGTATCTCATTGTGGAAATGTAGTCTATCATATGAAAGACTACGTAGAATATGAGCACTGTATGCAAGAACTTTGACACTTACAGAAGCCTCTCCTTCTCCATGCCTCCTACACAGTTCTAAATGTACATCATAAATGGAAACAGTACAGAATTAATTATACATGTTAAATGGTTTATTTTTGCTGTTCTCAGAATGTATCAAATTTCACTAAAAACAGTGACTTGAAGGTATTCATCATATAACAGCGGGGAAAAAAAACACAATCAAAATGATTGTGTTTAAAAAACCCATACAACATAACAAATCAGAATTCAGAACTCCTTAAAGTTAACTTACTTTCCATGACGTCAAAAGATGTCCTATGAACAGCTTACACTCTGTTGTGCTGTTATTACTTTCAGCCCGCCACTTTCTGAAAGAAAACCTCCATCGTTTTGAAAAACATGTTACATACAATAAATGACTTCTTGCTCTCTACCACAAGTTTCCACAAGGCCAAATCTTGTCAGAGCCATTTATAACTCTTGGATTTCTTGTAAGCCAATCCTGTCATTTGGCATTTCCGCAACTTTCAGAATTAAAATGTTGAAGATCATTTTCACAATCCTGGACTAGTAATATCTTCCCCTTCTTCCTCAGTCATGTTCTACATTTCCTATGACACTGATACTGCTTACTATGAAGCAGACTTACACTACCTCTATGACTACTACAATTATTTAATTCTCTACATCACTTTTAATCACAAAGCAATGTAAAACAGTAGACAGCATTGCAGACTTACATTCCCTCTACTCTATGTTTTGATTGGCTGCTTCAATTAGCTTATAAAAAGAAATAGTTTTTCTGAACTCATTCAAAGTGCACTTATTTCTCCATGACGTCCAGTCTTATCGTTAGAAGTTATGTCTCTGAACTACACTTATCCTCAAGGCCAAATCGTGTAGGAGCCATTAGAACTTCTTGAAATTCCTGAGAGCACATCCCGAGATTCTTTCCCTAAAATTTGGGTTTTAAAAACACCAGGTAAGAGTTTTTAAGGTCATACGGCAATTTTTTTGTGAAAATTAAAACAGAATCATTGCAGAATGACCAGCCATTTCTAGACTTTAAATAAGCTGTGTAATGTCCTGATGTTGTTGAAGGACCGTCATGATATATAATTGCTGCAGTTACAAAAGTCCTTCCTGATATTGACAACTGCGAAGCCACAAAATTTTTAATTAAAGTTGTCAATTTTGTTCCATCAGGCCTACATCGTTGGAACATTAAAATGACATACTGGCCATATGTTCGTATAAATAATGTGGACATCATTTCAGATTTACATTGGCTACACTCCATGTTGTGATCAGCTGCTTTTACTAGCTTATTAAAGGAGACTGATTTACTGCCTGGCAAAGTTAAATATATAAATCTTTCTGAGTCTACACTAGTAGTACTTGATACCCTACAGTTCTCGCAGTCATGCTGCCATTGATAAGAAAGCCCAAACAGCTGATCTACATCTACACCTTCAGCATGCAATACATCAAGCATATACATTAAAAACTCCTGACAATCTTGCTGAATATTTTGAGAGAATTGTGTTTGGCCTGAACATCTGTCTAACAGATTTCGAATTTCAGACACACTTTCTATGTTTGTTCTATCAGTGCTACATTTTTCTAAGACAGAATTTAACAAACTGCAAAATCTTTGATCAGAATTGACCACAATCTCTTCTTTTACATTTTCTAGAGAAAACAAAACATTAACCACTACATTAGCATAGCAGTTGACACCAGAACTGTTTTCAAATTGAAAACCAACAACATCTTCAACAGAATCCTTTTTGTTTCTGCTTATAATTTCAGGTTCATCGACTTTTCGTCTTTTTGCTACAACCTCACCAGTATTGGTCACATTTCTTCGTTTCCGGCCTACCACACGTTTCTCAAACAAAGGATATTGAGGCAAATGTGGCGCATACTCTCTTCTTAACCTATTGTATTCCTTAACACAATCTAGATCCGCACAAATGCTTGTGACATCACACTCAATCAAGTACAATCCCGATAAAGTTCTAACTCGTGACAATGCCACATATGCCATACCCTCCTTGAACACAGAACTGCCAATATTCACCAATGCACTGTCTACACTTAAACCTTGCGATTTATGGATTGTCACCGCATATGCCAAGCAAACAGGAAACTGCTTACGGCGAACATATAAGTCTTTTACAAGCAAAAATCTAGCAGAACAACGACCAATTAGCTGTACTTCCTCAATGCCATCAAATTTAATTTTTAAAAATTCAATTCCATCTCTATTTCTGTATTTTACAAAATCAACAACATTACCCATTGATCCATTTACCAGACCTCTTTCAACATGTAAATTCCTTCTTAAAATTATACGGCAGTTCAAGCACACATTCAGAGTCTTTTCAAAACCTGCAGTTTTAGATATACTCTTCTCTAATGAATCCAATTTTGTTTTCAGATTCTCAGACAAAATAATTGTTGATCCCATATGCTCTACTCTGTCAATAGCTTCCAGTTTCACAATCTCTTGCTTTTCTAAATGCAACATTTTGTTGTTGAATTTGGCACATTCTGCAAGAGTTGGCATCAAACATATTCCAGATTTCTTCTCAGTAATTTTCTGAAAAATATTCTCAGGCACAACATCTTGTTCTGGATATAAATTTGACAGTAATCGTGCATGTAAAGCTTCTTTCCCATGCTCGGTCACTTTTCCAATTCTAACATCTTGTAGAATAGTCTTGTAAACTTCATCCTTCGCCTGACGCATATTTTCATGCAGTTCAGCATAATTGAAGTTTAACCATATATTGACGTTGCCAATGCTGCCTAGGCACTTCCTGGTATCTTCATGCGTGAGCATTTTGAACACAGGTTGCCCTTTCACTGGTGTCAGCTGCAGAAGATCTCCGAAAACAATGATGTGTTTGCCACCAAATAACACATCATACTCTGTTTTGAGAACTTCTTGCATTCTCAAATGCACAAAGGCAAGCATGACATTGGAAACCATACTTACTTCGTCAATGATAAGAAGTTTCATTTTCCTCAAGATTCTTGAAACTTCAAAACAAGCATCTCCAGATAGCTTGTGATATTGTAATTTGTTGTCATGCTCCACTGGCAGCATCAGTAAACGATGTAAAGTAATCCCTTTAATGTTATGTGCTGCCAGTCCAGTTGGAGCGGTGACAACACAAGACAGCGATGACTCTGTCCTTTCCTGCAAATAACATGAAATTGCTTTAATAAGGAAACTTTTTCCAGTTCCCGCTTCTCCACTCACGTACAGTCGGACAGGCTTCAACGACGTACATGAGCACTCTTTCTTGTCATGACTTAATCCATGATCAATTTGCATGGTAACTTCGTCATATATTTTCCTCTGCTCAACGTTGAGTTGTCTTTCCAACTCTTCTAAGTTAACCGCATCCTCCTGAGCATGTGCCATGGCTCTTTCCACTTCATTCATAGCAGTGGCAGCTTCATTTTCGATAACAGGTCCTCCTAGTGGATCCTGACTCAATGAAGCAGAACTCTGACTGTCCTGAGAACTGTCTCTGGCAATCTCGGCTGCAATCATTGCTTCCTGCTCAATTTCCGCATTCAACATTTCTACATATTTGGGAAAAGCAGGACATTCTATGGTCTCCTTGGCGGCATTGAAAGAGTCTTCGTAACAGAGAAAATCTCCAAGCAGTTCCTCTTCTGCACGCCAAGGCTTGAAAAGTTGCAAAAGTGCTAAATAGAAAAACTCCTTTTTTTCAGGAGATTCGCCACTCAATTTTCGATGGTTTACCAAGTGGCATTTTCTTTGCTTGACCAGACATCCCTCACTTCCTATTACAGCATACACTCCTTTCTCAGTATCTTCTTTGATGTTCCTCTTGAATATGTAATTTTGAAGAACCTCATACAGACAAACATTCTCGAGGTGAATGCTTCGATTTGGATAATATGTATCCAACATGTTGGTCTTCAAAATGTCGGTACTGTTTGGCTCCTTTTCCGCCAAATACTCAATTTCCCGCACAGGTTTGAGAACTCGATTACGCGTTGCAGCAAGACCAAGACTCGCCCAAACGATACTCCTGGACTTGGCATAGAGACTTGCTGAAGACAACCGGTCAGAACATTCGTACGCTCCAATTTCTCGATGCGACAACATCTTCAGACTGAAACTGTACAACTTCTTGCTGAGGCTCTTTTCATGGGAAATGTCCTCCCACATATCCTTCAATTCTGTCTTCTCTTTTTTGGTGATGTAAGACGTCACATACCGAGCCACAGCCATACAGTTATCAGCCACAAACTGTATATCCATGTTAGCATTCCACATGGACAAAATCACCGGGTTGTAGTCGTTGATGTACTTGGACTCTTCGTTCCTCTTCAAATTGTATGTGTTTTTAGGTGATTTCTTCATCACATTATGTCGCAGCGAAGACATCAAACTGTTTACTCTTCCTTTAGAAATCACCGGTCGTGGAAAGCCGAAACGACATTTGGTGTAGAACTTGTCCTTGTTTCGGAATTTACGACGACAGTACTTTCCACATCGATGGCTTTGGAAACGCAGAACTTTTTCTCTTAGGCTTTTCTTCTCCTTTGCGTTTGGAACAGCACACGTAGAATACTGTTGTATAAAACTCATCAGTGAGTCTTCTGGATCCGTTCCAAATTTAGGTGCATCCTTGATCCACAGCAACATATGTATATGAGGAGCACCTCTTGCTTGGTACTCCTTTCTCTAGAAGAAATCCAACACCTCTCCAAGAGGTGGATTCTTCTTATTCATGATGAAAGACATCATAGCTTCAAATCTATGATTGAAGTACCTACTTACATTGACTGGATCCAAAGAGCACAGTTCTCCGGGTGTCTTGAATTCGATGTTTTCTACGTTAGCATTTGCCTCTCGTAGAAATTCAAGTAAGTCTTCCCAGCCATATTCGGCACAGCTCAGAGTGAGGAACCATGTGGGAGTTCCTAAGTTCCTCAGCATACATTTTAAATCACCATGACGACGGTACCAGTACTCATTAGTACCACGCTGACACGCCATGAGATTAATCAGGTGAGAATCCAAAATACTGTCTTGGACATTGACTTTATCCATAAAGTCACTTGCCGAGATGTTTTGCATGTGTATACCACTTTTCAAGATGTGGTTCACTGCATATGACAGTCCAGACAGATCGCTTTCAAACAGGAGATGAAACAAATAAGGAATGCATTGTCGAAACCTAGCATCTCCTGCATACAATCGCAAAGTCCGGTATTCAGAAGCAGGAATTTGATGAGGTCGCTCATCATATCTTCCTCCCTGACCTGTTGGAAAAAGCTGTGGGAAACACCGAGCTTCCAAACTTTCCTCCCAAACACTAATGGGACTCCCTTTGGCTTGTTTCATTTGAAACAACTCAATAGCATTCCCCATGACTTCCTTGGAATGCAAAGGATGAACACTATAATGTTCATATATTTCTTCACTAGTAGAGGGTTCTACTTTCTCAATTTGACCAGCACACAAATCGCTATCCTCTTCCTCACTTACTTCCTCTTCTGCAACATATACATTCTTATAGTATTTATTATTTTTTTTCAAATACAATGTTGCCTTTTTAACTTTCCTAACATCCACTAAATCTTGCCATATTTTCTTATTCTTTGTCGGAACCCCATTAACTAAGATAACCAGAGTTTCCTCTTCCACTTTTTCTACTCCAATTGTGTTAATGTTTTTCTTCAAATCTAGAGGCAAATAAACAACTCTTCCCTTTAATCCTCTCTGTAAATCTGATGGAGGCAATTTCCCTGTCTTTGGCTCCATTCTTACAATAGCCTGAAAGGGATGGATACTTTGAATCAAAATAGATTCATAAGTATTTAAATCCTTCAATTCAGAAGGAATCTCAACCAATTCCAGATTATTATGAACTGCTCTAGCAGGCATCTGGTTTTGATTTAATTTGCAACAACAATAAGTACACATATGTTGATCCAATCCCAAATCAAAACAATTTTCTGCCATAAAGTATGTTGCGAAATCCTTCCATTCACTATTATTTTCCCTTTCACTTTTTGCATATAAATCCACTAACTTAGTCTGATTCTAATAATAAGTGCGTCGACAACACACACAAGTGAAATTTGGCCTCTCACTTGATTTGACCTGAAACGTCGCAATTTCCCTCTGGAAATTATCTGTACTGGAAACCTGTACACTATCTTCCACATTACCCGCTTCTTCTTGGTCAATTTCAACATTCTCCTCTTTACTTCCAAAGTAACAAAACTCAATTTCTTCACATATATTCTTCACATCTATTTCAGAACCATGCAAAAGAGCAGCGCATAATTGTTTAAGCATAATTGCTGGACTCTTAGCATAATACAACATTCTAACTAATTTCCTCACTTTATTATGATGCACTGCTAGCATCCTGAAATGATGAAAAACACTCTGGCATACTCTCCTGGAAAGGGTATACACCTGTTACAACGCATTTTTTACTCCGCACTACCATTACAACGCGACTTTTACTCAGCATACCATTACAACGCATTGCGCTGGGGGGCGCTCTAGGATAGGGAATAAGTATAATTTACTATCCAACACCTTCCCTAGGGTCCACGGGGACTGGAGTTAGAATAGTAAATTATACTTACCACTATCCAGCGCCCCAAGGCGCTATGCGTTGTAACGGTATGCGGTGTAAAAGTCGCGTTGTAATGGTCTGCGGAGTAAAAGTATGCGTTATAACGTCATACATCCCCTGGAAAGACAAGCCAGTGAATGACCATGCAAACCTGTCACTTCTCTCACTCTGCAAGGATCTAATTCTTGCAACAACCTCATTTTCTGCTTCAAACTTTTCTTATTAAATGACCGTACAAAATCACAAAGCAAATTGATGGAATCCTGTCGCACACTGCAAATACTACTACACTTCCAGGTGTACACAGGACCCTTAGCACGTCTTCCTAAAACCTCATTACCTAACACCTCTTCTGCCTCTGTTGTCACAAGTTTTTCTTTTTCAACTGGACAACCATCTTTCACTTCATAAGCTCGACCACTGGTGTCAACTGCATGCACCAAATCATTATCCTGGAAATCTCTCCTCATTAAAAAATGCCTCACAGCTTGAACTATGCATCCATTCTCCAGAAAAAACTTCACAAAAATTACTACGATTAACTATTCTCTTCCATCTACTATTTCTTTTGAAATCATAAATTGCCTTGTTTAGCTTCCTAATTCTATTGATTATCAAAATAAATAACTTACGTTTAATTTCAAATGCCTGATCAATAACTTTCTCAACTTTTTTTTTTCTCTTATAAAAAACCACTTTCTGTTGACCTTTCTTAATATTTTTTAACAAATTGCCAATTATCCTGTTGCGAAACATTCGTTTACGAATGTCCCTAAACTGTTGTTTCCTACTACTATCATGCACAGAGTTATCTCTTGCTCTAGCAGTAACATTTTTCATTGGCCTTTCCTTTCCGTTTGAATTGCTTCTCTTTTTCTGGACTGAAACATTTTCTGTAGTAATATTTTTTTTACTACAAATATTTCTTATGAATGTTTTTGTACTCTTACCCGGTGCTTTCTTGGTGACTTGACAAATCTTTTTGTTAGAGGACTGCTGCTTTTTTTCATTAACCTGCTGTCTTTGACGTTTTGCAGCCTTTCTCACTCTTTCTTTGGTTGGCATGCTGAAATCTTGAAATGATCTGCAGTTGAATCTGTGGTAAAATATAATAAAAAATGTTATTAACCACTATTACCCAACAGTAAATCAATAACAGTAATCAAAAACTTAAAACACTACTTGACATTTTTACATAGAAGATTTTTTAGTGCTTGGCAAATTTAGAATACAGAAATAGCAGAAAAGAAATGGAATTTATATTCATGTTACCTGTGCTATTTTATATGTGAATCTGATCTAATTTTATGAGCATATTTTAATATTTTATTGAAGACACTACACATAACCTGTTTTTGAAGGTGTCTTTATTTTTACATTAAACGGTTTACATTTTTACTTTTTATTGATTATAAATTTTTAAAATAAATGTTTATAGTTCCATAGGCTCAAGCACGTCAGCTTCCCATCCTATGTCATATAATTCGGACAAATCTGCATCCTCATCACGTTCTTCTTCATCCTCAAGATTTAAATCATCCAAGGGATCAACATCCACTGATGTTTCAATTACGAGTTCAATGATGAGGTCAAAATCAACTGATTGCTGATTGTCGCTCATGTTGATGTTGTCTTTATCTTTAAAGAAAGATAACAACAATGAGATGTTGCAGAGTAAGAGACAAATCTCAGAGATTATAATAGTAAAATTGTTTAACAAGAGTAACATTTTGCAGCTATTATATAGCCATGTCCAACGATGCTGAGCAGGTGAAGCCTATGTCTAATTTTTCAGTGAACAGGACTCATCTCTTCTTAACCTTGGATAAGCCTCACCGACTCTGTGTCCCCTGCACATACTTAAATGTAAAGGGGCAGATTTATGTTAAATGGCACATCCCCAGGCATGCACCAGTTAACGTGCACCGCTGCTCTGCCACTCATGGTGTGCCGCATTTACAATCAGATAGGAGAAAGCTACGTCAAAACCCTGCGCCTGCTTGAAGCAGGCATAGGTCTTGACGCAACATTGTGGAGATGGGGCACCCCTGAGCCTTGCTGGAGCTGAATCACACTTGCGATACAACTCCAGCAATGCGCCACCTTTACGGCACAGATGCGTCACGCATCTGTGCCATTTTTGCCCCATGCTGCGCCGCATTGTAAATGCAGCACACCATGGGTGGCGGAACAGCAGCGCAGGATGACTGGCACATCCCTGGTGATGCGCCAGTCATCATAAATCTATCCCTAAGCTTCTTATCTTGTTAGAGATGAACCGCCATATGTATCATCAAACTATTTTGCATTTCCTAAATAGCGAATTTTAAGGGATAAATAGCAATTCTTTACCATTCCTAATTTGCGATGAGCAAATTGCTAATTGCTAATTGCAAATTACCCATTCATTTCCATGGGCCAGGAGGCCCATAGGAATGAAGGTGCAATTTGCGATTAGCAATTAGCTCATCGCAAATTAGGAATTTTTCCAAGGGTGCAGGGGTGTCTCAAGAACACCCTGCTGCACCCCTGAAAAAAGAAATTTGGGGGCATATGGCGCACATACATGCCCTAAGGGCATGTATGGGCGTCATATGGCACCTTTTGTTTTTTGGAAAAAAAGCTTTTTGAAAAGAATTCGCAAATTACCACCAACTAGAAGTTGGTGGTAATTTGCAAATCCTTAATGGCATTTTTTGCATATTTTTTGTTTGATACATTGCATTTAAGGAATCGCAAAATTTGCAAATCCTTCAGTACAATCGCAAAATAAGGAATAGCAATTTTTGCTATTCCTTATTTTGCATCAAACTTGTTTGATACATACCATTTGTCTAATTAGCATTCGCAAAGGCCGAAATTCGCAGAATTTTGACCTTTGCGAATGCTAATTAGCTTGATACATATGGCCCCAAGTGAGGCCTGTCTTGCAACATGGTGCATCTTTTGCATCACTGCTGCATCGGTTTCATGTGGCACGTTTTTTTTACACCATGACACATCTGCCTAAATGCATCAATTTGTAATTTTGTCGCCTCATAGCAAATCTTTTGCACCGCCGCTGCATCAGAAAAGTGACGCACAGTGGCGCAAAAGAGGCATACACCTATCATAAATCTGTCCCTAGCATTTTAAATGATTAATTCAGGATGACGATAAGGTGTGGCCTATCCAGAGGTTTGTTTAAGGTGAGGCCTACTCAGGATTGCAGATTAAAGTTACGCTTGATGAAGAATACAGAGGAGATAATAGATGTAAAGGCCTACCAATGAAGTAAGTAATGTCCACTTTATTGCGCCAGTCATCATAAATGTATCCCTAAGCTTCTTATCTTGTTACAGATGAACCGCCATATGTATCATCAAACTATTTTGCATTTCCTAAATAGCGAATTTTAAGGAATAAATAGCGATTCTTTACCATTCCTAATTTGCAATGAGCAAATTGCTAATTGCAAATTACCAATTCATTTCCATGGGCCAGGAGGCCCATAGGAATGAAGGTGCAATTTGCAATTAGCTCATCGCAAATTAGGAATTTTTCCAAGGGTGCAGGGGTGTCTCAAGAACACCCTGCTGCAGCCCCTGAAAAAGAAATTTGGGGGCATATGGTGCACATACATGCCCTAAGGGCATGTATGGGCGTCATATGGCACCTTTTGTTTTTTGGAAAAAAAGCTTTTTGAAAAGAATTCGCAAATTACCACCAACTAGAAGTTGGTGGTAATTTGCAAATCCTTAATGGCATTTTTTGCATATTTTTTGTTTGATACATTGCATTTAAGAAATCACAAAATTTGCAAATCCTTCAGTGCAATCGCAAAATAAAGAATAGCAAATTTTGCTATTCCTTATTTTGCATCAAACTTGTTTGATACATACCATTTGTCTAATTAGCATTCGCAAAGGCCGAAATTCACAGAACTTCGGCCTTTGCAAATGCTAATTAGCTTCATACATATGGCCCCAAGTGAGGCCTGTCTTGCAACATGGTGCATCTTTTGCATCACTGCTACATCAGTTTCATGTGGCACGGTGTTTTTTACACCATGACACATCTGCCTAAATGCATCAATTTGTAATTTTGTCGCCTCATAGCAAATCTTTTGCACCGCCGCTGCATCACAAAAGTGACGCACAGTGGCGCAAAAGAGGCATACACCTATCATAAATCTGTCCCTAGCATTTTAAATGATTAATTAAGGATGACGATAAGGTGTGCCCTATCCAGAGGTTTGTTTAAGGTGAGGCCTACTCAGGATTGCAGATGAAAGTTACGCTTGATGAAGAATACAGAGGAGATAATACATGTAAAGCTCTACCAATGAAGTAAGTGATGTCCACTTCATTGCGCCAGTCATCATAAATGTATCCCTAAGCTTCTTATCTTGTTACAGATGAACCGCCATATGTATCATCAAACTATTTTGCATTTCCTAAATAGCGAATTTTAAGGAATAAATAGCGATTCTTTACCATTCCTAATTTGCGATGAGCAAATTGCTAATTGCAAATTACCCATTCATTTCCATGGGCCAGGAGGCCCATAGGAATGAAGGTGCAATTTGCGATTAGCAATTAGCTCATCGCAAATTAGGAATTTTTCCAAAGGTGCAGGGGTGTCTCAAGAACACCCTGCTGCACCCCTGAAAAAGAAATTGGGGGCATATGGCGCACATAAATTTTAACAACATTCCTTTACCTCAAAAACGATTTTCAAGTCATAATTTGAAAACACTGCCCACGGGGAAATGACTTAAAATGTCCTTAAGACACATGAAAGTGTTTTTTAAAGCCTTTGCAAGTTTTTGGGTCACTTTTAACATGGCTATGTAACTCAAACAGTCAAAATCTAAATTTACCATGCACAGGTGGGACCATATTTACAAGGAATGTGCCCCACGGGGAAAGGTCTTTTAATGTAATATGGGGAAAATGACATCAGAGACACTGAAATGCCTTATAAAGAAGCATACACCATTATATCCTTGTCATAAATTTACAAACATTCCTTTTCCCCAAAAACGATTTTCAAATCATAATTTGAAAACACTGCACATGGGGAAATGACTTAAAATGTCCTTAAGACACATGAAAGCGTTTTTTGATTGCCTTTCCAGCATGGTTGGGTCACTTTTAACATGGCTATGTAACACAAACATTCAAAATCTAAATTTGCCATGCACAGGTGGGAGCATATTTACAAGGAATGTGCCCCACGGAGAAAGGTCTTTTAATGTAATATGGGAAAAATGACATCAGAGACACTGAAATGCTTTATAAAGAAGCATACACCATTATGTCCTTGTCATAAATTTAAAAACCATTCCTTTTCCCCAAAAACGATTTTCAAATCATAATTTCAAAACACTGCACATGGAGAAATGACTTAAAATGTCCTTAAGACACATAAAAGCGTTTTTTGATTGCCTTTGCAGCATGTTTGTGTCACTTTTAACATGGCTATGTAACGCAAACATTCAAAATCAAAATTTGCCATGCACAGATGGGAGCATATTTACAAGCAATTTGCTCCACAGAGAAAGGTCTTACATTAAAAAGGGAAAAATAACATCAGAGACACTCAATTGCCTTATAATGAAGCATACACCATTATGTCCTTGTCATAAATATTATAACCATTCATTTTCCTCAAAAACGATTTTCAAGTCATAATTTGAAAAGACTCCACAGCTCCTATGCACAATAACACCCTGTCAGTACTAATACTTCACATTTTCTCCAATTACATTTTCTCAAAGAAACAAAATCTATTTGTAAAACACTTGAGACAAAGCAACATTTGAAGAACACAACTTTCTTCATAATTTTCTCCTTAAAGCACACTATTCTCTATCTAAATTAAAGAAATCTTTTCTCACCTTAGCAAATACTTTGAGTTTCAAAACAGTCTCAGAAACACACCAATTTGTCTTCAGCAGAGCAAAAGGTATGCACTCCAGAGTCTGCAGCTATCAAAAGCACAGAAATGCTGTAATTCTTCACACATATCTCTCATGTCACCCAATCAAAACTCTTCCCTCACTTTTTTTCAAATGAAAACCCTTCCCCCCTCTGCCATTTCATGCCTTTTCTGCATGGCAACCACGTCTTGGAAGACCTCTGGTGTTTGCAAGTTCACACAACAATGTTGCAATTGAACTCTGAACTCTCAGTGCACCTCATATCCAGTGCATTCTTTCATTTAATGATTTTTTCTTGACCACTCAAAATACATCTTTCAAACAACTCATCCATGCACCCTAACTTTCTGTTTTCAGCAATCAAAATCCACCAATCACTGTTACTGCTTCATTAACACAGAAACTCCACAGTTTTTTTCATTTTAAACTCTTATTTTTTCAACTGCCATTTCATTGCCACACTTCATCTGACTGCAGGAGAACCTTCTCTCACCATGTTTTCTGTCTGGGTTGTTGGACATAGTTACATCTATTGGGCTCAGAGGTATGCTGAGAACAGGAATTTACCTAACCTCAATTTACAAGATGTGGAAATTAAGTGGTTTGGCCACAGAGGATTAAAATGTCACCAATTGATACCATTGGTGAAAACCTTTATGCATTTGCCAAAACCTGACCTGTTAATTGTGCACTGTGGAGGTAATGATTTGGGCACTTTGACTGGGGTAGGTCTGGAAATGCTTTTAAAGGACACCTTTGAGCAATTGATGGCACTTTTTCCTCAGACTGCCTTGGTATATTCAAATATATGCCAAAGACAGAAATGGAGGTGGTCAAACCAATTTTGTCCACAAATTGAGAAGTCGAGGAAGCATGTAAACAAATCTGTTTCAGCTTACATGAGAGACCATGGAATGGGCTCCCTGTACAACAATAACTTGCGTTACTACATGCAAGATATCTACAGAGGAGATGGAGTTCACTTCTCAGATGAGGGCAACAGAATTTTCATTCTGAATTTAAGACTGTGCATTGGTACCTACTTATAAGTACCTAAATGTACCATAAACCCAAAAGCTCTTCTCAGAGCTACCCTACATCTGATCACTCACAATTATTATTTTACTCTAACATTTTTCACTAATTTTCAACAAAGTACGCTCCCTGGGGCGCTACCCGGTACGCGAACCGGGAGCTAACCTCGCTAAATTAAAAAAAATAATAATAAATTCTCACATATGGGCCTCCTCAGCCACCCTCAGAAAACCTAGGGGGTCAAGATAAGTCTACCGTGCCCCCTTCTACCCATTCTGAACATTATTTGCCCTCCATCTTGTATCTTAATTCGACCGAAACACAAAATGGTGGACTCCCGTAACGCTTAAGGTTCGCGAACCGGGGCGCTCGCCAGTTCGCGTACCGGGTCGCTCCCTGGGAAGCGCACCATCAAAAAAGGTGGGAAAGTAGTTTACAGAAAAGCGACTGGAGACAATTTCACCAAATATAGATTACCTCATACTACATACCAATGCCTACCATTTTCACAAATTTGATTGAAATTCCATTTAACCATTTAGCCTGTAGACCTCTTTAAATACCCTGAGGTAAATTACTTCACAAAACACATCTGAAGTGTTGGAATTGACAACCAATTAAAATGTTACTTTCATTTTCTACTTTTTTTACCTGACATTTGATTGGCTATGTACCTGAATATATATAAAGGAAGAGAGAGAAACACAGCCATTTTGACTACTACTTCCTGAACTACATTGCAAGATCATTTTCACTCACAACTTAAACTTCTTTTTAGAAGGTGAGATATTATTTTATAAATTTGAAAACATTTTCAGATAGTTATATACTATCCCTCTGTAAGAGTTAGACATTGAGAAAGGCTTCTTTATTATAATTATGGATTGATTTAGGTTTCTGTGGTATAATTATGAATTTACTTAGGCTTCTTCACAGGCACTTTTTAATAGTACTACTTCACGCCTGAAACCATACAGTGCCCATAGATTACTTCTCCGTTATAAACTCACAAGTACCTGTCTGAACTTAAACCCAACAGTGCCCTATCTCTACTGATATATTTATTTTTTATGCAAATTACAGCAATAAAATGGAAGGTGAGCAGAATGTTTCCTTCGAAATTGTTCTGGAGAACAACACAGAAAAAGATATTGAGGACAATGATGACTCAGATTTCATGGATGAATCACGGGACCATGAATTAGTTCAATGTGTAGAATCTGTGGATCTTTTACTTCATTATGATGACGGTCAAATGTGGGAACTTATGTTCACTCAACAAGAGGACATATCGGACAGTCAAATGCTAGACGTTCTATTAAATTTTGAAAAACAATCCGAAAAATAAAATTGTATGTAATATTAAAAAATTGTTTGAGTCTTTAATCATTTTTATATGTAATTCATAAACTAGTTAAATGTTAGAAATGTTATTACATTTTCAAACACAATCACAATAATAAATAATTGCTTAAAAAAATAAAAAAAATTAAAAAATAATCAACAAAACTAACAATCAATTAACATACAGTATTTGAAAAGTCTATCATTCTTTTTTCCTTATAGTACGCTGCCCAGAACGCAGGGCCCTTTTAAAGCCTCCACATTAAACCTAGGGGGTCAGGGAGGATCTACTATGCCCCCTTATGGTCATTTCCCCCTTTGTTTTAGCCTCCTCTTGTCTCTCAATCCTACCGAGAGACAAGATGGCGGCCGCTCCGGACTGTTTAGAATGTTGACAGACACCGGAGAGCCAATCAGCTTCGCTACGCGAAGTTCCGTTACGCGTAAAGTCCGCAAACCGGAGCGCTGCCCGGTCCGCTGTTACAGATATATATCTTTTTTTGAACGTTAATTTCTCAAAATCCACTGAAGCACATATATTGAGACCTAGAAAAGGCACATCGGGCTACCAGTCCCTACAATTTTGCCACGTTTTGTGGAAATCCATTCAGCCGTTCGGGCTAAAAGTGAGGCCAACCGCCCTATGGAAAACTCAATGTTAAAAACACGTTTTGGGACCCCCCTTTTTTCTCGGCCCCCCCTTGACGAACCCCCCCCAAATTTCCAGGGGCTGCTCAGAAACAAAATGTTCCATTTTCCAGAAACTTTCAGCCAATTCCGTCCACAAACGCCAAAGTTATTAGACATAGAATTTTCAAAAATCCCATAGGGAAAAAATCCTAACTATATATACCTACTGGCGACCGCCAGTAGGTAATATATTCATATCCTACTGGAGGTCGCCAGGTAGCTTTCATATGAAGAGCGTTAAAAAAAATGTCCAATAACGTTGCCATCCTTTGACGAAACCTTGCGCAAATTTTAAAACTAGTATGATGCTCACTTCAGCTGCTGCCTTGAAAGTTTCGTGGTGATCCATTAAGCGGGGGCCAAGAAAAAGGGGGGGTCCCAAAATGCATTTCCTCATGTTAATTTTCATAGAGATCTTAGACACGACTACATCCCGAACAGAATGACACCAAATTTAGTAGAAAGGTAGCTGTTGGTCCAGAAATCAACCTTTTTATAAATTGGTGTAAATCTGCTCAGCAGTTTTTGAAATATTAAGGCAAATCCAAATTTGTATATATAGGGTTGCAAAGGCTCTGCGAACCCTCACAATCTCATTGGCTGGCAACACTTCCAACCACGGAGTGTTGGCAGCCATCTTGGGACTCGGCTTGAGCGGAGTCCCTGAAAAAACATAAGAAAAAAAAGGAGGCAGGGTAGGAATACCCTGAATCCCTAGCCTCTTGCCCCCTGCAGAAACAAAAAAGAAAATAATAATAATTTGCTGGATCCGCAGCTACCATCGAAAAAAACAAGTGTGGACTCCTGGGCTTCTTCAGTAATCAGCCATGGAGTGGGCCAGGTCCGGGGGCGTGTTCAAGATAAAGGAGGTGGCGATCAGGACCCCCGTCCTGGGGTTGATAAATGGTCCGGGGACCACCACCTAAATTGAGTAAATTTAAAGGGGAGGCGGGGCTGTCGGGCTCCCGATGTCCCCAGGGACCACCACCTCTCCAGGGCTTTTGAATTTGTATTGAGGGCCCAGAGATCCCCTGGTGCACCGGGGGACCACCACTGGCATGGGGACAAGTTGAACAAGAAAAGAGGGGGACCGCGCAGCCTGTCTCCTGGAGCCATATATGGCCCTGGGGACCGCCACCCCAAAAGGCCAGCTCCTGCTATGTCCTGGGGTGTCCACCCTCAGGACATAGCTGATTACTGTGGCTTGGCAGGAGCTTTACTGCTTCCGCCAATCAGTCACGGCCGTCAATACGCGTGGGTGGAGGGGAGGAGCCAAGATGGCGACCGGAATGGAAGCGTAGGCTCCCGGCTCCTCAAGCCTCCGAGCCCCGCACGGACATCCTGCTTGTACTCCTGTGATTGACCAGCGGCGGGGTGACGGTGAATGCGCGCAGATATCACTCGCACTATCCTGATGCCTCTGACGGCCCTGTAGCCGGAGAAATCCACGAAATAGATTTGTGACCCCGCGGCCCTGGAGCTGGGACCTCAACCACGAAACATGGCCGGGTGCTAGTGTGTCAACAGCGGCCAGCTGAGCCTGGGTGGAGCCGGTTCGCCGGACCGGAGTGACTGCTGAGGGAAACTTCATCGCTGGGGAGCTGATTGCAACACGACACTGCCGGCTTATACCCTCGAAGTGGGGGCTCGGTTATCATACTGTTTACGAGTGGAGCGCTGTGGGTGAGCTATGTCTGCTATTCTGCCCGATCTTCGCGGGCCGCTCCCGAATTCGCTGCCATTGCTGACTCGGAGGGGAGATCGCTCCTTGGGTGTGTGTTGTGACGGCCCCCGAGTATCGCACTGCAATCTACCCGAGCCGGACTCGTCCCTGCCTGGTCTTCATTCTCCCTCCCGGATAGCCCCGTTTGATGATTGCCTGATTGAAAGGCAGGACATCGCCCTGCCTACTGAAGCACAGTGGGATGGGGACTGCGGTTTGCCGAGCGATGCTGTATGGTGGGACACACAGCCTGCGCTGCTTTGCGGTGATATTCTTGCTGCTCTTATTGCCCTGCAGTCCGACTGGGAGGAAGGATCCTGTGTGTTGGGAAGTAAGCTTGACGATCTTGTGTCCACACTGGAACGATCGCGATCGGATGGCTCCTGGGGTGCGAGGATTTGCCCCTCACTGTCTTTGAGGGTGGTACTGTGGTCGCACTCGAGTGCGGAGGAGTCTTGCAGATCCCGGACTGTGCTGATGCTTGTGGACAAACATCCGTATGCTTCTGCTACACTGAAGGGTTCCTCTCTCGGCAGGAAATGGTGACCTCGCCCATCGTATCGCTGCAAGTGGCCCAGACATTGCCTCAGCGACTGTTGGCTCCGGTGACTGCCTCTTCTCTCCTCGCCCCTGTATTCTGGCCATGGCAAAAGTATTTTGGGGTGGTATTGGGGGTGATGGTCATGAGTGAAGGTGACTTTGTTGGTAGTCTGTGGCGTCCCATTTGCTTTTGCATGTTGCTCTTTTACCTTCTGTGGCCATTTTGTTCCTTTATGTCGGCTGAAGCGGGCTTTACTGTGCGGACATCCCTCGGAGGACCCACAAGATCGGGCCAAGGCTAGGTGATTCCTTTACTGTGTGACATCTGTATGGCTAGCGGAGGAGCGGGTTGGTGTATTTCTACGCTACACTTCTCTGCGCAGTTTAGGTTGCCTCTCCCCATTTTTATCGCACTACCGATTACTGTTGCTGCTGTGGTTTCTGGGGTAGAATGTACCTTCTTGGCTGGGGAGACCGGGAGCCTGTGTGTGTGTACATGTATGTACCTCCTGCCGTTTTATGTAACTTTTTCTTTCATTTTCTTCTTTCTCTTTCTTTGTCTATATTTTGGGTACTCGTTTTCGGGCGATAGGCACACTGCGAGGGGGGGGGTAGGCCATAGCCTCTGCATGCGTGTAGGGTGGGGGGTGGGGGGGGGGGGTTTGTTTAGTCCTTTTTTAGTTTCTATGGGCCATTATCTCCATTATTTCCCCTTTTTGTTTGTCTTCTCTTTCTTTCCCTTTTTTCTGGGTCAGTATGGAGGCTAGGTGTAGAGATGCTTGCCTTTTCTGTCTCTTTTGGGGTCCACGTTCACATTCACGGGGTTGTATATGTATATGGGGTGGGTATTGCCCGATACGAAATTTGACTGTATGCCTCTTTATCCTGAATAAGGTGGTTCTGTACCGCTCCTCCGATTATGATTCTCAGTTTTTGGACATCCTTCTGTGCGCATTGCCCACTCCGTGTCTTCAATGGACTATCTGGTCTCTGATCCTTCTTGTACTATACTTTAATTTAAAAATGGACCTTATTAACTCCTGCGCTCGGTGCTCGCATCCGATATAAATGACACTTGTAATGTTTGCTGTTTTCTGTCTTTGGGGACTGCTGAGCTGTATTATCGTTGCCGTATGTGTTCTGATCTGATTTCGAGGCCAGCCGGACTGGTTGTGGGCCCGTAACTGTATACTACTTTTGCACAATAAAGGTCTTAAAAAAATAAAATAAAAAAAAATACTCGTGGGTGGTGGAAACAGGGGGTAGCGTGGAGGGTTAATTTAATAATAAGATTTTTTTTTTAATTACTCTGCTCCTGTCCCCAGCAGGAACAGAAAGCAGGCAGGCAGCCAAGCTCCCCCCCTAATCCAATGACAACGCTGCCAGCACATTTGTGATTTGTCGGGATGCTGACCAGCCAGGGGTTCATGGGCAGGCCATGTTCTCCATGTAGGCTGCATTGCAGCCTTCATGGAGAATGGTAGAGTACGCATGACTGGTTTGGGCAGCCCCAGATGGCTGACCAAACAGTTTTTGAACACTCAGGACTGGCACACCATACCTCCCTTGCCGTGCTCAAAGAGCAGCCCCGCCCACTGACCTGCCCGCAACCAAACATAAAATGCTAATAACTGACAGTTATTACCATTTTATGTTTCTGCTTCTTGAACTGCGAGAAAGCAGTGGGGCCACTTTCCTTGGCCCCAGTGAAGGAGCTGCCCCTGCCGCCAAGCCACAGCAAACACTCCGCGTTCAGCAAGCAAGGGCATTGAAAATGATCTTGCTTGCTGGAAGCAGAGCAGAATTGCTTTCAAATATAGCTGCCTTTCCAGCAGGTCCCTATGTCTGAAAGCAATGTCGGCTTCCACAGGAGGCGGGAAGCCGGCAAGGACCGCAGGGGCCTTCCGCTCCCCTTGTGGTCCCCAGGGTGCCCTGGGTATGAGCACCCAGAATGGAGGCTGGGCCCCGGGGGATGGGGTCCATGGTGCCAAATTTGGCCCGGGATAAGCTTTGCGCAGCCCCTTAGCCCATCTATGAATGGCCATGCCCCCCTCCCCTAGTAGTAGTGACATATTTTTAATGGGCAGATCCCATGGGATCGGGTCCCCGGGGCTGAAATCGGAAACCCCACCCCATTTCTCCCCCACACTGCAAATGCAACAACTAGTTAAGAAAGCATTGAAATTAACTTAAACAAAAAAAAGGTTGCAGGTAAGTTATAGTTAGGAAACTGAATTTGAAAAACCTTAGCAATTCATTTAAAAAGGGGGGTCATCAGAGGCTCCCTCGGCTTTTCACCAAACTCTGCAAACGTGCCTCCTGGAACACTACTGGTTGGGGGATGAAGTCTCTTGGCTGCTTATGGCCCTTGAGGGGGCAAAACCCCTACTGTTACCCCCAGTAAGTCCCACACAGGGGATTGCTAAGAGCTCGAATGACACTGTACGGCACACCACTCCACTGTTTGGTACGACATGCCACTCCACTGTACAAAACACCACTCCACTCTAAGACCGTCCACTCAACTGTTTTGCACTACACGCCACTCCACTCTATGATTCGCAACTAAACTCTACAACATGCAAACCAGTCCAGCTTACGCCACGCCACTCCAATTTACGACATCCCACTTTACTCTACACCATTCCAATCTATGCCCCTCTAATCTAAGAAACGGTATTGCACACCATTATCATTCGCCACTCCATTCTACTGTACGACATACTACCTCACTCTACACCACTCCACAACACTTTATTCCACTGTACGCTACTTTACTGTACAACACACAACCCCATGCTACTCCACTCTGACCTCCTCCACTCTACAAAAGTCTACTCCACTCTGTCACTGTGCAATACTCTATGCTACTCTACAACACTCTATACAACTCCCTCTACGCCACTCCACATCACTTTACTTCAGTCTAGTCTATGACATACCACTGCACTATACTCCACTGTAATACAGTATTCCACTCTACACCATGGTTTGATACTCCACTGTACGACTGTGTATGCTTGTACACTCGGACACACTACAACACGCCACTCCACTCTACAACACTCTATGCCCCTTCCCTGTACACCAATCTACAATTCACCACTCTACAGTGCGATGCCCCACTTCAATCTACAAAACACCACTCATCTCTACGATGCTGCACTCCATCACACTCCACTCCATGACACTCCACTCTACATCACTCCACTCTATAACACTCCAATGTATGCCACAACACTACACCACTCAACTGTATGCCACTCCACTGTACTCCTTTTAACGACACACTACTCTACTCCACGCCAGTCCATTCTGTGAGACGCCACTCCACTGTACAACACACCACCCTTTGACACTCCACTTTACTCCATGAAACGCCCCTCCACACCAATCTACTCCGCTCTATGACACTGTATAACAGGCCACTCCATTCTACAGCCCATACTCTACTCTACTCTACGATCCGCCAAAAGACACCCCACTTTGTGACACCACTCCACTCCACACCTCTCCACTGTAGGACATGCCATTCCACTCTACAACACACCACTACACTGTACGCCACTACACTCTATGCCCCTCTACTCTAAGACAGTGCACAGCATGCCACTCTTTCACACATCACTCTACTGTTCCACTTTACACCCCTCCATTCTACACCACTCTATGACATTGTATTCCACTGTATCACACTCTATGCAACTCCCTCTATGCCATTTTACTCCACTGTAGTCCGATACATGACTCAGGTCTACTCCACTCTAAGCCACGCCACTCTAACACACTGAAGAACACAACACTCTGCGACACGCCACTACACTACACAAGATGCCACTCCACTCTATGTCAATCTACCCCACTCTACGACATGCAACTCCACTCTACTGCACAGCACTCCACCCCAATGCACTCTACTCCACTTTATGCCCCTACATTCTACTCAAATAAACACTATACAATAAGCTACTCCACGACAAGCCACTCCTATGACACTCCATTCAACTATAGGGTGCTTTATTCTACTCTACAGCGCTCCACCCAACAACAATGTACTATATTTTATGCAAGACCAGAATACAAACCTTTACTACACTTTATGCCCCTCTACTCTACTACACTATATGACACACCACTCTACTCCTCTCTACAACACATCAGTGCACTGTGAGACATGGCACTCCACAACACTCATCTACTCCACTCTATGAAACTCTCCCTGACGAAACTCTTCTCTATGACACTCTACTCCACTTCACGCCACTCTACAACACTCTACTCCAAGCCACTCTACAACACTCCACTTTACACTATTCCACTCTAGAAAACTCAACTCCACTGTATGCCCCTCCACTTTACACCATTTTCTCCAGTCTGATACTTCACTCCACTGTTTTCTACAACACTTCACTGTACACCACTGCATTCTAGAAGACTCTACTCAACTGTATGCCCCTTTACTCCGCTGTACCACACTCCATCGTACGACATGCTACTGTACCATACCCCACTCTATGATACTACACTGTACAACACTATGCTCCACTCTACTGTACAACACTCCACTCAACAACACTCTGCTCCACTCTATGCCGCTTTACGAGACTGTACTCGGCCACAATCTACTCCAAAAGACTGTAGTCTACAATGCTACACTGTATGACATTTCACTCTACAATACTTCACTGTACGACAATCCACTCCACTCTATGCCACTCTACTTCATTGTACTTAATTCTATCACACTCCTCCTTTTTTAATGATTGAGCACATACATTCATCATATTACATTCATTAGATATAATAAATACATTAAAGCACTGCCAGCAGAGAGTAAACAATATGAACATTTAGCATATGTTTTGACAAACATTCTGAACAATGGAAAGTTTATCCGGGCTTTACAATCACAAAGAACATTCTAAATAGTGTACTACCATTGACAGTAAAAGATTTACTTGTCTAAACAATCAGACCATACTACGAAATCTAATCCACAATTTGGTGTCTACGCTCGACCCAATCCGCTAATGGTGTCCAGATCACTGCTCCCTGTTTCCTCGCCCTCCTACCCTCCTACCCGTACACCTGAATTTGAATTTGAAGGTAATTTATATTGCGCGACTAAAACCCAAAGGTATCAAGGCGCCTAACAAAATCAGAGAAGGCAGAACACAACTACAGGTATGCGCGCACAAAGACACGGGTCTTCAGGGCGTTTCTAAATAACTGCAGGGTGGGAAGGGACCTCAATTCCACAGGGAGAGCATTCCACCACTTAGGAGCCAGATTGGAGAAGGCTTTGCCACCCCATCTGGATACGAGGGACAGATAGGAGTCTGTTTGAGGAACGTAAGTTCCTACAAGGGCAGTAGCGGGACAAAATAGATCCAATTCCAGTAAGGCTACTTTTTGCTAAGGCCTTATAGATCATGCACATGGTCTTAAAAAGAATACGATCCTCTATAGGAAGCCAATGGAGCAGTTTTCTGGCGGAGGTAGCCGAAGTGCGCCGGGGTAGATCCAGAACGAACCTAGCCGCTGCATTCTGGACTACCTGCAAGCGCTGCAGCAGACTTTTATTCAGTCCTGCATACAGCGCATTGCAGTAGTCCAATCGGGAACCAACAAGGGCAACAGCAAGTTGTTTCCTTGCCTGCTGTGAAAGATAGTGCCTGATCTTCCTCAGTATGCAAATGATGCCCCAACAGGTAGAGATAGTCCTATTAACCTGTTGACACATACTGAGGGTGGGATCGATCACGACTCCGAGGTTTTTGGCAAAAGAAGCAGGGACAGGACAGGCTCCCAGTGAGTCTGGCCACCAATCGGCTGACCATACCTCCTCCTTTCCTCCAAACACCATCACCTCAGTCTTCTCCCCATTCAGTTTTAATGAATTGTGAATCATACATTGACCGACTGCCTCCATGCAAGATCTAAAGTTGGAGGCAGTCGAAGTAACTGACTGGGAGAGAGAGACGAGGATCTGCGTGTCATCCGCATAGGAAACTACCTCCATCCCAAAATATCTAATTAGTCTAGCAAGAGGAGTCACATAAATGTTAAAAAGGGTCGGACTTAACGCCGACCCCTGAGGGACCCCACATTGCATAGACAGGGATGGAGATAGAAATTTGCCCAGCTGCACTCTTTGCTCTCGTTGATCGAGGAAAGAGGTGAGTAGTGCCAGTGCCGCCCCCTGGACCCCGATCTCCCTCAGGCGAGATGTTAGAACTGAGGGAGAAAGGGTGTCGAAGGCAGCAGTAAGGTCTAAAAGGATCAGGAGGGAGGTCTGTCCCCCATCCACACGCGTGCGGATATTATCCAGCACTATGGTAAGGGCAGACTCGGTGCTATGTTCCCTCCTGAATCCATGCTGGGAGAGATCCAGACAGCCCGAGCTTTCCACGAAGGCAGCGAGATGTTTATTCAGATGTGTTTCTAACATCTTCGCAGGGACTGGAAGCAGTGAGATGGGGCGGAAGTTCTTTAATGCCCCAGGATCAAGAGAAGGTTTCTTGAGTAAAGGTTTTACTACTGCATTTTTCCACTGCTGAGGAAAAATGCCATCCCTCATGGCCTTGTTCATGATGTCAACAAGGGGAGGCAGGAGGGATTCTCTACCCTGCTTAAGGATCTTGAGCGGGCAAACATCTAAAGGGGAGCCGGATTTGGTTTTATTAAGGAGGATCTCTACATCCTGTAGAGAGAGAGGAGGGAAAAAATCCAGACATCCCGGCGGGAGTTTCTCCGAGAGAACAGGGTCCGGGTTAACAGGGACAGAGGGCTCGGTAGTAAAAGGTCTCTGTAACTCCAAGGCGGTATAAATGTCCGAGATCTTAGTCTGGAAAAAGGAATCTATGTTATCACAGAGCTCCTGTGACGCAATAACCGGGTCCGGGATCTGAAGGGTGGTGAGGGAATCCACTATCCTAAAGAGCTCTTTAGGGGAGGAGAGTGAGGTGGTAAGGGCCGTAAAGTATTCCTGTTTTATCCTTATTACTTCCAGCTTGTATTTCCTTATCAGGATCTTATGGGCTTCCTTGTCCCTTAGATCCCAGCTGGTGTGCCATAAACGCTCCTGTCTCCTAGCTTCCTGTCGAAGGAGTCTTAAATGCTCCGAGAACCACGGGGCTGATGGCCTTTTCCTGGCTGAATAGCACAACCGTATGGGAGCCAGTACTTCCAGAGCCTCTGTGACGGTCTTTTCATATTGTAGGACCGCCGACTGGACATTGTCCCCCTGGGAAGTAGACAGGCTAGATATCCAAGGTACGAAGGAACTTTCCGTGATGTTCTTAAAATTCCTGCGTAGTTCCCTTTTACTAGGAATATTTCTGGTCCCCTCCAAGGTCGGACAAGACACATTGAATGGTACGGCCAGGTGATCTGACCATGAGACGGTTCTATTTAAATTGTACTTGTTGAAAGAGCCGCTGCCGGACTGTCGGTGGTTCAGGATGGAGCCAGGCATCTTCTATCGTCAATCTTGCTATTGCCATGGCTATAGATGTAAAGTAAGAATCACCATGTACTTTCTGCTTCACCAAGTGTCTCCTCTAAGAAAGCCTCAATCCTGGCTCTCAGCAACTGTAATTTCATACATGAACAAAACATGTGAGACATATCTACTGGTCCCACCCAACCCCGGGGAAACTGATAATCTGGTCTCTTATTCCAGCTAAACATCTTGGCCGATATTAATACAAATTAAAAGCCGTCATATAGCGTTAGCTCTTTAGACATGCAGTTAGCAACACTTCAGAAACCCATCTTTCTGCTTGGTGCTGCATTTCTTTGGTATTGTATAGATCAAAGCATTATATATTTCCTCGATCCCAGCCAGCTTAGTGCCCTTTATAAATTCCAGGAGCACGATTTTATCAACCGAACGCGGACCGTTAGCAAGCTTCATGATGAAATCCGGGACCTGCAAATATTTTTTTAAGTATTGCTTAGGCAATCCAAATTTCCGTTAAAGGTCTGCAAACAATAACATTTGTTGTAAATAAAGAGTTGTTTCCAGCCGGACAACTCCTGCCCGCTCCCAAGCCCCACAAACGACATCATGAAATACGGATAGTAAGATAGATGATCTCCATAACAGGGTACATTGATTATACTTGGTGATCCCAATTTTTGCCCCAAGTGATTTCCAGATTTTGAAGGCCACCATAGTAGTTTTGAATTTGACTTTCTTAAAATTACTACTCTGTAAATTTAGGGCAAAACATCTCCTAGCCCAAGGGCAATTCGTAAATGGATGTTAGCTCTGTCGGAACTACCGCAGAATCTTCACTATCGGTAATCAGAATCCATATACGCTGTAAGAAAGATGTCCAGTGATAAATTTGGAAATTCGGCATTGCCCAGCCACCTCTTTCTCTAGGAAGCACCAAGTATCATAGAAAATGCCGCAATCTTTTATACAAAGCGGTACAAAAGGGGGTGGTGATGGACGGAGCATCTGAACCAATGAAACACTCACACCCAGTCAACAGATCTGGGTTTAATCCATCACCGTTCTTTAGCCCACTCTGCCACCCCAGTTCAGACATGGCCATATGCAAATCAGTCTGACCCTGTGCCTCCTGGGAACAATCCAGCCCGAATTGCCAAGCCATGCCTTCCCTGGACCGGAATCAAACACAGCGCTGGCAATAGAACAAACGTGTCTTTAGCACGCATTCGTTCAGAACGCAAGTCACTGCAACAACTTGCTTTAGGGGAGGCACATTGGTGGAATGGTGTTGGGTTGAAAGTACAACACCTTCCTTACTGTAGCAAAGACTGGAGTTGGAATAGTAAATAAAACTATTCCAAAATCCAGTGTCCCCATAATGCAAGTCATTATAACGACTTGCATGCTCAACGAAGGCATGCTATAGATGCGTTTGTACTGACGGGGTTCAGAAGGCATGCATGCTCAACGAATGCGGAATACCGTCATATAATCGCTGTTGCTACATAATTAAAGTGAATATGTTTAAAATTAGGTTTGTCAGCTAATGGCTAACTTTTTTAATTCATATCAAATAAGAAGATATATTTTTTCTAACAAAAAATGAATACAAACTATATTTTCTTTGGAAAAGTACTCCTGGTTCCCGAGTGGGCAGGACGTTTCAGTTCTTATGATTATCAATGGATATCGCCTGAAGGAGGACGTTTCAGTTCTTAAGATTATCAATGGAGATCGCCTGAAGAAGGACACTTCAGTTCTTAACATTAACAATGGGTTTCGCCTGAAGAAGGACGTTTCAGTTCTTATGATTATCAATGGATATCGCCTGAAGGAGGACGTTTCAGTTCTTATGATTATCAATGGATATCGCCTGAAAGAGGACGTTTCAGTTCTTAAGATTATCAATGGATATCGCCTGAAGGAGGACGTTTCAGTTCTTAAGATTGACAATGGGTTTCGCCTGAAGGAGGACGTTTCAGTTCTTATGATTATCAATGGATATCGCCTGAAAGAGGACGTTTCAGTTCTTAAGATTATCAATGGAGATCGCCTGAAGGAGGACACTTCAGTTCTTAAGATTGACAATGGGTTTCGCCTGAAGGAGGACGTTTCAGTTCTTATGATTATCAATGGATATCGCCTGAAAGAGGACGTTTCAGTTCTTATGATTATCAATGGATATCGCCTGAAAGAGGACGTTTCAGTTCTTATGATTATCAATGGATATCGCCTGAAGGAGGACGTTTCAGTTCTTAAGATTATCAATGGGTTTCGCCTGAAGGAGGACGTTTCAGTTCTTAAGATTATCAATGGATATCGCCTGAAGGAGGACGTTTCAGTTCTTAAGATTATCAATGGGTTTCGCCTGAAGGAGGACGTTTCAGTTCTTAAGATTATCAATGGGTTTCGCCTGAAGGAGGACGTTTCAGTTCTTATGATTATCAATGGGTTTCGCCTGAAGGAGGACGTTTCAGTTCTTATGATTATCAATGGAGATCGCCTGAAGGAGGACGTTTCAGTTCGTATGATTATGAATGGAGATGGCCTGAAGGAGGACGTTTCAGTTCTTATGATTATGAATGGAGATCGCCTGAAGGAGGACGTTTCAGTTCTTATGATTATCAATGGGTTTCGCCTGAAGGAGGACGTTTCAGTTCTTAAGATTATCAATGGGTTTCGCCTGAAGGAGGACGTTTCAGTTCTTATGATTATCAATGGGTTTCGCCTGAAGGAGGACGTTTCAGTTCTTAAGATTATCAATGGGTTTCGCCTGAAGGAGGACGTTTCAGTTCTTATGATTATCAATGGGTTTCGCCTGAAGGAGGACGTTTCAGTTCTTAAGATTATCAATGGATATCGCCTGAAGGAGGACGTTTCAGTTCTTAAGATTATCAATGGGTTTCGCCTGAAGGAGGACGTTTCAGTTCTTAAGATTATCAATGGGTTTCGCCTGAAGGAGGACGTTTCAGTTCTTATGATTATCAATGGGTTTCGCCTGAAGGAGGACGTTTCAGTTCTTATGATTATCAATGGAGATCGCCTGAAGGAGGACGTTTCAGTTCGTATGATTATGAATGGAGATCGCCTGAAGGAGGACGTTTCAGTTCTTATGATTATGAATGGAGATCGCCTGAAGGAGGACGTTTCAGTTCTTATGATTATCAATGGGTTTCGCCTGAAGGAGGACGTTTCAGTTCTTAAGATTATCAATGGGTTTCGCCTGAAGGAGGACGTTTCAGTTCTTATGATTATCAATGGGTTTCGCCTGAAGGAGGACGTTTCAGTTCTTAAGATTATCAATGGGTTTCGCCTGAAGGAGGACGTTTCAGTTCTTATGATTATCAATGGGTTTCGCCTGAAGGAGGACGTTTCAGTTCTTATGATTATCAATGGAGATCGCCTGAAGGAGGACGTTTCAGTTCTTATGATTATGAATGGAGATCGCCTGAAGGAGGACGTTTCAGTTCTTATGATTATCAATGGAGATCGCCTGAAGGAGGACGTTTCAGTTCTTATGATTATCAATGGGTTTCGCCTGAAGGAGGACGTTTCAGTTCTTAAGATTATCAATGGGTTTCGCCTGAAGGAGGACTTTTCAGTTCTTATGATTATGAATGGAGATCGCCTGAAGGAGGACGTTTCAGTTCTTATGATTATCAATGGGTTTCGCCTGAAGGAGGACGTTTCAGTTCTTATGATTATGAATGGAGATCGCCTGAAAGAGGACGTTTCAGTTCTTATGATTATCATTGGGGATCGCTTGAAGGAGAACTGAGCGCTACATCAAGGCAGGATGGCAGCTAGGTAATGCTACTATGAGTGCATGCCACATACAGCAGCGAAGGGCGCACTTGCTTGTACCACGTGGTGACAGTGGTCTTCAGCCATTCCCTGTACACCTTAACTAAAGATGAAAAGAGCAAACACAATACAATCTCTGAATATATACTGTATGCACTGCAGACAAAGCACTGCGTATGCTCTGTCGGCGCACACTTCATACAGCGCAAAGGGAAAACACTGAGGTGTGCGCTGCATGCTTGGCAGCCTTTGGCAATGTTTGAAGTGCAATACATACTAGGTATTTTATTGTCCATTGAAAACATAAGCCATGTCCTTTGGCCATGCCAGTGTGCAGGAGACCGGGTCAAGGGGCAAGCCCCAGCCCATATGCTGCTGCAACAAAATATTCAGTTTTATTTCACTGAACAATCCTATAGCTATCGCCAGGGCTGTGTGTACTTGGGATCCTTCAGTCCACTCACCACATAAATAAACGTGTGAGTGTGTGGAGCTGCTCCCTTGCTTCAAACTGCCCTCAGTGTGCCTTGAAAAATCATTGTTAGAGGGTAGGAGTCTATGGAGAACACAGATCTGCTCGCCTAATCTGCCCACAGGATTAAAATAAATGGTACGATCTTCATCTCCTCACACTCAAAAGGAAAAACTAATTCGCCAGAAACCTAAACTCAATTTTTTGCAGGAGGCAGACACTGGAGGATTTAGCCCAAATCTGCCTTGCCTTAGGGGACAGAAAGCCCACCAGACACCAGGGCTGTTATGTATCGGGCCATATTCCCACCCTTAAAGCATCACTCATTCCGGCCCTTGAGGAGGGGGAGATTACAAAATTCACCCCTAATCTGCCTCTCTAGATGGCAGACAAAAGCCCACTGGATGCCATAGATAGTTAAAACAAAAACAAAAAAATAGAAAAGTGGTGGGTGCAGGTCCATCCTGGCATCGCCCACGAAGCCTCAACAGTCTGCCCACCTGGGGCCTGGGGCCTCGAGCCCAAATACAGCAGCCATCCCAGGGTAAGCAAGGGGGTAACTTGAATTCTTTGGGCATACATTTGACATATACTTCAGCAGACACTGGATTTAACCTCCTCCCTGTCTGCCTCCTCTGTGCAGAAGAAAGACTGTCTTGTGCCTGGGGAGGGTGGGGAATGGCTGCCATGCATTGCTAGGTTAGGCAAGCCCAGCACCTCATTCTATTTCTCACATGTTTCTCCGATGGTCTTCTTGGATTTCTGATCCCCACCCCCAGACATGGATTCAGGTGGTAAACACTGCAGGGAGGCTGAAAGCCCCCAGATCACCAGGCAAACAAATGAGAAAAGGAATGGGTGAGGCGCTAGTATCAGGCCCCATCACTATGCATCAAACAGTTTTTCCACCCACTGGGGGGAGCAGAATGGGTGGGGGTTACACCCTTTCGGGCAGTCCACAAGTCACAACCACAACCAAAGAAATGCCAATTGTCTCAGACTTGCTGTGGTAACTGGCTGCATATTCAAGCGATCAGTCGGCGGAACACTGAAACCAACTGACCTAAAAGAATCTGTGGTGCTGGAACTTGCATGGATCCAACTAAGTTTTCTTATCCAAAATGCCCTGAGAATATCAAAGTATATGTCAAAATACTTTTCCTAGATTGAGCACTTCCAGCCAATGACCAAAGTCTTTACACATTTCCACCTCAAACTGTAAGTAAGTAGAAAACACAAAATCAGGAAAACACAGCGACCAGTTGGAACATTTCACAAATTGTGGTAAAAAGTATAGTGTCTTGCTGTACCTGTTCTAGCAGGCACTAGTCTACCAGCCACTCACGTAAGGGATGGCCTTTACACCCACACCACACCCATCCAACACAGGCATCAATAGTCAGATGACCCTGCCAATAAAAGAACCAGAGCACACGTGCTAATGGCCAGTTCAGGAACCATACACACCATGTCTGTGTCAATATTTTCTAAGTGTGTGGGCCTAGGGCCCACGACTTTACAATGGCGACAAGGGGTCTGATCCCACAGGCCGTGCCGCCTCACAGCTGATCACCGTGCTTGAGGTGAATACATCAGGCTCGCGTGTAGGAGGTAAAGCAAGGTAAAGCAAGGGTTGAAATATACACTCATTGTTCAGCAAAATGTATTCAGGACAAGCTATTTTTAGGGACTACTTGCCCTTTCTGGGTTGAAAATCCTCTAACTTCAGGGAAGACAAACTGACTATTGACCTCCGTCTCTGAAAGCAACAAATGTGACACGATAACAAGATTTAAAGGCATCTTTATAGCTCACAAAGTGAAAGAGCAATACAAATGCCTTTAAATTTTGTTATTTTGGCACATTTCCTGGCTGTCAGAGACGGTGTTGGACGTTTACAGCGAATCTTTTACCACGCATGGAATCACAACGCGGTCGGAACAACGACCGCGTTGTGATTCCGCATACCATTACTCCGCAAGTTGGAACAACGACTTGCGGAGGGGGGAGGGGCTGTTGGATTTAAAATCCAACACCTTCCGTAGTGTCCGCACCGACTGGAGTTGGAATAGTAAATTATACTATTCCAACTTCCAGCGACCCCCTCCGCAAGTCGTTGTTCCGTCTTGCGGAGTAATGGTATGCGGAATCACAACGCGATTGTTGTAACGACCGTGTTGTGATTCCCGGCAGTGTAAAAGAATGCGGGATATTAAGGTATATTCATCAGAGACAGATTAAAAGTCAGTTTGTCTTGAAATTTCCTGCATTTAGTTTTCTTTCTGTGACTGAAGTTAGAGGATTTTTTTAAGGTGAACTGTGTGACAATTGAACTGTGCAAAGCATGCAAAATGAAAGGCTGTAAGAGGTCAGGCTTTTCTCTAACACAGCACTGAAATAGCTAAGTGAACTGTTCAAACACTTCAAATCTATCTCACTAGTTATGAAGACACATTTTTGTAATTCTGTGGTGACAGAAATATCTTTATAGGATCAAAACAAATTAAAACACTTAAGTGAGTGATGTGCAAATGTAAAATATTTTTGCTGAAACCCAATTTCCAAACAATGTTTATGCGCTATTTTCAGAAAAACTACATGTTAGTGAGAAAGTTTTGTGGCCATTTTAAATGAAGATAAGCTATCTGTAAGTGACAGTGCACCACCACATCATGCTTTGGAAATATATTTATGAAAAGTGATTTTTTTAACATGAACTGGGAATATTACTGCTCCTTCCCAGATGACAATGCTAATAGTGAAGTAAGAGGCAAGCTAGGGATCATGTGTACCCTATATATGGGCTTGATTCTTGTTACACATGGAGCAAATAGTCAGTCTAGTAAATAAAAAGAGGTTTTTTTTGTACAGCAGAAATAGTGAACTTGCATATTTGAAGGTGATCTCTTATGTGATAAGAAATAACAAGCATTAAAAATGCAATAGGTCTCGCCTTTCATTGAGTTGAAGCCATTTGCTTTGCTATACAATACCATTAGCAAAGCAAATGGCTTTAACTTAATCAAAGGTGAGACCTATTGCATTTTCAAAGCTTGTTTTCCTTTTGGTTCCAGTTCTAATCTTGTGCTCACTCCGCTTCAGGTTCCCTTGTTCTTCTAGGGCCTTGCATCTTTTTCAAATGGATATCCCCCCACTGGGTACTGTCCACCCCGCCGACGTATTGTTTTGTTTATCTAAGCATCCGCAGGGCCACCCCGGGGTCAGTCCTCATTTCAAACTCTTATTGTTCCTCTGCTCAGCGAGATGTCAGATTCGCATCTTTATCGCCCCTCCTCCTCTCACCCCTTTAAAAAATCTTCCCTGACCAGACCCCACAAAGGAGATGTCTCTCGTGCCCGGTTCCCCTGAGCCCAACTTTCAACTGAAAACCCCGCAGCGGGCACCGCAGCGACTGCAGGCCGCGGAGAAGCCGCGGGGGCTCCAACGACGCAGAGTGGAAGCAAAGGAGGTGTGGAAGACAAGAACAGATGAGAAGACAGATGCAGTATAGAGGGAAGCTGGAGGGAGGAAAGAGGTGGAGAAAGGGCTGGGAAAGATGAAGAAACAAGCATTGGCACAGCCAGCAGGTCTCACCGTTGGTAGGTGTAAGTAGTTTTTGTGAATAGGTGTGCCAAGTAATATTTCGCAAAGTCTCCTCTTCAGTAAGTTTTTTCCAATTGCAGCAGTTACAGTTTAGTGTCGTTGAGGCCTGTGAAGGGAGTTTGTGTTGCTAGTGCTTAGTGTATATTATGATGCATTTGCTTCAGGGCGAGGGAACATGGAGGAGGCAAAGCACCAAACTCAGACCATTGACAGCTCTGCAGGGCTGAGGCTCAAACCCTGGGGGGTCACTGCCCCCACTGAAGAGATGCCGACCACCCCCTTGAGACACCCACGTGGAGTGGAGCAGAGGATCAGAGCAAGATGCCAAGGCCAGCAACACTAGAGACCACTCAGCATGGACTGGGGGGGCTGGGGGGCCCTGAGGGACAGGCAGAGCCACCCCTGGGGCCCCTGCACCCCCCCCCTGCACCCAGAGCCCTCTCACCCCCCCGCCCCCCCAGGGGCCCCTGCAGCCCCCCCCCTGCACCCAGAGCCCTCTCACCCCCCCGCCCCCCCAGGGGCCCCTGCAGCCCCCCCCTGCACCCAGAGCCCTCTCACCCCCCCGCCCCCCCAGGGGCCCCTGCAGCCCCCCCCTGCACCCAGAGCCCTCTCACCCCCCCGCCCCCCCAGGGGCCCCTGCAGCCCCCACTGGCACCCACAGCCCTCCAGAGGTCCCTCCCCCTCTCCCCCCTGGGGCCCCTGCAGCCCCCCCCTGCACCCAGAGCCCTCTCACCCCCCCGCCCCCCCAGGGGCCCCTGCAGCCCCCACCCCCACTGGCACCCACAGCCCTCCAGAGGTCCCTCCCCCTCTCCCCCCTGGGGTCCCTACAGCCCCCCTCATACCTGTGGCCCCTCTGTCCCCTCTGGCTCCTCTGTCCCGGGGGGCGGGGCCTCGACCACAACACAGCAACGCCCTCGGTAACTAGGGCCCGCCTCCGGGCAGGAGCCACCCGCCACGGAAAGAGGACCGAAACTGGTCCCGCCCATAGAAGGCGACGGGATAAACAAGACACCAGGGTAGCACCACCCGCAATAGAAAGAGGAGGAAACAAGACCCGCCCACCGTGGATCGAATGGATAAAAAACACACCAGGGTACGAATCATACGCCTAGAAAGAGGAAGAAACAGGCCCCGCCACTGAGGGCGACGGTATAAACATGACACCAGGGTAGCACCACCCACCATAGAAAGAGGAGGAAACAGACCCCGCCCCAGAAGGCGACGGGATAAAAAAACACTGCAGGGTACCAATCACTCGCCATCGAACAGGACAGAAACAGGCTCCGCCTACAGGGGGGGGGGTAAGTAATACAACAAACTACCCAGCACCTACGATAGAAAGAAAAGAAAACAGGCTCCACCTACGGATGCCTATTGGATAAACCATGGTTCGCCTCCGATCAGAAACCACTCATAATAGAAAGAAGACCGAAACAGGACTGGCCCACAAGGGCGCCGCCTCCGGGCACGCTCAAACTGCTGTGAAAAAATGACGGAAACACTCCCCGCCCACTTAGGTCAATGGCATGAGAGTCTTACCCGGGTATGCAACACTTCCTGTAGAAACAAGGCCGAAACTTTACCCGCCCACATGAGCCGATGGGCTACACAATCTGCAGTTTGACCCCTCTCCACCTCCTGCCAAAAGGCCAGGATTATACATAACTTTCTTCACTTTTTATTAACAGCAGGTTCAAAAGAAACACACGAAAAACACTGTCCACACTACAACTCCCTGGAGTCCAGGGGAGGCGTCCATGGTAACCAGCAGCCAATAGCAGCAATCCATCAATCAGAGTACTTGTAGAGAGCACTACTTACCCGTGAGGATCTCAAGGCGCTGAGGGGAGGGGGTGCCGCTACTGCTCGAAGAGCCAGGTCTTGAGGAGTCTTCTGAAGGCCAGTAGGTCTTGGATCTGCCGTAGGTGGGTAGGGAGGGTGTTCCAGGTCTTGGCTGCAAGGAAGGAGACGGACCTGCCACGAAAGGTCGTTCGTTGGATGCGGGGGACAGCGGCGAGGGCGAGGCTGGCGGAGCGGAGCTAGTGGGTGGGGGGGTGGATGCTGAGTCTGCTGTTCAGGTAGGCTCGTCCGGTGTTGTGGAGTGCTTTGTGTGCATTGGTGAGGAGCTTGAAGGTGATCCTCTTTTTGATGAGTGTGGTGACCTGACGAATAGGGACCGAGGACACTAGGACCCTGTGGGTCATGAGGGAGGTGACCAGGTCACCAGACACCACATCCGGTCAGGGGAATTGTAATTGCACCCACCTTGTGTCCTGCGTGTGATTGTGCAGCAGGGACGTGACATCTGGCGACGAAGGTGAAAGGACTGCCACGTGTGCAGGACATCGACCAGCGTGATCGAGGTCGGCGGTGAAGACAAGACGCAAGGAGCTACACGGGAGCCCACCCCGAGAGCGTCCAACGGAGCCACAACAGAACGCGGTAAGAAGCGTTCGAGGCACAGCGCGAGTGCCAGAAATCAAAGCGCGAGATCCTCGCGCTCGAGATAGGAGCGCGAGATCTCGCGAGAGAGACATCTCGGCAGCCATCGGACAGTCAGGCGGGGAGAGCCAATGAAAACATAGAAGCAACGAAGGGGCCATCTCAGGGTCAGGCGAGCGAGATTTCAATTGCGAAATCTCACGAGAAGAGAGCTGCCATTTTGAAAAACGGGACAATAGAAAGAAAGGCCATAGGAATAAACAGAGCGGCCATTCCAGAGTCAGGCGAAAAAGAAAAAGAAGCAGAAAAGACAAGAAAAGGACAAGGAAAACCTAGAAAAGGCTAAAAGGGACAAGAAAAGGACAGAGAAAGCCTAAAAAAGGCTAAAAGAAAAGGAAAACAACAGAAGAAGAAGAAGAAAAAAAGACAAGAAAAGGACAAGGAAAAAGGAGGACACAAAAGGGACACAAGAGGAAAGGACAAGGACAGCCTAGAAAAGGCTAAGAGAAAAGGAGAATAACAGAAGAAGAAGAAGAAGAAAAGACAAGACAAGAAAAGGACAAGGAAAGCCTAGAAAAGGCTAAAAGAGACAAGAAAAGGACAGAGTAAGCCTAGAAAAGGCTAAAAGAAAAGGAAAGAGGAAAAGGCAAGAATGGCAGACCCAAAGCCCAGCGCAAAATACAGGAGCCCACTACCGTTCAACTTATCGGAGCCACAGGCAGGAATAAGGTGGGAGAAGTGGATCAGACGGTTTGAAAGATACGTAGAAGATACAGATGTAGCAGACGGAAAGAAACGAGGGCTACTGCTGAACTTAGCAGGGGATGACGTCGAAGAACTTCTGGTGACACTGCCTACCGAAGAAACAAAAACATATGAACAACTAAAAAAATGCCTAACAGCCAAATTCGACCCACAACGAAACATTGACTTCGAACGATACACATTTACGGTTGCGTGTCAACGAGCAGACGAAACACTAGATGACTTCGCGACAAGATTGAGAAAATTGGTGACACATTATGAGTTCGACAAATTCGATAACGAGCAAGCAATAAGGCTGAGGCTCATAGAAGGCTGTCGCGACACAGGATTCAGGGCAAGAATATTCAAGGAGCCGACGTCGTTGGAGAACATCCTGTCACTAGCAAGAGCAGAGGCGAGAGCAACGGAGCATGCCAAGGAAATGGAAAGAGGGAAGAGCGTTTGGCCAGACGTGCAGAAGATGTGGTGGAAGAAATCATTACGGCAGTATGTGCCATAGTGCACAAGTCAGAGGCGACAAGGAAAGAACAGGAAGACAACAGGAGTCGACAACAAGACACGTCAGGTATGTCGACAACGAAAGGAGAAGTATGTCACGAGGGTCAAGCGAAGAAGAGGAAGAAGAGAAAGTGCAAAGACTATACCACATGTCGGAAGTACACACAGAGCCAGCAGACAAAAGCAGCCGAGGGAAGACAGACAATGCAAAGATAAGAGTAGGAGCGCACGAAGCAGACTTTATATTGGACAGTGGTGCAACATGCAACGTCATGTGTGTATCAGAGTACGAGAAAATGGAAGCAAAGCCGACACTGAGAGCGTCCAAGGTAAAAGTGTTCACCTGGGGGGCAAAGAAGGAGGTAACGAATTTGGGAAAATTCACAGAGGAACTGAGGTACGAGGACAAAGTAAAGAAGGAGGACATTCATGTTCTAAAAGGCGATGCCCCTGGACCATGCCTGATGAGCAACAGTACCACTAAAACGATGGGCCTGATAACGATGACATATGAAAAAGAAAAAGGACATGCCGATAGCAAGCGAAGAGAAGAAAAAAAAATGAGCGAAAAAAAGAACACAGCAAAAGGCGGCCGTAGAAAGAGAGGAGCAAGAAGCAAAGTGGAGGGCGGAGAACAACGATCAACACGAAGAGAGGCTGACAGAAAGAGAGCAGACGGAGGACGACTGAAAAGCAGAAGAAAGGATGATGGCAGGAAACGACGACCAAGGAAGGGGTGCAAGGGAACAACGAGAATACGTAGACAAAAGTAGGAACCAGAGACTGGGGAGAAGGGTCGACGAGACTGACTCTCTCTCTCTCTCTCTCTCTCTATATCTCTCTCTCTCTCACTCACTCTCTTTTCTTTTTTCACGACGACCATGAGCAGGAGAATAGCACCATGAACATTTGTTTGCAACAAGGGGGGAGATGTGGTGACCTGACAAATAGGGACCGAGGACACTAGGACCCTGTGGGTCATGAGGGAGGTGACCAGGTGACCAGGCACCACATCCGGTCAGGGGACAGGAAGAGGACAGACTGGACTGGAACGAGCAAGGGGACAGACGTGTGTGACCAGCGTCGTGATAAGGAACAATAAAGAATTGTAATTGCACCCACCTTGTGTCCTGCGTGTGATTGTGCTACACGGTGCCTGCAGCAGGGACGTGACAACGAGGAGCCAGTTTAGATCTCTCAGGTGGGGGGTGATGTGGCTGCGGCGGGGGACGTTGATGATCAGTCAGGCGGAGGCGTTCTGGATGCGTTGTAGTCGTCTTAGGTGTTTGGCTGGGATTCCTGCATAGAGTACGTTGCCGTAGTCCAGTCTGTTGCTGACGAGAGCCTGTGTCACCGTTCTTCTTGTTTCGGTCGGGATCCACTTGTAGATCCTGCGGAGCATGCGGAGGGTGTTGTAGCAGGAGGAGGACATGGCGTTGACCTGTGTAGCATGGAGAGGGAGGAGTTGAGGATGAATACTAGGTTCCTTGCATGGTCGGTGGGTGTTGGTGCTGTTCCCAGTGTGGTCGGCCACCAGGAGTCGTCCCAGTCTGAGGGGGTGGGATAGAAGGTGAGTACCTCCGTCTTGTCCGAGTTCAGCTTCAGACGGCTGTTCCTCATCCAGTCGACGACGGCCTTCATTCCCTCATAGAGGTTGGTTTTGGTGGTGTGTGGGTCCTTGGTGAGGGAGAGGATGAGCTGGGTGTCGTTGGCGTAGGAGATGATGTTGAGGTCGTGATGGCGGGCCACTTGTGCGAGGGGGGCCGTGTAGACGTTGCACAGCGTCGGGCTGAGGGATGAGCCCTGGGGGACGCCGCAGATGATGTCAGTGGCTTTGGATCGGAAGGGTGGGTGGCGGACGCTCTGCGTTCTGCCTGAGAAGAAGGACGTGGTCCAGTCAAGGGCCTTCTCTTGGATTCCGGCTTCTAGGAGGTGTGTCTTTAGAGTGCGGTGACAGACAGTGTCGAAGGCGGCCGACAGGTCCAGGAGGATGAGGGCTGATGTCTTGCCGTAGTCTATTTGGCACCTGATGTCGTCTGTGGCTGCGATGAGGGCTGTCTCGGTACTGTGGTTTCGTCTGAATCCGGACTGGGTCCAAGATGTTGTCTTCCAGGTGGGGGGGACAATTGTCTGTTGACAATTTTCTCGATGACCTTTGCCGGGAACGGGAGCAGGGAGATGGGCTGCAACAGCCCGTCCTGACATAAATACCCTGGCTGCCAGCAGTCCTCCTCTTTTCTGCTGAAGCTGCGTCATGTGAGGTCACTGTGCTTTGGAATCAGAGCCCAGGAATAAAACACTACAATAATCCCCTTCATTCAGAGCTCCATTATTCGCATCTCCATCAAAAAAAACATTGACGCATATAAGCAGTTCAGAACACCTATTCAAAAGTTGATGACAACAAGCTTTACCAGTCATGAACGCCATAAGCAACATACGAAGCATTGTAAAAGCAGTACAAGCACATTGAAGAACATCATCATCATCAGAACAATACCTCCTGTTATGCAGCAGCGGTGGGGGTCCAAGAGTAACGCCCATAAAAAAGAAATACTTCCCTTAACACCGACTATCGGGTGGATAGCATATTCTCAATATGATCCGGGTGGGATAATCCTCACTTCCACGTCCGTAATAAAATTAAAAGTATCCTTCACTATAGCTAGGAATTTTCTCATTCTATGTAAGGACGGGAGGCGAGGATTATGCATGTTAAAAGCTTACTTACCACTAGCGATGCTGCCTCGTTGATTGGTTTGAAGTAAAACCTCTTAAAGGTGGATTCTGAAGACCAGTCTGCCACATTCGTAATTTCTTCCAACCTACCACCCACCTGAACGGCTTTGGAGGCCATTGTTCCCCGAGCTGCGTGAGCCCCAAAGTGGTGAATGTCGATTCCGGCTTCCGCCATAATCCATCTTACCCACCTGGCAATGGAAGGAGAAGATACAGCGCTGAATGGTTTCCTAAGGGCTATCAGTAATTGTATCTCGCCCAGAGGTCTATCCTCTGCCGTCAACTCTTCATTGGCCTTAAGACACCTCACTACACAAAGCTTAGGGGCTCTTTCAAAAGTAGGATAATTTACCGACCTTGTATTATATTTAGTCTTCCAAGAGATGATGAATGCCATCCCTTCTGGGGTAAATACACGTGCTGTGACGTCTAGGGCTCTGACATCAGATACTCTCTTACAAGAAATGAAACAGAGAAGCATATCCAGCTTTGCAGAAATGTATTTCTTAGAAAGATATTGGTTATCCTGCCAGCCCATCAAAAGACACAGCACCAGGTTCATGTCCCACAGGCCTGAACATCTAGGCTCTGGGGGCGAGACATCCAGATACCCTTCACCAATTTGCACACCCATGGGTGATCCCCGACTGGGATGTTGTTAATGGGCAGGTGCCCTGCCCAAATGGCAGAGTGGAAGGAATTGACCGTCAGTAAGCTAGGCCGGAGCCAGCCAGCTGTGCTTGAAACTTCAGGATATCTGTAAGTTGCACCCCCACGGGATCCCGGTGTCTCTCCACACACAAACGCATTGTCTCCAAACCAATCTGTATCTCTTGGTGGTCCCTGTACTAATGTCTGTTGAATGAGTCTTTCAGCGTCCGTCTTGCAAGCTTTGCATGAAATCCTCCACACCATGAGTTGTAGATGGTCTTGCATTACCATTGGATGAGGACAGCCCTGGGAGTTCCATAGGAGCTCGGGGAACAATGGAAGTCGAAGATGTGACATCCATGAGAGTTCCAGGAGGCAAGGGAACCATGTCTGAGATCTCCAGGTCGGTGTCACCAGAATCAAAGACACCTTCTGACGTCGGACTTGAGCAGGGACTCCGGGTATAATGAGAAAAGGTGGGAATGTGTAAGCGTGCCCCCTCATCCATTCCAGCAGTAAATCGTCCACTGCTGCATCCCCCCGGGTCCGGACTCCAACTGACATATAGAGGAATCTGTGCATTCAGTCTCGATGCAAACAGGTTCACTGAGCAGGGACACCAGTGATCCATCTGGGCCCGAAAGACCTCTGAATCCAGTTGCCAATCGCTGGCGTCCGTGAAGTGTCTCGAGTTCCAGTCCACTACTGTATTTAAAGGGCCCAGCAGGTACTCCGCCATCACTGAGATCTGTTGTTGAAGGCAGTAGTGCCAGAAGTCCTTGGCCATCTCTGCCAATGCCCTCGATCTAGTAGCTCCCAGTCGGTTGATGTACTGGACTGCTGTCATGTTGTCTATCCTCAATAGCACACAGCAGGAGACTTTGTCCCTGGTCAAAGAGCAGATAGAAAAAAAGGAACCCGCAAAGAGTTCCAGATAATTGATGTGTAGGCCCAATTCATCCTCCATTCAACACCCTCCCATGGAGACGTCCCCCACATCTGGCTCCCCAGCCCGGCTGGCTTCCGACTCTATCACCAAGTCCGGGAGAGTTCTGAAGATCGCCCTCCCATTCCACGCTTCCATGTGGTCTGTCCACCATTGCAGATCCGTCCTGGCCTCGTCGGTCAGCGAGATCAGTTCCAAGTATGTAATTCCTTTCCAGAGATGAGCTGATTTCAGTCGCTGCAATGCTCAATAGTGTAGCAGATCTGGGAATATGGGATGTATGATAGTACAACGCAATCATTTTGATCGCGGTACTTTACATTGCGGATTTTACAACGCATGTCGTTACAACGACTTGCGTTGGAGGGCGCGGATTGAGGATTATTATAATTTTCTATTCCAACTCCAGCCCACGTAACAGTAGGGACGGTGTTGGAATAGAAAACCACAATATTCCTTAACCAAGAGCGCCATCCAGCGCAAGTCGTACTAATGACTTGCGTTGTAATGGCAGCGTGGTAAAGGTCGTGTGGTGTAAACACCGCGTTGTAAACGACGTTTACCTTCAAAAGGTGCAATCACCACCTACATCCTTACCTACAAAAGATAACCTGTGAGAATTTAGAAAATACTGGTCTGCAGGTCTCAACAAGATGCAAAAGCAATCAAATCCTAAAGGCCCAATATATGTTTCATACTGAATACATCATACCTACTGCCCTTGTCGTATGGTTTCATAATAAACAGATGATCTGAAATTACAGCTGCCTTCACCATGACCAGCTCAGGGCCGCTCTATTGAGCAAACGCTTTCCAACAAGGGAACAAATCAATGGAGATTACAGTAGGCAAGCAAAATACTAGGGGGCGAACCACAAACTGCATTTGTAGTACGTTTAGTAGTCGTAGATTAGTACTTATAACCGTACAAATTGCCTTTCACAAACCTACGTGTGGGGGTCTCCGCCTCCACCTACCTGTCTTTTCTGTACAGAGATCTCTGCTGGACAGCGGAGATGGCCGCACACAGATGTCCATGTTATAGCCGTAAATGTGGATCAGGCTGTTGGGAGTGGATGGAAAATGGGAATACCAAAGGGGCGGGGCTTTGGGAGGAGTAAGGATGGATAAAGTGAGAGCTGAGGGAGCGGTTTGCGGAGGGATATTCACCTACCCACATCAATCATTTCATCTGCGAGGAGATTATAAAGAAACCAAGCTCACCTGCCTGTATATACCTCAACGGCACCAGAGACTTGCTAGGACTGGCTGAAATTTGGATGGTGACTGTAAGCCACAAGCAATAAAATAAGCATTTGCAATGCAATACGTCTCGCATTAGGAAAGTTTGAGCTATTGGTATTGTAGATGACAAATATTTTATTTATGTGTTGGTTTTGAAAATAGCTAAATTAATAGCTTTGTCATTTACATTTGCAAATGTGACCCAATAGCATTTGTAATGCAACATGTTTTGTATTTACGTGACTAAGATGTATTGATATTACAAATAACAATGGCTTTTAATTTTTTTAAATAATTAATACTTAAATAAAAGTAATTGCAATTTATAATAGCAATAGCTTAAACGTTAGTAAATAAATAAATACATTTTGTGAAGATTATGTTCAGTGTATTTTATTGTGACGATAATCCAAGAACAGAAGTGAAATATTAACATCTTTTTGTGACATTTGTAATAAAGCTTGAAACATTGAGAGAACATATTTGAACCAGTTGTTGTTGAATGGTTGCACAGATTGATGCTGTGATGACGACCTGTGATGCTGTGACGTGGTAGTGCATAGTGATGTTGTGGTGCCCCTGAGTGATGGTGTGGTGGCGCTGAGTGATGCTGGGGTGGTGCTGAGTGGTGCTGGGGTGGCGCTGAGTGATGCTGGGGTGGCGCTGAGTGATGCTGGTGTGACGCTGAGTGAATCTGGGGTGGCGCTGAGTGATGCTGGGGTTGTGCTGAGTGATGTTTGGGGGGCGCTGAGTGATGCTGGGGGGCACTGAGTGATGCTGGGGTGGCGCTGAGTGATGCTGGGGGGGCGCTGAGTGATGCTGGGGGGGGCGCTGAGTGATGCTGGGGGGGTGCTGAGTGATGCTGGGGTGGCGCTGAGTGATGCTGGGGGGTGCTGAGTGATGCTGGGGGGGCGCTGAGTGATGCTGGGGGGGCGCTGAGTGATGCTGGGGGGCGCTGAGTGATGCTGGGGTGGCGCTGAGTGAATCTGGGGTGGCGCTGAGTGATGCTGGGATGGCGCTGAGTGAATCTGGGGTGGCGCTGAGTGATGCTGGGGTAGCGCCGAGTGATGCTGGGGTAGCGCTGAGTGATGCGGGGGTGGCGCTGAGTGATGCTGGGGTGGCGCTGAGTGAATTTGGGGTGGCGCTGAGTGATGCTGGGGTAGCGATGAGTGATGCTGGGGTAGCGCTGAGTGATGCTGGGATAGCGTTGAGTGATGCTGGGGTAGCGCTGAGTGAATCTGGGGTAGCGCTGAGTGAATCTGGGGTGGCGTTGAGTGAATCTGGGGTGGCGCTGAGTGAATCTGGGGTGGCGCTGAGTGAATCTGGGGTGGCGCTGAGTGATGCTGGGGTGGCGCTTTGTGGTGCTGTGGAGGCGCTGAGTGGTGATGTGGTGGCGCTGAGTGATGCTGTGGTGGTGCTGAGTGATGATGTGGTGGCGCTGAGTGGTGCTGTGGTGGTGCTGAGTGAAGCTGTGGTGGTGCTGAGTGGTGGTGCTGAGTGATGCTGTGGTGGTGCTGAGTGATGCTGTGGTGGTGCTGAGTGGTGCTGTGGTGGTGCTGAGTGATGCAGTGGAGGTGCTGAGTGGTGGTGCTGAGTGATGCTGTGGTGGTGCTGAGTGATGCTGTGGTGGTGCTGAGTGGTGCTGTGGTGGTGCTGAGTGATAATGTGGTGGCGCTGAGTGGTGCTGTGGTGGTGCTGTGGTGGTGCTGAGTGAAGCTGGAGTGGTGCTGAGTGATGATGTGGTGGCGCTGAGTGGTGCTGTGGTGGTGCTGATTGAAGCTGTGGTGGTGCTGAGTGGTGCTGTGGTGGTGCTGAGTGATGCTGTGGTGGTGCTGAGTGGTGCTGTGGTGGTGCTGAGTGGTGCAGTGGTGGTGCTGAGTGGTGCTGTGGTGGTGCTGAGTGGTGCTGTGGTGGTGCTGAGTGATGCTGTGGTGGTACTGAGTGGTGCTGTGGTGGTGCTGAGTGATAATGTGGTGGTGCTGAGTGATAATGTGGTGGTGCTGAGTGGTGCTGTGGTGGTGCTGAGTGATGCTGTGGGGGTGCTGTGGTGGTGCTGAGTGATGCTGTGGAGGTGCTGAGTGATGCTGTGGAGGTGCTGAGTGGTGCTGTGGAGGTGCTGAGTGGTGCTGTGGTGGTGCTGAGGGATGCTGTGGTGGTGCTGAGTGGTGCTGTGGTGGTGCTGAGTGATAATGTGGTGGTGCTGAGTGATAATGTGGTGGTGCTGAGTGGTGCTGTGGTGGTGCTGAGTGGTGCTGTGGTGGTGCTGAGTGGTGCTGTGGTGGTACTGAGTGATAATGTGGTGGTGCTGAGTGATGATGGGGTAGCGCTGAGTGATGATGTGGTGATGCTGAGTGGTGCTGTGGTGGTGCAGAGTGATGCTGGGGTGGCGCTGAGTTATGTTATGTTATGTTATACTGCATTTCTAAAGCGCTCAGCTACTCAGAGTATCCCGGCGCTGGTACCCTAAACCCCCACCACCAGCTGAACAGGAAGAGCCTCTAAAAGAATGGGCTCAGAATAATAGTGTTTTTAGGTTCTTTTTGAAGACAGCCGGATCCGCAATCCTCCTGAGAGCAAGAGGAAGCTCATTCCAGGCTAGACCAGCCTTACGGGTGAAAGAGCAACCCCCTAGCCTCTGGCGTGAAAAGCGCGGGTTCTGAATAAGAAGTTGGTCCGAGGACCGCAAAGTCCTGGAAGGAATATAGAAAGAAAAGCGCTTCTGTAGATGAAGTGAGCCCAATCCATACAAGGCCAGATGGACAATTGCCAGCATTTTAAATTTCAAACGAGTGATGAGTGATGCTGTGGTGGTGCTGAGTGGTGCTGTGGTGGTGCTGAGTGGTGCTGTGGTGGTGCTGAGTGATGCTGGGGTGGCGCTGAGTGATGCTGTGGTGGTGCTGAGTGGTGCTGTGGTGGTGCTGAGTGGTGCTGTGGTGGTGCTGAGTGATGCTGTGGTGGTGCTGAGTGGTGCTGTGGTGGTGCCGAGTGATAATGTGGTGGTGCTGAGTGGTGCTGAGTGATGCTGTGGTGGTGCTGAGTGGTGCTGCTGAGTGATAATGTGGTGGTGCTGAGTGATAATGTGGTGGTGTGGTGATGCTGAGTGATGCTGTGGTGGCGCTGAGTGATGCTGGGGTGGTGCTGAGTGATGCTGTGGTGGCGCTGAGTGGTGCTGTGGTGGCGCTGAGTGATGCTGTGGTGGCGCTGAGTGATGCTGGGGTGGCACTGAGTGAGGCTGGGGTGGCGCTGAGTGATGCTGGGGTAGCGCTGAGTGATGATGCTGAGTGATGCTGTGGTGGCGCTGAGTGATGCTGGGGTGGCGCTGAGTGATGCTGTGGTGGTGCTGAGTGGTGCTGTGGTGGCGCTGAGTGATGCTGTGGTGGCGCTGAGTGATGCTGGGGTGGCACTGAGTGAGGCTGGGGTGGCGCTGAGTGATGCTGGGTTAGCGCTGAGTGATGATGTGGTGATGCTGAGTGTTGCGGTGGTGGCGCTGAGTGATGCTGGGGTGGCGCTGAGTGATGCTGGGGTGGCGCTGAGTGATGCTGTGGTGGTGCTGAGTGATGCTGTGGTGCTGAGTGGTGCTGGGGTGGCGCTGAGTAATGCTGGGGTGGCGCTGAGTGGTGCTGTGGTGGTGCTGAGTGATGCTGCAGTGGCGCTAAGTGGTGCTGTTGTGGTGCTGAGTGATGCTGTGGTGGTGCTGTGGTGGCGCTTAGTGATGCTGGGGTGGCGCTGAGTGATGCTGGGGTGGTGCTGAGTGATGCTGGGGTGGTGCTGAGTGATGCTGTGGTGGTGCTGAGTGATGCTGTGGTGGTGCTGAGTGGTGCTGGGGTGGCGCTGAGTAATGCTGGGGTGGCGCTGAGTGGTGCTGGGGTGGTGCTGAGTGATGCTGCAGTGGCGCTGAGTGGTGCTGCTGTGGTGCTGAGTGATGCTGTGGTGGTGCTGAGTGGTGCAGTGGTGGTGCTGAGTGATAATGTGGTGGTGCTGAGTGATAATGTGGTGGCGCTGAGTGAATCTGGGGTGGCGCTGAGTGAATCTGAGGTGGCGCTGAGTGAATCTGGGGTGGCGCTGAGTGATGCTATCACCCTAATTTAGATCCTGGCCACAATCCACTAGAACACCCTCTGCTAAAATAACAATGTTACTGGGGGTGGAGGCGAAGGCAGGCATGCTAGCTGCTGGGCCTCCTGCAGTGCCTGTAATGTGCCCCATCTTGTTGGAGCAGTTGTTTGCAGCCTTTTCAGAACAATTACATACAGAACCACAGGACGCATTTACTGAAATTTTATTACAGATAACAGTTAAAGATGGCATTGGCTCCATTGTACACATCTGTCTGCCCACTCCTGCATGGGTGGTCTGAAATTGTGTAGGGCAAAGCCAACTCCATAGTCCTTGAAGGGTTTATTTTTTATTAATTATACTGAGCCGTAAAAAGAATGCGTTCTTCGGAAAGGAAAATGTCTTAGTAAAATAGGGATGGTTTGCTTAAGGTCAATAAAGTCAGCATTACATCAGATTTTCATTTAGTGCTTTAGATATTTAATCATGTAGAGATGGTTTTAGTAGGTGCAAGTTGTATGTTACACTTACGGTATTGTCATATTATTATTTCTGTAGTATTTATTTATAAAGTTTTATAAGTATTAGGTTGGTTCAAATTCATGTGACCTCGGGTAACCTTGTGCGTTATGGTAGTGTCAAATATGCATTTCCCTGCTCACACTAACATACAACTTTTGCTCTTCATTTGGTTTAATCTCCATAATACAAGCAGTAATCTAACGACTTCGGCTCTTGTTTTGGCTCATTACTTAGTTGCATTTTAAACAGTTCTGTAGCGACCTGATCATGATCTGGCTAAATTGATAACCCTTGAACATGGAGGCCTGGGTCTGTCCTGCTGCGTGCCCTTGGTTGAAATCTCTCTGTGCCTGCTATGCTTTTAATGTAATATCCCTGTGCCTGAATTTATATTATGAAAACAAAGCCTAATTTTATTTAGGGTCAGTAAATTTAGTGATAAAGTTCTCAATGAAAGATTAAAAGCGGCCGCAAAATGAAATGAAAAGCGGCCGGGAAATGCTCTCGGGATTGCGGTGGCGGGGGGCGCATTCCTTTGCAGTGTGAAGCAGGGGGCGGGGGAGCGGATACCTTTGAAGTCTGGAGCAGGGCTGGGGGGGCGCGGGAGCCAGCGAGTGGGAGGGAGGAAAGGAGCATATGGGGATGGGGTGTGAGTGAGGAGGAGCAGAAGCCTTTGATGGTGGTGTGTGAGACCAAGCGCGCGCCTGGGGAAGCTTCATGCTCGAGTGCACAACATGCATTGTAGGAAATCTGCTGGTTCAAGAGACTTTGGTTCAGATGTAATAGGTTCGAGTATAAATACTCGACCTAAAAAACAAAATAGACTCAAAATCATTCAAAATATTAGCATCGCTAGAAGAGAGGGCAGCCCTAGCAAAACTCTCACATGCCTGGGTCATACTAAACAGCTATAAAACCTTGAGAGCCCAGCAGTACCTGCGCAAACATCTACACCCTCGGACAAAAAGCTAATTTCTGTGTTGCTGCTTGTGCAGTTTCCAGATGAACCGCATAACTGACCCTGGGTGAGGTCAGGAGGAGATACGACCTGCCGGCTCTGTGGCCTCGCAGCTGAAAACCTGGCCCACACCATCTGCCTCTGCGAGACCACCCTGGACATATGGCGCAAACGACCGCGCCCGCACTGGAGCCAGCAAGGGGTGCGCAGGGCTTTAAATCATCAGACCACAGAGCAGTTGCCAGAACTGTTAAGTGCATTGAAGGCGAAGCAAAGGCTCTTTAAAGGGCAGCAGCGACATAAATACCCCCGGGCACAACACAACGCTCCGCTGCAGCAACTGACCCTCAGCCTTATCATGAAAACAACAGACTCTTCCTAATTGGGGCCAGTGCTAGCGAATGCCTCGACTCTAAACTGCCCTTCCTCACTTGCACTTTGCAAAGCTTCCTTTTTATTTCAGCCTTCTGCACACTATTCTCCCAAGGAAAGCAGTGACCTTTTCAAGGATTTGCAGGTGGAATGAGCAGGAAGAGATCACATACAGGATGTGAGAGGTCATTATCAATTTTTACTCCCAGACTTTTTTCAGGATGACCTGGGAAGGGGATCTCACCCAACTCTGAAGAAGGCCAATAGGAGTCTAGCTAACGATCGAAACGTCCATCAATGACCAGAGTCGTATGATTAATCATTTAACTGTTCACCTTTTCATGTAGTTAAAGTTATTGGTTATTGACGGATGGATGACTTTCCTTTATCACTTGACAGGGCACATTGCGTACGTGGGGACGCTTTTGGGCAGATTTATGGTAGAATTGTGTTTCCCTTGCGTCACGCATGGTGTCGCTAGGGCAATGCAATCCTTGTCAGATTTACCAAGCCACGCACAGCCCCCTTGCACTGCCCCGGGCGGTTTAGTAAATCCAGAGTAACACTACGCAGTGCTAGTCGTTGCCTTGCATTACTCTTTGCCAGGATGGTGTTACATGGGTCGAGCGTTGGTGGTGTGTGGGTGTTCCCCCGCATCCATTGATGGGTTTTGGCGCATTCTCAGATGTACAAGGACTGGTAAACCTCAGAATGTGTCAACATTGCACTCCTTCCCGATAGAGGGAAGAAGAAGAAAAATATCTTTATTTCTCCTTTTTGTTTCCTCTTTGCATTCGGCAGCTCACTTCCAAAGAGGAGAACGCATCTAAGCATTGTTTTTGTTGAATAAACTATCCCTTACTTCGTAAAAACAATCCTGCCTGCAAACAAAGACATGTAAGCACCAGGATGTAAGGGTGCCTGCATTGGCGCTATGCATCACACGTCCGTGCACGGAGAGAGCAGGGATGCACCATATGTTGATATATATGGTGCATTTCCGCGCTCTCGATTTCATGCAGCACACCACGTTGTTTCACTGCGTTGCACTGCTTCAAAGTTTGATAGATTTGGGCCTCAGTGTTTGAAGAGAATCAGATGACCTTTGTTGAGGGGCGGGGGGGGCAGGGTAGCGATGCACATTATTGGGGTTTCACTCCATAACCCCTCCTGTAAAATGTAACTCAGACAGATGTTGATCTTATAGGGTACGATTTCTATGTCATACTTTGAACTTATTCTCTGTATCGCCTCTTGGAGTAGGACGTGACTGCTCACTATTGCCTCTTTTGGAGAGAAGTTTACTAAATGAATAGCTCTGAAATTCAAATGGAATAATCTTAAGCTCTGAAACGCCAACAGTAAATATCAGTAACAACAATAAATACAGCCCAGGAACTACACATTACACAAGACACAAGGGAAAGATCTCCCTATAAAGTTGTGGCCTTCTACAGCTACCAAAAGTAGACGTAGAATGCAGGACTGCCTCTTCCACGCACAGTCCTGGATCGATCTACCAGAACAAGTTACTTATCTTCGGAATGCTCTTTCCAGAGGATAATCTATATACCCACAGAATCGTCACCGTAGAATATTCCCCAGGTGTTAAACTGGATCTGGAAACCTGTCTTCAGCAGTGCTCTCGTGTGCCGCCTGGGGCCGCTGTGCAGCTCCCTGTTGGCTCTTCAGCCCCTGAAAGTGACGACGCAGAGGTGGCAGATGTCAGCTTCTTATTTTTGCAACTCCATGCCTTCAGACTCAGACAATGAACACATTGGGTAACATTGTGCCTAATACTAACCTGAGACCTTTTTATATGTTAAAATGAGGCGACTCTAAAGAACGAAGCTGTGGGAGGGCTGCGCTGAATCAGCATTTAGAGCTTTCGCCAATAGGAACATTACCATAGGTAAGTAACTTGTTCTTCAGATGGATACTTCGAACCGCAGATTCCTCACCTTAGAATAGATTCCAAAGCGGGCTGTCTCCGGGTGAAGGATCTGTGGAGTGCACTCAGACCAAAACATCCAGCATGACTAAGAAGGAAAAGTGCCCTTCCCACGTGATCTGGATGTCACGACAGAAGCACTCCGAGAAGGTATGCAACGACGCCCACGTCACAACCAGACAGAGGACAAAGACAGGCACTCCTGGAGCCCGAAAGTGGTAGCAGCCTTAGCTCTGGTGGAATCAGCTCTCACACCCTGCAAGGGTCTGCTTCTTGAACAGAGGAAGCAGATCTTGTTGGACTCACACCCAACAATGCATGAACTCACACCCAACAATGCATGAACTCACACCCAACAATTCACGAACTCACACCCAACAATTCACGAACTCACAACCAACAATGCATGAACTCACACCCAACAATTCATGTACTCACACCCAACAATTCACGAACTCACAACCAACAATGCATGAACTCACCCCAACAATGAATGAACTCGCACCCAACAATGCATGAACCCACACCCAACAATGCATGAACTCACCCCAACAATGCATGAACTCACACCCAACAATTCATTAACTCACACCCAACAATTCACGAACTCACAACCAACAATGCATGAACTCACACCCAACAATTCATGAACTCACACCCAACAATGCATGAACTCGCACCCAACAATGCATGAACTCGCACCCAACAATGCATGAACTCGCACCCAACAATGCATGAACTCGCACCCAACAATGCATGAACTCACAACCAACAATGCATGAACTCACAACCAACAATGCATGAACTCACACCCAACAATGCATGAACTCACATCCAACAATGCATGAACTCGCACCCAACAATGCATGAACTCGCACCCAACAATGCATGAACTCACAACCAACAATGCATGAACTCACAACCAACAATGCATGAACTCACACCCAACAATGGATGAACTCACATCCAACAATGCATGAACTCACACCCAACAATGAATGAACTCCCAACAATTCATGAACTCACACCCAACAATTCATGAACTCACACCCAACAATTCACGAACTCGCACCCAACAAAGAATGAACTCCCAACAATGCATGAACTCACACCCAACAATGCATGAACTCGCACCCAACAATGCATGAACTCGCACCCAACAATGCATGAACTCGCACCCAACAATGCATGAACTCACACCCAACAATGCATGAACCCACAACCAACAATGCATGAACTCACACCCAACAATGAATGAACTCACATCCAACAATGCATGAACTCACACCCAACAATGAATGAACTCCCAACAATTCATGAACTCACACCCAACAATGCATGAACTCACACCCAACAATGCATGAACTCGCACCCAACAATGCATGAACTCACACCCAACAATGCATGAACTCACACCCAACAATGCATGAACTCGCACCCAACAATGAATAAATTCACACCCCACAATGCATGAAATCGCACCCAACAATTCATGAACTCACACCCAACAATGCTTTAACTCACACCCAACAATGCATGAACTCACACCGAACAATGCATGAACTCACACCCAACAATGCATGAACTCACACCCAACAATGCATGAACTCACACCCAACAATGTATGAACTCACACCCAACAATGCATGAACTCACACCCAACAATGCATGAACTCGCACCCAACAATGAATAAATTCACACCCCACAATGCATGAAATCGCACCCAACAATGCATGAACTCGCACCCAACAATGCATGAACTCGCACCCAACAATGCATGAACTCGCACCCAACAATGCATGAACTCGCACCCAACAATGAATGAACTCACACCCAACAATGCATGAACGTCCACCCAACAATGCATGAACTCACACCCAACATTGTATGAACTCGCACCCAACAATGCATGAACTCGCACCCAACAATGCATGAACTCGCACCCAACAATGAATGAACTCACACCCAACAATGCATAAACTCACAACCAACAATGAATGAACTCACACCCAACAATGCATAAACTCACAACCAACAATGAATGAACTCACACCCAACAATGCATGAACTCACACCCAACAATGCATGAACTCGCACCCAACAATGCATGAACTCGCAACCAACAATGCATGAACTCACACTCAACAATGCATGAACTCCCACTCAACAATGCATGAACTCGCACCCAACAATGCATGAACTCCCACTCAACAATGCATGAACTCACAACCAACAATGAATGAACTCACACCCAACAATGAATGAACTCACACCAACAATGCATGAACTCACACCCAACAATGCATAATCTCACAACCAACAATCCATGAACTCACACCCAACAATGCGTCAACTCGCAACCAACAATGCATGAACTCCCACCCAACAATGCATGAACTCACACCCAAAAATGCATGAACTCACACCCAACAATGAATGAACTCACACCCAACAATGCATGAACTCACACCCAACAATGCATGAACTCCAACCCAACAATGCATGAACTCGCACCCAACAATGCATGAACTCCCACCCAACAATGCATAAACTCACAACCAACAATGAATGAACTCACACCCAACAATGCATGAACGTCCACCCAACAACGCATGAACTCACACCCAACAACGCATGAACTCACACCCAACAATGCATGAACTCACAACCAACAATGCATGAACTCACAGCCAACAATGCATGAACTCACAGCCAACAATGCATGAACTCACAGCCAACAATGCATGAACTCGCACCCAACAATGCATGAACTCGCACCCAACAATGAATGAACTCACACCCAACAATGCATGAACGTCCACCCAACAATGCATGAACTCACACCCAACAATGTATGAACTCACACCCAACAATGCATGAACTCAAACCCAACAATGCATGAACTCGCACCCAACAATGCATGAACTCACACCCAACAATGCATAAACTCACAACTAACAATGAATGAACTCACACCCAACAATGCATAAACTCACACCCAACAATGAATGAACTCACACCCAACAATGCATGAACTCACACCCAACAATGCATGAACTCGCACCCAACAATGCATGAACTCGCAACCAACAATGCATGAACTCACACTCAACAATGCATGAACTCCCACTCAACAATGCATGAACTCGCACCCAACAATGCATGAACTCCCACTCAACAATGCATGAACTCACAACCAACAATGCATGAACTCACAACCAACAATGCATGAACTCACACCCAACAATGCATGAACTCACATCCAACAATGCATGAACTCGCACCCAACAATGCATGAACTCGCACCCAACAATGCATGAACTCACAACCAACAATGCATGAACTCACAACCAACAATGCATGAACTCACACCCAACAATGGATGAACTCACATCCAACAATGCATGAACTCACACCCAACAATGAATGAACTCCCAACAATTCATGAACTCACACCCAACAATTCATGAACTCACACCCAACAATTCACGAACTCGCACCCAACAAAGAATGAACTCCCAACAATGCATGAACTCACACCCAACAATGCATGAACTCGCACCCAACAATGCATGAACTCGCACCCAACAATGCATGAACTCGCACCCAACAATGCATGAACTCACACCCAACAATGCATGAACCCACAACCAACAATGCATGAACTCACACCCAACAATGAATGAACTCACATCCAACAATGCATGAACTCACACCCAACAATGAATGAACTCCCAACAATTCATGAACTCACACCCAACAATGCATGAACTCACACCCAACAATGCATGAACTCGCACCCAACAATGCATGAACTCACACCCAACAATGCATGAACTCACACCCAACAATGCATGAACTCGCACCCAACAATGAATAAATTCACACCCCACAATGCATGAAATCGCACCCAACAATTCATGAACTCACACCCAACAATGCTTTAACTCACACCCAACAATGCATGAACTCACACCGAACAATGCATGAACTCACACCCAACAATGCATGAACTCACACCCAACAATGCATGAACTCACACCCAACAATGTATGAACTCACACCCAACAATGCATGAACTCACACCCAACAATGCATGAACTCGCACCCAACAATGAATAAATTCACACCCCACAATGCATGAAATCGCACCCAACAATGCATGAACTCGCACCCAACAATGCATGAACTCGCACCCAACAATGCATGAACTCGCACCCAACAATGCATGAACTCGCACCCAACAATGAATGAACTCACACCCAACAATGCATGAACGTCCACCCAACAATGCATGAACTCACACCCAACATTGTATGAACTCGCACCCAACAATGCATGAACTCGCACCCAACAATGCATGAACTCGCACCCAACAATGAATGAACTCACACCCAACAATGCATAAACTCACAACCAACAATGAATGAACTCACACCCAACAATGCATAAACTCACAACCAACAATGAATGAACTCACACCCAACAATGCATGAACTCACACCCAACAATGCATGAACTCGCACCCAACAATGCATGAACTCGCAACCAACAATGCATGAACTCACACTCAACAATGCATGAACTCCCACTCAACAATGCATGAACTCGCACCCAACAATGCATGAACTCCCACTCAACAATGCATGAACTCACAACCAACAATGAATGAACTCACACCCAACAATGAATGAACTCACACCCAACAATGCATGAACTCACACCCAACAATGCATGAACTCCAACCCAACAATGCATGAACTCGCACCCAACAATGCATGAACTCCCACCCAACAATGCATAAACTCACAACCAACAATGAATGAACTCACACCCAACAATGCATGAACGTCCACCCAACAACGCATGAACTCACACCCAACAACGCATGAACTCACACCCAACAATGCATGAACTCACAACCAACAATGCATGAACTCACACCCAACAATGCATGAACTCACAGCCAACAATGCATGAACTCACAGCCAACAATGCATGAACTCGCACCCAACAATGCATGAACTCGCACCCAACAATGAATGAACTCACACCCAACAATGCATGAACGTCCACCCAACAATGCATGAACTCACACCCAACAATGTATGAACTCACACCCAACAATGCATGAACTCAAACCCAACAATGCATGAACTCGCACCCAACAATGCATGAACTCACACCCAACAATGCATAAACTCACAACCAACAATGAATGAACTCACACCCAACAATGCATAAACTCACACCCAACAATGAATGAACTCACACCCAACAATGCATGAACTCACACCCAACAATGCATGAACTCGCACCCAACAATGCATGAACTCGCAACCAACAATGCATGAACTCACACTCAACAATGCATGAACTCCCACTCAACAATGCATGAACTCGCACCCAACAATGCATGAACTCCCACTCAACAATGCATGAACTCACAACCAACAATGAATGAACTCACACCCAACAATGAATGAACTCACACCAACAATGCATGAACTCACACCCAACAATGCATAATCTCACAACCAACAATCCATGAACTCACAACCAACAATGAATGAACTCACACCCAACAATGAAGGAACTCACACCAACAATGCATGAACTCACACCCAACAATGCATTAACTCCCACTCAACAATGCATGAACTCACATCCAACAATGCATGAACTCGCACCCAACAATGCATGAACTCCCACCCAACAATGCATGAAGTCCCACCCAACAATGCATGAACTCGCACCCAGCAATGCATGAACTCACACCCAACAATGAATGAACTCACACCCAACAATGCATGAACTCACACCCAACAATGCATGAACTCACACCCAACAATGCATGAACTCACACCCAACAATGCATGAACTCACACCCAACAATGCATGAACTCACACCCAACAATGTATGAACTCACACCCAACAATGCATGAACTCCCACTCAACAATGAATGAACTCACAACCAACAATGAATAAACTCACACCCAACAATGCATGAACTCACACCCAAAAATGCATGAACTCACACCCAACAATGAATGAACTCACACCCAACAATGCATGAACTCACACCCAACAATGTATGAACTCACACCCAACAATGCATGAACTCACACCCAACAATGCATGAACTCACACCCAACAATGTATGAACTCACACCCAACAATGCATTAACTCCCACTCAACAATGAATGAACTCACAACCAACAATGAATGAACTCACACCCAACAATGCATGAACTCACACCCAAAAATGCATGAACTCACACCCAACAATGAATGAACTCACACCCAACAATGCATGAACTCACACCCAACAATGTATGAACTCACACCCAACAATGCATGAACTCGCACCCAACAATGCATGAACTCCCACCCAACAATGCATGAACTCGCACCCAACAATGCATGAACTCGCACCCAACAATGCATGAACTCCCACCCAACAATGCATAAACTCACAACCAACAATGAATGAACTCACACCCAACAATGCATGAACGTCCACCCAACAATGCATGAACTCACACCCAACAATGTATGAACTCACACCCAACAATGCATGAACTCAAACCCAACAATGCATGAACTCACACCCAACAATGCATGAACTCACACCCAACAATGCATGAACTCACACTCAACAATGCATGAACTCCCACTCAACAATGCATGAACTCCCACTCAACAATGCATGAACTCGCACCCAACAATGCATGAACTCCCACTCAACAATGCATGAACTCACAACCAACAATGAATGAACTCACACCCAACAATGAATGAACTCACACCAACAATGCATGAACTCACACCCAACAATGCATAATCTCACAACCAACAATCCATGAACTCACAACCAACAATGAATGAACTCACACCCAACAATGAATGAACTCACACCAACAATGCATGAACTCACACCCAACAATGCATTAACTCCCACTCAACAATGCATGAACTCACACCCAACAATGCATTAACTCCCACTCAACAATGAATGAACTCACAACCAACAATGAATGAACTCACACCCAACAATGAATGAACTCGCACCCAAAAATGCATGAACTCACACCCAACAATGCATGAACTCCCACGCAACAATGCATGAACTCACACCCAACAATGCATAATCTCAAAACCAACAATGCATGAACTCACAACCAACAATGAATGAACTCACACCCAACAATGAATGAACTCACACCAACAATGCATGAACTCTCACCCAACAATGCATGAACTCCCACTCAACAAGGCATGAACTCGCCACCAACAAGGGATGAACTCGCAACCAACAATGAATGAACTCACACCCAACAATGAATGAACTCACACCCAACAATGAATGAACTCCCACCCAGCAATGCATGAACTCGCACCCAACAATGCATGAACTCACACCCAACAATGCGTGAACTCGCAACCAACAATGCATGAACTCCCAACCAACAATGCATGAACTCACACCCAAAAATGCATGAACTCACACCCAACAATGAATGAACTCACACCCAACAATGCATGAACTCACACCCAACAATGCATGAACTCACACCCAACAATGCATGAACTTGCACCCAACAATGCATGAACTCCCACCCAACAATGCATGAACTCGCACCCAACAATGCATGAACTCGCACCCAACAATGCATGAACTCCCACTCAACAATGCATGAACTCCCACCCAACAATGAATGAACTCGCACCCAACAATGCATGAACTCCCACCCAACAATGCATAAACTCACAACCAACAATGAATGAACTCGCACCCAACAATGCATGAACTCCCACCCAACAATGCATGAACTCCCACCCAACAATGCATGAACTCGCACCCAACAATGCATGAACTCCCACTCAACAATGCATGAACTCCCACCCAACAATGAATGAACTCACAACCAACAATGAATGAACTCGCACCCAACAATGCATAAACTCACAACCAACAATGCATAAACTCCCACCCAACAATGCATGAACTCCCACCCAACAATGCATGAACTCGCACCCAACAATGCATGAACTCCCACCCAACAATGCATGAACTCGCACCCAACAATGCATGAACTCCCACTCAACAATGCATGAACTCCCACCCAACAATGCATGAACTCACACCCAACAATGCTTTAACTCACACCCAACAATGCATGAACTCACACCCAACAATGCATGAACTCCCACCCATGCATGAACTCCCACCCAACAATGCATGAACTCCCACCCAATAATGCATGAACTCGCACCCAACAATTCATGAACTCCCACCCAACAATGCATGAACTCCCACCCAACAATGCATGAACTCGCACCCAACAATTCATGAACTCACACCCAACAATGCATGAACTCACACCCAACAATGCATGAACTCACACCCAACAATGCATGAACTCCCACCCAACAATGCATAAACTCACAACCAACAATGAATGAACTCACACCCAACAATGCATGAACGTCCACCCAACAATGCATGAACTCACACCCAACAATGTATGAACTCACACCCAACAATGCATGAACTCACAACCAACAATGCATAAACTCACACCCAACAATGCATGAACTCACACCCAACAATGCATGAACTCGCAGCCAACAATGCATAAACTCACAACCAACAATGAATGAACTCACACCCAACAATGCATGAACTCACACCCAACAATGCATGAACTCACACCCAACAATGCATGAACTCCCACCCAACAATGCATGAACTCGCACCCAACAATGCATGAACTCGCACCCAACAATGCATGAACTCGCACCCAACAATGCATTAACTACCACTCAACAATGCATGAACTCGCACCCAACAATGCATGAACTCGCACCCAACAATGCATGAACTCGCACCCAACAATGCATGAACTCCCACTCAACAATGCATGAACTCGCACCCAACAATGCATGAACTCCCACTCAACAATGCATGAACTCCCACTCAACAATGCATGAACTCACAACCAACAATGAATGAACTCACACCCAACAATGAATGAACTCACACCTACAATGCATGAACTCACACCCAACAATGCATAATCTCACAACCAACAATCCATGAACTCACAACCAACAATGAATGAACTCACACCCAACAATGAATGAACTAACACCCAACAATGCATGAACTGACACCCAACAATGCATTAACTCCCACTCAACAATGCATGAACTTGCACCCAACAATGCATGAACTCGCAACCAAAAATGAATGAACTCACAACCAACAATGAATGAACTCACACCCAACAATGAATGAACTCGCACCCAACAATGCATGAACTCACACCCAACAATTCATGAACTCACCCCAACAATGCATGAACTCACCCCAACAATGCATGAACTCACACCCAACAATGCATGAACTCGCACCCAACAATGCATTAACTACCACTCAACAATGAATGAACTCACAACCAACAATGAATGAACTCACACCCAACAATGCATGAACTTACACCCAAAAATGCATGAACTCACACCCAACAATGAATGAACTCACACCCAACAATGCATGAACTCACACCCAACAATGTATGAACTCACACCCAACAATGCATGAACTCACACCCAACAATGCATGAACTCACACCCAACAATGTATGAACTCACACCCAACAATGCATTAACTCCCACTCAACAATGAATGAACTCACAACCAACAATGGATGAACTCACACCCAACAATGAATGAACTCACACCCAACAATGAATGAACTCACACCAACAATGCATGAACTCACACCCAACAATGCATAATCTCAAAACCAACAATGCATGAACTCACACCCAACAATGAATGAACTCACACCCAACAATGAATGAACTCACACCCAACAATGAATGAACTCACAACCAACAATGCATGAACTCACACCCAACAATGCATGATCTCACAACCAACAATCCATGAACTCACAACCAACAATGAATGAACTCACAACCAACAATGCATAGACTCCCACCCAACAATGCATGAACTCCCACCCAACAATGCATGAACTCGCACCCAACAATGCATGAACTCCCACCCAACAATGCATGAACTCGCACCCAACAATGCATGAACTCCCACTCAACAATGCATGAACTCCCACCCAACAATGCATGAACTCACACCCAACAATGCTTTAACTCACACCCAACAATGCATGAACTCACACCCAACAATGCATGAACTCCCACCCATGCATGAACTCCCACCCAACAATGCATGAACTCCCACCCAATAATGCATGAACTCGCACCCAACAATTCATGAACTCCCACCCAACAATGCATGAACTCCCACCCAACAATGCATGAACTCGCACCCAACAATTCATGAACTCACACCCAACAATGCATGAACTCACACCCAACAATGCATGAACTCACACCCAACAATGCATGAACTCCCACCCAACAATGCATAAACTCACAACCAACAATGAATGAACTCACACCCAACAATGCATGAACGTCCACCCAACAATGCATGAACTCACACCCAACAATGTATGAACTCACACCCAACAATGCATGAACTCAAACCCAACAATGCATGAACTCACACCCAACAATGCATGAACTCACACCCAACAATTCATGAACTCACAACCAACAATGCATAAACTCACACCCAACAATGCATGAACTCACACCCAACAATGCATGAACTCGCAGCCAACAATGCATAAACTCACAACCAACAATGAATGAACTCACACCCAACAATGCATGAACTCACACCCAACAATGCATTAACTCACACCCAACAATGCATGAACTCCCACCCAACAATGCATGAACTCGCACCCAACAATGCATGAACTCGCACCCAACAATGCATGAACTCGCACCCAACAATGCATTAACTACCACTCAACAATGCATGAACTCGCACCCAACAATGCATGAACTCGCACCCAACAATGCATGAACTCCCACTCAACAATGCATGAACTCGCACCCAACAATGCATGAACTCCCACTCAACAATGCATGAACTCCCACTCAACAATGCATGAACTCACAACCAACAATGAATGAACTCACACCCAACAATGAATGAACTCACACCTACAATGCATGAACTCACACCCAACAATGCATAATCTCACAACCAACAATCCATGAACTCACAACCAACAATGAATGAACTCACACCCAACAATGAATGAACTAACACCCAACAATGCATGAACTGACACCCAACAATGCATTAACTCCCACTCAACAATGCATGAACTTGCACCCAACAATGCATGAACTCGCAACCAACAATGAATGAACTCACAACCAACAATGAATGAACTCACACCCAACAATGAATGAACTCGCACCCAACAATGCATGAACTCACACCCAACAATTCATGAACTCACCCCAACAATGCATGAACTCACCCCAACAATGCATGAACTCACACCCAACAATGCATGAACTCGCACCCAACAATGCATTAACTACCACTCAACAATGAATGAACTCACAACCAACAATGAATGAACTCACACCCAACAATGCATGAACTTACACCCAAAAATGCATGAACTCACACCCAACAATGAATGAACTCACACCCAACAATGCATGAACTCACACCCAACAATGTATGAACTCACACCCAACAATGCATGAACTCACACCCAACAATGCATGAACTCACACCCAACAATGTATGAACTCACACCCAACAATGCATTAACTCCCACTCAACAATGAATGAACTCACAACCAACAATGGATGAACTCACACCCAACAATGAATGAACTCACACCCAACAATGAATGAACTCACACCAACAATGCATGAACTCACACCCAACAATGCATAATCTCAAAACCAACAATGCATGAACTCACACCCAACAATGAATGAACTCACACCCAACAATGAATGAACTCACACCCAACAATGAATGAACTCACAACCAACAATGCATGAACTCACACCCAACAATGAATGAACTCAAACCCAACAATGCATGAACTCGCAACCAACAGTGAATGAACTCACAACCAACAATGCATGAACTCACACCCAATAATGCATGAACTCAAACCCAACAATGAATGCACTCACACCCAACAATGAATGAACTCACACCCAACAATGAATGAACTCACACCCAACAATTCATGAACTCACACCCAACAAAGCATGAATTCACAACCAACAATGCATGAACTCACAACCAACCATGCATGAACTCACAACCAACAATGAATGTACTCATAACCCAACAATGAATGAACTCACACCCAACAATGAATGAACTCGCAACCAACAATGAATGAACTCACACCCAACAATGAATGAACTCACACCCAACAATGTATTACCTTTAACCCAACAATGTATTAACTTTAACCCAAAAATGCATTAAAGCATTGCACATCACTAGTAACAATTGGCAAAGTCACATTCCAGTAAGCACACACAGCTGTGGGGTTTTCTTAACACTATTTTTATAGCAATCACATTCCCCATTGGTACTGGGTAATCCCTTCTGGTTTTAAATGAGCAGTTTAGTTTCGGTGATAGTTTTGGTCTGTGTTTACAACTAGTTTAACCTTCTTTTCTTTTATTATACAGCACACAGGACAGTACTGGATTATGTACAGCAGGACTGGCGCACTCCTGGTTTTCTTTGCATCTTTATTCTATAGATATATGAGTTCCATCGTAGGTCTTATAAAATCCTCCCACGTGGGCAGAACGAACGAACATGAAACTGGTGCAGCACCTAATGTTTTTCAGAACCTCCCTTCTGGTTTCTAAGCATTGTCTAATCGTCCAGCGTTATGACAACTTGATGTCTATTTTGCAGCTTCTGTTGGCGTTGGCCATTTCTTTCCTTGGTGACTATCAGTCCTGAGTGTATTTTCATGTGTTTTGTAAGGTTAGACGAGTCACTAAAACCCTTGCCACATCCTTGACAGACATAGGGTTTCTGCCCAGTGTGAATTCTTATGTGCTTCTTCAGGGATGAGGAGTCGGTGAAACCTTTTCCACATTCAGTACATGCATATGGTTTTTCACCCGTATGCGTCCGCTTGTGTATAGTCAGGTGTGACGACTGGTTGAAACTCTTTCCACATGTATCGCAGGCGTAAGGTTTTCCCCCTGTGTGCATTCGCTGATGTTTATTCATGGCAGCAGGGTCACTAAAGGACTTTCCACACATTGCACAGAAGAAGTGCTTCTCTCCAGAGTGTATTCGCTCGTGTGTAATCAGCTTTATTAATTGTCTGAATATCTTTCCACATGCCACACACTTATAAAACACCTTTTTTCCTGTGCTCGTTGTGTTCTTTGTGTTAGAGCTTATTGATTTGTTGATGTCTGTTTCATAATCACTTAGCTCATACAATATGTTCTGTTCCTGCCTTCTTGGCTTCACTTGCGATCCGATCAGTATATTGTTGCGTTTTTCCAATTCTGAATCTTCAAACATGCTGTCGGTGCCTTTTCCAGATAACGATGACTGCAGCTCTGTAGTAAATTTATCACAATTTCTTCCTTGGTATGTTGTCCCTGTAGAGACGAAACAGAATATGCACTTTATCCTGATGTAATGAGAAGTGAGAAGAGGCAATCCTAAAACAAACATTGCTCTCACAAGAGAACACACTCACAATAACACTCTCTTTAACACAATCTCAGCAGAGCCACACTGGACTTGGTACTCCCTGAAAACTAGCGTAGGATTGAAAGTCCTTGCGGCTTTAACTTCATACAAGTCTGCCTATTTCTGGCAGAAGAAGAGTGTTTTCTTGTGTTAGAGACTCAGGGTTCAATCCTCTAGTAAGTGGTATCCATATTGTTGATTTAGCTCATAGCAGATTATTTTCCTCAGCAGGATGTGTGGGTGTAGTAGGACTAGTGGAGTGTGTCCAAGCCCAGGGCCACCAGAGCCAGAGGGCTGGGGGGGGGACGGACACATAAACTGATCCTCCTTTCAGCATCGAAAGCTACTATCTCATATAGGAAGCAACATCCCATATAAGAAGCTACCATCCCATATAATAAGCTACCATCCCATGTAGGAAGCTACCATCCCATATAGGAAGCAACCATCCCATATAGGAAGCTACCATCCCATATAGGAAGCTACCATCTCATATAGGAAGCTACCATCCCATGTAGGAAGCTACCATCTCATATGGGAAGCTCCCATCTCATACAGGAAGCAACCATCCCATATAAGAAGCTACCATCCCATTTAGGAAGCTACCATCCCATGTAGGAAGCTACCATCCCATATAGGAAGCAACCATCCCATATAGGAAGCTACCATCCCATATAGGAGGCAACCATCCAATGTAGGAAGCTACCATCCCATGCATGAAGCTACCATCTCATATAGGAAGCTACCATCCCATGTAGGAAGCTACCATCTCATATGGGAAGCTCCCATCTCATACAGGAAGCAACCATCCCTTATAAGAAGCTACCATCCCATTTAGGAATCTACCATCCAATGTAGGAAGCTACCATCTCATATAGGAAGCTACCATCTCATATAGGAAGCTACCATCTCATATAGGAAGCTACCATCCCATGTAGGAAGCTACCATCCCATACAGGAAGCTACCATCCTCCTGCCCGGGCCATAGCGGAGGCGGCAGCTGAGTGATAGTTATGGGATACAGGCCTAGTTTTAATCTGCACCACAGGATTGAGAAGGGGGGTGGTTCTGGGCATTTCTGAAAATCCCAACAGTCTTTCACAACAGCTACTCCTCCCTCCAAACTATATCTCTCCTCTTCCCCCGTGTTATAAATGTGTGTGTACATGAATCACCTGACTAGTCTTCATTGTTATTAGCTTAAATACCATAACAAATACAAAAACCAACATGTAAAAAGTACCACAACAATTAGAAGCATAGCAAATCGAGTATATTATGTAAAAACAAATTATATCCAAGATATTGGAGTCATATTAGCTTTAGAGTACACTTCTGCTCCTCTGGAGCCGTGCTAGAAGACCCCCAGGTACACCAAAAATAAGCAACCCCTGTAGAGTACACCAGAAGAGATTCAGACCTGGTACGCAAGCCTGTGGCATCCTGTAACCGGCGATGACTCGACAAGGCCTGCAGCCACTTCCTACAAGCAATGTAGGGCTTGGGAGAGAAGAACCTAAAATCAAAGGCAATGTCTCTGCCTCTCAATCTGCACTCCCAGTAGCCTTCTCACCCAGTGATATAACAAATATTGATTGGGCAATGCACATGGTCTGAACAGGTCTGAACATGATACATTGCAAAGAGGTTCTTGCTGGTACGATGGCTCAAAGCCAACCGTTTCCTTATGAACATGGTATGCACACGCCAAAGAAGCGCATGTGATGCTGTGGAGGGTTCCCAGGTGCCGTTCCTTGATCGCCCCTGCCGCCTGAGCATTAATGAGTGTGAGAACAGACCACAGTCTGTCACAACCCATACCTTTAAAGTCTTTGCAATGGAAAATCATTACTTTTGGTTGTATCCACAAGAGAAACAACCTTGATGAGATACTAAAAAATACTTGTTTGGGGATTTCTGTGCAGTCACGTCCGGTACAAACTAAGGAGAGACTAATCTAGGGGCCTCCAACCGTTAGTGTTGATAGAGCGCTTACAGCACTCTAAATTGTATGGGTGCATTACACTCATGGTTTAAACGCACTCACATGTATTTATGTCGTTTGCAGTGTTTCATGATTATTAAGATGCATTTATTCACAGTTATATTAGCATCAAAATGTAGTGACCACATGTAAGTAGGACTTTATATGTATTAAAGAATCTTATAATCCTGTATGTGTAAGGTGCAGAATGAAATGTTATTCGTGCAATGTAAATTGTGTTTAGTTTAAGTTGCCTGCATTGTAGGCCCAAACTGCAAGTTGTTTTAAGTTTCCTTTCTCCTTGGTTGCTCAAGAATTAAAATTAAATTACTCCTTCTGGTGTTCGAAGTCAGTATGTTCTCATCCTACTGCAGGTGCATGTATTCGACCTCGTTATTCGTAGATTTAAGGGGATACCCGGAATGTCTTTGAAGAAGGCTGGAAGGCGAAAAGGGAGGATGCCTTTTGTGTCTGGCCTATCTGGGAACCAAGCCCACTGGAAAAGAATCAATTTAATTAAAGCTTCTGTGGAAACTTAGTAAAGATGTTGCACATGCAAAAGTTTACCTTGTGACGTATTGTGGGTTGAACATTTGTGTCTTTGTATGATGTGCAGGGACAGATGCGAGAGTACTTCTGCTTATTTTGGAGGAGAAGGAGCATCTTAGAATGAGCTCCATAGCTTTAAGCTATTAGACCCATTTGACGTGAGAACTTCTTAGGAAGTCAACACGTGCAGACACCTTTGGGATAGGATATCGGGGAAATAGGTAGGATATCTAAGTAGAGCAGAGTAGGGAAAGATATCTTTGCTTCTTCTCTAATGAAAAGAGAATTGGACTCAGCTTCTATTCTTTGTTGCATTTTGATTTTGGAGTTCATCATATTATGTCTTTTATGCCGAATGAATTATATTCGTAGACTCGGCTCTGTATTGATTTTTATGTATCTATATACTCTGATATTGAGCTGTGTTTATATTCAATTATTTTTGGCCTTTAATAAATCCGCAAAACTGAATTTCGGAGTCTGTGATCCTTTAAAAGCATGACTAAATTGAAAGTATAACCTTAAATTGTTTTGCTCCCCTCAAGCACTTTTAGCAGGCTATAAAAGCCCATCTGATTTGAAGGTAGTAGGGAAGGCAAGGTGTCAAATTTAGCTTAATCAGTGTAGTGGGAGCTACTTCTCATCTGTGAAAATCATTGTGCGCCACTGAGGGCTGAGCAACTCGCGTATTGTTACCAGACACCCCCACGCCCGGCGTCATTGACTTCAAGCCTCATGTCCATAGAGACTGATACTGTGGTTTGAACAAAATCCTTTGAGTAGGGGCACTACGAAAGGGCTGCCATGTATGTCAGCGAGAGTGTGGTCTTGGGGATGTATGAACATGTGTGTGTATGAATGGGATATGTGTGTTTTGTATGCACTTGTGGCACAGGACATACGTTTTGCCATATGTGACATGGTTACATTTATAACGCAAACTTACACCCATTTTTTAAATCGGAAAACTTTAAAGTGCAGAAAAATGTTCTGCAAAAATGTTCATGCTATGGAATGTTTTTCTGCACTTTAAATTTCTCCCACTTACAATAATGGCTGCATTTCCCCCTTATAAATATGGCAGGGTGTCTAACAGTCACTGGGAACAAGATGCCTGCTGTGTGTAAAGGCGACACTTTGAAAGGGGAGAAAATTAAGCTGAAGAGTTAACTTTATGGAAATATAGATTCCATAAAATTCATCATTCAAATTTACTCCCATTTCGGAGTGTCACATTTTTAAACAGCAGCCATCTTGCTCCCAGTGGTCTGCAGGGAGGGAGGAGGGGGGGCTATAATTAAAAATAAATAAATAAATAAAACTTACCTTTGCCTCCAGTCACGTCTCCTTCTCAGTCTGCTCCGAGCCCCAGGAAGCAGGCAACCTCCCTCTCCTCCCTTGAGCCAATCACAATGCTGCAATGTCAGTGCTGTAAGTGGCTGGGATGCCCCCTGCACATGCGTCTCTGGGATGGCAGTTTTGTCCATGCACGTTGCATGCAGCCTACATGGAGAAAATGGGAGAGTGTGTATGACTCGTTTGGTAGGCCCTGGGGCCGACCAAACAGTCAGCGCCCAGGTCAATGGGCTATCCACTCTTCCCAAACCCGCCCGCCCACCCGCCCCCAACTAGGTATGCCCTTCTTTTGCTTTCTCGCAGTGCGAGAGCAGAAACATAAAATGGTATTCATAATACCATTTTATATTTCTGCTTCTCGCACCGCGAGAAAGCAGTGGGGCGATGTTCCAGCGCCCACATGGAGAAGCCGCCCATGACTTCAGTACCCCAACTTCAGACAACCAATTTTGTCCTGGAATTATTGATAGACCAGTTGTTCTGGACACAGTATTCTTCACATTCATTGAAGTGACAATACAAAGACAGTATCAAGTGGAAAAAATAGCATTATAACATGTTTCTCTCTGCACAGTTTTGGGGTGTCTAAAATGAGGTTTCTTGAGTTCTGTACGACATTATTCAGAAATAGATTATTTATTTGTATTTATTTAAGAGGTTTTATATAGCGCTGGCTGGACCCAGGAGTATCAGAGCGCTTTACAAGGTGTTTCCAACAGGTACAGTGTGTATAAGCACAGACAATGGAATAATAAAAGAGCAAGTCCACATAGGATACATGACATCTAGATAAGAGAGTAAAAACAAATTGCTAGACACTCTGATTAATACAAAATAGCGGTCACAGTTTGGCAGGAAGCCTCACTAAAGTATAAAAAAAAAAAAAGGCAAGAGAAATGAGGGTCATGAGGAGGGGAGTAAAGGTGATCAGATAGACGGAAAAGGAGTTGGCCAGGCAGGTGGTCACAAGTCATATGCGGAGCAGCTAGGCAGGGTGGTGCAGAGGGGCGGGGCTACCAGGGAGCGATTAGAAACCCCAGTATTTATTAAGGAGAAGAAGTTTGAGTTCTTTTTTGAAGCTGGGGTAGGACTGGTTACAGCGGAGGTCTTTAGGGAGGGCATTCCAAATAAGTGGGGCATTGCCTGAAAAGGAGCGTGACTGAGTGGAATTCTTCTTCTGTAGGGGGGGGATAAGTAGGAGGGTGTTGGAGCTTCTAAGTGATCGCGTGCAGCCTGCTTTGGTCAGTTTGTTGGAGAGGTATGTTGGTGTGTTTTGGTGGAGGATTTTGTGTGTAATGCAGGCTGTTTTATATGTGGATCTACCTTCAATGGGGAGCCATTTAAGGGATTTAAGGGCGGGAGTGATGTGGTCAAATCGTTTGCAGTCCGTGATAAGCCTAGCCGCGAGGTTGAGCGCAGATTTAAGAGGTGCCAGGTGGGTTTTGGAAATTCCGGTGAGGATGGCATTGCCGTAATCAATGCGCGATAGAGCAAGCGATTGGACTGCCAGTTTAAAGTCATCAATTGGGATGAAGGGCTTAATTTTCTTAAGGTTACGGAGGGTAAAGAGGGCTCCTTTGGCAGAGTTGTTGATGTGTACGTTGAGAGTTAGGCGGTTGTCAAGGGAGATGCCCAAGGATTTGACTGAGGTGGCTAGGGACAAGGAGCAGTTGAGGGCGTTAAGGTCTGTGATCCACTTTTGGATGGGAAGCTGGTTGTTTTTTGGGGAGAAAAGAATAATTTCAGTTTTTTTTGGGTTAAGTTTGAGATGGTTCGAGTGGAACCAGGCTTGAATTTTGATGAGGGTGTTGTTGAGGTGGAGGATGTCAGCATGGGTTTTTATCTTATGGTAGAGTTGTGTATCGTCAGCGTAGAGGTGATAGTTAATCCCTGCTTGTTTGAGAATGAGGGTGAGAGGTTCCATGAAGAGGTTAAAGAGAGAGGGAGATAGTATGGATCCTTGTGGAACTCCTAGAGAGATGGGGGAGGGGTTAGAAAGGCAATTGTGGATTTTAATTTGCCGAGCGCGGTGTTGCAGGTATGAGACAAACCAATTATGAGTCATGCCATTAAGGCCGAATCGTTCTTTAAGGACTTTGAGAAGAACAGAGTGGTTAATGGTATCAAACGCTGCGGAGAGATCGAGGAGGATCAATAGGCTAGATTTGCCATTGTCGAGGGAGTGGTGAATGTCATCTATAATGTTAAGCATGGCGGTTTCGGTGCTGCAGCCTTTCCTGAAGCCTGATTGGAGGGGGTCAAGTAAGTTAAAAAGTTCAATGTGTCTGTCAAGCTGAAGAAGGACACATTTTTCAAGGGCTTTCGAGAGGAGGGGCAAGTTGGAGATAGGGCGGAGGTTGTGGAGGTCATTAGGGTCAGCCGTAGGGTTTTTAAGAATGGGGGTGATTTGTCCCAGTTGAAGGGACGTGGGGACATAGCCGGTGGCTAGGGAGGTGTTAATGATCGAGGTCCAGGCAGGTGTGATGATATGTTTGAGGTTTTGGACGAGTTTAGAAGGGAGGGGGGTCTTTAGTGTGGGAGGAGGGTTTAAGTTTTGCAATGATGTCAAAGACATCTCTTTCAGTGACTGGCTGGAAATTATGCCAAGCTGCGTTATTTTTAGGGTGAGTCCTAGGGGGATTAGAATCTTGGAGGGTGGCGGGAAAGGAGGAGGGAGTGAGATAAGTATTATGGAGGGTCGTGGAGGGGGTGGGGGGGGAGTGGGCAGGAAGCAGGTGCGGTAGGGGGGATGTGTAGTATGGAGGGAGGGGTCAGAGTCGGCAGGAAGGATTGCTCTATTTTCGCAATTTTTTCAGAGAAAAAGAGGGCTATTTCTTCGCATCTGGTCGTCGAGGCCATAAGTACAGGTGGAGCGGCTGAGGTTTGATTGCGAACAATGTTGAACAGTTCTCTGGGTCTGTTTTTGGCTGGGTCAAGTTGTGTTCTGAAAAAGGATGCTTTAAGTTTAAAGATGTGTTTTTTGTAGGAGGATCTTGCAAGTCTGAGGCGAGCTAGGTGCAAGGGGGAAGGGTGCAGTCTCCATGTTCTTTCCGTCTGTCTCAATGAGCGTCTTTCATTGTTAAGCTCCTTAAACCATGATTTGGAAGGAACGGTTCTTTGGTTTTTGAGCTTAAGCGGGGCCAGGAGGTCTAGGGTTTCGATAACTGCTTTGTTGTAGTGTTCTGTAAGCTCATTAGCGTTAAGTGAGGGCGGGATGGCGAAAAATTGGGCATGGAGTTTGGATTCCAGTACATCCGGGGGGATATTATTCAAATTTCTGGTCAGTTTCGAGGGTTTAGTGGTTTTCGTGGGCGGGGGAGTGGCAGAGACCGCTATAGAGAACAGTATGAGATGGTGGTCGGACCAGTCGATGGGAACAATGTTGGATAGGAGGGCTAGATCTTTGCTAGTAATTATGGCATCTAGGATAGCTCCTTTGGAATGGGTCGGGGAGTGACAGAGTTGCTCTAGGTCATTGATCTCGAGACGGTTGGAAAGGAGGGTGATAGAGGGATCGCTGGGCTCATTCCAGTGGAGGTTAAGGTCTCCCAGGAAAATGTTGAGGGAATTGGAAAGTGAGGATTGTGTAAGAATGTTGGATAACTCATCAACGAAGGGATGAGTATTGCCGGGAGGGTTATATATGTTGTGAAGGCGAATGGGCTGGGAGCCGTGATTTTTGAGTTCAGCTTCAAGGTATTCAAGGGTGGAGTAATTAGAATTATTGACAAGGGAAATTTGTAGTTCCTCTTTGAAGATGATGGCAACACCACCGCCAGTTCGGATGGGCCGGTCTTTCCTGAGAATAGAATAGCCCGGAGGGACTAGGAGGTCCAGGATGCTTGTCGAGTGGTCTGTGAGCCAGGTTTCAGTTAGGAACGCAATGTCGATGGATTCAGTAAGGATAGTTTCTGATATTTCCGTGGCATGTCGCACAGCGGACCGACAATTTACAAGCATGCAGTGAAGAGGTTTCGGGGGAGTTTTGGGAAGTGGAAGGGAGTGGATGGCTGTGAGTTGGGGAGGAGGTCTAGATGAGCAAGGTGAGCGGGGAGTTCGGCTAGTCCCCAGTATGACAGGGATGCAGGAGGCCGGGGGAGGTTGGATATTGGTGGGTGAGCGGTGAGGGTAGGATTTGCAGAGGTCAATGATCTCCATGGGGGAGAAGGGGCAGGAGGTGCGGAGAGGTCTGTGTGTGCGGCAGTGTAGAGGAGTCGTGCAAAACGGTTTGGGTGTAGCGGGATTAATATGTCTAGTATGAGCGCAGTTTAACCGAAGTGGGAGGGCTCTATTTTTGAGGGAATAGAAATCAGATCTAAGATGAGCGAGATCTCTAGTGAGAGTGGCGAGATCGTGTTCAATGTTGCGAAGGGAGTTAGATATAAGACTAAGGTGGGATATAGGAGAAGGGGGAGGGAGCGGCACAGGATGAGCGATGTTAGTCATAGGGGGTGGTTTGCTGTTGGGAGGGAGGGTGGGGTTCCTAGAAAGGGAGATGGGAGGACTGTGGTAGTAGGGCAAGAGGAGGGGCATGGAGGGGGAAGGTGGGTATGTGGTCATCGAGAGTGAAGAAGGAGGAAATGGAGGGGCAGGAGTGTTAGGAAGAACGGTGAGGGACGGGTCGGGAGGGGGGGAGCCATGATAATCAAAGGGAGAGAGGATGGGAATAGGGGGAGGGGTGAAGGGGGGGTTCTGGAATAGAGTGAGTGACGGTTCGGGTTGGTGGGTGGATTTAGTTTCGGGGGGACAGAGGATGGGTTTGGGTGAGGAGGAATAGGGTGGAGTAAGAGTAGGAGGGGAAGGGGAGTGAGAGTCAGAAAGGGGCCGGGAGATAGCACTCGTGGCGTGGGGAATGAGGGGAGAGGGAGGGCAGGTCGTATGTGTGGGGGATTGGGAGCTTTGGGGAGTAGGGAGGATCAGGGGAAGAGGGGGGTCCATGGGAGAAGGTCGGGCCGGGGGTGTATGCGGGGGGCTGGGGATCATCAATTGTGAGGCATTGTTAGACGTGTACAAGGCCAGCAGTTGTAGGGCATTGTTGATCGTGGACAAATCTGCAGAGGGGAGTAAAGGATAAGGGAGAGGGGTTAAAGTGGAGGGCAAGGGGAGAGAGGGGGGAATGTTGTTGGGGGAATTATGAAGTTGGATGGTCAGCAATTGTAAGGCATTGTTGACTGTGGGCACGTCAGCAGAGGGGAGTATAGGATGAGAGAGAGGGGTAATCGAGGAGGGCAAAGGATGTGCGGGGGGGAAGGTCATTAGCGGCATTGTGAGGCTGGATGGTCGGCAATTGTAAGGTATTGCTGGACATGGGCGTATCAGCGGAGGGGAGTATAGGATGGGGGAGAGGGGTTAAGGGGGAGGGCAAAGGATGAGAGGGGCGAAGGTTATTAGCGGAGTTTCGAAGTTGGATGGTCAGTGATCTGAAGTGTAATTCAAAGGAGTTAAGGTGGGGAACGGCCGCTTGGATGAGGATGTTACCGGTTTTGAAAATGGAGATATTGATTTCCCCAGGAAAGGTAGTAGAGGGAGAAGTGGATAGTTTATGGCCATGGGGGATTTTGAGGGACTTTGTGACTAGGAGAGATTGTAGGGAAGTGCTTTTCCATTTAGAGGGGCGTTTGGAATAGAAAATGTAGTTGGTAATGATAGGGGCGGTCAGGCTGTAATAGTTGTCCACGATGAGAGTTTCAGGGTTAAGGACGAGAAGGTTGTGTTTGAATTTTTTTCTTGCGTATTTCGAGAGATTGGGGGGGTAGAGAAGGGACCAGGAGAAATTAGCACTGGTGCAACCCAGGACTTCTCTGTTTGCCTTTCCTAAACCCAACTGGGATACTAGACATGACCCTAATGCAATTTAATAAAACGTTTCCATAAATGTAGCCCGCTCTGTCCTACAGAGATCCTGGTCTGTAATTCGCAGGCTCTGCGGGCACAGGGTTATGAGTGGGACAATCATTGCTCTTGACTTGGAGACAGTGTCCACAGGGAAACTATGGGAAGAGTGACTTTGGCATTAGATTCAGGGTGGTCTTCTAACCTCAGGAACCCAAAACACCAAGCAGGTTCTCTCGTCTCCTGCCGCCTTGGGTATGGCTCACCAGAATCCTTAGGCTGCCCTCAGATTGGAATAGAGAAGATTAAAATGTAAAACCCAGTCTTCGGCTCCTGTGTGCCATTCAGTGTGATCGACTTGCTCTAGGTATCCCTTAACCCCTCCACTGCGGAGGCTATTCCGCCGCAGTGCTAAGGGGGCAGGGTGGCCATGCGGCGGCCGCATGCTGGTGACGGAACCGCTCCGTCACCAGCCGCGGTTGCGCTGTGCTTATGACGGAGTGGTTCCGTCACGGCCCCACCCGCTCAATGGAACATCCAGCGTGCGCAGGCGCGCCGAGCGGGCCGTGACCGAACCGCTCTGTCATCAGGACAGCGCGTCCGTGGCTGGTGACGGAGCGGTTCCGTCACGGCCCCACCCGCTCAATGGAACGCTCAGCGCAGGCGCGGAATCCGTGCCGCGCAGGCGCTCCGAGCGGGCCGTGACGGAACCGCTGCGTCATTAGCACAGCGCGACCACTGCTGATGACGGAGTGGTTCCGTCACCAGCAGGGGAGGGTTTAGAGAAGAGTTTCCAGGCCCTTTAAGAGTGTTTCTCCTGGGCACTCTGTCTCAAGTCTTCCCATACCCCACGCTGCCCCTTACGCTTTTTGTTAGCTCCCAGGATTTTATCATTTCTCCGAAGCTTCTCCAGGATCTGTCCTCCTTCTGGGGTGCTGTGCCGGGTTTGAGGCTCGCATTTCTTGAACCCTCATTCTTCATCACACCAGTCACACTATTCTCTATCATAGGGGTTCAGAGGTTGCAAAACCCGGAGACCTCGCAGTGGCGTCACAACACTTGTCAGAAGTTCACAGGCCAGGGGCCTCTGCACAGGCCCAGAGGGGGCCCCAGCAAAGCGCATGGAGGGGGCCCCCACGCTCCGGACCCAGTCAGGAGCTCACAGGCCAGAGGCCCCTGCAAAGCGCATGGAGGGGGCCCCCATGCTCCGGACCCAGTCAGGAGCACACAGACCAGGGGCCCAGGCACAGGGCCAGAGGAGGTCCCTGCAAAGTGCAAGAAGGGGGCCCAACGCTCTGGACCCAATCAGGAGCACACAGGCCAGGGGCCCCTGCACACGGCCAGAGGGGCCCCACGCTTTGGACCCAGTCAGGGGCTCACAGACCAGGGGCCCCTGCACAGGGCCAGAGGGGGCCCCTGCAAAGCGCATGGAGGGGGCCCCCACGCTCCGGACCCAATCCGGAGCTCACAGACCAGGGGCCTAGGCACAGGGGCAGTGGGGGCCCCTGCAAAGTGCAAGAAGGGGGCCCCCACGCTCTGGACCCAGTCACTTTCTAGTCCTGGCTCTGGGACCACATCCTTGGCAAGAGCCAAGCTTTACTATTCACCAAAACATAATGGGTTTCGTTCACTCGCAGGTGTGTCAGGGCGGCCCTTCATGGACTGTAAGCCACAAGCACTCCTCATAGACAACAAGCTCTTTCCCCATCCTGATATTTTTACGATACGGCATGGCTGCCTCTTGATCCCCAGTCAAGATTCCCTTCTGCGTACAGTCGTGTGTCTAAGGGGAGCTGAGTTAAAGACACCACACACTAAAATATTGGGATCATCACTGCCATCTCTATTAGACAGAATTCAATCCTCTAAGGGTAGATTGAGCCGGAGAATCATACACACAGGATACATCCGGCACATACACACGGGATACATCCGGCACATCCTCGGGGCACATACATACAGGATACATCTAGCACATCCTCAAGGCATATACACACGGGATAAATCCAGCACATCCTCGGGGCACATACACACAGGATACATCCAGCACATACACACAGGATACATCCGGCACATCCTCGGGGCACATACATACAGGATACATCTAGCACATCCTCAAGGCATATACACACGGGATACATCCGGCACTTCCTCGGGGACATATACACACGGGATACATCCGGCGCATCCTTGGGGCATATACACACGGGATACATCCTCGGGACATATACACACGGGATACATCCGGCACTTCCTCGGGGCATATACACACGGGATACATCCGGCGCATCCTTGGGGTACATACACACGGGATACATCCGGCGCATCCTCGGGGCACATACACACGGGATACATCCTCGGGTACATACACACAGGATACATCCGGCACATCCTTGGGGCATATACACACGCTATACATAGTCGGGGTACATACACACGGGATACATCCGGCACTTCCTCGGGGTACATACACACAGGATACCTCTGGCACATCCTCGGGGCACGTACACATGGGATACATCCGGCACATCCTTAGGGCGCATACACACAGGATACATCCGGCACATCCTCGTGGCACTTACACATGGGATACATCCGGCACATCCTTGGGCACGTACACACGGGATACATCCGGCACATCCTTAGGGCACATACACACGGGATACATCCGGCACATCCTTAGGGCACATACACACGAGATACATCCGGCACTTCCTCGGGGCACATACACACGGGATACATCCGGCGCATCCTCGGGACATATACACACGGGATATATCCGGCACATCCTCGGGGCATATACACACAGGATACATCCGGCGCATCCTCGGGGCACATACACATGGGATACATCCGGCACCTCCTCGGGGCATATACACACGGGATACATCCGGCGCACGGCGCATCCTCGGGGCACATACACACGGGATACATCCGGCACTTCCTCTGGTCATATACACACAGGATACATCCGGCACATCCTTAGGGCATATACACACAGGATACATCCGGCACATACACACGGGATACATCCGGCACTTCCTCTGGGCACATACACGCGGGATACATCCGGCACATCCTTAGGGCATATACACACAGGATACATCCGGCACATACACACAGGATACATCCGGCACTTCCTCGGGGCACATACACACGGGATACATCTGGCGCATCCTCGGGGCATATACACACAGGATACATCCGGCACATCCTCGTGGCACGTACACACGGGATACATCCGGCACATCCTTAGATCAAATACACACGGGATACATCCGGCACATCCTTAGGGCACATACACACGAAATACATCCGGCAGTTCCTCGGGGCACATACACACAGGATACATCCGGCACATCCTTAGGGCACATACACACGGGATACATCCGACACTTCCTCGGGGCACATACACACGGGATACATCCGGCGCATCCTCGGGGCATATACACACAGGATAGATCTGGCACATCCTCGTGGCACGTACACACGGGATACATCCGGCACATCCTTAGGGCACATACACACGGGATACATCTGGCACATCCTTAGGGCACATACACATGGGATACATCCGGCACTTCCTCGGGGCACATACACACGGGATACATCCGGCACATCCTCGGGGCATATACACACAGGATACATCCGGCACATCCTCGTGGCACGTACACACGGGATACATCCGGCACATCCTTAGGGCACATACACACGGGATACATCCGGCACATCCTTAGGGCACATACACACGGGATACATCCGGCAGTTCCTCGGGGCACATACACACGGGATAGATCCGGCACATACTCGGGGCACATACATACAGGATACATCTAGCACATTCTCAGGCCACATATATACAGGATACATCCGGCACTTCCTCGGGGTACATACACAAAGGATACATCCAGCACATCCTCGTGGCACGTACACATGGGATACATCCGGCACATCCTCGTGGCACATACACACGTTATACATCCGGCACATCCTCGTGGCACGTACACATGAGATACATCCGGCACATCCTTGGGCACGTACACATGGGATACATCCGGCACATCCTTGGGCACGTACACACGGGATACATCCGGCACATCCTTAGGGCACATACACATGGGATATATACGGCACTTTCTCGGGGCACATACACACGAGATACATCCAGCGCATCCACGGGGCATATACACACGGGATACATCTGGCACATACTCGAGGTACCTACACACGGGATACATCCGGCACATCCTCGGGGCACATACATACAGGATACATCTAGCACATCCTCAGGGCACATACACACAGGATACATCCGGCACTTCCTCGGGGTACATACACACAGGACACATCCGGCACATCCTCGTGGCACGTACACATGGGATACATCCGGCACATCCTTAGGGCACATACACACAGGATACATCCGGCACATCCTCGTGGCATGTACAACTGGGATACATCCGGCACATCCTTGGGCACGTACACCCGGGATACATCCGGCACATCCTTAGGGCACATACACACGGGATACATCCGGCACTTCCTCGGGGCACTTACACACGGGATACATCCGGCGCACCCTCGGGGCATATACCCACGGGATACATCCGGCACATACTCGAGGTACATACACGCGGGATACATCCGGCACATCCTCGGGGCACATACATACAGGATACATCTAGCACATCCTCAGGGCACATACATACAGGATACATCCGGCACTTGCTCGGGGTACATACACACAGGATACATCCGGCACATCCTCGTGGCACGTACACATGGGATACATCCGGCATATCCTCGTGGCACATACACACAGGATACATCCGACACATCCTTGGGGTACATTCGCCACATGATCTTGGCCATACTGAAGTCTGAGGCGGATTAGGCCAGAACTGAAAACAATGTCCACAGAAACGTTCATATATTCAATCAGTGGATTGCGACAAGTCGATGACCATCTCTCGCGCCAACCAGCTTGTCTCGTTGCCTCTGCCCTTCTGGTGCCACACCAAAGGTTTATCTTCAAAGGCTATGTCCACCATCCCCAAATGCACAGAGAAGAAATGAAAGATGGCACATTCTAGCTTGTTTCATCAGTAAAACAGGACCTGTCACCTATGAAAGTCCTGTAAACCTGAGACCCTTGGGCAGGGTGACACAGAGGCCTGGTAGGCAGAGGGCTTGGTCTACCGGCAAGTCTCAGGTTCGTGCTCTTGAGAATGAATCCAAACATGTCCTATCGGAGATCCCAAATACTTGACAGCAGTGGTTCACAGCCCTCGGTCCACGAAGCCTCATCAGTGGGTTTGAGACTACTTAAAAAATTAAATAATATTAACAGATTAATAAAGTGTATATTAATAAAGAAGCTAAAGGTATACTTGAAAATGTTAAAACGCACTGTAAATGTGAAGGAATTTGAAACTGGAGGGTTAATATTTCATTTGCATCCTCCGATTGTTATATGGGAACAGTGCGGGTGCACCAAGTAAAACATAGTATGGACGATAAGTGGCCCCTAATGAATTTAGAAAAGCTGCAACCTTTCTATTAAAATTACATTTTGATTTTTTTCAATTATGTATTTGCAAATTATATAAAATGTGTATTTGTTTGTGTATTAGTTTGATGCATGCTTTTTTCTGTATTTTTTGTGTATTGTTTTGCAGTTCGAATCGTCTACAATGCTTAGTCTGGGGTCCTCGGCTTTGAGTAATGACTCGTGGGGTGTCCCCGGGTTCCAGTAATGATTAAAGGAGGTGGGGGGCAGAAGTCAAAAGGTTGAGAACCACTGCACTAACCTATCAAACTTTCTTAAGCAGGTTTCGTTGCCCGGTGGCGTCACATTTGATGGCTATCCAGTTGTTTGTTTCATTGGGTTTCTTCAGGTTTATCTTCTTTAGCTTCGAGAGCCCAGGAAGCCCCAATGCTGGGTGTCCCAGCGAAGGCCCTTCCCTAGAACAGGTGAGCCAACACGCATTACACTGCTTGCTAACACTAGATGCTCAGGTCATACCTACAGCCTTCTTACCTCTGGCCATGGACTGAGACTTCCCGCTCTCCTCGCTGTCCAGGTGAATCCAGACGGGTGAATCCTCCACGCCTTCATCCAGATCAGACGTCTCTTCTGCTTTCACAATCACAATCTCTGAGAAAAACAAAAAGGGAACAGAAATCAGAGAAAGCATCTGAGGAGGCACAGTACATGTGGAATGTGCATAGCACTACAAATACAAGTGCACAAAATGAAATTCAGGGACAATGTGTGTGGTGTAGGTACTGATGCTGTTTTCCATGTTTTCTGCAACTCCAACAAGGAGTGTCCAGCTCTGCTGCAGAGGAGTAACAAGGGAGACCAAACGAGGGTTCCAGTAATGAACAGGGTATGTAGAGCTGCTTGTCTGAGGTCTTAGAAGTAAACAAAGAAGGTCACAGCTAACAGTGTCGTACGGTTTCTACATTCTCAATAAGACTCAGCGTTTTGGACAATAAGCTGGAAAATATATGGGACGGATGGATTATGTCCGAAGCTGGAATTAATATCACTGACTTTGGGGCTCATTCCACTAGAGGTGCAATGGCTTCCAAGGCTGTACAGGTAGGGGGACGTTTGGAAGATATTATGAATGCAGCGGATTGGTCTTCAAATTCAACTTTTAAAAAGTTCTACTTTAAACCAATCCATGAGGCTGCATCTCTGGTGCTGAGTAAGCTTTTAACAAGCAAAATCCTCGCCTCCGCTTCCTGACATAGAATGAGAAATTTCCTAGTTATCACAAAGGAAAGTTTCAATTCTATTAAGGACGCGGAGGCGAGGATTTTCCCACCCAGGCTTTATCGAACCTTCCCTCCCAAGACTGGATTCTGATGATCTTTTCTTCGTCTGAGGGAAGCATCTTTTTCCTATGTCTTAATGTACATATTGGATTACTGTTCGATTATGTTTTTTCTTCATTCTGCAAATTGTTTTATTACTCCATTGCAATGTTCTTGACTTCGTTCAACATTGTTCTGGACAAGATATTATTATTGTTTCTCTTCCCTAGGCTCCGATCAGAAAGCGGACTAGTGCATAGAGGACTTCTTTCCTGCGGTAGCACCCAAGAAAGAGGAAGGACTACCGGCTGGGAATCCCTATATGCTGCTTGATGGACTCTTATTGGTTGATGTGCTACCATGACTACCGCTGCCATGTTGGTTAGGGTAGTCCATGGTTTTAATGTTTTTCTTTTCTTACTTTTAACTTGCTGTCCAATAAAATGGAGAAAGGACTAGATTTACCTTTGTTTGGGAGTTTTTTAGGTGGATTTTGATTGTAATATTCTACAATATCCTAATATTTTAATATTATTTTTTGTTTTGCACCTCCGAAAAGTATGTGAAATAGGGTCTCATTTTACAGACTCAGGCTCCGCAGTGCACACCATATATAGAAAGATGCAATATACAGCATTGAATACCAAAAAGAGTGCCTGTAGGTAAAGATTTAATTACCCCTTGCGGTGTAAATGCACTCCAGGTGCAGATATCTTTGTCACTTCAATAGTCTCTTTTCACTTTTAATAAATATTCGCAGACGTAGGGGCTTGAACGTCTCTGTTTACAGAGAACAGAACACTTTGCAGCGGGATGGGTGATTGGAACAGAGGATGCTGTGTACAGGTGAGTAAGTTTACTTTACATTCTATAACAAAAACAAAACATTTACAGCACCGAAACAGAAATGGTATGTGTGGTGAACGTGTGCGGGCTTGTTGTTTGGATGGGAAGTGTACTTTTAGTGTTAATGCATGTACAAGTGTGTTCATAGTATGTGTGGTGAATGTGTGCATGCTTGTTGTTTGGATGGGAGGCGCACTTTTAGTGTTGATGGATGTACAAGTGTGTTCATAGTATGTGTGGCGAATGTGTGCATGCTTGTTGTTTGGATGGGAGGCGCACTTTTAGTGTTGATGGATGTACAAGTGTGTCCATGGTATGTGTGGTGAATGTGTGCATGCTTGTTGTTTGGATGGGAAGTGTACTTTTAGTGTTGATGGATGTACAAGCTCGGTAATGGTATGCGTGGTAATGGTATGAATGGTGAATGTGTGCTTGCTTGTTGTTTGTGCAGGAAGTGTCCTATTAGTGCTGATGGATGCAAAAGCGTACTAATGGTATGCGCAGTGAACGTGTGCATGCTTGTTGTTTATAAACCAGCAAAACCAGGTCAGAAAGCAAAAAGACAGGGGAAACACGCCTACAGATGCCAGGTCTAATACATGTCTCCTCCAGCTGAAAGTAGGGAGAACTACACAACCTCCTGGATGCGGATGAGGATGCGGCGGTCCCAGAGAGCCACCCATTGACCGGTGCAATAGGGTCCACGCCCAAGGAACCGCCGGAGTGCTCACTAGTGACAAACTAACTATGTGAGGGTCTAGAGGCCCGAAAACCCCATCTTGACACACTGTCATAAAGTCCACAATTCCAGGGCTCCGAACAGCCCTACTTGACAGACCATCAAGGAGTCTACAGCACATGGACACAGGGGCGGGCTCCAGAGATTGTCCCATGTGACAGACTGTCATAGAGTCCCAAGGACAGAGGGCCCTAGGCTTTTCCACGTGCCAAACTATGATAGAGACCCAAGTGGCTGTCTATCATGGTAACTAGTGTGTGGAACAAAGGCCAGAGAGTGCCTTAAGTGACAGTTTTCAACAGATGCCAATATGCGCGAGCCCAGGGCCTCAGAGAACCCCAAGTCACAGACTATCATAGAGTCCGCAATACTAGAAACAAGGGCAACAGAGTGGCGTAAGTGACATTTTTCCATGGAGTCCACTGTGCGAGAGCCCAGGGTGACCCAAGTCACAGACTTTCATAGGGTCTACCGCAATAGGAGGAGCAAGGGCCACAGAGTTCCTTAAGTGACAGTTTGCAATAAAATCCACAGTTTGAGGGGTCCTGGGGTACTCCGAGTGGTACACGGTCACAGTGTTAGAGCTGGAGGGCTACAGAGTGTATCAAGGACAGACCATTTGTGTTCGAGGACCGGTGCCTCAGACTTTCCCAAGTGACAGACTATCATAGAGTGCACATTGCGAGCGGCCAGAGGTGCAGAGTACCGGAAGTGACCCACTATCTTAGAGTCCACAGTGGGAGGAACAGGGCCCAGAGTCCCCCAACGGACAAACCATCCCTTCCTATGTGTCTGCCAATCGATGTGTGAAATGATACAAAATAATGCATGCGTGTTGAGAGTAGTGTTCAGGGAATAGGAACAGAGGCAGAGATTAAATGAGGTACCGTGACTCTACACCCTGCACACACAGGCAATTTGTTCCCATTTATTTCCGAATTACTAGATATCACGATAAATACTTTGCCAGCAACCAATGAAAGTCAAGTTGAAGAATGCGAGTGAGCAGGGGTGGACGGTAGGCGCGATAGCTGACATTATATGGTGTGTTTACAGAGACCTTACTTGATTTGTGCACATGAGAAAAGTACTAAAGAAAAAGAAAGGAATGCAAAAGAGGGAGAAGGACAATGTGAGACAAAAAAGAAAATAAGTCCAAGGGGGAGAAGGAAAAAACAGAAGAGACGTTGAGATAATAGGAGAGCGAGCGAAGTGCACGCACAGAAACAAGCGCGGCCTGTCATGGGACCTGAACGCCTCCTTACAGGGCGGACAGAAGATGTGCAAGCGAGGACTGCCTTTACTGGTGGCGGAAAAAAAATTCCCTAGAGTATCACGCCACAGGTAAAGCATCCAATCCCCGCGTACACATGTTCTGTCTCTTCTGTCTCTCCACATGCACGCTTTAGATTCGTATCGATTCCAAAAGGCCTTCGTCATGGCGAGAGCAGCGCATGCGCGCTGCTAACGCCAGACAAGACCTAAAAAGTGAGCACATTCTTTAGTTTTGTATTGAGAACCTGCAGGTTTTAAGAAAGGGGTGCCCAACATAGATCCAGGAGAGCTGGATCCATATCTGATCTTTATGATAAACACTGACTACGTAAATTAGTTCCAATTGGAGGAATAGTATGTAAGTGTACAGTATTCGGAGTGGATGTCCTGAAGATCTGGCATGGATGCGCTGCTCCTGGACCTACAATAAACTCCCATGGATGTGGTTTACTTCTGCTCCTTGCCTTGATGCCACAACCCACCTTGACCTGTAACCTCATAAGGGGTGATACATACCGTCACTCAGGGGTTCTACGTACCGTCACTCAGTAGTTCTTGTGGACAGTCTGGTGGACCCGATATTGGATGGACATCCTGCTGAGCCAAGTAGCCCTCGATCAGTCGGACGGCTCTGGCAAGGGACCTGACATGGTGATGGCTCAGCCATTCCCTGGCCTCTGCTGGCAGGATCTGGACAAACTGCTCCATGATGATGAGTTCCACAATTTCTGTGGCACTGCGGATGTCTGGTTTCAGCCACCGGTGGCCCAGGTCTTGCAGCTGGGAGGCCACGCTCAGTGGCCGTACGCCCGCTCCGAGGGTCAGACTGCGGAATTGCTTTTGGTACCTTTCATCATCCAAGCCCAGATGCTCAAGGAGGGCCTGTTTCAATTGGTCATAGTCCTCAGCTATGCTGATTGGCAGGGCTTGATAACAAGACTGGGCTTCAGCTGACAGAAAGGGAGCCAGACACTTTGGCCACACTTCTTTAGGCCACCGAGCACACTTGGCTTCGTGCTCAAAGGCCTCCAAGAAGGTTTCTGGGTCATCCCTGGATTCCATCTTTGCAAGTTTGATTCCTCGAGGAGCCTTGGTGCCTTGGACTTGTTTGATGCTTTCATACTGCTCTTGACACCACCTCAGCCTTTCTTTTTTTAGTGGCTCTCCCATGGCCATAGTCACAGTCACAAAGATTCTACTCTGATTCACAGAGGGGCACAAACGTCGATAGTGGCTCGACAGGGCTGGGAAAGAGGTAGGCCGCTGCAAAGAGTCACTGAATCATCCAGGAAGCTGATGTCTTTGAGCAGAGTTAACCTGTACTTGGAACCTGAAAAAAATACAGAAATAGGTTACAGACTATCAAATATGGATCAAGGAAATACCCTAAGAACATTATTTTTTCATTATCTCACCATGGAAATATATTGCGTCTTTTCTACAAGGTGAGAACTACAACTACTTAGGTTAATGGAGAGCTCGATCATATGTAACCACAGGTTATAATGTATCAATCTCAGCAGTTGGGAATATGTGGGTGGCCAGGGAGATGCTGCTAGACAAGAGAATTCACAGGCCTGGATAAACAGCAGTAGCCTGTTGTAAGGATTGAAGTAATGGGCCCTGGGCCCGCATGTTAGGCACAGCAGTAAGGGACACGGACACCAGGAATGAGTGGTAGGAAAGGTACTGAGCACGTGCGCTCAGCCTCTTTTATTGGCAGCGTCATGTGACACCATGACGTCTGTGGTGGGTGGGTGTATAGTGTGTTACATTACACAGGAACACTAGAACGTGTACACACCAAGACACTACATCACTCCCCTTTTTAATCAATGAAAAAAACTCAACTTGATAATTCACATTTGGGGAATCAACTTATCTCAGGATGCAGTGAAGTGTTCAGTTCCATCAAGCTTTTCTATCCGCCGCAGCTTGGGAAAGGGCAGGTGGAATTCAGTCTGTTTCGGGGAACTTTTGTCCGCTCTGGCACAGGTTGGAGATGCTAGATGGAAACAGTCTGTAGACGACTGGGAGCCCCTTTTTCCTCACAGTCCTTGTGTTGTTGGCTTCCGTGGTAACGGGTGCTGTTGGAGTTCTTGCAGCTCGCCATGTAATGGATGGTCACGTACCAGTTCGGCCTCGGACTAACAGTGGGGACCTATTTTGCACTGACACCTTCTTCACTCCTAACTGTGGCAACGGCCACGTGGATGTACTTCTTCTCTGCTCTTCAACTGTGGCAAAGGCCACATGGAATAACCTCCTTCCATTCTTAACTGTGGCAACGGCCACGTGGATATTCTTCCTTGCTTGTCACGGTGGCAGAGGTGCCACTCAGATCTCTCCTCTTCTCCCTTTCTGTTTCACAGTGGCAGACATGCCACACCGCTCTCTCCTCTTCTTCCTTTCTTTTCGCAGTGGCAGACGTGCCACACCGCTCTCTCCTCTTCTTCCTTTCTTTTCGCAGTGGCAGACGTGCCACACAGCTCTCTCCTCTTCTTCCTTTCTTTTCGCAGTGGCATACGTGCCACACAGCTCTCTCCTCTTCTTCCTTTCTTTTCGCAGTGGCAGACGTGCCACACAGCTCTCTCCTCTTCTTCCTTTCTTTTCGCAGTGGCAGAGGTGCCACACATCTTCTTCCTTTCTTTTCCCAGTGGCAAGCGTGCCACTCGGATCTCTCCTCTTCTTTCTTCCTGTTTCGCGACATCACTCGGTCCGATCTTGCATCTTCTCTCCTGACCTGGCTCCTCCATGCAGGGCGCGCCCGCTGCATGTGTGATCCTGGTGTGTCCCCGACTGGAACACTTCCTCCTTCTTCCTTAGCTTCCCGAGTTGGTGTCACGAACCCTCTACTCTGGATTCTTGTTGGTGACGTTCGTGGATTGGTGTTCAGGGATCTTGATTAGGTCGAACGTCCTGGACCGTTTGGCGGTCCCATCCTGCTGGTGTTTTGGCAGGTTTCTTCGTCCTGTCGGACTTTCTGGTGTAGTTTAGGGGACCCGTCGCGGGTCATACTTGGTACGCGATCTTTCTGTGGATCGGCTTCTGGGGGTGCCACGCTTAGTGGTCTTCTTCGGTAACTGTTCTGCACTGTGGCGTTACCTGTGCCCTTCTTCCATCTCGTGGGGGCGGGGTGCCACGCTTAGTGGTCTTCTTCGGTAACTGTTCTGCACTGTGGCGTTACCTGTGCCCTTCTTCCATCTCGTGGGGGCAGGGTGCCACGCTTAGTGGTCTTCTTCGGTAACTGTTCTGCACTGTGGCGTTACCTGTGCCCTTCTTCCATCTCGTGGGGGCGGGGTGCCACGCTTAGTGGTCTTCTGCTGCTTTGGACCGTGGGGTACTTGCTGCTTTGGCTGGCGTCAGAAGTTTGCTGCTTCGCACCGTTGGCGGGAGTAGTTGATGCTGCGGTGATCTCCTGTGGCCACTAGGAGTCACTGCCCTCTCCGTCTTCTGATCTCAGCAGTCTTATTCCCTGATCGTTCCTCCAGTGCTTGGCAGTCGTTTTCTCCCTACGTTTAGTCCTTGCATGGATGCTTGGTGAGGTGTTGATGTTACGTGAGGCATTCGTGCCTCTTCCCACGTCGCTTCGGAAGTGGCAGCTGCCGACTCCGTGCTGGTGCGTGTGGGCGTCTTCTGCGCAGAGCGCGCTTTCCGGATTCGTGCGTTAAGATGCTTTCCCTTGGGGCGCTACTCCGTTTATTGCCTCTAGATGGTGGTAACTTCTTTTGCGTTGAACAATGCTTGTTTCCATGCTGGTGGATGCTAGTGCACTATTGCTTTTGGCCACTGGGTGGCAGTGTTGCTGGATCTTTTGAGCAGCCTGTTTGTCTTTCCCGGGTGTGCACTCTACTGCTTCAGTGCACAGGGGGTTGGAGCTGTCGCTGAGCATGGGTGAGTAGATTTTCTTATGCTTTTAGTGTTCCCAAATGTACCGACTTATAAATGTGCTAAAGTCAGGCAGACATTGCAAAAGCACTGTTTATGTCCCTCTGGTGTTGTGCAGCTTTCATGCTGGGGGCTAATTTCACTGTCTTTATTGGTGCACCGGTACTTCCTTTAGATCAGTGTTCCGGTGGGGCTGGTGACTCTTTGGCGGTGTTGACCGCGCTGCTGGCCTCTGCTCCTCACCCGGAGCACCCAGTGAGGGGGCACCTTTTTTTTTTGACGGCGGCACTGGCCGCGTGCAGACGGATCTCTTCACCCCTGCTTCCCTGCACTCTGCTCCTCACACGGAGCACACGAGGAGGGGGGGGGGGCCTTCTGATCTTAGCGGCGCTGGCCGCCTGCAGCTGCTTGCTTCTCCCTCGCTCTCTCTCTCTCCGTCCGTAGCCGCCTCGGCCGTGCTCACGCGGGCGGGGAGAAGTTGCTTTACTCCTGTGGGGGAGCTCGTCGCTCCGGTCACTCCTCCTCGGCGAGGGACGCTCGAGGCAGGCCGCGGTTGGGCTCCGCCGGCTCTGTCTTTTGATTGTACTGTTCCGCTGGCCTCACTTTCGCCGGTCTCCCGCCGCTGCAGCTTCTGCCCCCCACCCGCTGCGCGGCGGAGACCTGCCTTGCTTCTCGCAGGCCGCGGGTGGGCTCCGCTGGCGCTGCTTGGTCTCTTCTTCGCTGGGGGTGCCGCCAGCAGGTCGCGGGTGGGCTCCGCTGGCGCTGCTGAGTCTTCCTTCGGTGGAGGCGCCGCCAACCGGTCGCGGGTGGGCTCCGCTGGGCCCGGACCACGTCGCGAGGGGGGTCGGGAGGCGGTTAGCTACTCCGCTCCCTCCCCCTCGTAGATTGTATAGTTTTCGGGTCCGGCCGCCTTCCCTTCACGCCGTGGCTCACTCTGGGCCCCGCCGCTTCCGTTACACGCGCGGCGGGGGCAAGGGATGACTCGGGCAGGCCGCGGGTAGGCTCCGCTGGTCCTGCTTATTTACTGGCACAGTTCATGGCGGGCACTTCACCCCTGGGGCTCACCTTCGGCCGGCAGGCCAGATGCTCCGTCGCGGTCGCGGCGGGTGGGCTCCGCCCGGCCCGTGCCCTTTTCCGGTGGGGGTCTTTGTCAGCCTCGCGGTCGTCACAGGTGGGCTCTGGGCGGTCCTTCTGTGGCTCCCGGTCACTGCGGGGCTCCTATGTGCTCACCGGCTTGTCGTACCGCTGTGCCTTCTGCAGGGGATGCCCTTCAGGCGGGCAACTCTCTCCCCCTTTTCCTCAGTGTTTGGTAGTGGCACGCATGGGTTGCACTACCGACCTCGTCGCCATTGTAAGGATTGAAGTAATGGGCCCTGGGCCCGCATGTTAGGCACAGCAGTAAGGGACACGGACACCAGGAATGAGTGGTAGGAAAGGTACTGAGCACGTGCGCTCAGCCTCTTTTATTGGCAGCGTCATGTGACACCATGACGTCTGTGGTGGGTGGGTGTATAGTGTGTTACATTACACAGGAACACTAGAACGTGTACACACCAAGACACTACATCTGTGAGCTGCAAAACGAAGTTAATCAAATTATCTCGATTTTATATATGTTATAGGATAGGAGTAGGCAGAATTCTTGTTCCAAAAATCACACTGATAATACAGCAGCTCTTAGTCTGATCTAAACATGGCTGATCACACTGATAATACAGCAATTATTCGTCTGATTCAAAAATGGCAGATCACACTGATAATACAGCAGCTCTTCGCCTGATTCAAACATGGCTGATTACACTGATAATACAGCAGCTCTTCGCCTGGTTCAAACATGGCTGATACAGCAGTTCTTCGCCTGATTCAAACATGGCTGATTACCCTGATAATACAACAGTTCTTCGCCTGGTTCAAACATGGCTGATACAGCAGCTCTTTGCCTGATTTAAACATGGCTGATTACACTGATAATACAGCAGCTCTTCGCCTGATTCAAACATGGCTGATTACACTGATAATACAGCAGCTCTTCGCCCGATTCAAACATGGCTGATTACCCTGATAATACAGCAATTCTATGTCAGGAGACGAGGGGGAGGATTATGCTTCTCTTGCCTTTTCTACTTATTACACAGCAGCCAATCACATTTCTACAAAATGAAAAACAACATTTCCCATAAGCCCCAGTAATCCTGTGTCCGCTAATCATCTGGGCATACCACATAGACATAAAGTCATGCAACGATAATGCTTCCTCTTTCTTTGCTGCTGCAGTGGCCGCAGTTAAGTCATTATTATTGAATGTGCTTGCTACGTGATTGTATATGGTGATTGTGGTGCAGTTTTTGGTCAATTGCAGCCGGTCCGCGGGGGGTGTTGACACCCACTAATTAGTTGCTGTGGATCAGGAGAGGAACACTCGGTAGACGCGCTACTCGGCCTTGTACTCTCTCGTTGCATGCGACTCGCGAATGCGCAGTGAGGCTGAAATCACCTCACAGCGCAACCGCATGAGTGAGCAGACAAGCCCTGACTGTCCCTGGAGAACAACCGACGGGACGATAAAAGCGTTGAGAAGGGCTCTGCCCTAGGAGAGACTGGTGCCTCCCTCCACATTCAAATTTGCTCAACTCTATTGGGGAACTTTGGACCCTAACTAATCCACATAAGTTGATTGCACCCGATTGGGACTGACTCTCCCCCATGAACCTCCACAGGATTAAGTGAAGGATTTGCGATAAGGTGACTAATATGGCATATCGGAAAAATATGGGGGACGACTATAGGAAATACACAGAAATCCCCTTTGAGCAGGATACGGAGGAGCGACTGGTAGAAACACTTGATAATCAAGTGCAATGCTCAGTGAACTGGGCTTTAATTAGAGCCTTACCCCCGTTACTCAATCACTCAAAAAATATGGCCGTTGTCAATTGCTGGGCATGGCAGGGGGCAGGTCGAAACATGACTTGGCTTGGCATGATGCAGGAGTTGCCCGCTGTACTCTTCTGAGGTGCTCTCATAACTGGCGCAATCGGTCCTACAGGACCACCAATACGGGAGTACAAAAGAGGCAGGACCATTTGGGTGTTCCAGGAGCTACACCGCCACAATGGATCCTTCCACGTCATCGTCAAATTTTCCTTCAGATCAAGGGGTAGTCCCTGGGAATTCAGGACGGGTCACCAAGCGTGAGCGCAACGTGCGTCAAACACAACCGGATTTATCGCCTAATAAGTATCTCTTATTTGACCAAAAACAAATCATCCACCTAAAATCTACGGAATGGGTTCCGGGTATGAGGGTGGCGCACTATGTACAAGCTAACCTATGCCAAGGCATCAAGAAGGCAGTGCATAACACATTGCGCTCCGAATGTCCACACCCCTCACTACTAGAGAAGTTGGCAGATACTGCGAAACTCGATCCGAACATGGCCACATTCATGAAGAAATGTTCTAATGACCCCAAGTAGCGTCTAGACAGAGCATGGAGGGGCTGTCAGGAAAATTTGCTCGATTTTTCTGGATCCCTTATGAAAATACTTGATTTGGCAAGACAAACAAAAGATGCTGAAACCCAACTGGACCCAAAGGGAGATATTGGTATGGGCACAGAGGGCCCTTTGCCTCCAAGTCAACTCCAACTGCGCTCTATCTACTGAACGCCGTAAGTCAGTTTTGATGCACATAGACCATTAACTGGAAAATCTGGCCTCCAGTGAAGCAGGCACTTTGGCCAATGGCCTACATTTTGGTGATAAATTTGTCAAAGAATTGGGAAAGTATGTGTCGACATTTGCACCCTCGTCTACCGACCCCACGGACCCCATCCCCAGTTCAGCGACTCCATCGCCGACTTGATCAGCACGCACGCCTTGACCTCCACCGAATACATCCTCCTCGGAGACCTGAACTTTCACCTTGAGAACATCGACAACAACTCCACAACCCTGATCGATAACCTTGCCAACCTCGTACTGAAGCAACTCGCCACAACGCCCACCCACTCCGCCGGCCACACGCTCGACCCCGTCTTCTCCTCAAGCCTGCACGTCTCCATCAACCACACTACCAAACTCGTCTGGACCGACCACCGCTGCATCCACTTCGCCTTCCAGAAACCCACCACACACCACTGCACCCAACAAATCCCCCGCTGCTGCTGGAGCAAAATCACCGAAGACCAACTACACGCAAACCTCGCTCTCAGCCCACCCACCGAACCCTCCAACACCAACGACGCTGCCCACAGCCTCAGACGCTGGATCGAGGACTGTGCCAACACCCTCGCCCCACTGAAGAAACCCCCCCACAGAGACACCAGCAAGAGGGCCAGATGGTTCACCACAGAACTCCTAGCCTCCAAGCAAGCCTGCCGTAAACTAGAGAAGAAATGGCACAGTGAACAAACTCCAGACAGCCACGCAGCACACAAGGACGCCGTCCGCAACCACCACCACCTCATCAGGATGGCCAAGCGGACCTCCTTCAAAGACCGCCTCGACAACAACGCACACAATAGCAAGGAACTCCTCAACATCGTGAAGGAACTCTCCAACCCCAGCTCCAACACCAACGAAATCCCGCCGTTGCAAGCCCTGTGCGACTCCCTCGCCACCTTCTTCCACCTCAAGATAGCAGACATCCACAACAGCTTCAACACCCAGACAGCCCCAACAGACAGCAACACTACAGACCCTCTGCACACCATCGACCATGACCCCCTGCTAGCCTGGGCCAGCGTGAGCATCGATGACACCATCAAGACCATGCGCACAATCCGCTCCGGCTCTCCGTCAGACCCATTCCAGCACCACGTCGTCAACAGAGCAAGCAGCTCCATCGCACCCCACCTGCGCAACGTCATCAATCTCTCCCTTGAGACCGCGACCTTCCCAGAGATCTGGAAACACGCAGAGATCAACGCCCCCTACTCAAAAAATCTAAGGCAGACCCAAGAGACCTCAAGAACTTCCAGCCCATCTCTCTGCTCCCCTTCCCGACCAAGGTCATCGAGAAAACCGTCAACAGACAGCTAACCTGATACCTCGAATAAAACAGAATCCTGGACCCTTCCCAGTCAGGGTTCCGCAGCAACCACAGCACCGAGACTGCCCTCATTGCTGCCACCGACGTCATCAGGACCCTGCTGGACAACAGCGAGACCGCAGCACTTATCCTCCTAGACCTCTCTACCGCCTTCGACACCGTCTGCCACCGCACACTACGCGCACGCCTCCATGCCACAGGGATCCGAGACAAGGCTCTGGATTGGACCACCTCCTTCCTCTCCGACAGAACCCAGAGCGTCCGCCTCATCCCATTCCGTTCCAAAGCCTCCGATATCATCTGCAGCGTACCCCAGGGATCCTCCCTCAGCCCGACGCTGTTCAACATTTACATGGCCCCGCTCGCACACGTAGCCTGACAGCACGACCTCAACATAATCTCCTACGCCGACGACACTCAGCTGATCGTCTTCCTCACCAAGGACCCCATCAGAGCCAAAGCCAACCTCCATGAAGGAATGAAGGCCGTCGCCGACCGGATGAATACCAGCTGTCTGAAACTGAACTCGGACAAGACGGAGGTCCTCATCATCGGCTCTAACCCTTTAGACTGGGACGACTCCTGGTGGCCGACAGTACTGGGGGCAGCCTCGACACCCACCGACCACGCACGCAACTGGGAATCATCCTCAACTCAATGCTCTCAATGACCAAGCAAGTCAATGCCGTCTCCTCCTCCTGCTTCAACACCCTCCACATGCTCCGGATCTACAGATAGATCCCGATAGATACAAGAAAGACATTCACCCAGGCTCTCGTCAGCAGCAGACTCGACTACGGAAACACCCTCTACGCGGGAGCCCTGACCAAGCTCATCAAACATCTACAACGCATCCAAAATGCCTCGGCATGACTGATCCTCAACATACCACGCCACGGCCACATCACTCCCCACCTGAGAAACCTGCACTGGCTCCCCGTCAACAAGAGGATCTCCTTCAAGCTCCTCACCCAGGCAAACAAGGCACTCCACAAGACCGACCCAGCCTACCTCAACAGACGACTCTCCTTCTACATCCCCAACCGCCAGCTACGCTCCGCCGACCTCTCACTCCCCACCGTCCCGCGCATCCGAAGAACAACGACTGGTGGGAGATCCTTCTCCCACCTCGCCGCCAAGACATGGAACACCCTCCCACTGAGCCTACGAGAGACCTGCTGACCTTCTGGAGGATACTCAAGACCTGGCTGTTCGATCAATAGCACCCTCCCCCCCAGCCCCTAGTGCGCTTTACAAATGATTGATTGATATACAAGGCGCAATCATCTCTGAAAAAAGTCTTGAACAGGAGCCTTTTTGTAAGGACCGGATCGCACTTATGCAGGTGAGCCTTCTGCCTCAATCACATGTCAGGGTAGGGGGTGGATTCTATTGTTTTTGCACAATTGGGCGATGATTTCTCAGTATCCTTGGGTTTTACAAATATTTCAGGGATTTCACCTGGAGTTTTATTCGGCTCACTACCAGAACCGCCAACAGTTCCCTCTTCATTTTTCTCATGCAGAGATGTCTTTTATAGACGTATAGGCTCAGTCACTTATAACCAAAGGAGCAGTGTCCTAGACATTTTTCATCCCAAGGGATTCACTATTACACTATTTTTGGTTCCCAAAAAAGATTAGGGTTACCAACTCGTACTCAATCTAAAAGAATTCAATGCCTGGATCGTGTATTGCCACTTCAAAATGGAGGGCATACACTGATTAAGAGACCTACTCCAGGAAGGCGATTGGCTGGTTCATCTGATAGAGGAGGTTAAGACATAGGTTAATTGGTAGATGGAGCACATGGACGCCTGGAATGGCAGAGCGATTTTCGCTACAGTTCCATAGAAAACCAGATCGTGACCGAACCCACCCACTCAGCAGGACACACCCTCGACCTGTGGTTCTGAAATTCTGGACCCTACTGTCATCCCAGTATCGAGATCCAATGCCCGTGCCACAAAATATCAACATCCCATGACGAATTTGGTGTCAACGGACCGGTAATGATTATGACATCATCCCTGTATATTTGCATCATGATCGAGGAATGCCAACACCCCTAAATCGTAGTTTCCGTTCCGACCCCTCAGACTCCATTTTGTAAACGGCATCCATCTTGTGTCTTGCCCTCATGATAAGTCAATTGAGTAAGGTCGAGCTTGATCTAAAAGGACACGTCCACCTCTCCCTGACTCCCCCCTGACCTGTCCCAACTGACTCCCTTGCCTCCAGCCAAACCTGTTTGGGCAGCTCCTCGCCCAGTGGCCAAATACGATAGCATCAATGCATAACATACCACAAACCATTCACCGCGTACAGATCATGTTTTCTACACACACACACACCTGTCCGCGTTCCTTGTTTATGGCCAGTTTTATGACTAGGAGGTGCCCTTCTTTATTGGGGTTTCATCGATATCTGATGGGAGTTCCGGGACTGGCTGGGTAATCTATCACGAACGGGACGTCCAAAATATGGGCTTGCCTACATGACTTCGCTCTTTGTATTGTTGTAGAAATATGTTTACAGCCATATCATAAACTCAAGAATTCTTGCTTGCAGCTATTATTTCTGTATATAAGGAGAAGGCTTGTTCTGTAAAAACGAACAGTCTCCTGAGAACACACGATCCGCGTTGTCGTGCTTCTAGGACACATGTTACTTGGTAGCTGCCAATAAAACTTGATCTCTGACTGCGACTAGAAGACTCCGTGTTTCTGTGGTCCGGAACAAGGGAGAACTCAGAGGTCTTCGGGTGTTATTCCCTGGCACCACCGGGTTCTTAAAAACCCGGCACCTCAGTTGGCGCCCAACTCGGGGCGGTATCAAGCGGTATCCAAGCCAGATGTTCGTGAGGAGCTTCGTGTGAAAATTCCAGAGGACGGCCAGCCACTTCAGCGACCCCTGTATGTCGACGTGGTTCCGAAGGTCTTTGCTGCGAGGTTCCCCGCGTCCCGACGGCTACGAAGGACTGCTGCCCTGACTATCGCCTTGTTTTGGACCCAGTGATCCTTGGTAGAGCGAAACGATAGACGAGTCTTCTAGCGACGTCATCGATCTTCAAATACTTCAGTTAAGTATAGGTGGAGCGTCTCCCAGTCCTTAGTTTGATCCTTAGTTTTTGGTATCCTTGAGATACGCTTTGATTTGGTACTTGCAAGCCCCAAAGCCGAAGGACTCGTGTTTTCACGAGAAATATCGTAATCGATAATCCTTTGAAGTTTGAAGCTAAACGAGTGAGCAAAGATGCCTTGCTTTAGCGGACTTGGAAACTTGTTTTGTCTTGGTTGTAGTAAGGACTCCCGATTAGAGGATTCTTGTCCGGTTCCTCCGATTGGAACTCCAACGTATGAGCTCTATGTGAAGCATGGCGTAGGTCCTATCACATATAATGAAGTGTGGATAAAATACACCCACAAGGATGGTGTTTTAAAGTAGCCCCAATATGGTAGTTTTGACCCAGAAATCTTAGACAACCTAGAGGTCAAATTGTTCAAGAAAAAAGCCCGGCCGACGATATTTGACTCTTTTCGCTTATGGCGCAAAGAAGCCAAACAGAAAGAAATAAAATTAGCAAAAAGGAATAAAAGAGGTATGTCAATGGTGCAAGCTGCCGTTGCATACAGGGATAACGAGGAAGAGCAAGAAAGCGAACAAATACTTTGGAGCAAGAAACTAGCAGTAGATAAATGCTACCCGATGTTACCAAATAAGGGACGAGGTCAAGAGGAAAGATCCGAGAAAGATCCGTTAATGTCCCAATTATTGAGCTCACCTCCACCGTATGCGTTAGACGCTACCGCACCACCAAAGCATTTTACTATACCGCGCCCCGGCGCACGTAACCCAGCTCTTGCACGAACGCCAGCTCCTCTTCAGCTGGTTTCTACTTCTCCGGCGCAGCCTTCTCAAGAGCCGCCATCTTTGCTACATACTCCATCTACTTCTACCACTTTGCCTACAGCTCCAACTGTTCCCTATGATACTACGTCTGCCACTGTTTCAACTTCCTCTGCTGTGGCCTCGATTTCTTCTTCGCCTCAGCCTGTCTTTTCTGATGCATTTGCCCCTCCGCAAGCTTCTCCTTCTATTAGACAAAGAGTGACAGGTACCGTCACTGGTCTGCTTTCACCTTTCTTCGGGTCGCCTAAAACGACCCCTAAAACAGAAGATAGACAGTTACGTAGTCAACTGCCTGATTACGAGGAAAGAAAAGTGCTGAATGAACTAGCACGCCAATGGATTGCGGATACTGTTAGATATGATGTTCAGTCTGTTATGGAAGTTTTCCGTCAATGGAATGCACCCACTCAGAGATACGTATTCGAAGAGATGTGTGTATATCTGTGCGAAGATTTGGAGACGAATGATCCCAAATACACAATGGACGAACTATGGTGTACGCGTTTTAAGTTCCATGAAGGTATGATTACAGGTGCAGATGTTGAGAAAGCGATAGAGTTATTGCTCTCTTATAGGAGTAAGGGAAACGTCTCTAGATCATTGTACCAAGACGACGTATCAGGTAGGAAAAGAGCGAGACAGTACCCCATGAGAGAGGTTCCTCCGGTTTGGAGGGAAGGCGATGCGAATGTAGTACCGCCAATTCTGCCACATTTCCAGCGTGTATGGGTACATGTCCCCTGGAAAAGATCAGAAGTTTTAGCGCTCAAGCAGACACTACCTGATCCCCGTAAAAACCCGACTGGGTATTATAAGGAGTTATCGCAGACTGCAAACTCATGCATAATGAATTTAGCAGATGTAGACATGTTGTTTGGGAATGTTGTCCCACATCCTTTATGGAGTAAAATTCGTCATACGGACCATGACCAAGAACTGGGTGATTCATGGGCTAATATTACCGCTATAGATGCTAGACAAATTGGTGGTTCTAAACCTGAGCCGTTAATAGCCAAACTTCCCGGTAGAATTATCACGTACATGAACACATTAATGCCTGAGTTACGGGTAAACTGGGACAAGCTATCTGCGTGCAAGCAGAAGAAGGATGAGAATGTGTCTGACTTTTTCACGAGATTTGAGGAGACTTTCACCGATCATAGTGGTCAAGATATGGCTACCGAGGGTGGTCAAAGATTGTTTGTAGACAAATTCGTACATAATTTGCTTCCTGAACTGTGTACTAAACTAAAAGATTCAGAGAGTACTTGGGCTGTCTCTACGTCAGCGCAGATTTTAGCTACAGCCCAGTACTATGAAAATAGGCGCAAAGACGAGCTAGATAAGATAGACAAAAAGACTAAAGATTTGAAAACTAAGGTTCTTCTCCAGCAGGCCTATCCGCCTCGCACGACTAGTCAGCCCAATTATCAACCACAACAGCAGTATTCGAGAAACGCGCAAGGAAACGAGTTTTCCCATCAGCGTCTTCCGTATGGCCCGAATCAATGTGCGTATTGCAAGGAAGAGGGTCATTTTAAAGGTAATTGTCCGGCTCTTGCGCGACGTTTAAACAGTGTTTCAGGTATAAGGGGTAGAGGTGTTCAAAGTGTTCATAAGGGTAGGGGCCGTGGAAATTTCTCCCAGAACACAGATTCTTTTCCGCCTCAGAATTCCATGAACAGCTTTGACCAACAGAATAATGCATCGTCTAGGTCAGCTCAGTACTATGCTGACGACTATTACACCTTACACGAAAATGAGGGTAATGATTGCTAGGACAGCCATGGACAAAGAGAGGGAGTCGTTTCAGTTCCAGTAGATCAGAATGGACCTTATGTCGAGGTGATTGCCTCAGGAGTGTCAGAGCCATTTCTGCTGGATACTGGTGCTACAAAAAGTTCTATTATGCACTCAAAACTTCCTGGCGCACCTTTGTCTGGCGAAATGAATGTCTCAGTAGGTTTCTCTGGCGCCCCTGTTAGAAACCCGATCTCTAGTCCCATGTCCCTTTCTGTTGGCCCATGCGAATTAGAAGCACCCCTCATTTTGACAACAGGTTGCGGTGAAAATTTGTTAGGTTTGGATTTACTAAAAAGGTTGTATGCGACTTTGTACTGTTCCCCCTTGGGAGTACAGCTTACTTTAGGTAAGAAAGTCGTTTCTCCAATGTATGTGTCAAAAGAAAATATTGCAACTGAATTGTCGTGTCTTCCTGATGTACTCTGGGCTAATGGTTCTAATGATGTAGGTAGTTTGGAGATAGCACCGTATGTCATAACATTGAAAGCCAACGTTAGGTTGCCACGTATTCCCCAATATAAAATATCTAGCGAATGTGAAAAGGCGTTATTGACGATTGTTTATGACCTGATTGATGAAGACGTAATCGAAGAAACAACAGGAAATGTTTGTAACAGTCCAGTTTTACCGGTCTTAAAACGTACCGATCCTTCACAGCCCCCTGTGTACAGGTTCGTGATTGACCTCAGAGAAGTGAACAAGGTAGTTATCCCACAGTTTCCAGTTGTCCCCGACATTACTGCTTTGTTGACGATGGTTCCAGCTTCAGCAAATTGGTTCTCGGTGATCGACCTGAAGAACGCTTTCTTCAGCATCCCGATTGCTGAGGAGAGTAGAGATATTTTTGGATTCAATTTAGGAGGACGAAGCTTCCGCTTCAAGTGCGCTCCTCAAGGCTACTGCGAAAGCCCATCAATATTCAGTCAGGCCCTGAAAACACAACTGGAAACAATTTTTCTACCAGATGGGTCAACTCTGATTCAGTATGTAGATGATCTGCTGATCGCTGCAGACACTGAAGAAATTTGCAAACAAGCTACGCTGTCATTATTGCATCACTTATGTGACATGAAGCACAAAGTCTCTCTCTCCAAACTACAATTTTGTCGACAAGAGGTAACCTACCTAGGTCACATCTTGTCGAAGGAGGGAAGGAGACTGACACCAGAAAGAATACAGGCAATAGCAGAGCTGAGTGCCCCAAGGACACAGAGAGAGGTTCGAGCCTTCTTGGGCATTACATCGTACTGTAGACAATGGATACCGAATTTCTCACTACTAGCCAAACCCTTGCTGGCACTACTCTGTAAAGACACGCCCAATCCTATGCCCTGGTCTGAAGATTGTCAGACGAGTTTCCACGAGTTGCGTGATGCATTGTGTTCGGCTCCTGTGTTGGGAAACCCCAACTACAGTAAGCATTTTACATTATACGTCCATGAGAAGGAAGGTTGTGCATTATCAGTCCTAACACAACACTTTGGGGACAAACAGCGCCCATGCGCGTATTTTTCGGCAACTCTAGACCCTGTGGCTAAAGCCCTACCAAGTTGTCTGAGGGCTACCGCCGCAGCAGCTGTCTGCATTCGACAGTCTGCTGGATTAGTCATGAATAATACTCTGATCGTTATGGTTCCGCATGCAGTAGACATTTTGCTAAACAGGACGAGGACACAACATCTTACTAGCGCTCGACTATCCAGTTACGAACTTACACTGTTAGCAAGTCACATCCACATAAAGAGGTGTGATACACTCAACCCCGCTACGCTACTACCCATCCCGACAGAAACAGACGAGATTGATAAACAGGACTGCTGCTTTAGGACAGAAGAAGAGACAAAAGGGAGAGTAGACTTACAGGACACTCCCCTTCCTGAATGCAATGATACTTTATGGGTTGATGGTTCATGTTTCAAGTTGCCAAATGGTGATACGACTGCAGCCTATGCCGTAACAACATTACACACCATTATAGAGACCGCGCGCATTTCCCACAATTCTGCACAAGCTGCAGAGCTAATTGCACTTACAAGAGCATGTGTGTTGGCGAAAGGAAAGCGAGTGAATGTGTACACTGACAGCCAATACGCCTTTGGTGTGGCTCACAGTTTTGGGAGATTGTGGCGTGAACGTGGATTCCTGACGTCACATGGTGCAAAGATACAGCATGGTCAGCTAGTTAATGAGCTCCTCGAGTCACTGACCTTGCCACTACAAGTTGCCATTGTGAAATGCAGTGCACACAAAAAGATTCAAGACGATGTTGGCCGCAGGAATGCATTTGCAGACGAGGTTGCGAAAGAGACTGCAAGGAACACAATGAGTCGGATGTATGTTGTAGGTCCCGCTAGATGGATTACTGATGTGGGAATGTGTGAGGACACCATCAAAAGCGTGAAATCTATACAAGCCGAGGCAACTGAGAAAGAGGTGAATGAATGGAGAGAAAGTAAGGGTAGGTTAGATGCGAATGGTTGTTGGGTCGAATTGTCAGAACACCAGCGATGGCTATTACCTAACGCCTATGTACTTGCAGTAGTAACAATGGCTCATGGATTTGCGCACATCAGTTTGAAAGGAATATGTAAGCTATTGGCCCCAGTATGGCAGAATAGCAATATCCCAAAATATGCAGAGAACGTGGTCAGAAAATGTATGGTGTGTTTGAAGCATAATCCCGGTAAGGGAACCCCAACTCCAGCTGGTCATTTTGCGCCTCCAACGTATCCGTTCGAGGTTTTGCAGCTCGATTTCATCCACATGGAGAGGTGCAACAATCTGAAGTATGTGCTCGTTGTTGTTTGCGCTTTTTCAAGGTGGGTGGAAGCATACCCCCTTAAGGACAATACCGCCTTGTCAACTGCCAAAACCCTTGTCAAAGAATTCTTCCCTAGATTCGGCATGCCTAGAATGATCTGGAGTGATAATGGAAGTGAATTCGTAGGACGTGTGATGAGGAGAGTGTGTGAGTGTCTAGGCATACGCCAAAAGTTCCACGCTGCAAACCACCCCCAATCAGCTGGATTAGTGGAGTGCTACAATGGCACATTGAAACTCAAACTAGCCAAGGTCCAAGCCAGCACAGGTCTTAAATGGCCTGACGCCTTGCCTCTAGCACTCCTGTCGACCAGAATGACCGTCCATTCTAGATTAGGACTTAGCCCCCATGAAATAGTGTTTGGCCGCCCAGCCAACGTCTGGGGCGTGCCAAGGCCAAAGAAACTCAGCGAAATAGAACACCCCGTACTGCTTGACTATTTGTGCGAATTGACAACTAAATTGCGCGTTTTACACCAACAGGTTCACAGTTCCTCTCCGCCAGCCTCTGATGATCCAGGTCACTCCATCGAACCCGGCACTTGGGTTCTGGTGCGGAATTTTCGGCGCACAAACAACGAACAACCCAGGTGGACCGGACCGTACCTTGTGCTTCTTTCCACGAGATCAGCCGTTCGGGTGGAAGGAAAGAAAAGTTGGATACACGGTACCCACTGCAAACGGGTCCCTCTGCGCCTTCCATACGACCGGTGGGTCAACGAAGGAATTGCCGACTCCGAGACAGAATCCATACCTCGCTTCATCCCTTTCAGCGATGCACGTTTAAAAGAAACTGGTACCGAAAAGGAGAGTGATCATATTTTACAAGGACTTGTGCCACCGTCAATGCAGTTGGACACTTCAGAACCTAAGACATTGTTTGAAGACCACACCGTACCTGGGAAACAACAATATAATCTAAGGTCAAGACAAAGAGACTAATAAAAAGCAAATTAATGTGATTTCCCTTCCCCCAAGAACTATTTTTGATTTTTCAGCTCTCTCACTCTCAGGAAACTTGCTCATTTTTGATTTTCGAACCGCCATCCGGTTCTGCTGCTAGGGTCGCGGTTGAAGTCTGGGGAGTGCAGCTGGGGACGTTTAGGTCAACGGTTCTGGTTGGTCCAAGGGAGTTACCCCGGACTGAACAGAGTGCACTCCCTGGCAGAATCAATCTACCACCGCGGGCAGCAACTAGAGGATGGAGTTTCCTAGGGTAAAGAGACCTACCAGATTCACGAACATTGGAAGACAACTATGCACTGTACTGGCCAAAAGAAGGTTTTTGATAACATGTATTTTAATGTTGTGTAGCATAACGATGTTTTTGACTGGTTATACTCTATTCGTATTCCAAGTTACTTTTTCTTGACACCCGGCCACCACCTCCTCCTACTATCTCTCCACACTACTTTCACCCTCTACCTGAACACGAGTCTGCCAGAAGACTCGAATTTGTAAACAACTCATTTATTCAACTCCTACACCAACACCAGTCCATAATGAACACATCGAACTGTTGGATATGTGAACTCATGCCACACACAACTGATAAGGGTATCCCATACTTCATCCTGCCATTCAGTTATTATGGTTCTCTGTGGGCTTTCCAGACCATGTTCCTGTTCGCCCTAGAACCATACCCAACCCGTTCCATTGAAAGCGATTCCAACAACAAGGCACTAGTGGCAGGGATAAGAAATATGAGTAGGGAGTTCGACACATATCAAACGATCCCCAAAGATGAACTCACTCCATACAGTCGTTGGAACATAACTAAGAATGGGATTTCCCTGAGTAAGGGACAGACAGCAAAGAAATCCCGCCCAGTTTGGATAGTACCCCACCGAGGTCACTTATGTTTACAAGGTATCGGTAGGGATCCCAAAGCACAATTAGGAAAGAGTATATGCACGGAAACATATGTGTTCGCTTCCCGAACTTCCCCTATACTCTTAGCAGCCAAAGGCACGTATTTCGTCTGCCACGACCAAGCCTATACATGGTTGCCCCCTGACTTCTCAGGCACGTGTTTCATCTCATTTCTGCTGCCTCCCACCTACACGGCCAGAGCAGATTACCATCGGACAAGGACAGCTAGAGGTGTCGTGAGTAAAGACGACACCGCGGGTCAGGAATTTGCAGACTTCGCAAAGGGTTTTCTGCCATTTTGGGGGCCTATGGTGAACAGCAGGAATATTCGCCAGTTATCAAGGATAGTTGAATCCGCCGTGATTACAACGGCCGGAGCCCTTGACAACTTGACAACCGAGCTTCAGTCGGATCGACTTATGACCCTTCAGAACCGAGTTGCCCTAGATATCATACTCGCCGATCGTGGTGGTGTATGCAGAGTGATCCAATCTAGTTGCTGTATTTTCATCCCTGATAATGCACCGACAGTGTACCAGGCCATCTCCAAACTACACGAAATATCTGGTTCCCTTCACGTGGAAAAAGGAGATTGGTCCCTTCTAGGGTGGTTCTGGGGACTGCCTGGGGATGGAAAACACTATTCTTCGTTGGGATGATCTTAGCGCTTCTGTTTATGTTCTGCCTGTGTGTACAGTGCGCTCCTGCACTATGTGGCCTCTGTGCTACCCCATGTGTAAGGAAGCCTGTGTCAAGGGACGAACTGAGCAACAGAATGATGCTACAGCAACATCTCCACGAATTCATTAATACAGATTTGGACTCAGATTAACATGAGTTATTGCCTTATATGAGGGCAAAAGGAGGGTCTGTGGTTCTGAAATTCTGGACCCTACTGTCATCCCAGTATCGAGATCCAATGCCCGTGCCACAAAATATCAACATCCCATGACGAATTTGGTGTCAACGGACCGGTAATGATTATGACATCATCCCTGTATATTTGCGTCATGATCGAGGAATGCCAACACCCCTAAATCGTAGTTTCCGTTCCGACCCCTCAGACTCCATTTTGTAAACGGCATCCATCTTGTGTCTTGCCCTCATGATAAGTCAATTGAGTAAGGTCGAGCTTGATCTAAAAGGACACGTCCACCTCTCCCTGACTCCCCCCTGACCTGTCCCAACTGACTCCCTTGCCTCCAGCCAAACCTGTTTGGGCAGCTCCTCGCCCAGTGGCCAAATACGATAGCATCAATGCATAACATACCACAAACCATTCACCGCGTACAGATCATGTTTTCTACACACACACACACCTGTCCGCGTTCCTTGTTTATGGCCAGTTTTATGACTAGGAGGTGCCCTTCTTTATTGGGGTTTCATCGATATCTGATGGGAGTTCCGGGACTGGCTGGGTAATCTATCACGAACGGGACGTCCAAAATATGGGCTTGCCTACATGACTTCGCTCTTTGTATTGTTGTAGAAATATGTGTACAGCCATATCATAAACTCAAGAATTCTTGCTTGCAGCTATTATTTCTGTATATAAGGAGAAGGCTTGTTCTGTAAAAACGAACAGTCTCCTGAGAACACACGATCCGCGTTGTCGTGCTTCTAGGACACATGTTACTTGGTAGCTGCCAATAAAACTTGATCTCTGACTGCGACTAGAAGACTCCGTGTTTCTGTGGTCCGGTACAAGGGAGAACTCAGAGGTCTTCGGGTGTTATTCCCTGGCACCACCGGGTTCTTAAAAACCCGGCACCTCAGACCCCCTCTTCACAACAGGAATTTCCATCACCTTCAGCCACATCATCGAACCCCATGGATTGACCATCGATGCATCCACTTCACCTTCAAAACACGCACCTTCCACAGACACTAGCACCTGCTACCACGAAGAAACTGGACCAGAATCACTGACGACCAGCTAACCTCATCACTCAGCAACTCCACCCCAACCATCGCGGAAAACGATGACGCCAACACCGCAGCCTGAACCCTGAACAGATTGATCTCCGACGGCGCCAACACCATAGCCTCCCTCAAGAAAAACAACAACATCCACGCCAAGAAAGCTAGATGGTTCACCACCGAACTTCGAGAGTCCAGACGCACTTGCCGCCGCCTCGAAAAGGCCTGGTGGAACACCAAATCCACAGAAGCCCACAACAACTTCAGAGCCACCACCAACACCCACCACCAACTCATCAGAAAAATGAGGAAAAAAGCGATCGAAGACAGAATCTCCACCCATGCGCACAACAGGAAGGAAGTCTTCAACATCATCAATGAGTTCGCCCAACCCACCAGCGAGTCCACCGACATCCCTCCCTCACAAGACCTCTGCGACATACTCTGCACCTTTTTCCACCACAAAATCAAGAACATCCATGACAACTTCGACGAAGACAACCAACACACTGAACCCTCACTGACCACCCCTGACACCCTGAAGCCAGCGATCGACAACTGGACAGCCCTCACCACCAAAGACAGACTGAAGACAATGAATTCAATCCACTCTGGGGCCCCCATGGACCCCTGCCCCCACCACATTTGCAACAGAGCCCCAACACCATTGCACTCATGCTCTGCCACACCATCAACGGCTCCCTGGCAATCGCCTTGTTCCCTGACGACTGGAAACACGCTGAGATCAACCCTCTCCTGAAGAAACCTTCGGCGGACCCCACCGACCTCAAAAACTACAGAGCCATCTCCCTGCTCCCGCTCCCAGCAAAAGTCAGTCATCGAAAAAGACGTCAACAGCCAACTTGCCACATACAACGAAGAGCACAACATCCTTGACTCGTCCCAATTCGGCTTCAGAAAAAAACACCCTCCTAGCTGCAATAGACGACATCCGTACCTTACTGGACAAAGGAGAAACAGACAAGGCCCTTGACTGGATCCGCTCCTTCCTCTCCGGCAGAACGCAGCGGGTCAGACTCCCCCCTTTTCTCTCGGACACTACACCTACCACCTGCGGAGTCCCCCAAGGGTCCTCCCTTAGCCCTACGATCTTCAACATCTACATGGCTTCGCTCGCCCCTATTGTCAGAACCTATGGGCTCAACATTGTGTCATACACAATGTTGAGCCAAATGATGTTCCTATTGTGAAGCGCTCTGACACCTTCGGGTAAAGTCTGCGCTATATAAAAATGCACAAATAATTAAATAAATAAATAAATAAATAAACAGACGACACCCAACTCCTCCTCTCCCTATCCAACAAATCCAGCACCTGCGCACACTCCACTGGCTCCCCATCGAAGCTAGAGTCACATTCAAGATGCTAATGTACACTCACAAGACCCTCCACGACACCGGACCAGCATACCCAGGGCTTTAAGTGGGCCGGGTCTCAAGGGGTCTGAGCACCGGCAGTTTTTTAAAGGGGGCCTCGAAACGGGTCTCTATCGGGCTCTGTTTTGAGCCCAGGCACAGGCTGTCCGTTTTTTTCCGGACTGCAGTGACTGCAGTTTGCTGTCACTGCAGTCTGGATAAAAGTGCTAGGGCGCAAAACAGCCCGATGGAGACCCATTTTGAGACAGCAGGCACATCGATGTGCGCTGCTCACACTGCTGACTTCTAACAAGTGGTCAGTTACAGCATGACGTCATGTGTGTGTGCGTTGTGGGCGAAGGGAAATCCTTTAAAGAGTCATTTTCTTTCTGGATTTCCCTTGTCTTTCTGAAACACAAGAGCAGCAACATTGTGGTAGGGTCACGAGGGCTTTAACTGGACGCTTTTTCAATATTATATGTAAGAAGCCATAGTTGCAGCTTATTTATCTTATGCAACTAATAACCATTGACAAAGCCAATAGTCCTTACTTGTTGCAGGTGTAATGTTACTTGTTGTCTCATATCTGGATGCAATGACAGAAACCGCAAAATACAAGTCGTGCGGCACACTATGCTAAACACATTTTTAGCGTAAGTTTGTTAAAGCCACTCCCCTAATTACACTGGCCACGCCCCTTTGAGGGACCCCCCAGTTTTTTCATCCCACTTAAAGCCCTGAGCATACCTGAACAGCCGACTTCAATTTTACGCACTCCAAAGTATGAATGAATGAATGAAAAAAGACTTATATAGCGCAACTTAGCCCTTCGGGCGTCAAGGCGCCTAACCAAATCATAATCAAAACATAATCTTAGGTCTGAGAGCATGTCTATGGATAGGCCTCGATGAAGAGCCACGTTTTTAAAGATTTCTTAAAAAGCACCATGGAAGGTAGTGTTTTTAGCTCGGCGGGAAGGGCGTTCCACAATATAGGGGCCACAGAGGAAAAAGCCCTTCCCCCCCATCTAACTCTATTTGTCCGAGGGACGGATAGAAGGTTCTTAGTAGCAGAACGTAAGTTTCTACTGGGGGTGTAAGGAACCAGAAGGGAACTTATAGCTTCAGCGCAGCCGCCAGAAATAGCGCTGAAAACCAGGCACAGGATTTTAAATGAGATCCTGGCCTGGATCGGGAGCCAATGCAGGCTCTTCCTGGCGAAAGTAGCTGAGGAGAAGTTAGGAACATCCAGGACAAATCTAGCAGCCGCGTTCTGGATGGTTTGAAGACGTCGGATAAGGCCTTTATTGATGTCTGCATAGAGCGCGTTGCAGTAATCCAACCGTGATGTAACTAAAGCAACCACAGTCTGTTTGCGGGCTTGGGGGGAGAGGTAGTGAGAGATTTTCCTGAGAATCTTAATAACTCCCCAGCAGATGGACACAGTTCTATTAACCTGCTGTGTCATGGCAAGGGAGGTGTCGATAATCACACCCATATTTCGGGCGGATTTCGAAGGCTGAGGACAGGCTCCAAGGGAAGGGGGCCACCAATCACTTGACCATGTGTCTTGATCCTTGCCAAAGACCAGGACCTCGGTTTTTTCTCCGTTCAGCTTTAGTGAGTTTAAGATCATCCACTCCGAGACTGCTTGCATGCAGTTTCTGAAACTGAACGCGGAGGTACTCACCGAGTGAGAGAAAGACACCATGATCTGGGTGTCATCAGCGTATGACACCACCTCCATCCCCTGCGATCTTACTAGCCTGGTAAGTGGGGCCACATAGATGTTGAAAAGGGTCGGACTCAAGGCCGACCCCTGTGGTACCCCACATTGCACAGGTGTAGTAGGGGAGAGGTACTCTCCTAGCTTGACCCTCTGCTCTCTCTGGTTAAGGAAGGAGGTCAGAAGGCTCAATGCTAGACCCTCCACCCCTATCTCCCTCAGACGGGCTGTTAAAGTCGAGGGAGATAGGGTATCAAAGGCTGCAGTCAGATCAAGCAGGACCAGAAAAATAGTCTGGCCTCGGTCAACCTTTGATCGAATGTTGTCTACCACAACCGTAAGGGCCGACTCGGTGCTGTGAAATTTCCGGAACCCATGCTGAGATTGATCAAGGAACCCAGACGCCTCAAGGAAGGTAGTCAAATGCTGATTTAGATGAAATTCAAGCATTTTAGCTGGGGCAGGCAACAGAGATATAGGTCGGAAATTTTTGAGGGTTTCCGGATCCAGAGTCGGCTTTTTAAGTAGAGGCTTGACTATAGCCTTTTTCCATGTTGCTGGAAACAGGCCCTCGGTCATGGCACGATTCATCACCTCAAGAAGAGGGGGCAGCAGCATTTCCCTACACTCTTTCAGAACCCTCAAAGGGCAAGGGTCCAGTGGAGATCCTGATTTAGTTCTATTCAAAAGTAAATCAAGATGATCAAGAGTGAGGAGAGGGAAGTTAGTCAGTCTCTTGGAGGGGTCCTTTGCCCAGCACTCTAGAGCAGGCTGAGCCGGCACAAGATGAGAGCTCATTAGATCTCTCTGAACTTCGAGCGTGGAGTATATATTGGAGATTTTAGTGTGGAAAAACTGCGAGATCTTGTCACACAGCTCTTGGGAACCTATGACGGGATCAGGGGTTTGTAGAGAACACAAGGAATCAACGATTTTAAATAGTTCCCTAGAAGAAGTAAGGGACGTAGTTAGTTTAGAGAAATAGGCCTGCTTTTCTTTAATGACCCTAGCCTTATAGTCTCCGAGCAAAAACTTATGTTTCTCTCTGTCTGTGGGATCCCAAGTTTTTCGCCATAGTCTCTCCTGTTTCCTACAGCTCTGTCTTAAGAGCCTGAGAGGCTCTATAAACCAGGGGGCTGAAGGTTTCCGCCTAGCTGAATAGCGGAGAGAGGCAGGGGCTAGAAGATCTACTGCTCTGGAAATAAAGTTGAAAAATTCCAGTGCAGCATCACTGACGTCCTTAGCAGAAGAGATAGTAACTTGTGCCATGAGGGGGGCAAGGGAGTCATTCGTGATAGCCCTATAGTTCCGCCTAAGTTCCTTGTTGGTGGGGGCGAGGGGCGGTGAGGAGGAGAGGAAGAGTTTAAGTTCCAGGGGGACTGCAAAATGGTCTGACCAGACCAAGGGAATAGGAGGACCCGTAGAGAGTCTAGGGTCGTTGGAAAACACCCCGTCCAGAATATGGCCAGCCAGATGGGTGGGACTAGTTACCAGCTGGCGCAGGCCACATGCGGCCAGGGGTTCCACCAAGGAAAGAGTATCATTAGAGCCAAGGTCATCTAGATGGAAGTTCAGGTCCCCCATAACCGTAAGGTGGGGTTTGCCAAAGTAGGGTTCTAGGATTTTGAGTAGATTATGACTAAAACTGGGTCTGGGACCAGGAGGTCTGTAAATGAGAAGACCAGTAAAGGATACTGAGGGAGAAGAGGATATGAAAAAGTGAACAGCCTGAAAAGAATCTGAGGGAGCAGAGAGAGTTTTAATGCGGCAAATGGATGAAACTCTATATAGGATTGCCAAACCTCCGCCCCTGCGACCCACTCTATCCAATCTGGCTAGCGCATAGCCCTCGGGAATAGCGTTCAGGAGGTCAGGGCCAGAGGCTTCAGACGCCCAGGTTTCGGTCACAAAAACCCATGAAGGGTTCCTAACTGTAACAAAATCGTGGAACGCGATATTATTTTTAATCAAAGATCTAGCATTGATGAGATAGCCCCCTTCCGTATATGCGGTAGGCGTATTAAAAGTTTTATCCAAGGTCTGCCTTTTAGGGAGGTCAGGAAAAGAAGGCTCAGTGTGAGCAGTATAACAGCAGCATAAAGGTGAACAGAGAAAAGCCTCCGGGGTAAAACTATAGTGGCAGGGTAGAAAGGGGGGCTTTAGTGCAACAATATCATTATAAGCATAGGACCAGGTTACCTGGCTAGCCGCCAATGAAGCAATATCTTCCCTGCGCAGCTTGTCCTGCAGCCCGTCCTCAGCGCGGACGGGCGCAGACGGGCTTAACTTTGGCGCAACTTTAGCGCATGACCGCTGTGCGCGTCCGCTGTGCGCGGAGATATTCATCCCGGTTAAATGTATCCGGTCAGGAGTCTATCGCCCCACCTGACCAGCACCGGCCAATCAGAGCGAGAGCAGCTCTTTGCCGACGTGCCCTCCACTCAAACGGGAGAACCCGCGGTGGAACGGGGCACAGGCAGCGAAAATGACACACAAGAAGGTAAAGTGCAAACTACAGTTTTTAAAAGGCAAATGAAGTGCAGGTGCATTTAAAAACACGAGGAGATTAAAAGAGCTGGTTTCGCCCGATATCCCTGAATAGCAGCAAGTACAATAGAGATTAGCAGCAAGGCATTCACCAGAAGCAGCTAACAGCCAGGCATAGTATTCATGCACTGGGACCCTGCGATCAGCCCAGCTCTCCTACGCCGTGTCCCCCGCACCAGAAAGACCAGATCGGGAGGCCGCTCCTTCTCCTTCCTCGCGGCCCGAGCCTGGAACGCCCTCCCGCTCCACCTCAGACAGACATCGCTCCCCATCTTTGCAAGAAACCTCGAAACCTGGCTCTATGACGGACCCCCTCCTTGCTGGATAGGAACCTGCGACCCCCTCACCCCCCCCCTCTCTCCCTCCCCCAACCCCCAGTGCTTTGAGACCCTCATGGGTGAGTAGTTGTGCTTTAACAAACACCTGATTGATTGATTGATTGATAGGTTGTCTGTACTCCAGGGTGGGAGCTCTGGCTCCTCCTCTCCTGTCAGAACAGCGCCCTGAAGCCCTGGCGCTATGCAAACACCACAGCGCATCAGAAGAGCCCCTCATGAGAGTGAGAGTGAAGCTGGGGCCCCTGGGGGCCCATCTCTGTATATGACTAGGCACCACCTGTAGGACTTCCGGTTCTCCCCAGCAGGGGGCTTCACGCCTGTCCATCCCCGACACAGGCCCGCGCAGGGCTTTATGTGGGCCGGGTCCTGCCGGTGTCCAGGGACGGAGCCTGGGCCGCAGGGCCCGGGGCCCTTGAAGGCACCGGTGACGTCAGCAGGAGTACTTCTAAATACTGATCAAGGGCCGTCGGGCTCGAGCACAGGAGCCGGTGCAAGAATGAAGAACATGCGAGGAACATGTTAAGAACATATAAGAAGACGTGAAGAGCATCTCCCCCGGACCCCTTAACCTGCACTGCCCTGGATGGAGAGACCCCCTGCCCCCCCCGTCCCGGGATTGGTAGCCCCTTCCAGATGTGGAGTCCCCGTGCCCTCCCACACTCTGGATCTAGGGTCCCTCCACCCCCGATGATGGAGAGTCCCTGCCTTCCCCCCCCCCCCCCCCCCCCGGGATGCAGGGTCCCTGTCTTCCCCCCCCCCCCCCCCGGGATGCAGGGTCCCTGTCTTCCCCCCCCCCCCCGGGATGCAGGGTCCCTGTCTTCCCCCCCCCCCCCCCCCGGGATGCAGGGTCCCTGTCTCCCCCCCCCCCCGGGATGCAGGGTCCCTGTCTCCCCCCCCCCCCCCGGGATGCAGGGTCCCTGTCTCCCCCCCCCCCCGGGATGCAGGGTCCCTGTCTCCCCCCCCCCCCCCCCCCGGGATGCAGGGTCCCTGTCCCCCCCCTCCCCCCCCCCCGGGATGCAGGGTCCCTGTCTCCCCCCCCCCCCCCCGGGATGCAGGGTCCCTGTCTCCCCCCCCCCCCCCGGGATGCAGGGTCCCTGTCTCCCCCCCCCCCCCCGGGATGCAGGGTCCCTGTCTCCCCCCCCCCCCCCCCCCGGGATGCAGGGTCCCTGTCCCCCCCTCCCCCCCCCCCCGGGATGCAGGGTCCCTGTCCCCCCCCTCCGGGATGCAGGGTCCCTGTCCCCCCCCGGGATGCAGGGTCCCTCCGTCCGCCTCAGCCCTACCTGCCCCTCCTGCTGCCGCCGCCGCAGACACGGCTGGGAGGAATGAGGAATAACAGCCCCAGCCCGCAGGCGCCCGAGGGCAGTGTACACGGGATGAGGAATAACCAGGGAAACACTGCTCTTCTGCCCACCCCCGTGACATACTATAAAATGAGGAATAACCAAGGAGACACTGCTCCCCTGCCCAACCCCTCCCTCTCCACACACCATAGAACGGGGAATAACCAGGGGACACTGCTCTCTTTCTACCCCCGCCCCCGACACACCACGGAATGGGGAATAACACCGGAGACACTGCCCCTCGGTTCTGCTGCGCATGGGACTGGAGCGGGGGCCTTAGTGGAGCCCCCCCCACCCCCTGCAGAGCCCGGGCCTGGGCAGGGAGAGGCTCGGGGCCCCTGCACAGCAGGGGGGGGGGCAGTGCTGGGCGCGGGAGCCTGCTTTGGGTTTATTTTATTCATTGAATGCGTCGTTGTAGCGCGCAGAGCAGGCGTCAGGGCGCTTCACAGCAGGAACGATGAAGAGAAGAAGTTACACAGAAGCAAACCTTACAGGAGGCGAGCACGAGAGGAGCAAAGGGGGCATTACAGGAGGAAGGAGGGACACGCCTGCAGTTCAGTTCATAACCATAGCAAACATAAAGCATAAAACATAAACTACGCACTGTGATTGTAATACCGTTTTTTGGACTTAAAACCTTGCAATATCCAAGCACTTTTCCAGGTAATTAGCGTGAACCACAGTCTGATGACAGTTATCAATAAAAGGTCTAATGTGCAATAAATGTGTCCAGGGGCTTCAGTACTCTTTAAATACAAAACGCGCCTAGTAAAGTGCAATGTTCTCTGCAAAACTCTGCAAACATAAAGTGACGTGTGCTAGTAACCAGAGATCACATGAATAGTGTCCCTGACAGTGGCACTAAAGGCCCTGTAGGGGCTAATAATCGAGGCGCTACTCCGCTCCCTAAAGTAACGTGTGTTGGTTCCCAAGTACTTGATGTTCAAATAATAATTGATTTCCTGTCAGTCATACATCTTAAAAAATATGAAGCTGCATAAAAACATATACCAGAACTTCCCAGAGTAAACATTAGCTGCATCGCATTAGATCCTGAGCTAAGGAAAAGTAGTTCAATCAAGATATTGCACGCCGGTTTACATTGGGGAACTTGACTCTGTGGATCTCTGTACTCGGAGGTAACCTTCCTAGCGGGAAAATATTGAGCTACTTAGTCCCTGGATATTTGGGACAAGAACTGCCCGTTTTTGTTTGTGTTTGGACGGATAGAACACCTTTGAAATTGACCAATACGCCATATGTTGCATGTCTAATTTTGTTGCAGATTGTGAATTGGGAGTTATTTTCTCTGGATTTCTACATTACAGCTTCATGAAATTCTCCAGGCCCTGACGAAGTCATTTGGTTTGAATGACCTTGACGAAACACGTGTTGGCAGCGGTTGTTTTTGTACGTGTGAAGATTGGATTAAACTCTACTAAAAGATCAAAGAAGAATAAAACGGAAAAACTCACAAAAATTGGGACTTGATATCTTGATTGAACTACTTTTCCTTAGCTCAGGATCTAATGTTCATGGTTTAAATTGTACAAAAGTGGCCCCTTGGAGTCACACTTTGTCTGATCCTGGTTGGGTGACCAGTATCTGATCCTTTTTGAGCTTACCAAATAGTGTTTTGCATTAATAATTTTTTCTTTCCAGCGCAAACTTTCCCCACTCACCCGTTCTCCTTTGTGTTGTATTAGCTGCATCGCAGCCTTGGTAGATCGTACCTTGTATTTTAAAAAGATGGGTTTTAAATAAAATTTCCTTAAAAAGTTGTAGAATTTACAAAACAGCATAAGATGGCAACAGCTTTGTTTGGAAATATCATCACAAGGGCATGGAGAGGAGCTCTTCCGTCTAATATGATGAAATGCCACAAGGTGGTGGACAGTGCCTAGTCTTAAACGTGTTAATGCAAAGCGGTGGGAGTTTCTTGTGACTTCTGTTACAGAGGGCTGAAAGCCTTCGCTTACATTATGCTCACGATAAAAAGTCAGGGTACGGGGGCGTGGCTTAGCGCCCGAGACGGATGGAGGTTCCGGGGTAGAGCTCCGTCCACACCGGAGATTCTTGGCGGTCACGACCTTCTTTGAAGACCATGCTCCGCAGCGGCCGACGTCGGAATACTTCGTGCTCCTATTAAACTGCATGCCGCCTCCAGACTCCCTCGACCTCGCCCAGCAGCTCCCGTTTTCTCCCGGTCGCGGCTCTGGTTTAGTCACGACCGCCATTTTGTATTTTCGGACGGCGCTCGTCTGAGGAGCGAGTCTGCAGCGACTGCAGCCTCCTGACACCGGCGCATTGCTGGAAATGTCGCAATTCTACAGGAAATGAGGATAATCTGCTATAATCTCCACAGGTGACTTTATTTTAGTTTTGGAATCGTTTTTTCCCTTTTTACTTGGACTGCTGCCTCCTCCTCAGCTCTGGCAGCCATTTTGGGTTTCCTACTGCGTCAGCTTGCTTACTGCTTCTAGTACAGCCTGATTTTCCTCATTCTTCATGCATTAATTTCCCAATATCATCAGGCTCTTGTTGGAATCTATATTAGCTCCTCCTCGCACTGACTTTGCTGGGTCTCCCTAACACCTATAGTGCTCATTGGCTCATACTTTACTGGTGACCCTTTTTATCTGTGTTTTTATGGCAGAGTGCCCTGGTAAAACGCCCAACGCAATTTTATTAAGAATTCAAAACTTTTTACTGCGTTGGCTCATTTAGAAGCTTCTGCAGACTCCTCCATTTGTGAACCATCTTTCACCATGGATGTTCCTCTTCAACCAGGGTCGAAAACTACTCCCAAGAGGCTGAAACATAATCCACCGTCTCCCCCAAAGTCAACATCAGCCATTTCCATGGAGTTACTCCTCGAGGAAATAAGAGCACTACGTCCCTTCATGGAGGAGACGAATTCCAAGTTGCAAACATTGACTGACAATTGGTCCTTAATGGATACCAGGGTCTCCAAGGTCGAAAAAACTGTCTCATCCCTCCAGGAAGCTGCCACCAAGGCAATCCACATGGATATGCAAATCTCGTCACTCCTGAAGCAGGTGGAGGACCTTGAAAATAGAAATAGGCGCAACGACCTGCGCCTCTACGGCCTGAAGGAAGGTTGCGAGGGTAATGACGCCATTGCCTTCTTTAAATCCTTCTTACCCAAGCTTTTGCATCTTCCTGAGGGCACCTCTCTCAATATTCAACGAGCACATAGGCTTGGTCGACCTCCTTCCAATGTCTCCTCTGCGACGAAGCCTAGAGGTGTAATAATGTATTTTCTTGAATACACAGATCTGCTGAAGGTTCTTTTAGCGGCTAAAGCTATACCTCATCTTAAATGGTCGGATTCCACCTTATTCTTTGCCCAGGATTATGCCAAAGCTACTGCCTCACGTCGCAAAGCATTTCTTGATATGAGAGCGGAGCTGCGGTCCATTGGAGCCAGATATGGACTTTTTCATCCATGCTTATTCAAAGTCACTCATAACAACAAGACTATGACTTTTGAAGATCCTCTCCGACTCCGAAGTTTTCTGAATTCCTGCGGAACTGCTGATATGGAGTTCTCTGGCCCCTCCTCTTCATTTCCACCTTGACTTTCGTTACTAATATTTTCTGTTTACCTTGATACTCATGGTTCCTAATTTTCTATACACTGTTATGTTCTTATTTCCACAGGTTCCTCAGCTGGTGCATAATTTCCGCGCTCATCGCCTGTGCTGCTTCATTCCCTGTTTTTCAAATGTTTAATCTTCTTTTTTTTACCTGAAATTGTGTTGTTCGCCTGTTTCTAATATTATTGTTTTCCTTATCTCTCACAGATTACTTCCCTGTGTTCCGTCACGTCTCTCCGGTTGGACGTCTTGTGGCCCCGTGTGCCTGTCCTCCGTTGGTTGGCCTTCCCTCCCTCCTCTCATCTCCAATTTCTCCCCTTTGTGTCCTGCCCTTTGATCGTACTCACTTCCCATCATCCTTGTAAGTACCGCCCTGTTTTTTCCTCTTCCATTGTTGACATGCTCCCTATTGTTTTGCATGTTCTCGTCTTGATTTTTACTTGGTTATTGTTGGATTTTTTGGTATCACTCTTCCTTAGGTTGCTCCTGTTCTTCTTTGTGATTTTACTCCCTCATTCTCTTACTACTACTCAGCTCCTTCTCTCTTTTTCTAGTTTTCTTATGCAATTTTCTTCTACATCATCTTTCCTCCTCTCTTTCTCTAATTCTTACTTACTCTCATGCAATATTCTGCAATCTCCTCCATTTTCTCTTGTCTTTCCAATTCATACTGTCTGCTCTTCTTCTTGCCTTGTCCCCTTCTCTTGTCATCTCTTCGAAATACTTCTTACCTATTTCCTATGGTTTTTCTCCTCTGCTGCTTTTTCTCTTGCCCAGATTACTATTATCTTCTTACCACGACTTCCTAATTATCTCACAACGCTTTTCTTCTTCAGGATCGTCCCTCACTCTGCTCTATCTATTCTTTTCTATATCGAGCATTCTTATTTTTTTCTTTCTCATCTCTCTTCTCTCGATTTTTATGAGGCCTTATATTTCCTGTTTACACTCTCCCTTTTTGACTATTCTTGATGTCAGTACGCATTGTTTCTTGGAACGTTAAAGGTTTAAATTCACCTATCAAGAGGCAAAAGATCCTTTCCCACTTAGCTAAATTGAATGTAGATGTCGCCTTTCTGCAAGAAACTCATTTATCTGATACCGAGGCTGCTAAGCTCCAAAGAGGTTGGGTGGGAAGGGGTTTTTCAGCTCCTGGTGATGGAAAAAGAAATGGTGTTGCTTTGCTAATTCGAAAGTCTTTATCTCATTCTGTGTTACACTCCGAATCTGACCCAGACGGCAGATGGTTATTTGTTAAACTTTCCTCTAAAGGTGTCCCTTTTTCCTTGCTCAATGTCTATGCCCCCACAGGTGGGAATCCTATTTTCTGGAATGCATTTGCCTCTCGTATTACTGAATGTATTGATGAAAACTTCATTTTAGCAGGCGACTGCAACTTACCATTGGATCCCTTTTTGGACAGGCACTCCAAATCTTTTTTTGTCCCTAATAAATCCCACAAACTCTTCACGCACGCCATTTCTCAACATAAATTGATTGACGCCTGGCGACTATGTAACCCAACCAGTAAAGAATTTACATTCTACTCCCCGGCTCATCACTCCCAATCACGTATTGACTATATCTTTCTCTCTCACCATTTATCCCAATCCCTTACCCAAGCTGAAATTGGCCCCATTGTATTCTCTGATCATGCCCCAGTTCTAATTAACATTGACATTTTACCCAAATCCACCGGTCCCAAAAGATGGCGTTCCAACAATGCCCTCCTTCTTGATCCCAAATTTACTGCATCCTTTATTGAGTTTACTACCGAATTTTTTGTCATTAATGAAACTCCCTCCATAGCCACTCACACTACCTGGGACGCTTATAAAGCCGCAGCCAGAGACTTTATCATTAGACATGTTGCCACAAAGCGTAAACTTGCCCGTAAACGCACCAATGATCTTTTATCTCAGATCAAAGCTCCAGAACACGCCTTTTATACCTCTCACACCCAGGAAAGTTTAACAGCTCTTGTTAATGCGAAAAGGAACTATAACAAACAGTCTACTGATGATGCTTCATTGTACTTATTGAAATCCAGCTCAAAATTTTATGGTGGGAAGAATAAGGCGGGGAAAGTTCTTGCTAACTATCTGAAAGTTAAACAAAACAAATTGAATATTGAGTCTGCTTTTGATGCTAATTCAGTTCTGCAACATAAAGATGCGAATATTCTGGAGGAATTCTCTCGCTTCTACTCTACACTTTACTCTTCTGGCACTCAGCCCTCTGATCACTCTCTTTCCATCTTCTTTACAAGCATTCAGCCTCCTCCCAACTTTCCTGTTGACCTCGCCTCCCTTGAAACTCCCCATACCATTCGTGAACTACACACGGCGCTTCATTCCCTTAAGAAAGACAAAGCCCCCGGCCCAGATGGCTTTACTGTCGAATTTTATCAACATTTTGCCACTCTTTTATTGCCCAAACTACTCCACCTTCTGGATTCTTTCAAAACCAGTGGTGCTTCCTCGGGTACTTTTTCAGATGCTTATATTTGTATTATACCAAAGGAGGGGAAGGACACTCAACACTGTAAGAATTACAGACCGATATCACTTGTCAACATCGATTACAAAATCTATGCCAAATCTTTAGCCATCAGATTGGATTCTTTTCTCCCAGAACTCCTTGGCCCTGAACAATCAGGATTTGTTAAGGGTCGCTTCATTTCAGACAACACCAGACTCCTCTTTAATGTTTTGTCTAAGTCATCACGCTTTGGTAATTCCCTAGCCGCAATCGCTCTGGATGCTGAGAAGGCATTCGACAGAGTAGAATGGTCCTTCCTTTTCTCCGCATTACAATGGTTTGGCCCTAATTTTATTTCCCTCATCTCTTTTCTCTATGCAAACCCTAGAGCAGTGGTCTGTGCCAATGGTCTGATTTCCTCATTTTTCAGCCTTGGTAGAGGCGTTCGGCAAGGCTGCCCTCTCTCCCCCTTTCCTTTTAACCTTGCTCTTGAACCTTTTTTATCTAAACTACGTCAAAACCCAAACATTCATGGCTTCCCTCTTTCTCACTCGCAAATCAAATTAGCTGCATATGCAGACGACATTCTACTCTTCATTTCGAACCCATCGGTATCCATCCCAGCTTTCCTTGCTGAAGTCAACATGTACTCCCATCTTTCTGGTTATAAATTGAACAATGATAAGTGCGAAATTCTACCCCTCACCAAGTTCACCTTTAAGCCTGATTTTGCGGCATCTAACTTCAAATGGAGTCCGTCCCATATAAAATATCTCGGTTTGCATATTACTCCTTCTGTCTCGGATACTATCTCATTATGCCTTACTAAATGTACTCAGAAGTTGTCTGACCTCACCTCCAGGTGGCATCCCCTATATCTTTCCTGGTGGGGTCGCCTTGACACCATTAAGATGATGCTTTCTCCAATTGTCCTTTATACCATTTCTAATATTCCTGTTTCCATCCCTGCCAAATTTTTTGCTAAAATCAATACCACCTTATCCTCCTTTTTATGGTCTGGAAAGAAACCGCGCATGTCTCTATTGAGATTACGTCTCCCCAAATCGGAAGGTGGGGTTAATTTCCCAAATTTTCCCGCTTATCATAAAGCCTTCCTCCTGAAACAGGCCGCTATCTGGCTTAAAGATCCTACTGATCCTACTGACCCTCTTCCCCTTTGGGCTGAACTTGAACGCCTTTCTCTTTCTCCCTTCTCCTTTGCCGAGTATCTCTCCTTTTCCCGCAAACCCCAATTCTTGTCCACTCCAATTCACAAATACACTGCGAAACTACTTTTAGCCATTGCTCCGCCTCCTCCCTCCTCCACCACTGAACTTCTTGCCACCACGATTTGGTATAATAATAGCATTCTTATCAAACTAAAACCTTTCTACTGGAAAACTTGGAGGCAACGAGGTTTAATCTGGGTTTCCCAACTTTTTACTGGATCTGTCTTCACACCTTTTCCTGTTCTAAGTCGCACCTTCTCTCTCCCTTCCTCCTTTGTCCACAAGTACATTTTACTCAAGACCGCAGTTATGTCTGTCTTTGACTCCCTTTCTAATTCTTCTTCACCTGCGATCCCTACTACTCCGATTTCCTCTCTACACTCCCAACTGCGTTCCAACCCTTCAGCGTCTTCCATTTATCATTCCTTCCATAACCCTCCATCACCTCGGCCTAAAACCACGGTGGAGGAGCAGTGGGAATCTGAACTAGCCGTATCTTGGTCCACATCTTTATGGGATAAAATTTGGATTAAGCTCCGCAAGTCCTCCAGAGCTGCCTCTCTCACACAAACACTTTTCTTCCTTTACAATCGACTCCTTTATACGCCGTCTCTCCTACACAAAAGATTCCCCGCAACTCCGGACCTCTGTTGGTCTTGCTCCACCCCTAATGCCACGCTTTTTCATATGCTTTTCCTCTGTCCTCTCACGCACGCATTTTGGACTAAAGTATGGAATCAAATCAACTCTATCTTCCAGACTTCTATCCCCTTCTCTATCACTGGCATTTTCCTTGGCTCACTTTTCCCTTCCTGGACCGAAGTTGATATAAATGTTCATATTATTGATTTGTTATTAGCTGTTGCGTTTCAACAGATTACTGTTAACTGGAAGAATACTGAGGGTATTACTTTTAAAGCCTGGTGGTTCAATGTATGTTATAATCACAGACTGGACACTGCATTTGTTTATCCCATAACCCTGGCCCCGAAAAGACATGCGCTGTGGCTTCCTGTCACCCTTTATCTGGATGTTTCTGCCAAACGTTCCTCTCACTTACCCCCACTTCAGCAAGAGGTTTCGAAACCCCCCTGAATTACCTTTTGTTCCTTCTTTTTCTATAGTATTTAATTACCTGCATATATTTGCATTGTTTCCCATGTTACAAAGCCTCTTCGAGTGTATTCTTCACACTTCCAGCCTCATTTACTTTTTATTTTCCCTTTTCTTTTTTTTTCCCCCTGCATTTTTTTTTTTTTATCTTATGATATTTATTGTGATACCCTAGTTTAGTATCCTTATTGCTGATGTTGTATTTCATTTCGCTCTTTGTAATAACAATTTTGTTTCCCCTAATAAAATTCTACTTGAACTAAAAAAAAAAAAAAAAAGTCAGGGTACATTGTTTCTCGCAATCAGTAACCCTGGCATTCCTTGTGTACTCAAGGAAAGATTCCTCAAGTTCTTTTTTTGATATAGAAACAACCTGATCCGTCTCCAGAAAAGGATCTAGATCAAAGAGTAACGTATACCAGTATTGGATATGTCTACGCCATGGAATGCGTGAGCGATGGTCTAGCTGTGAACAGTCACCAATTACTCTATGTGTAAATTTTGTTTCGGTTTTGGACCAAATGGACCGCCATAGTAACAACGGGCGTAAGGCTGCTGGGTCCTTAATATAATTTAGGCCTGCTTCCCTGTGAATTATCTCGATAGAGGCTGATGCTGGGACACACAACAGGTGTTTCAGAAATAGATTTTCTTCGTGTTGGATTAGCTTGCCGCTATGGCTATGATGGCCCTATACTCCCGCCCCATGTAATGCCGATGATAGGCACCTTGCATTATAGATTGACACCGTGTCCTTGATTCTGCATTTCCCCAGTTTGGCAGCAAATCTAAAGACGCTATTAGTGTTCCTGACCATTTTAAGCCGCACATTCTCCTGTTCGTTAACCCACCTTCCATCTCCGGAAAATGTTATGGGAAGATAGCCGAACATTTTGACGGTTTTGATTTTAACATCGTCTAAATAAAAGGTCCTATTTTGCTTGGTCTTCTTCCCGCATGTGGCATTACAAAGGTTTTTACTTTATTAATTAACAGGTTCCTGTTGTTAATGAACAGCAGGAATTTATCAATAAGGCGTTGGAGACCGATTTGAGTGCGTGATAGGAGGACCGCGTCATCTGCGTAGAGCAATATTGGGATGGGGTTACCGTCTGTTAAGGGGGCATCCGCAGGAGTCTTTCTAAGGATTATGTCAATTTGGTTAATAAATAGGGAAAATAAAAGGGGTGCTAAAACGCAGCCTTGCCTAATGCCTCTATTAACCTTAAAAAAGGGAGTACATTCACCGGCGAGCCCAAAGCGCACTTTGCTAGACAATCTTTCGTATAGTCTTGCCAGGAAATGTATAATCTCTTCTGGCGCTCCCGTTTCCAATAAAATAGGCCATAGAAGGGAATGTTCAACTAAATCAAAAGCATTGCTTAAATCGGCAAAACATAAAAATAAATTCCCTTCTTTGACCGAAGTATATTTATTAATAATAAGGTCAAGATTTATACACTGCTCCATTGTGCCTATTCCCCTTCTGAACCCGCACTGTACGGGCGATAAGATGGTATTTTCCTCTGCCCATATTTCTAATCTGTTTAAGAGGATTCTACTCAGGACTTTGATAGAAGAATCCAGAAGGGAGATAGGACGATATTTGCATGCCTCAGACCTGGAACCTTTTTTAAAAAGGGGATAATTATAGATTGGCTCCAAGTTAATGGAAGGTTGCCTTCAATAGCGACGTTAAAGAACCGTGTTAAAATTGGTGCCCATAGGTTAATCTCGTGCTTGTATAAATCCACCGCCACGCCATCAGGTAATGATGCAAGAGAACAAGTTACACAGAAGCAAACGTTACGTTACATGAGGAGCAAACGGCGCATTACAGGAGGAAGAAGTGACACGCGTGCAAGTTACAAAGGCATACAAAGTACAAGTAGAGGTAAAATACTGCAATCTATGGAGGACACTCAAACACAAGAACTGCCAACGGGGGTTATTGCGGATGGCAGCAGAGGTCCTGGGGGTTCTAGGCCACGTGGGGAGATGTTGAGCATTGAGGTGGGATTGGATATACATGAGATGCTGCAGCTGCCACTGCATGTTTAGTGTCTCTGTGCAAGGCGCTCTGACGGCTCACTGACGTCCTCCGCGACAGGCAGGACTAGATATAGGTATTTGGAGTCATTAGAGGGACACCGCTGAGATTAAACTCTGCGCATGCTTATTCCGAGTCACACCGGGGAATGTCCTTGGGCGAGGATGAATCAAATGGTGAGTGAGTGTGCCAGGTGGACGAAAGCTGGCAACTATGGTGTAGTGAAGTCTGCTGGTTATGGGTCTCTAGACCATCATAGATTATTTATTTTTGTAGCAATGGTGGCATGCTGCGCTTTAGATGAATATGTTTAAAAGTAAAGTGTCATACCTCGAGTGTGAACACACTCGACCTCTGCGCACTGTTGCTGGAATTATTTTCCAATAAAGATTCAAAAACACTCTTTGTTTGTGGTAAACATAAGCCAAAAGATTTTTTATATGATGAAATTTTAGGAGTCGTTAAATGACTCAATGCTCTTTACCAAAACAGCATCAATGATACATTTCTAAACTTATTCATTCAAATCATGAACAATAAATCAACAGTAAGTTGCGTTTTGACAATACACAAAATCAGAATTTTAAATCCATTTCACATGAATGCTCATTTCACATGAATGCCCGATGCATTTCGAGCCTAAAATGGCTCTTCTTCTGGGGCCTGAAATCTAAACATATAAAAGACATGCTGTAAGTTTCTGACAAGCAAAGGGGCCAAAACATTTTCATACAAACTTCAGTTACATCAGAAACTATAAACTCAAAATTGAGGAAAGAAAGAGAATACCAACACCTTCACCCCAGTGGTTCTAGTGCAACCGCCGAATTTAATATGCTAGACGCTTACCCTCTTGGTAGTTCAATGTTGTTACCAATAATGTCTAAACCAAATGAAGAAAAAATTAGGGTCCTTTCATCTTGTTCCCAATATCACGAAAAGAACAATGTGCTTATACACCACACACTCACCCTCGTAAAATAAAACTTAGTTTAGTTACGGAAAATAAGAGTTTCAGAGAAATTGAGATTAAAATAGGAGTGCTTCTCTTTTAAATATTATTTAAAAGTAAAGTGTGCCATACTGCGATTGCTACAATAGTTAATTGTGGATGCATTAACAATTGATGTGTGCACAGATGGCTGGTGGTGTGTGTGCCTGTAGAAATTGCGCACTGCCGGCTGGAGGTGTGTGTGCCAGGTGGAAGCGTGCACTGACAGCTGGTGGTGAGTGTGCCTGATAAAAGCGTGCACTGCCGGCTGGTGGTGTATGTGCCTGGTAAAATAGTGCACTGCCGTCTGGTGGTGTGTGTGCCTAGTAAAAGCGTGCACTGCCGGCTGGTGGTGTGTGTGCCTGGTGAAATCGTGCACTGCCGTCTGGTGGTGTGTGTGCCTAGTAAAAGCGTGCACTGCCGGCTGGTGGTGTGTGTGCCTGGTGGAAGTGTGCACTGACGGCCAGGGGGTGTGCGTGCCTGGTGAAAGCGTGCACTGACGGCTGGTGGTGTGTGCCTGGTGGAAGCCTGCACTGATGGCTGGTGGTGTGTGTGTGCCTGGTGAAAGCGTGCACTGACGGCTGTTGGTGTGTATGTGCCTGGTGAAAGCGTGCACTGACGGCTGGTGGTATCTATGTGCCTGGTGAAAGCATGCACTGATGGCTGGTGGTGCATGTGTGCCTGGTGAAAGCATACACTGACATCTGGTGGTGTGTTTGTGCCTGGTGAAAGCTGTTGAGGGGAGAACGGAAGCCCTCTAGGGTGTGGTCACGAGTCACAAACCACCCTGCTGTGGTCATGAGCCGTGGTCACAGGTCATCGACGCAACACTTCACTGAGGAATAAGGAACAATGAGATGAGACAACAAAGATCACAGTTGAAGTGGCATTTTATTCATTAATTCTTAAGTAAATCAGAAAATGCATTTATTAGCCATGCAAGTTTAACATTCCAAAGAGATCCACGGTGCACAAGGACTGGGATCTTTTAAAAAGACACAATTGAAATTAGTTAGGGAAAGCAGAACACACTATAAAGTCTAGTGCTTAGAAGCACCTCAGCTATGGAGACTATCCCAGCAGGCCCTTAATATCTCAAGGGAACCTAAGAATGCAAGGAATTGGGTGCGAATGGAAAATACAGAGCATGGACAGACATTTAAAAGACAAAAGTATTATCTGGCTTAGGGAGCCCACCACCGGAGAGAGAGGAATTGACACCCTAAGTCAGACAGTCGACTAGCCGGAGAGCTTGCATGCAAAAATCGCATTAGCAGAACTCTGGCTTCAGATTTGATGGGCTGAATCTAATATACCTGAAAATGCGGAACCAGGTTCTATGGTGACACACTGGCCTACGCCCATTCAGTGCAGGCGGTCTAACCACATGTGTTCTAGGACACCGGAAGGACATCTTCAAAGAACATTTTGTACATTTGTGACAAGAGAACATTTTGTACATTTGTGACAAGAGAACATTTTGTACATTTGTGACAAGAGAACATTTTGTACATTTCTGACGAGAACATTTTGTACATTTCTGAAAAATATCTACAAGTGCGCAACTTATGATAGGTGCTGATTATTGTGAGAGGTTGCTGCTTTTACTTTGTGCAAGCTATCTTTCAGAACAATATTCTTGCAAGATTCCAAGATGTGCCAACTTGTAATGGCTGAGTCTGTGTACGTGTGTGTGGTGTCTTGCAATGGGGCTTGTGAAAGGCTACTGTACTTTTCAGGTTTGCTCAATTGCCTCGCTGTGTTCAGCACATCAGAAATGCACGTTTAAAACTATTTCGGCCCAGTGGATTTTGTTAACATAAGGCGGTGGCCTTTGGCCTTTGGCTTGGGCCTACAAACCCGGGATTCAGGGGATCCGTGGGATTTCATTTGCTGATTTTATATGGTAAAAATTGGTCATTTTAGCATATTTTCAGATTTTGTCAAGTAGGGCTCATATCAGACCTTCATCCTACCAAGGTCGATAAAAAGGCCTCGCTATCAAAGCGTGCACTGACAGCTGGTGGTGTTTGTGACTGTTGAAAGTGTGCACTGACGGCTGGTGGTGTGTGCCTGGTAGAAGCCTGCACTGACGGCTGGTGGTGTGTGTGTGCCTGGTGAAAGCGTGCACTGATGGCTGGTGGTGTGTGCCTGATGGAAGCCTGCACTGACGGCTGGTGGTGTGTGTGTGCCTGGTGAAAGTGTGCACTGACGGCTGGTGGTGTGTATGTGCCTGGTGAAAGCGTGCACTGATGGCTGGTGGTGCATGTGTGCCTGGTGAAAGCGTGCACTGATCGCTGGTGGTGCATGTGTGCCTGGTGAAAGCGTGCACTGCCGTCTGGTGGTGTGTGTGCCTAGTAAAAGCGTGCACTGCCGGCTGGTGGTGTGTGTGCCTGATGGAAGTGTGCACTGACGACCAGGGGGTGTGCGTTCCTGGTGAAAGCGTGCACTGACGGCTGGTGGTGTGTGCCTGGTGGAAGCCTGCACTGATAGCTGGTGGTGTGTGTGTGCCTGGTGAAAGCGTGCACTGACGGCTGTTGGTGTGTATGTGCCTGGTGAAAGCGTGCACTGACGGCTGGTGGTATCTATGTGCCTGGTGAAAGCATGCACTGATGGCTGGTGGTGCATGTGTGCCTGGTGAAAGCGTACACTGACATCTGGTGGTGTGTTTGTGCCTGGTGAAAGCTGTTGAGGGGAGAACGGAAGCCCTCTAGGGTGTGGTCACGAGTCACAAACCACCCTGCTGTGGTCATGAGCCGTGGTCACAGGTCATCGACGCAACACTTCACTGAGGAATAAGGAACAATGAGATGAGACAACAAAGATCACAGTTGAAGTGGCATTTTATTCATTAATTCTTAAGTAAATCAGAAAATGCATTTATTACCCATGCAAGTTTAACATTCCAAAGAGATCCACGGTGCACAAGGACTGGGATCTTTTAAAAAGACACAATTGAAATTAGTTAGGGAAAGCAGAACACACTATAAAGTCTAGTGCTTAGAAGCACCTCAGCTATGGAGACTATCCCAGCAGGCCCTTAATATCTCAAGGGAACCTAAGAATGCAAGGAATTGGGTGCGAATGGAAAATACAGAGCATGGACAGACATTTAAAAGACAAAAGTACTATCTGGCTTAGGGAGCCCACCACCTGAGAGAGAGGAATTGACACCCTAAGTCAGACAGTCGACTAGCCGGAGAGCTTGCATGCAAAAATCGCATTAGCAGAACTCTGGCTTCAGATTTGATGGGCTGAATCTAATATACCTGAAAATGCGGAACCAGGTTCTATGGTGACACACTGGCCTACGCCCATTCAGTGCAGGCGGTCTAACCACATGTGTTCTTCTAGGACACCGGAAGGACATCTTCAAAGAACATTTTGTACATTTCTGACAAGAGAACATTTTGTACATTTGTGACAAGAGAACATTTTGTACATTTGTGACAAGAGAACATTTTGTACATTTCTGACGAGAACATTTTGTACATTTCTGAAAAATATCTACAAGTGCGGAACTTATGATAGGTGCTGATTATTGTGAGAGGTTGCTGCTTTTACTTTGTGCAAGCTATCTTTCAGAACAATATTCTTGCAAGATTCCAAGATGTGCCAACTTGTAATGGCTGAGTCTGTGTACGTGTGTGTGGTGTCTTGCAATGGGGCTTGTGAAAGGCTACTGTACTTTTCAGGTTTGCTCAATTGCCTCGCTGTGTTCAGCACATCAGAAATGCACGTTTAAAACTATTTCGGCCCAGTGGATTTTGTTAACATAAGGCGGTGGCCTTTGGCCTTTTGCTTGGGCCTACAAACCCGGGATTCAGGGGATCCGTGGGATTTCATTTGCTGATTTTATATGGTAAAAATTGGTCATTTTAGCATATTTTCAGATTTTGTCAAGTAGGACTCATATCAGACCTTCATCCGACCAAGGTCGATAAAAAGGCCTCGCTATCATCTCCCTCCTCTTGATCATTAAATGATCACTTTTTTCAACTGAGTATCTCTGTGACTCTTCAGCCAGTGGCGGTATCCAGGGCATGTCATTAACATACACTTAAAGTTGTATTTTCGCACACTCTGCATCTTGTTCATTTAAGCCGGCGTTCATATTGGGCTGCTGTTGGGCTCTTACTCAGACAGTCTCTACCTGGGAGAAGTGGCGGAGCTGTTTGTATTCCATAGTTGGTGCTATATTCTTCTAACTCGCTCATCTCCATTTGTATTCCAGTCCCATCCCAATGAACACCATCTTTGTCCTCATACTCAGCTAACTGTAAATCCCTATACTAGTGTAACTTGTCCCTACTATCTTAGTGCAATGACACTCATCTGCGGGAGGCAACACAAAAAGAAACAGCAAAAAATACAAACTTTTTAGAACTGCCACAAACGTATCCAGTCAAAGTTCAACAAATCAGTGGCTATCTCCTATGACACCTCCTCCAGCACTCCATTTCTTTTCTATCTTGTTCAAGTTGGTGATGGCATTGATCCGTTGAGCCATTTTCTTCGTTGTTGGAAATGTACAGCTCACTCCTTATCCAAAGGCATACTCTCTCTCCTGGCTATTTATTCAATATGGTACAATATCTCTGTGTCATTTAAGCGGTATCTTAGGTTTAGCAAGCACTGTACTCATAATACATTTATACACATTATAATGGCAGTAATAGTGTTCAATACTGCTAGTAGCACCCATTGTCATTTTTACTCATTGTTCTGAAAGTCTTGAGGCATTGTTCCAATCGTTGGTACGTGTGGTTAGTGTGACTAGTTGGAAGAATGTCCCATTTTCTGCTGTACTTTAAGTCTTTTCAAAACTAAGCTGAAAAATTATGCAGAGCTTCAGTGATCCTTTCTGTAAACAAAAAAGTAACCGTTGGTGCCTGTCTTCAAGTAATTTGAGAGGTTTTCAAGCACTTCTATTACCTAGGCACTTTCAAAAAATGAAGAAAACAAAGTGATGAAGAAGGAAAAGATATCTCGTCACAACTTGCAGATTGAGGGGTTGGGGCATTTGAAGTTCCAGACGTCTTTAGGTGATGTATTGTTGGGGTCCGCTTACACTCTTCCTTTCTCTGCTGTGTAGCACATGCAACCCATCAGGATGAGCTTGGGATACCATCCCCACTTGGTACTTTTCATGGGGCGGACGTTGTAATTAGGCTGTCTTGGATGAGAAGCAGGGGAAGGCAGTGGAAGTTTTCTTGTTGGGGCGGAGTCACTGCTTTCTTTGTATGAGAACCATGGACCAAGAATGTCAGTCACTAGCACTTGAAGAGAACGTAGGGGTCCTGGATGAGAGTATCAAGAGGCCTGGCCTGCTCTGGGTAGCAGGGAGCTGCCTCAGTTGAGTTGTGCTTTCCTGGAGGAGGCCTGGCCTGCAGCAAGCAGGGATCTGCCTCTCCTCTAATCCTTCTTTGTTGTTGCTGGCCTGCTGGAGTGAATATCGTACCTGTGGGGTACCTCAGATGACACTATTGGTGCAGGTTGAGCTTGCCCTCCTTTGTCTGGCCAGGCTCCTTTCTTGGTGTGGGAGCTGTGGATCCAGGATGTCACCTGGCTGGAGGCAGTGTTGTCTGATGTGAGCTTTTATCCAGACCCAGTCATCTGGCTGGAGGCCATATGCTGCTGGTGTCCCTTCTTCAGGAAGGCCTTACAGAACCTAACAATGTTAGTCTTTGTAGTGCTACTCATGGACAACAGAGCAAGTGGAAGTGCATCAATCCAGGTCAGTTCAGCGGATGCACAAACCTTCTTTATATGATTTTTCAACACTCAGTTCTTTCTCTCAACATCGCACCCTGCTTGCTGATGACAGGCATAATGTAGTCTGTGTAGCTCCTCGCCCCTTGCACACCCCCTCAATCACGTGTGAGATGAACGGTGGTCAATTGTCAGAACACAAAAGCATAGGCACTTAAAAGTGTGGAATGAACTCCTTCAGGAGGCATTTTGGCAATAATTTATACATTGCAGTTCTTGGATCGGTGTACCAACACGTACCTGCAGTTTCAATAGGGGGCTATGATGAAGAAGTCCATTTCATGTGGGCAAAAAGTGGCCTGGGGTAGTGGACGTACCCTTTTTTCCAATTTAACCTTAGTCCCAGCATTTAGAAAAACAGTCTGATCACATCCTACAAGTGATAGACAATGAAAAAGACAGGCCACGGGAACAAGCATATCATTTGTAAACATATCTTTCCATTTGAGCCTATCAATATTCCCTCTTCTATTTGCCATCATCCTCCCCTTTTCCTATTCTTTCTTTTCTTCCACCCCTTTTCAATAATATGCTTAGGGAAATAGTACATATCATTATCTTTTATCTTTATATCATGATATCATGTGGAGAAGAAGCAATTTGAACCATTGTGTACATACAACCAGTTACTGAAGATATTCCCCCTTTTTTTACATCTGCATCAATACATTCTTTACCTCGTGATACATAGTCCTTGGAGGAGGTGTGTGCAGCACATTCTACAATTGAAACTCTTTTTAATAGCAACAGGCCTTTCAATGGTTGTGCTATTACTGATGCATGCTGTATGTTTGCCAGCGGAGGTAAGAAGGGAACTCCAAATGAAGAAAAGAGCCTAAAGATTATATTGGCATCCCTGTATGACATTTTAAAAAGAGATCCATTATCTCCAAAAACAAAAGAAGAATTAAAACGTTGTAATATAGCTTGTTCCAAAATCAAACATAGTTGGAAAACTCTGTCACAGTATCACCTTTGGGAACCAAAACAATCATAGTTGTCAAACTGTGCCCTGGGATGTGGAATCCCTATAGCCCCATGCCCAGGGCATATACATGTATATATATATATATACATATGTACACACATATATATATCCATTTATCCATTTATTTATTTTTGTAGGTCAAGGGCAACAATTTTTCATGCGTATTTTGTCCTTGAGACATGTAGGCCCAAGCTCCTACAGTACAAAACCTTTGGCTACCACTTTACAGTACCACATTACCACATTATGTATCAGGGAAAGGCATTGTCTGCAATAGCGGTAATATTTGTGTCCATGTGTTAATGCTTTTCAAACTTGTATATATATATTTTATTTATTTAATTTTTTTTTTTACAGTTGATTAATGCAAAGGCTTTATTATTAGGGTGAGCGCTCTAAGTAAATGTTTTAAGCCCAGACTGCACTTCTGATAGTGGTTAGAGTATAAACATGTGTATACTTATTTTCAATATTTAGCAATGTGACGCTATTCATATTGCTTACAGGATGTTCTCCAATTAGATGCAAATATTTGTAGAAGCTTCAAAGCAAGACTGATAATTCTTTGCTTTCAAAATAAAATGTTCACAAAACAAAATGCTAAAACATTTCACTAAACTACTGGAATAAGGTAGGTACCATTCGTTGTAACATAAAAATAAACAAGCCTTGCCAAATCCAGTAGGCCTCACATATTTTCTTAACCTTTTGGCTTTGTCAATCCACATACAGTATTGCAGTCCCTGGCTCATGTACTGCTTAAAAACGCATTTTAGCACAGTCGCCTTACAGTATGAGTACACATTATTTCCTGCAATTTTGAAGAACCCACAAATAACAATTGGGATCGGTGTTCCAACTGCCTAAAAACTCTCGTTACAAACCACAGGAAATGTATTTCCTGCCTGGCTAAACGCCCAGAATCTGTGGTGGCCTCCTTCCTAACGGCAGCTTGAGAGACAAACTGTTAACTCTTCTGTTACCTTGTAACATCTAAGAACATGTGCAATTTAGCCCATTAGAAATATTTGCGTGAGAAGCGTGGGGTGTGGCAGTCAAGGAACAGAATGAACTTCAATCAGGGTGTAATTTGTCAAAACAGGGGAGCCTATTTAAAACCGTGCTCAAAAAGACGTAATTAAGAGCCTTGAAGGCAGCTACTTTGTAGCCAGACACAGTATATACTCAGTTACAGTGGGTGTGCTTGGCACGTACCCAGATGTTCCTGCTGATCACTTCTCACTGCAGTGCATAAGAGAGAGATGCAAACCCATATATAACATCTCGCAACACAGGAGTGAAAGCCTTTGTTGTCACTGTGAGCGAGAGAGCCAAGAAGGGCCCATAAACCAAGGACATTCGTTATCCGACTGACAGGTGCAGCTAACATGGCAACTTTTTATTTTAAAATGACTATTTAAAAGTACAATAGAAATCAGTCAGAAATTCCCAAATGCGGAAATTTTAACCATGCACGAATTTACAACCTCAAAGTATATTTAGATGCCCGGAAAGGGTGAAATGTCATGGTCCTGTGGCACTGAACCAAGGTGGCCTTTATTTGAGGGGGTGCTTTGCAAATTTATTACATAAATAGATGTACAAATTATAGAGAAAAATACCTCTCCTTTATATGGTAGAAGATCTCTTTTCAACATTCAATAATGGGCATTGGCAAAGTCTTGGCATTTAAATGCTCATTTCTGGAGTGCAAATCAAACTCATTCAAATGCAAAGAATAATATTTTAAATCAATGGAAATACTTAAAAAATGTATCCTACAATGAAAAACACACTACATGCTCATGTCAACCGGGGGAATCGATCTAGTGTTCCTTTCTCAAACACTGCCTGAATCTTCTGCATGGGGCTTTTTGTCTTGGTAGTGACGAATGAGTGGACTTACAACAGACTGCGTAGAATCTGATTATTCTGCGTCTTCCCCATCAGAGATGACAATGGAATTTGAGCCGTCTGAGAGACCGGGATGGATCGAATGAGTGGACTGAGACGTGGATAGGCCGTCAGAGCTAGACGAGTTGCAGAAAAATGCATGTGTGCAGGCAAATACGTCAGTCATGGAAATTGTAGAGATGTTAACCTGGGTGTTGGGAGTGAAAATGAACCCCAGAATGTCCCAAGCCTTAGCTAGGCGCTTTCGGCTCTTGTTATCAAGGTATGTTATCGTGTTAAAAGTGGTATTATGTACTGAGACAGGGACGTCATGCACCAGATGGATAGAGTAATTTATAGTACGTGGGGTGGTGTTGGACATCACGAATATAGAGGATGTGATGAGGACGTCAAGGGGTTCGGGGGAATACTTGAATACCCGTCCCCCCTTTTGGCTATCAGTTGCTAGGCTAATGATAGACAAATAACACCTGGCGGCTGTGGGAGATGGTGCAACTAGGACTGAGGCGCTATGTTACTGGACGCACAGAGAAGCAACTTCAAAGCACATCTACTTACACAGAGCAAGGCAATGGACAGATGACACGGAACAAAAACAAATATCAACCATTACAAAACTTTCAAAGATAAATCAAAAACACATGAAAAGAAGCATCACAAAAACAGAAAGTACAGTAAAAAGGATCTAGATAGTAAATCTCACCCAACACGGAGGAGCACTATGCCACGCAACAATGGGCGAGAAAGGAGGGGTGAATCCGAAAATACCACAAGTCACTTCCTGTTTCTGTGCGCGCAGAGAGCCAGCCGTCAAACCCTTCACCGTTAAGCCAACTCAGAAGTGGCAGCCCAAGGAACACAATAACACCTACTTTTTGCTGAAATATATCATGAAGACGAGCAAGGAAAGGAGTGAAGGGCAGAAGGGCAGTCCTCACCAGTGAAGTTGCAGGGGCTAGAGACACAGAGGAGCAAAATGCAGAGCACAAAGACCACGAAATGTAATTTCAAGGCACAATTCAAATCATGATCAAAACAATAAATGACATGAATGGTCAATCTGAAACCATAGTATAAGGCACATTGTGAGCAAACTCAACCAAGAAGGATGTAAAACCTATATTCTGTCAAGGAATACAACCTTGACCCCACGCAAACTCTGAAGTACTGAGGGAGTATGAATCTAGAATCAGTCGGAAATCAAAACCTCAATCTCACGCATGCTGAGAGACCCAGACCCTAGACTTTGTCGGAAAGTGAAACGCCGACCCCATATACTTATCAGGAATGCTCGAGGGAGTGGAAACCAAGTGTGAACCATCCCTTCCGTCTTTACAACCGGCAAGGGCAAATCAGAAATTGCACCAAAATCACTACACGTGAAAGAACAAGAAGCACAAGTCAAAAATCAAGAGGCGAAGGCTCGTTGTATGAAAGAAGGACGAGCAAAATCGTGACCACAAAAGGGAGAGACTTTGGGTTCAAATCATTACCAGAGATGGTGCCGCAGGGACAGGCGACAGCCAGAGACAGTCCACAAAAGAGTCAGTCGCACCCCAAGGCAGCAGAGACCCAGGAAATCCAAGGAAAAACAAAAACCTTGTCTTACCCGTGGTCTCTGCCACAAAGGAGCGGCGGTGGTGCTCTCAGGAACCTGTCGGGGGTGTGCGCCAAATCCACTGCAGACGTATGTAGTATGATTTATACGTTGGGCGCCAGCTGTTGAGGGGAGAACGGAAGCCCTCTAGGGTGTGGTCACGAGTCACAAACCACCCTGCTGTGGTCATGAGCCGTGGTCACAGGTCATCGACGCAACACTTCACTGAGGAATAAGGAACAATGATATGAGACAACAAAGATAACAGTTGAAGTGGCATTTTATTCATTAATTCTTAAGTAAATCAGAAAATGCATTTATTACCCATGCAAGTTTAATATTCCAAAGAGATCCACGGTGCACAAGGACTGGGCTCTTTTAAAAAGGCACAATTGAAATTAGTTAGGGAAAGCAGAACACACTATAAAGTCTAGTGCTTAGAAGCACCTCAGCTATGGAGACTATCCCAGCAGGCCCTTAATATCTCAAGGGAACCTAAGAATGCAAGGAATTGGGTGCGAATGGAAAATACAGAGCATGGACAGACATTTAAAAGACAAAAGTATTATCTGGCTTAGGGAGCCCACCACCTGAGAGAGAGGAATTGACACCCTAAGTCAGACAGTCGACTAGCCGGAGAGCTTGCATGCAAAAATCGCATTAGCAGAACTCTGGCTTCAGATTTGATGGGCTGAATCTAATATACCTGAAAATGCGGAACCAGGTTCTATGGTGACACACTGGCCTACGCCCATTCAGTGCAGGCGGTCTAACCACATGTGTTCTAGGACACCGGAAGGACATCTTCAAAGAACATTTTGTACATTTCTGACAAGAGAACATTTTGTACATTTGTGACAAGAGAACATTTTGTACATTTGTGACAAGAGAACATTTTGTACATTTCTGACGAGAACATTTTGTACATTTCTGAAAAATATCTACAAGTGCGGAACTTATGATAGGTGCTGATTATTGTGAGAGGTTGCTGCTTTTACTTTGTGCAAGCTATCTTTCAGAACAATATTCTTGCAAGATTCCAAGATGTGCCAACTTGTAATGGCTGAGTCTGTGTACGTGCGTGTGTGTGTGGTGTCTTGCAATGGGGCTTGTGAAAGGCTACTGTACTTTTCAGGTTTGCTCAATTGCCTCGCTGTGTTCAGCACATCAGAAATGCACGTTTAAAACTATTTCGGCCCAGTGGATTTTGTTAACATAAGGCGGTGGCCTTTGGCCTTTGGCTTGGGCCTACAAACCCGGGATTCAGGGGATCCGTGGGATTTCATTTGCTGATTTTATATGGTAAAAATTGGTCATTTTAGCATATTTTCAGATTTTGTCAAGTAGGGCTCATATCAGACCTTCATCCTACCAAGGTCGATAAAAAGGCCTCGCTATCAAAGCGTGCACTGACAGCTGGTGGTGTTTGTGACTGTTGAAAGTGTGCACTGACGGCTGGTGGTGTGTGCCTGGTAGAAGCCTGCACTGACGGCTGGTGGTGTGTGTGTGCCTGGTGAAAGCGTGCACTGATGGCTGGTGGTGTGTGCCTGGTGGAAGCCTGCACTGACGGCTGGTGGTGTGTGTGTGCCTGGTGAAAGCGTGCACTGACGGCTGGTGGTGTGTATGTGCCTGGTGAAAGCGTGCACTGATGGCTGGTGGTGCATGTGTGCCTGGTGAAAGCGTGCACTGATCGCTGGTGGTGCATGTGTGCCTGGTGAAAGCGTGCACTGACATCTGGTGGTGTTTTTGTGCCTGGTGAAATCGTGCACTGCCGTCTGGTCGTGTGTGTGACTAGTAAAAGCGTGCACTGCCGGCTGGTGGTGTGTGTGCCTGGTGGAAGTGTGCACTGATGGCTGGGGGTGTGCGTGCCTGGTGAAAGCGTGCACTGACGGCTGGTGGTGTGTGCCTGGTGGAAGCCTGCACTGACGGCTGGTGGTTTGTGTGTGCCTGGTGAAAGCGTGCACTGACGGCTGTTGGTGTGTATGTGCCTGGTAAATGCGTGCACTGGCGGCTGGTGGTGTGTATGTGCCTGGTGAAAGCGTGCAGTGATGGCTGGTGGTGCATGTGTGCCTTGTGAAAGCGTGCACTGACATCTGGTGGTGTGTTTGTGCCTGGTGAAAGCGTGCACTGACAGCTGGTGGTGTGTATGTGCCTGGTGAAAGCATGCACTGACGGCTGGTGGTGTGTATGTGCCTGGTGAAAGCATGCACTGATGGCTGGTGGTGCATGTGTGCCTGGTGAAAGCGTGCACTGATGTCTGGTGGTGCATGTGTGCCTGGTGAAAGCGTGCACTGACGTCTGGTGGTGTGTTTGTGCCCGGTGAAAGCGTGCACTGACAGCTGGTGGTGTTTGTGACTGTTGAAAGTGTGCACTGACTGTGCGGCTGTGTGTGTGGTTGTGTGTGTGTGATTGTGTATAGATGTGGTTGTGTGTTTGTGGTTGTGTGTGTGGTTGTGTAGGTGTGATTGTGTGTAGATATGGTTGTGTGTTTGTGGTTGTGTGTGTGTGTGGTTGTGTGTGCGGTTGTGTGTGTGCGATTGTGTGTGGGTGTGGTTGTGTGTTTGTGGTTGTGTGTGGTTGTGTGTGTGTGGTTGTGTGTATGGTTTTGTGTGGTTGTGTGTGTGTGTGTTTGTGGGTGTGGTTGTGTGTGTGGGCGTGTGTGCTTGTGTGTGTGCTTGTGGTTGTGTGTGTGGTTGTTTGTGTGGTTGTGTGTGTTGTGTTTGTGTGTGTGCTTGTGTGTGTGGTTGTGGGTGTGGGTGTGTGTCGGTGTGTGTGTGTGGTTGTGTGTGTGTGGGTGTGTGTGTGGGTGTGGTTGTGTGTGTGTGGTTGTGGTCTGAAGTCCAACATTTCTGTAAGGTTTGTAAGCATTTCCAGATAGATAAAAGGAGGAGCAACTGAATGAGGGAGTATGGCCTAACGAGCAGAGCTGCCGACTTTGGAACTGGGACAGCATGTTCGACTCTCGGCTCCGCTCAACATCTTGTGATTCTGGGCAAACGGCGTAATCTCTCCATGTCTAAAAATAAAAAATGCTTTCATGTAGTCTGGGGCTCATGTAAAGCGCTCTAATGCCCTTAGTTTAGAACTTCGCACTATATGAAAGCTACCTTAAAACAAGAACAAGCATTGGCGGCGGAGTGAATGTCTCATCTGCTCCCCGCCGGACAAGCCAGAGAGAGAAGCTGAGGGTGGGAGGAGAGGGGAGCTGCACTGAACAGCCAATAGGGACAGTTATGGGGGAAATGCTCAGAAAACAAGAACAAGCATTGGCGGCTGCAAGTGCTACGTTGCCGGCGATCAGCTTGCAATAACGCGAATACGCGCGCGTGCTCTTGTGCGCGTTCTAGCAAGCTGATGGCCAGCAAAGTAGCATTTCTAAAAGCCCCACTGAAGGTCTTGGCCGAGACCTACAAATGTGAGTCATGCCCAGGAGACGCAGAAAGGCTGGTATGAGAAAAAGAAAGGCGTTAAACTTGTCCAGATAAAGGTTGGTGACAAGGTTCAAATCCAGTCTGCTGTTCATGTGCAAAAAGAGAGAAGTGTACAGTGGTCCAGTTAAGGAGGAAAACATCTGTGGCAATGCCATTAAAGTGAATGGTGAACACTGGTGAAATCCAGCAAAAATGGTTAAGGTGGGCAAAAAGCGAGAGAGCGAGAGCAATTGTAATATTGATCATCATAATGGATTGCTCCCCACTGGCAATCTTCAGGATGGTCAATAACCAAGGGGTGATCAAGATGTTTCTGGGAAATCCCAGAGCAATCTCAGACATATGTGTGCTAGAAACATAATTGGGCCTAGCAGGTTTCTTACTTTAATATATTTCTTTGTATTATCTGTTTAGTGTCTTGGTTTGTTGGGCGTCTTTTGCGTGGTCCTGAATTGTTATTGGGAGAAAGGAAGATGTGTTGTACTTACTGTTTACATGGCTCTGTTTAGCTTCTGTTGGAATCGTGTGTATGCAGGGTCTAGAATGTAAAGTTATGTGTTTTAGAAGTTGAACCACTGATGTCTCGAGAGTAATACTTCAAAGGATTCCCTGTGTCCTGAAGAACCGGAATAACCCACTTACTGGGTCCTGCGGCAGGGGAACCGCCCAAGTATTCCATGCCCTTCATACGTAGTAAAAGGAGACACAGGAGCCTTCGTCTGCAGGAGAAACCCAGATTTATTCAAATAGCCCGGGCTATGGAACAGATTCCCAAGCTCGTTAGAAACAAGACAGAGGAGGCTGCTGCTTTACTCCGCAGCTTACAAGCCTTTTATACTTTTTCATTCTGATCTTTTGGCTGTTAGTTCATTGTTCAATCAGGGCAGTGTTTGCAGTTGATAACCAGATCCAGACGATGTTTGTAGATGGTGACCTGGTCAAGGCTTGGTACACAAATAATTGTTCACTCAAAGCTCGGTCTTTCAGGTCATTGTCCACTCCGCTTGATCAAAGCCCGGTCTTTCAGGTCATTGTTTAATCACCCTGATCAAGGCCCATTCAGTCAGACCATTGTCCAGATAACCTGATCACGGTGTCAAGGATGTTTACCAGGCTGGGAGCAGGAGATGGAAAACAAATCATCTACTCAGGGTGTGAGTGTCTCGTGGCTTTCTGGTGAAATGCAAAGAACAGGGGGGTTGGGTTTGCGACAGTTCCTGGGCAGAAATGCAGGCTGCAAGATGGTTGTTGTCGTTTTAGTTAGATTTTCCTCAGGCATCAGCAGAAACGAGCAGGTGAGTCGTGTGGAAGTGTTTGACACGAGATGGCAATGAAAAAGCAATGGAGTCCCGGTACAAATGATGTCGATCAGAAGAACACTCTTCCTCAGTCCTTTTAGGTCAGGCTGGGTGAGTCAGAGACTGCTCACCTGCTGTGGATTCTATCAAGACCCCAGATGCAGAGGATACAGGTCAGAGAGTTCAAAAGGAAACAGGTTCTTAGCCCCAGAGCAAGGGGATACAGAGGACATTTCACGAGAGGTACTTACAGAGGCAAAGATCAAGGCTGAAATGGCACTGTCTTTACAGGTGAGACTCATTCCTCTTTCCGAGGTCAAACTAGGGGGCAGGATTCCATTACACAATAGGCGACTGATTTCCAGAGACCAGTGGGTATTGGGCACGGTACGAGGTTAAAAATTAACGTTCTATGGGACTCCCTCTGAGAGTCTTAGCCCCCTCCACTACATTTTTACCAACAAGACCAACACAGAGTAAAAAACTGCTAAACAAAGAAGCCATATGCCTTTTTCAACCTCAGCATAAGGGATTTGTCATGTCAGCACAATCTTTCTAATGAACAAAAAGGTTTGGGTTACAGACTATTGTTGAACCTGCAACATTTCAAGTAGGAGGGAATCCGTCTTTTGAGGGATTTGCTGCATGTGCTGGGTTGGATGGTCCATCTAGGCTTGAAGGACGCCTACATTTATGTGCCCTTTTTTCCCTTCACAGGAGATTTCTCCAGTTCCAATGGGGAACCAATTGGTACAGATTCAAGGTCCTTCTGTTCAGGCTCACTTCAGCTCCTTGGTGTTTGATCAAGCTGATGCGTACCACAGTAGAAGCCTTATGAGCAAAACAGGTTCACTTGATCCTTTATTTAGGCAACTTGGTAATTGCGTGCAAGACCAATCCACAGAGTGTGCCCCATTCTTGGATGGTTCAGTTCTTACCAGAGTTGCGGTTTGTCATTGTTAGAAATGGGATCTCTGGTTGGCTATGGCTTGCGCCAAAGCCAGGCAGAGACCACCTCTCTAGGCAGTGCAAGGGAGTTACACGCCAAGATAACCCCTGCCCACCCCCTTGGTAGCTTGGCACGAGCAGTCAGGCTTATCCCGGAGGCAATGTGTAAAGCATTTGCGCAACATACACACACAGCAGCAACACACCAGGCACACCACAAAAAGGAACTCCACACAAGGTTATATATAAAAATAGCCTTTGTATTACAATAAACACATAATCACACAGGTACACTGTGCCAACTGGCACTGGGCAATATTTACTGGGGATTATTTACACCAGGACAGGGCCACATGGGCCACTGTCAGAATCAGCACTTAGTAGAAATAGTAGATGTAGCACATAGAATAACTGTAGCACGAAGTAACAGCTGTAGAACACCACCAGTAACCACTGGTAAAAGGTAGGAACGCACCCCGCAATACTAGTCACCATGGGCATAGGTCACTGTAACACGGCGCCCGAGTTGGCCTGTACCCCGGGGAACTGCAAGGAAACAGAATGGTGGAAGAGTATTGATCAGGATTCCCCTCACCCTTCTCCACAGGCGGAACAAGACTCGTGGCACGCACTGGAGGACGAAAAACAGTCTGGCCCCTTTAACTGGCCGTGCATCCCAAACGAAGGCCCCACCTCCAATGACGTGTACTTCGCGGCATTGGATAAGACGCCGGAGTTCCAGGGAGAGGGTGTGACGTCACCGGACGAGGAAGGAAGACGGAGGAGGACGCGCGAAAGGACGGAGCTCGAGATACCGAACCTGGACGAGAAGCAGACGATCCACAAGTAGAAGCAGACGAGCCAGGAGGCCAACGAGACCGCGCTGCGCCCTGCCACACTCCCGAGGGAGGAGTGTGGCTCCGACAGGTACGGGCCAAGTTTACAAGCTGGGTGGGGCTAAGGGGGCGATCCCCGCGTTGAAGACCCTCAGCTTCCTAGTGATCCCGCACACCCTGAAACCCTGTAATCGCCCCTACCCTCACAACGCTCCACTATCACGGATAGCAAGGCTGAGCACTAACGGTGTCCCTCACTTCCCCGGTACCCTTTTGTTTAGCAACCAGAGGACGTACAGTAATTGGTCCTTTCTTTGTGTTCTTTTGTTTCCGGTCATCCTGAGAGCGACGTGCAGTCCTGACACCGGGCCAGAAGCTGCCAAGGAGAAGCAGCCCCGCCAGTAGGCATCACGGACCCCGCGGACTTTGCCAGGGAAAGACTAACGTTGCGCAAGAAAAAGTTGTACATCAAAATAAAACCCGCTTTGCCCAAACCACGTGTCCCGACCCTCACTGACCCCCCTTTACAAGTGGTGTCAGAAGTGGGATCGCCTGACCCCCAACAGCAACCTCTGATGGAGCAAGTGATCCAACACTTGATAGACGGACAAGATAAATTAGAATGGGCGATAAAAAACCAGATTTCCATAGCGGACGCTGACAGAGAACTCTTTAAAAACGCCATCAGCGCTCAAATTGATAGTCTACAGAAGGGTGCTCAAGCGTCCACTCCTGGCCTCGACCGCCGAGTAGGTGTTCCTCATCCCTCGGGAGTATCCCTACAAAAATACGTGGCGGGAGAAGATCCCGACGCGTTTCTGTCTAATTTTGAGAGAGCTGCCCAGGCCTGTGGCTGGCCCATAGAAAAGTGGCCATTTTTTCTAGCACCGTTGTTGAGCGGGGAGGCTCAGGCGGCCTACCAAGTCGCTAATCATGCCGGAAACACACCATATGCCGATATTAAAGAGGTTATCCTTGACCATCTCGGGTTGGACCCGGAGGCATACAGGGTGAGGTTTAGAAAGGAAAGAGGGGTAACAGGGGAAAACCCCAAAACCCTATATTTGAGACTAAAAATGGCAGCAGAAAAGTGGTTAAAACCAACTCAAAGAAGTAAGGAGGAGATTATGGACAATATCATCCTTGAACAATTCATGGAGGCTTTGCCTTATGGAACGCAAAGATGGCTACGCCAGCACTCCGGTTTGACTGTGGCCCAAGCCATAGAAATGGCCACCAACTACTCTCGAGCACAACCCAGAACTTTTGCCTGGGAGTCAGAAAAAAACACCAAGCCGAATGTCACCCACAAAATCGAGAAAAAGAAACCAGAACCTCTAACCCCAATGAAACCACGACCCTTTCGGATGGACAGTGTGCAGCTTAAGGGACCCCAGTGTTTTGATTGTGGGGAGTGGGGACATATTGCCCGGATGTGCCCAAAACGGAAGCCACCCGATGAACCAATGGAAGTTGGATACATTCCCCGGGCTGTCATGTACACTGCAGAGATGGGACCATCCTTCTATGTACGTATACTGCTAAATGGTAACCATATCATGGGTTTGCTGGATTCTGGTTGCCGCCAGTCAGTAGTTCAAACGAAATTAGTACTGCCTTCTCAAATCATTCCCAAAGAACAGGTACATATAAGATGCGTACATGGGGATGTAAAGCCCTATCCGGTGGCCCAGATGGTCATAACTACTCCTAATCGAGCCCCTGTAGCTATTAAAGTAGGAGTAATAGAAACACTACCAGAGGATATTATAATAGGTGTGGATAACCCTGACTTTTTGTCATTGTTTAAAGACCGCTTTCCTAACCTCTCTACACAGGGCTCGGCCTACTTAGCGAAGGAACCATGGGCACTGGATAGGAACTTTAGATTTGCACAGGCTAATGACACGTCCCTCCTTAATGCCTGGGAATCTGCCCATGTGAATCAGACATCTACCACCCTGACGTATCCCAGGTTTGTGATCATCAACGACCTCCTGTATAGGGAAGGTAAGGCCGGAGACACCCCACAGCTGGTAGTACCTTCGGTTTTTAGGGAGCAGATCTTATATTATGCCCATTCTCATATAACAGCGGGACACTCAGGGGCAGAAAAAACAACCCAAAATATCACCAGACATTTTTTTTGGCCTGGCATCTATAAAGAGGCCGAGTTGTATTGTAAGAAATGTGACGTATGTCAAAAGAAAAACATGACCCGTCCTCCAGCTGTACCGCTACAATCCATGCCCCTCATAGGGAAACCCTTCGAAAGAGTTGGGATGGATCTTGTCGGACCCTTACCTCGATCCACGAGGGGAAATACCTATGTCCTGGTCATAGTGGATTATCACACTCGATTTCCAGAGGCTTTTGCCCTGACGGCTCCCACCACTAAAAACGTAGCCGACAAAATGGTCGAGTTGTTTTCCAGAGTAGGGTTCCCAAAGGAGATCCTTACCGATCAAGGCACTCCTTTCGTGTCAAAGCTAATGAGGGAAGTCTGTAAGACTTTGGATGTGCACCAGATTAGAACATCTGCATACCACCCTCAAACAGATGGCCTCGTAGAGAGGTACAATCGTAGCCTAAAGACAACTCTGAAGAAAATGCTAACTGTAGAAAGTAAAGATTGGGATAAGGTTCTTCCCCTGGCTCTCTATGTATTAAGAGCCCAAGTACAGAGTAGCCTAGGTTGTTCACCTTTTGAGTTATTGTACGGTAGACAACCTCGGTCCCTCCTTGAGATTACCAAAGATGCATGGGAACATGAGGACGCAGAAGAGCAACAGTCTATGCTGGACTATACCCAACAACTTAAATCCAAGTTGGGTAAACTAAGAGATCTGGCGTATTCCCACTTAGAACAGAGCCAACGTAAACAGAAGTGTCAGTATGACAAAGGGAAAAGATGGCGAAAACTAGACAAAGGAGACTGGGTATTGGTCTTGCTGCCATCTTCTACCCATAAATTCAAAAGCGAGTGGTTAGGTCCCTATCCTGTGGTAGAAACGATAGGCAACACCACCTACCGGGTACAACTGTCCCCGTCCAGACGTCAAACGTTTCATATCAATCTGCTTAAAAAGTGGATAGGGCCCCCTCCCAAGTCAACACACTTCGGGCTGCCAGTAAATAAAACAACAAGCACCCTAGAGCTGTTGCCTGTAAACCCTGAGTTGACGGTACATGAGAAAGAAGACTTGAGGAAGGCTTTACAGCCGTATGCTCATGTATTTTCTGATACCCCCGGTCTGACCCATTTAACCGAACACCGAATACAGACTGAGGAAGGTAAAGTAGTCAAACTACGTCCCTACAGGGTTCCTGCAGCTAGAAGAGGAGACGTAAAAAAGGAAGTGCAGGACATGCTAGAGTTAGGAGTAATCCGACCCTCGCACAGCCAATGGTCTTCCCCTATTGTTATGATCCCGAAGCCAGACGGGACCACCCGTTTTTGCATGGATTTTAGAGCGTTGAATGCCATTTCAGCATTTGATGCGTATCCTATCCCAAGGGTGGACGAGCTAGTAGAGAGAATAGGGGAGGCAAAGTACATAACGACTTTAGACCTCACAAAAGGTTATTGGCAGGTGCCATTAAGAGAGGAGGATAGAAAAAAAACAGCGTTCGCCACAGAAGAGGGTCTCTATGAGTTTAACGTTCTACCCTTTGGACTGCATGGGGCCCCAGCCACCTTTCAAAGGTTAATGAATACCGTCCTTGCCTCGCACTCTACCTATTGTTCGGTTTATCTGGACGATATAGTCATTTTTAGTAAAACATGGGAAGAGCATCTATTCCATGTACAAAAGATTATACAGGAGCTAGACAACGCGGGCCTGCATATAAATGCCAAAAAATCAAGAGCGGCCTATTACAGGGTGAAATATCTCGGTTTCCTATTAGGGGAGGGAGTCATAGCCCCTCAGGAAGACAAGGTAAAAGCCATTGTACAAACTCCTTTTCCAACCAATAAAAGAGAACTACGGGGGTTTCTGGGTTTAATAGGGTACTACAGACGGTTTATTGCGAACATTGCAGCCACTGCAAGCCCCTTAACAGACCTACTGAGTAAGAACGCAAAACCCTCCCACTGGCGTCACCCGTCAATGGAAGCACAGGAGGCGTTTGAATCCCTAAAAAGGGCTATCACCACAAGCCCGGTTCTCATACCTCCCGACTTTGAAAAACCATTTACATTGGCTACAGATGCCTCGGATATCGGAGTAGGGGCCGTGTTATCACAAGAAGGAGAGGATGGAAAGGAACATCCTATTCTGTTCCTTAGCCGCAAATTGCATCCCCGAGAAAGGAAATATCCAACAATAGAGCGGGAATGTCTGGCTATTAGATGGGCTATTGATAAACTGCGCTATTATTTGGAAGGACGTCCTTTTGTGTTGTTCACCGACCACGCCCCATTACAATGGATGCAAAGAAACCACTCCCAAAATCCCAGAGTCCTCAGATGGTTCCTGTTCCTACAGCCTTTCTCCTTTGTGGTGAAACATCGCAAGGGACGTGACAATGGCAACGCTGACTTTCTGTCCCGAGCACCTCTTCTCCCCGATCGGGAGAATCCAAGGGGGGAGGAGTGTAACACGGCGCCCGAGTTGGCCTGTACCCCGGGGAACTGCAAGGAAACAGAATGGTGGAAGAGTATTGATCAGGATTCCCCTCACCCTTCTCCACAGGCGGAACAAGACTCGTGGCACGCACTGGAGGACGAAAAACAGTCTGGCCCCTTTAACTGGCCGTGCATCCCAAACGAAGGCCCCACCTCCAATGACGTGTACTTCGCGGCATTGGATAAGACGCCGGAGTTCCAGGGAGAGGGTGTGACGTCACCGGACGAGGAAGGAAGACGGAGGAGGACGCGCGAAAGGACGGAGCTCGAGATACCGAACCTGGACGAGAAGCAGACGATCCACAAGTAGAAGCAGACGAGCCAGGAGGCCAACGAGACCGCGCTGCGCCTTGCCACACTCCCGAGGGAGGAGTGTGGCTCCGACAGGTACGGGCCAAGTTTACAAGCTGGGTGGGGCTAAGGGGGCGATCCCCGCGTTGAAGACCCTCAGCTTCCTAGTGATCCCGCACACCCTGAAACCCTGTAATCGCCCCTACCCTCACAACGCTCCACTATCACGGATAGCAAGGCTGAGCACTAACGGTGTCCCTCACTTCCCCGGTACCCTTTTGTTTAGCAACCAGAGGACGTACAGTAATTGGTCCTTTCTTTGTGTTCTTTTGTTTCCGGTCATCCTGAGAGCGACGTGCAGTCCTGACACCGGGCCAGAAGCTGCCAAGGAGAAGCAGCCCCGCCAGTAGGCATCACGGACCCCGCGGACTTTGCCAGGGAAAGACTAACGTTGCGCAAGAAAAAGTTGTACATCAAAATAGAACCCGCTTTGCCCAAACCACGTGTCCCGACCCTCACTGACCCCCCTTTACAGTCACGCAGTGAAACATAAACTGACTAGCATAAACCATACTAGGCAAAACAACCTCCTGATCATAAAAACACAGTTAGAGGTATCACCAGCATAAAGGCATTGCACATTACGCATAAATCACATTAGGCCATTATCATCATAAACACAGTAGGCAATCCCCTTGGGCAAGAATCACAGAAGTTACTGACCCCAGGCCAACTGGCCTTCCATGGGCACAAATGCCCTTTGTCCAAAATAGTCAGGGCGCGCTGCCAAGGCATCCAAAGCAAAGATGTGCAAGAGAACAAGCCTAAATGTGGCAGCTGCCCACTACTTGCTGGGCAGCTGTAAAATCCAAGTGACTGGCACGGGCACTTTGGTGCCCTCAGGACTACACCCTGGGGCTCTCTAAACAATTGTGCGCCACGTGGCAGCTGCCTGCACTCTCGCAGGGCAGCTGGACTTAGCACCACTCAACACTGGCACACTGGGACTTAAGAAACGAGCTAGGCACCAAACGAAGTAGGTACAGCAGGAGGGGAGGGAGCGGGCACCGGCAATGTGCCCCGATGCCCCCTCTACCACAAGGACCCCAGGAGCTCTCAAGTAAATCAGTGCGGGCACCACTGTGCATGTGAGCCCCACTCGGGGGACTCTTAGCACTCAATCTGCCCCCAACGTCGGAGTCCCGCTCTGGGACTCAAAATGAGATTTCCAACTTTCCCCCCATGTTGCAGTTGCCCACTATCAAACGGGGTAACTGTGAGCACCTGAGCCCTAAGACGACTGGGGCCTCGTTGGAGCCACAAACTGGGCTCGGAAAATAATGATGCCCCCACAAGACAACGAGAACGGGCACAGCTGGGCCGGTGGGCCCCCACTCGGGGGACTCTCAAATGGTAGGAGGAAAACGGGTCTCCCAACGTTGGAGCGGCCCGCAACGGCGGACCCGTTCAGGAGGACGGTAGGGTCACTCTGCCCTACTCAGCGACAATCCTGTGCCCACGGATCCCACCCAGCCCATTTCAACTTACCGGGCGGCTCTTGGGGGACTCGGCTCCTTTCTTCAACGGTCTGCCGGGTCCAGCAGCTTCTTCCCCTCGCTGCTCGGATCTCCGGGGCAGGCTTGGTGGTATACGGGAAGAGCCCTGAAGTCGAGACGCTCAGCGCCTTCCCCGCGCTGAAAGGCTTCCATCCGGCGAGCCCCATAGTTCCTAGGCAACGCCCATGGTTGGCACCAATCCCAGCGCGGCGGGCTCTTTGCATCAGAGACAGCCAGGCAGGAGATTCCCGGGTCCGCAGAGGTGATTCCTTCATGTTGTGGAAGCACGGGGTAGGCTCCTGTCCGCTTCAGAAATGCCACACGGTGGGCACCCGCTAGGGCTATATATAAAAAAATGGCACAAAGCCCCTGGCGGGGTGGGCACCCGCTAGGGGTATTCACAAAGCACAAAGTCCCTGGCGGGGTGCGCACCCGCTCGGGATATTAGAAGCGCAAATCAGCGGATTGCGGGGAAATCTTCACGTCGGGGATTCCCCGTCCAAGAAGGCTTGCAGCTTCATGCTGCCGTGGAATGTAGCCGCGCTGCTCCTCAGGGCAATTACCACAAAGCGCACTTTTCAAGATGAGAAATAAAGCGCTCCCAGGTCCTCCAGGCAAAGTCCAGTAAAGTCTTTTTAGGAATGCAGGGGGGGCAAAGGCTGGGCCCAGGGGCCAGCTCACAGGGCCCTCCAGCAGGGAGGCAGTCCCCAGTGGCGGTTCCTCCAGGCGCACAGCAGCAGCAGGCTCCCCTCAAGTCAAGATCAGATAACATTTTACATGGGGTCACAGCCCCTTTTTATACACACATTTCCTTTGTCTCAAGCTGTAGGGCAAGGAGAGAACCAGTTACAACTGGTTCTGGAGCACTTTGTTTTGCTCAGCCCCTCTCCCTATTCTCAGGACAGGCCAGGGACATCAGACGCACCACAGGGGGCGGAGCCAGCATTGTGGAGGGAAGGCCCAGCCCTATTCAGGTCCCAGATGCACTCCGCCCTCCCATGAACATGCAGATCTCTCCATTCACCACCGGGGCAGACCCATCCTGACTCCTGGAGCCAGGCACTCCAGCCAGCTCCAGCCAATCACAAACCAGACAGTCAATTCACATTCACTGCACAGACATGCCAACTTCTAAAAGTGGCACTTCTCCACTAGTCACAATCAATCTGTGCACACCATTGCGTAGCATTTATTCTCACGAGTTTGCACATACTAAACTCGCCCCTGCACTCCTCTCACACCAGGAATTACTATGGACACACATATACCCCATGCATTCCTATGGGAGGGCAGGCCAATCTCACCACACGTACTCAGGCTGCGCACGCACTTTACACTGGTACACAGTGCTAAAGTGCGCAGAAGCCAAAAACAACTAACATCAGGTCACATTTAAAAAGCAAAAAGTTTAGAGGTGAACCTGCCTAAAAAGGGCTAAGTCCAACAGTCATCAATGAAGTAAAGTCAGTTTTGACACAGGCCCAGTGCTTAGAATTTGGTCATGGTACGCGACATCGGTGCCCACTCTCACCCCTGCTCTTTGCCTTGGCAGTAGAACCATTGGCTATCCGTGTTTGGGCTTTGGAAGGGATCAAGGGCATCTCCTTTGGGGGCAGGAGCATAAGATCAACCTATTCACTGACGACCTCCTTCTCACCCTTGCTCAGCCCACGGCCTCACTCCCCAATGTCATAGAAAACCTACAGTCCTTTACAGCTATCTCTGGCTTCAAGGTCAATATGACTAAGTCATTAGTTCTCAACCTTACCTTTCTGACCACGGAGGCCGAGGCAATACAGGGCGCCACTTCCTTCCAATGGTCATCTGACTCTATCAAGTATTTGGGTGTTCATATTACTCCCAATCTTTCCACAAGGTCTCACGCTAATTGGTCTCCCCTCCAATGCTCGATTCTGGCGGACCTGCAGCGGTGGAAACCCCTCTATAGCTCTTGGTTGGGACGTGTTAACGCTATCAAAATGAACATACTCCTCTGGGTTCTATATGTCTTTAAGACTCTACCTACGTCAATCCCGCAGGCGGACATTCAACCTCTTCAGAAAGATTTAGGCACTTTCATATGGAATTGGAAGCCTCCGCATAGCCCATACCCTACTGAGGGGCCCTGTGACTGGGGTGGACTGGCGTGTCAAAACTTGTTAGAGTACTACTGGGCGTCAAGCTAGAGGTACAGCGCCGAGTGGTGCGTGAAAGTGAGAAGCACTGGTTCCACATGGCCGGGCATTAGCATGTGGGACCTAGCCTGGCTGCCCAAACGAGCTCTCCCACCCGACGCTTATGTTTCAGACCCAACTAAGACGGTATTAGATATCTGGGACAGGATTGCGCTGAAGAGGGGACTCACTTCCTTTCCATCTCCCAAGACACCCATAACACATAATCCGGCCTTCCGCCCGGGTCTACAGACACTGGAGGGGGACTGCCGGACACTCAGTGACTTTTTGGAAGGAGACACCATCAAGTCCTTTGAGACCTGTACGGTGGAGTTGGATCTCCCTGCCATGACCTGCCACAAATACCTCCAGCTGTGGCATTGGGCAATGCATGCTGGGATATACACCAGCAACACTCCCTCTCACCCCTTTCGAGAAGATAGTGCGTACCTTCGATGGCTCTAAAGGGCTGATCTCCAGAACTTATCAGGTGCTCCAACATTCCACCTCAGCCCTTACACATAACTACCAGATTGTGTGGCAAGATGATACCCCTGGGGAAATAAACACGAAACAATGTGAAACACTATGGCAAGATATACCTCAAACTAATCGCAGTATTGTGGCAAGCGAAGCTGCTTATAAATTGATGTTCCGATGGTATCATACACCCGCCCGAATAGCAACTATCTACTGCATGGTCCCTAACGTCTGTTGGCGTTGCTGACAGGAGGGCGGTACTCTTTGCCACATTTGGTGGTCCTGCAAGGTGATTAAACCTTTTGGAAGGAGGTCTTGGGCCACATTAAGGGTATTTTGGGCTTCCCGCTCCCTTGCATGCCCTCCACCACGGTGCCAGCCAGCATTGCTGCTATGACCCACGCCGACGGGGCGTTAGCGAGTCACCTGCTACTGGCCGCGCAACAGATCATCGCATGTGCTTGGAGACAAATGTCGCCTCCTCAGTGGCACAGTGGTTCGCTAGGACTTGGCACCTTCTGGCGATGGAGCGGCTGTCGCACAACATGGCTAACACTGATAAAAAGTTGCAGCAGATATAGCAGCCCCTCATACACTATCTCACACAGATAGAATTCACATGCTTCAAGGCCCCCCAAGCTTAGATCACTCCAGCTTTTCGGACCCGAGTGATCTGCAGCTTCCCTTGGCTGCCCTGAGACCTCCCACGCGGGCTGCCGGTGCCTGGGCCCCATCTCCCCTGCCCACTGAGCGACTCCACACCTCGTCACTATTACATAGACAGAACTCTCTAGGACCTGTAGGAAGTTATTTTGTTAGATGTTTTTCCTTAGTTCACAAGCCTCACCAGGTTTCTAGATGCCTCTGCACACGAGGCTGTACAGCCACTATTAACGTAATACCAATCAAGCTCCCATGGTCGGGTGACAGGCTGTGACATAGCTTCTGGGATCTGACATCATATGCCCAAGGGGTTGAGGGCGTCTCTTATGCATTCCATATCAGTCATAGTGAGGGAGTATTGGATGTGCAACATACACTGATATCTCTTAGAATGATTACGCACTTGTATAGAATGATTACGCACTTGTATAGCACACGACTACCCGTAGGCATCTCGGCGCTTGTACGAATACCGCCGAGGAACCCTTCCTGGCCTTTCCCTGTGAGGAGCCCACTCCTGGGCACCCCCAAGGTGAAGTCAGGCATCCTCAGCTTTGTTGGGGCCATTGTAGAGATTAAGCAAGCTATTGCCCAGAGGTACAGAGTGGAACTCATGATTAGAATAGGCACCGAGGCGAGAATTATCAGGTCCAGGGAAATTGAGCCCAAGACCCGCCGAGGCGAGAATTGAACCCTGGTCCCGGGCTAGACCTCTGCATCAGGGTCTGCCGCTCTAACCATTGAGCCACACTTCTCTACCAAAACATTTTCAGCGCTGTATTTGCTATACCAATGCGGCCAGCCCAATATGGTTGTAGGCCCATAGTTCCTAGGCAACGCCCATGGTTGGCACCAATCCCAGCGCGGCGGGCTCTTTGCATCAGAGACAGCCAGGCAGGAGATTCCCGGGTCCGCAGCGGTGAATCCTTCATGTTGTGGAAGCACGGGGTAGGCTCCTGTCCGCTTCAGAAATGCCATACGGTGGGCACCCGCTAGGGCTATATATAAAAAAATGGCACAAAGCCCCTGGCGGGGTGGGCACCCGCTAGGGGTATTCACAAAGCACAAAGTCCCTGGCGGGGTGCGCACCCGCTCGGGATATTAGAAGCGCAAATCAGCGGATTGCGGGGAAATCTTCACGTCGGGGATTCCCCGTCCAAGAAGGCTTGCAGCTTCATGCTGCCGTGGAATGTAGCCGCGCTGCTCCTCAGGGCAATTACCACAAAGCGCACTTTTCAAGATGAGAAATAAAGCGCTCCCAGGTCCTCCAGGCAAAGTCCAGTAAAGTCTTTTTAGGAATGCATGGGGGGGCAAAGGCTGGGCCCAGGGGCCAGCTCACAGGGCCCTCCAGCAGGGAGGCAGTCCCCAGTGGCGGTTCCTCCAGGCGCACAGCAGCAGCAGGCTCCCCTCAAGTCAAGATCAGATAACATTTTACATGGGGTCACAGCCCCTTTTTATACACACATTTCCTTTGTCTCAAGCTGTAGGGCAAGGAGAGAACCAGTTACAACTGGTTCTGGAGCACTTTGTTTTGCTCAGCCCCTCTCCCTATTCTCAGGACAGGCCAGGGACATCAGACGCACCACAGGGGGCGGAGCCAGCATTGTGGAGGGAAGGCCCAGCCCTATTCAGGTCCCAGATGCACTCCGCCCTCCCATGAACATGCAGATCTCTCCATTCACCACCGGGGCAGACCCATCCTGACTCCTGGAGCCAGGCACTCCAGCCAGCTCCAGCCAATCACAAACCAGACAGTCAATTCACATTCACTGCACAGACATGCCAACTTCTAAAAGTGGCACTTCTCCACTAGTCACAATCAATCTGTGCACACCATTGCGTAGCATTTATTCTCACGAGTTTGCACATACTAAACTCGCCCCTGCACTCCTCTCACACCAGGAATTACTATGGACACACATATACCCCATGCATTCCTATGGGAGGGCAGGCCAATCTCACCACACGTACTCAGGCTGCGCACGCACCTTACACTGGGACACAGTGCTAAAGTGCGCAGAAGCCAAAAACAACTAACATCAGGTCACATTTAAAAAGCAAAAAGTTTAGAGGTGAACCTGCCTAAAAAGGGCCAAGTCCAACAGTCATCAATGAAGTAAAGTCAGTTTTGACACAGACCCAGTGCTTAGAATTTGGTCATGGTACGCGACATGGGTGCCCACTCTCACCCCTGCTCTTTGCCTTGGCAGTAGAACCATTGGCTATCCGTGTTTGGGCTTTGGAAGGGATCAAGGGCATCTCCTTTGGGGGCAGGAGCATAAGATCAACCTATTCACTGACGACCTCCTTCTCACCCTTGCTCAGCCCACGGCCTCACTTCCCAATGTCATAGAAAACCTACAGTCCTTTCCAGCTATCTCTGGCTTCAAGGTCAATATGACTAAGTCATTAGTTCTCAACCTTACCTTTCTGACCACGGAGGCCGAGGCAATACAGGGCGCCACTTCCTTCCAATGGTCATCTGACTCTATCAAGTATTTGGGTGTTCATATTACTCCCAATCTTTCCACAAGGTCTCACGCTAATTGGTCTCCCCTCCAATGCTCGATTCTGGCGGACCTGCAGCGGTGGAAACCCCTCTATAGCTCTTGGTTGGGACGTGTTAACGCTATCAAAATGAACATACTCCTCTGGGTTCTATATGTCTTTAAGACTCTACCTACGTCAATCCCGCAGGCGGACATTCAACCTCTTCAGAAAGATTTAGGCACTTTCATATGGAATTGGAAGCCTCCGCATAGCCCATACCCTACTGAGGGGCCCTGTGACTGGGGTGGACTGGCGTGTCAAAACTTGTTAGAGTACTACTGGGCGTCAAGCTAGAGGTACAGCGCCGAGTGGTGCGTGAAAGTGAGAAGCACTGGTTCCACATGGCCGGGCATTAGCATGCCGGCCCCTGTGGGACCTAGCCTGGCTGCCCAAACGAGCTCTCCCACCCAACGCTTATGTTTCAGACCCAACTAAGACGGTATTAGATATCTGGGACAGGATTGCGCTGAAGAGGGGACTCACTTCCTTTCCATCTCCCAAGACACCCATAACACATAATCCGGCCTTCCGCCCGGGTCTACAGACACTGGAGGGGGACTGCCGGACACTCAGTGACTTTTTGGAAGGAGACACCATCAAGTCCTTTGAGACCTGTACGGTGGAGTTGGATCTCCCTGCCATGACCTGCCACAAATACCTCCAGCTGTGGCATTGGGCAATGCATGCTGGGATATACACCAGCAACACTCCCTCTCACCCCTTTCGAGAAGATAGTGCGTACCTTCGATGGCTCTAAAGGGCTGATCTCCAGAACTTATCAGGTGCTCCAACATTCCACCTCAGCCCTTACACATAACTACCAGATTGTGTGGCAAGATGATACCCCTGGGGAAATAAACACGAAACAATGTGAAACACTATGGCAAGATATACCTCAAACTAATCGCAGTATTGTGGCAAGCGAAGCTGCTTATAAATTGATGTTCCGATGGTATCATACACCCGCCCGAATAGCAACTATCTACTGCATGGTCCCTAACGTCTGTTGGCGTTGCTGACAGGAGGGCGGTACTCTTTGCCACATTTGGTGGTCCTGCAAGGTGATTAAACCTTTTGGAAGGAGGTCTTGGGCCACATTAAGGGTATTTTGGGCTTCCCGCTCCCTTGCATGCCCTCCACCACGGTCTAAGGCATATGCCAGCCAGCATTGCTGCTATGACCCACGCCAACGGGGCGTTCGCGAGTCACCTGCTACTGGCCGCGCAACAGATCATCGCATGTGCTTGGAGACAAATGTCGCCTCCTCAGTGGCACAGTGGTTCGCTAGGACTTGGCACCTTCTGGCGATGGAGCGGCTGTCGCACAACATGGCTAACACTGATAAAAAGTTGCAGCAGATATAGCAGCCCCTCATACACTATCTCACACAGATAGAATTCACATGCTTCAAGGCCCCCCAAGCTTAGATCACTCCAGCTTTTCGGACCCGAGTGATCTGCAGCTTCCCTTGGCTGCCCTGAGACCTCCCACGCGGGCTGCCGGTGCCTGGGCCCCATCTCCCCTGCCCACTGAGCGACTCCACACCTCGTCACTATTACATAGACAGAACTCTCTAGGACCTGTAGGAAGTTATTTTGTTAGATGTTTTTCCTTAGTTTACAAGCCTCACCAGGTTTCTAGATGCCTCTGCACACGAGGCTGTACAGCCACTATTAACGTAATACCAATCAAGCTCCCATGGTCGGGTGACAGGCTGTGACATAGCTTCTGGGATCTGACATCATATGCCCAAGGGGTTGAGGGCGTCTCTTATGCATTCCATATCAGTCATAGTGAGGAGTATTGGATGTGCAACATACACTGATATCTCTTAGAATGATTACGCACTTGTATAGAATGATTACGCACTTGTATAGCACACGACTACCCGTAGGCATCTCGGCGCTTGTACGAATACCGCCGAGGAACCCTTCCTGGCCTTTCCCTGTGAGGAGCCCACTCCTGGGCACCCCCAAGGTGAAGTCAGGCATCCTCAGCTTTGTTGGGGCCATTGTAGAGATTAAGCAAGCTATTGCCCAGAGGTACAGAGTGGAACTCATGATTAGAATAGGCACCGAGGCGAGAATTATCAGGTCAAGGGAAATTGAGCCCAAGACCCGCCGAGGCGAGAATTGAACCCTGGTCCCGGGCTAGACCTCTGCATCAGGGTCTGCCGCTCTAACCATTGAGCCACACTTCTCTACCAAAACATTTTCAGCGCTGTATTTGCTATACCAATGCGGCCAGCCCAATATGGTTGTAGGCGACTTGCTGTGTGTCATTCTTTCTTCTTTCTTATATCTTTTATTCCTGGACATGCAGCCAGCACGACGGGGTTGTAGGTGACACAATGTATTTTACAGTACTTGTCTCTATGTTAACAATAAAACCTTTTTAAAAAAAGGGTTGGGACGATACAGAGGTCCCTCCCTAAGGAGGGGCTGGACAAGGAGGAGGGTACTCCCCTGTCCTTTGTCCATTTTCGTTCCAGAGCGAGAGCCAGCGGCTCCCTGAACTGTTTTGAACTATGCATGGAGGGCACCAAATGTGCCCTGCACGCAGACTATGTGACGCTGGCAAGCACCCCCACCCTGCTTCAATACACTATGGGCAAGATGTACGACCAACAATTTTGTGACTCACAATTTGCGGGTGGCAAAATGGGATGTACAACAGTGTAAAAGATACTGTTTGCAATTCCCAATGGGGTCGCAAATTGCGAGCCTTATAGGTAGGTTCCCACCTGTTTTGATACGCTTGTTAGTTTGCCAAAACCCCCTTTGGGTCGGCTTTCATGTTTTTGATGTTTGACTGGAGCTATGTATTCCTCTCTTTTAATCAAAGAGTGAGGCGTTAAAGATTCCACCATACTTTTTATTGATCAGGAGGGAAGGGTGCACATTGAACTTACACCTCCCACAACACACAGTGCGGCTGCACCCTTGTGAGGTTAGTACTCACCTATACTAATTGGCGACACAAATGTTTTTAATGAGACCGACTCTTGGACTAATTTGGTGTGTCTTTTTTAGGTTGACCTGTAAATCACAGTACTTTTTACTATCCTGATGAAGACCCGCATGCTAGGACTCAATTTACTTGGTACAACAGTCAGGTTGAAACGTCAATAATACTAAACAACCCAGCCTGGATTGATTATTGATACCCTTGTGAGGTGTGTGTTCCATCTAGACACCACCCATTTTTTGAATAAGGAGAAAAAATAGATTGTGCGAATTCCTCAGACAGGCTGCTTGGCCCGACTAAATTGGACTTCCTCATTGCCATAGCTATTGAATTATGATTACTTTGTTAACCGTTATTAATTTCTTCCCTACTTTTCTCTCCGATCACCACGCACGTGAGCACCACTATAAACACCTTTCTTTTCACTATATTTGGAGCAACCACCATGAAGTGAACTTGATGAGTTCTTTTGTTAATATATTGTTAATGAATTTTCGCTATATAAAATTCAATGTGACTGTTTGATTCAGCATTTAGTGTGATTCATTCATTTTGTTGATCTTGCTTTTCGCTCGCCTACATTGCAAACTAAATGTTACATTTACTTTTGAAACTACTACACAGCCTACTCTCTCTGTCCACCCATCCAATAATGAAACTATCACGCCTGACACCAGACTTGACCTGATATTATCAGCCCTTCAACAAGTCAACTCGGACATCCGAACCCTTCACGACCCTATTTTACAACAAACAAAGTCCACTTGCATTAAACAGGAATACAATCCGTCCCCATTGCCCAAAATCTATAGTCGCATCCATCGTCTTCCTGCAAACCCCCAGGCTCATGGGTCTCCACGTTGGAGCACAGTCCCACACCCTAATGCCATATCCCGCCCTATCAGGGTGTTAAACCTTCTATATGACTCAGATCTAGGCGCCCTCCTACACTCTTACGAGCTGCCTTACCCTCCTCAGAGCACGGACTTCCGGTTAGTCCCCCGAATACAATCCATTCTGATCAAAACTCACAGAGCCACCAAACTCAATTCCAGGGGCATTGTTGAAAATAACCTCACTAGAATCCCCATCACTGCCGAACCCACCACAGTCTTCACCCAGCCACGGCTAAGCTGTATCCTCCTAAACTGCAGGTCCGCCTCTAGACATGCAGCTGATATAGCTGACCTTCTTATCACAAACAAACCAGACATTATGATCCTGACAGAAACTTGGCTAAATGAAACATCTACTCCCATCATGGACATCTTGCTACCCCCTAACTATGACATCACCAGACTAGACAGAACCGACAGGCCAGCCGGTGGGATAGCCTGCATACACCAGATCAGGCTAACAGTGACCAACTCCAATGCCCCTGCTATATCATCGTGCGAATACCTATGCTTAAACATCGCCAACAACAACAAACAAAAATGCTCTTTACACGCCTTCTACCATCTTCCGGGAGATAACCTCACTTTCATAGAGCACGTCATGGACATTCTAGCATCAAATGACAACCAACATTTTAAGGAAATTTTCTTAGGGGACTTCAACCTTCACTGGGACGACCAGAACGACCCAGGGGTAAACAGCCTCAAAGCCTTCCTCACGGACCTCAATCGCAACCAAATATGTAACAGCCCGACACACGACAAGGGTGCAACTCTCGACCCAATAATCTCCAAAGCGGACTCCACTCAGCTCGACTCGATACTCCCATGCGACTGGTCTGACCATCATGTCATTACATTCCAAGTCCTGGAAACCATTAAACGACTCCCTACACCACCCCTGAGAACCAAGATCTGGAAGAGAAACCTGAAAAACTTTGAATCTGACCTTACAACCTTAGCTAACTCAACCCCTCTTTGTCCCCGGAAGACCTGGCTGATGTACAGCGGCTGACAAATCACTACTTTCATTCCATGAACAACCTCCTAGACAAAATTGCCCCATTGCAACTGAAAAGAACCTCCTCAAAAGACTCTAAACCATGGTATGATGGGAGGCTAAATGATGACAGACGCTCGCTTAGAGTAATTGAACGACGCTGGAGAGCTGCACCCTCAGCTGACCTCCTCAAACTTCTAAGAACTTCCAGAAACGCTTACTTTAGAAAGATCAGAAAATCTAAAAACGATTTCTTCAGGTCTCAACTAGACCTAGCCAAGAACCGCCCTAAAAAGCTGTTCGATCTTATCAAAGCCCAAACCAAGAGCCTATCTAATGTCCTCAACGCCAGCCCACTCTCTCTACCCAACTGTGACAAATTTGCCTCCTTCTTCGCCTCTAAGACAGAATCCATTAAATAAGATCTACTCAAGGACCTAATATCCATCTCAGACTTGAAAGAGAGTTCTTCACTGCCCCTGGCTGATGCCCGAGCTAATGACCTCCCGTTATTCAAACTGAAAAACAACGCAACTTGGTCCCACTTCAACACCTACAGTGAAGACACCATTTTAAAGACGCTAACCGCTCTGAACCCTCCAATCATTTCATAGACCCGCTCCCGGCGAACTACATAAAAGACTTCACTCCTCTCTTACTACCCCTCTGGACCAAGATCATTAACACATCCCTCCTTCAAAGATCCATTCCAGACATCCTGAAAACTGTGCAGGTCTCGCCGATCCTAAAGAAAACCACAGCGGACCCCTCGGACCCTAATAACTATCGTCCGATCACTAACATCCCTTTGTTAGCCAAACTCCTGGCAAAATGCATTAACATACAACTGAACAGTCACACTGATCGTTTCAACCTGTTTAAACAATTTCAATCTGGCTTCAGTGCAGGTCACAGCACCGAATCAGCCATGACACATGTATTAGACGACGCTCTCTTATAGAAATAAACAAGGACCCCCTGAGTGGGATACATTTCCTGGGTCAGGGTAAAGCAAATTGAAGCAAAGGTAAAAACCCAGGCAAATTATAATAGAGTATCTGGCAAAGTAGGATACAATAAGAGAGAAAACACAAGGAGAGAAAAAAACAACAACGTGCTATGATAGCATAAGGAATTTAATTATACTTATAAAAATTGATATGAACATATTCAATGATACAAATTTTTCGACAATTCTTTAAAAGAAGAACAGTTTTTCAGTCAAGTTGATGTACAATATTCAGGGAAATATTAAAGCATTGGTAGTTCCCAGAACTGGTAGAAGAAGCTGATGTCTGTCGACGCTCTCAAAATCCTAGACCAAAATGGAGCCTGTCTTCTAATCCTACTCAACCTGTCATCAGCTTTTGACACCGTCAAACAAGACAACCTGCTGAATCTCCTGAAACACAAAATGGGTATGTCTGGAAATGTATTTAACTGGTTCGCCTCTTTCCTCAAAAATAGATCCGAAAGGTTCAAGGTCAACCAATCCCTGTCCATCCCCTCGTCTGTCACGCTGGGAGTTCTTCAAGGCTCCTCCCTCTCTCCCACCTTTTTCAACCTTTTCATGGAACCGCTCACTGATCTTCTCAGCCACTCCAAGATACACTTCCACATGTATGCAGACGACGCCCAAATATACATCAAGATCCACTCACTGGAGGACATCAAATCACTCAACACCACACTACAAAAAACCCATACTAGGCTGGTCGAAAACCACTTGAAACTTAACTCCCTCAAAACAGAATTCCTTTTAATCACTCCCCCTAACAAATCTGACACTATCCTGGATTGGATGAAGCACCTAACTGCTCTCAATGGTCAACCGCACATCGTCGACTCTGCTAAATCTCTAGGGGTAACGCTGGACAGTAACCTAAAGATGCAGAAACACATCAGCGCCTTCAACAAAAGGAGCCAACTTCCACCTAAAGACCCTGCGAAAACTGAAACCCTATCTGCCCGGACACGATTTCAAACAAGCAGTTCAAGTCCTAGTTATCCCAGGCCTGGAATATGGAGCAGTAACATTATGCGGCCTCCCAAGATCATCAATAGCCCCGCTAAGAGCCACGATCAACTCTGCTGCGAGACTCATCACCGGTTCTAAGAGAAACGCCCACATATCCCCAGACCTGATAGACCTCAACTGGCTACTGTTTGAAGCCAGAATTCATTTAAAAATCGCTTGTATGACGCATAAGGCCCTCTACCACAACGCCCCACAAAACCTAGCTCAGAAACTGGTGCTCTCTGCGGGCAGCAGAGCCTCCAGGAGTGCCACGACTCTTCTCCTACAACCTCAACGATTTGCCAAGTAAAAAACGTATAACTGGTCCTTTTCTGGTATGGCACCGAGGATATGGAACGCTTTACCCAGTGAAAGAAAAATGAACCCTTCCACTGCCTCCTTCAAAAGAGAAGTGAAAGCTATCCTCATGGCTCAATCCACGTGAACTCTATGACTATTCATTGTATTGTATTACTTGCTGTTTCTTGCGCTCCTATTAGTCCTGTTTATTTTTTATGTTTACGCTAGCTTAGCACTATCTTCTCTCGATTTAGAACTATATATACTTACTCACCTAGTTCGTGGCATACTATATCCTGCCTTCTACTTATGACTTGTAAAGCGCTCTGATTTACTTTATTTTATTTTATTTTGAAGGTTTTAGATAGCGCGAACAAGACGCTTGCGAGTATCAGAGCGCTTTACAAGTCATAAGTATACTTACTCACATAGTTCGTGGTATACTATATCCTACCTACTCGCAAGAGTCTTGTTCATGCTATATAAAACCTTCAAAATAAAATAAATCACGTACCAGCAGGGCTTTACTAAGTGACACATGTCCGGAAATGCATCACTATGGAAATAGGTCGCAGTGTGGTGCATTGTTTACACTGCCGAAGTGTCACTAAGAGTGATGCAACTCCGGCACAAGCCTTCATAAATAAGCGCCATAAGCAGCATGAGAGCAGCGTCTGTATTAGTTATGGGCCCCTTGTGATAGCCCTCGAATCCATCATCAATGTGGGGCAGTCCTTTCTATCATGGTCAAGTAAAGCGCTTTGATACCTCTGGGTCTAGCCAGCGCTATATAAAACTTTTAAAATAAATAAATAAATAAAATGGCCAATCCCTGAGTGGCTTTATTTTGAACAGCCGCGGTCCATGCGGGTGACAATGGTGGGGCAGTGTGGCCGCGTGCGGGTGGATTTTGAGGGACGATGCTGAGGGAAAAATGATTATTTTTTTAAATTTCCCTCGGCATCATGCCTCGAAATCCCCCCCCACACGGCCACCTCGAAACGGGTCTCTATCGGGCTCTGTTTTGTGCCCGGGCACAGGCAGACTACAGTGACAGCAGGCACATCGATGTGCACGTGCTCACGTCGCTCACTTCTCACTAGTGTGCGCTGCTCACACTGCTCACTTCTCACTAGTGTACGCGTGCTCACACTGCTCACTTCTCACTAGTGCGCACGTGCTCACGCTGCTCACGTCTCACCAGTGTGTGCTGCTCACACTGCTCACTTCTCACTAGTGCGCACGTGCTCACGCTGGTCACATCTCACCAGTGTGCACTGCTCATGCTGCTCACTTCTCACTACTGGAGAAGTGACGGCATGACGTCATGCCCGGTGAGCGTTGTAGTGGAAGGTAAATCCTTTAAAGAGTCATTTTCTCTCTGGATTTCCCTTCTCTTTTTGAAACTCAGGAGCAGCAACATTTTCATGGTGCCAGGGTTTTAAGTGGAAGCTGTTTCAATATTATATACAACAAGTCACAGTTGCTGCTTATATACCTTATGCAAATAACAACCATTGACAAAGCCAATAGTCCTGACTTGTTGTAGGTATGAGGTTACTTGTTGTATCATATATCAGCATGCAATGACGAAACAGCTCAATACAAGTCGGGCGGCACACTCTGCTAAGCACAGATTTTTAGCCTAGGTGCTTTAAGCCACACCCCTAATTGCATCGACCACGCCCCTTTGAGAGACCATCCAGTTTTTTCATCCCACTTAAAGCCCTGGGAAAGAGTGAAATGAAGCTGTGGAGCAGGTAAGGCTAAGGTAGCTCAGTGGAGCAGGGCATGTGCTGCAGACGCCTCTGTGCAGTGCATAGACACTACTCTTTATCTGATGACTGCCAGCTCTGAGTGGAGTCAGGGCGGCCTCGGCTTGGGCTAGTGTAGTGAGCCCTCCGGCCACATCCCTACAATGTACCCAGAATCAACCCTCTGGGCCGGGTATGAAGAAACCTGCAGGCGGCGCTAGGCCGCACTCGGAGAGCAACCTGTGTGGGGTCTCGTTATTGTGACTTCCCTATAAGGCCTAGCGAATGCACTGATCCCCCCAGAGTGCCCACTACAGTCTAGGACCAAGCTATTTCGTTTAGTTTAGTTTAGTTTAAAATTATTTATAGAGCGCACGTCTACCAACGGTTTCTTAGCCGTATGATTTTCAATATCTGCCCAACCTCCGGCGAATCTCAGTTTGCAATGCATCGCTGTGACCGATTGTGAACAGGTGTGACCGATTGTGCACAGGTGTGACCGATTGGGCACAGGTATGACCGATTGGGCACAGGTGTGACCGATTGTGAACAGGTGTGACTGATTGTGAACAGGTGTGACCGATTGTGCACAGGTGTGACCGATTGTGCACAGGTGTAACCGATTGTGCACAGGTGTGACTGATTGTGCACAGGTGTGACCGATTGTGCACAGGTGTGACTGATTGTGCACAGGTGTGACCGATTGTGCACAGGTGTGAATGATTGTGCACAAGTGTGAATGATTGTGCACAGGTGTGACCGATTGTGCACAGGTGTGACTGATTGTGCACAGGTGTGAATGATTGTGCACAAGTGTGAATGATTGTGTACAGGTGTGACCGATTGTGCACAGGTGTGAATGATTGTGCACAAGTGTGAATGATTGTGCACAGGTGTGACCGATTGTGCATAGGTGTGAATGATTGTGCACAGGTGTGACCGATTGTGCACAGGTGTTTTAGTTCGATCACTGGTGAGTGAGCACACCTCTGGGGGCCTGTGTGTGATACTCTGGATGGAGGCATTTCACTATCTTTATTGTAATGCTATCAGCAGTGCTGTCTGAGGTGAGCACACACGAGTGACTTCATCTGTCTGAGGTGAGCAGGCACGGGTGACGCTATCTGTCTGAGGTGAGCACGCATGGGTGACGCTATCTGTCTGAGGTGAGCATGCACGAGTGACGTCATCTGCCTGCTCGCCAATCATGGGTTTCCTTTGTGAGTGAGCGCTGGCCCTGCTGTGTCAGCCTGTAGGGTTGTCAAACTGTGCTCTCTCTGGCCTGTGACTGTGAGGAAAGATGCTTTTGAAATGGACAGGCCGAGGGGACTTTGCAAACCTTGATTTTCTTTACTGCCTGGAATGCACGTTGCTTTAACTAATGTTTAACATAAATCGCATAACAAGTTCCACAGTTGTGCCTCCATTTTGTCAGGATTTTCTTGGGGAGTTTCAAAGGTGAAGCTTGCTTGGTACAGCACAAAGGTGCCCCTTCAGAGCTTCTGGGTTTCTAACACTTTATATGTAAATAGTGTTATAAAGGCCCCATTTCCCCCCTGTTTGTTTTCAAATATTAATAGGGCGATACTGCGATCCCCCCAAACATTCTCCAAGGTCTTTCGGCTCGCTCATCCCAACAGTTTCTTTTTTCCAGTTTTAGTAAGAAATGTATGTCTCACCACTTTCAAAGTTCACCAGCTGCCACTGTAAACAGATACCCCAGAAGTCATTATCTATGGTCAACCCGTCACCGGATGAGACCATCAGAGTGGCAAAAAGCATAGAGAGATCATAAACCTTTGTGAGGGATGTTTTATATCTGTAAAAGATGAGACTTCATTCCCTGTGAGCAGAAACTATTGCTTCCATTGTAGCAGTTTTTCACAAGTCAAGGGTAGTGCATGTCCCACAGCTAACGGTTGGTCATTTTGCAAAGGTTTTCCAGCAAAAAAAATCCAACAAAATGTTTGTTGCGTGTGTGGTTGAATCGGACATAGAATCTGATTCTGAGATAGAGGGATCCATGCTTTAGTACTTGTGGTTGGTGATGAAGATGCTAATTCCCAAGTGTTAAGTGACACTTACCAGAGAGAGGAGCACAGAGGGGGGATCCTTCAATGTGTGTTGATCCTATGGCTGATGTACAACTGGGGAACAAGACCTTGAAAGTATTAGTAGATTCTAGTTCCAGAAATACTATCGTCGTTATACCATCCTCTCCTGTTTGGTAGCATGCAAATGATCGCAGCACACACGGAGCTCTGTAGTGCACGTCTTTATTCTTCAGACTGCAACCATTCACTGTAAGCACTGTGTCATGAACTTTATTAACCACACCCAGACACACCCCAAAAAATACATAATTATCCTACGGAGTAAATCAGGGACCAGAAAGGTCCTGCTATTCACACTTACAAGACACTACAATCTGTTCATTGAAACTTAGGGTGATAGAACTCTGTTGCCAGTCAAATGCTCCGCTGTTTCGTACAAAGGTTGCAAGATTGAACTCTTAGGATATATAGCGGGTTGAGCTCAAAGGGAGGAGGATCAAAGGGAAAATATATGTGGCAGTAAAGCGCCTTACCACTCTAGGAGGATTTCATCAGGGCCTGGTTGGTATGATATTTAAGCCTGGTGCTAAGGAGCAGGTCCTTGTTGTTGAGTGTGATGATGTGGCTCTGGAATGGAGCAGGAAATGTCCTCGTGTTTCGATGATGCTCTTGGTAAAGTCCAAGGGTTCAAGCATAAAACCATGGTTAAGGTAGGGGTTGTGTCAGTAAAGCACAAGCTAAGAGGAGTGCCCTTCAGTGTCAAGGTTGATCTCAAGCAAGAACTTGGAGGCATATCATCTAGGAAACGCGAGAAAAATCGCATTTCCCGCTTTTCGTAATTCTGTTTAATGCCGCGTATCGCTGGAATTAATTGGCAAGATATTGTGCTATTACCAAGGCATATCTCTACGGTGATTAAATCCTGGAATCGCGCGTGAAACAGAATCGCAGAAAGCGGGAAGTGCGATATTTATCGTGTTTCCTAGATGATATGCCCCGTTGCCTCAGCCGCACAATCCACCTGCCATAATAAGTATGGCTAAGTCAGTTACAAAGCAGGTGTAACAAATCTGCGATAATCGCAGTTAGCACGGTTTATTTTATTTTATCGTGGGTTTACTCGTGGCTTGATAATATTGCGCTGCTGTGTCCGCACCGATTTCCTTGGAGAGAGAAAACTAATTTGCATGTCATTAGGGATATTCATCGCTGACATGCAAAGTGGCATTTAAAGGGCTGCTCACTCAAGGAAACACATGTAAGCCTGCCCTTGATACTGAGCGTTAACAAAATCTCCTCTTTTCAGACCAAAAGGGCCGCTAAAGCGGCGGTATTCAGCCTGATGATATGCCCCCTAGGTGTTTATGTGAGAGGAGAATTATTGAGACAGCTGAATCATCATTGTGGTTTTTTCCATTAGTAGTGGCATGCAAGAGGTGTGGAAAATTGCATGTTTGTGTGGATCTAAGATCTCTTAATAAAAAAATATGGGTGTATTTGTTTCTCTTGCCCAAGATGTATGACTTGTTTGCACAAACTTCAGGAGCCAAGTGTTCTCTAAACTATGTGGAACTCCATCATAATTCGAGAAATCGTTCAGCATTAATTTCACCCATTGGGACCTTCCAGTATTCCAATATTGTTGTATGCCATTTGGACCGCTTCTGTGGCATCTGTCTTTCAGAGGGTTATTTACAACATACAGGAAGAAGTAAAGGGGGTCCTGGTGTTCCAGGATGGTGTTTTGATGTTTGCAAAGGATGTTGTGGCCTATAATGCTATTCTTTACAGAGTATTTGAAATTTTTAAGAAACATGAAATTAGTTTTTACGAAGGAGATGTGCAAATATGGAGCAACAAAGTAGAATATTTGGTACATATTGTCTCAAGAGATTGTATTAGACCCAGGTCTAGATTAATTGAATCCATTTTAGGCACGCTGCCTCTCTCTGAGAAGGCGGGGGTCAAAATTTCCTTGGATTGTGAGTGTTTTCGTTTTGTTTTATTTTAGTAATTTAACGAAGAAAGGTACCAAATATATTTGGTATAATGATTGTACAATGCTCTTAAGCAAATTAAATCTTTGCTAAGTCAAAGTAATTCTCTCAAGACATTTGATCCAACGTTGACCTTTTGTGTCACTGTGGATGCTAGTCAGGTAGGCTTGGGGGCTATTTTCACACAGAGGAAAGGTAATTGCGAAAATACAGTAGCTTTCAAAACAAGAGTGTTACGGGAAGCCCAACTACAATACTCTGTCATTGAGAAAGAGCTTCTTGCCTGCTGGTGGGCGATTGAGAAACTTTGTTCGCATGTGTGGGGAAGATGATTTCTTTAACAAACGTATCACAAGCCATTGTTGAACATAACTAAAATAGTCTCAATACACAGGTGAATTTCAAAGGCAGCTTTATACATGAACATGGGGACAGATGGCATAGAAACCAAGTGTCCAATTTGCAGAAGTTTAGCACAATCTTTTATTCTTGAAAACCACAGAAGGTGTTACGGTACATGTCCAGTAAAATCACAAGTACAATAGAATTTCTCGTAAACTATGGACCAGTACATCCCATGTCCATCATCAGTTTACACAAGTTACACAATTATTACATGCAGATCCAATCAGAAGAAGCTAATAGTGCTTGCCACCTGCATGTTACAGAGTGGTGGTGCCTCCCGTGGTCCTCCTGACTGGTCAGCCTGTCCCTTCAGAGGATGCAGAGGAGCCTGTAAACAGGCGCTTCTGAGGCGCTTCCCGGGTCCGTCACGGTCACCATGTGTGATCCGCGGCTCTGAGTGCACTATTCACCCTGAGGCCACGCTGCTGGGACTCTCCAGGCTTTGTACATATGTTTCACAGGTCAAACATAGCGATTCGGTAAGTACTGCTGCTTCTGAGGTGCAAGCCCTGGGTCATAGTCATCGACTCACGGGGCAGCGGAGGCGCTAGTCAGGAGCGCTTGGCTTCAGGGAGCTGTACATCCTCAGGGTTCACACTCACCACCAACATTCAGAAGCCACTATCAGGTGCTCTCACATTACTGAGAGAAATTCCAATACCTCGTGCCTTGACACCATTTATTTCCTAGAGTGTGTGTTAGACGCTACATGCTATGCTAAGGGTTTAAAGCGCTATGTAACTGCAGACCACCTGTCTCGCATTAACCTACAATACTCACCCTCAGAGACTGCTCACCACACAATGCTTGTGAAAAAGCTGCACAAAAGTGGCATTAGTAAAGCAGATCTACGCATACACTGTTTACACCTAGGTGTAGGCGCACATTAGAGAAGCTGTCTTTGTAAATAATACATATACACAAGCATTAATAATATATCAGGCAGGTTCAAAAGCAGCTACATTAAAAGCCAGGCGGATTGCAGGTTCTAAAAGTACTTTTCCCTGAGTACTACTTGCCTGCTAACATTCTGGCAGGTAAGTAATCTTCTCACCAAACTCAACACCTGCACCAATGGATGAGCCTACTGACCCCACAACCAAACCCCACACTGCCACCAGTAACAATCCGTGTCAACTCGCCCCACAACCAAACCCACACTGCCACCAGTAACAATCTGTGTCTTTTCACCCCACAACTACACCAACACTCCTACTTCACCCCAGAGCCAAACCCAGTGCCACCATCGGTAACAACTGATGTTTCCTGCTCACCCGGGCCGCATACCCGAAACTAAAACGACAGGTAAAGTTCAAAAGAACCAGCACTGATGCTTGGAACCTGTAAAGAAGCGACAGGTGAAGTTCATAAGAACCAGTACTGATGCTTGGAACAGGTAAAGAAGTGACAGGTAAAGTTCAAAAGAACCAGCACTAATGCTCGAAACAGGTAAAGAAGCGACAGGTAAAGTTCAAAAGAACCAGCACTGATGCTTGGAACAGGTAAAGAAGCGACAGGTAAAGTTCAAAAGAACCAGCACTGATGCTTGGAACAGGTAAAGAAGCGACAGGTAAAGTTCAAAAGAACCAGCACTGATGCTTGGAACAGGTAAATAAGCGACAGGTGAAGTTCAAAAGAACCAGCACTGATGCTTGGAACAGGTAAAGAAGCGACAGGTGAAGTTCACAAGACCCAGTACTGATGCTCGAAACAGGTAAAGAAATGACAGGTGAAGTTCACAAGAACCAGTACTGATGCTCGGAACAGGTAAAGACGCGACAGGTGAAGTTCACCCGAACCAGTACTGATGCTCAGAACAAGTAAAGAAACAACAGGTGAAGTTCAAAAGAATGTAAATGTATTGTATTTATATAGCGCACTTCTACCCGGAGGCCTCGTAGTCACAAGAACTAGTACTGATGCTCCGAACAGGTAAAGAAGCGACAGGTGAAGTTCACAAAACCAGTACTGATGCTCGGAACAGGTAAAGAAACAACAGGTGAAGTTCAAAAGAACCAGTACTGATGCTCGGAACAGGTAAAGAAGCGACAGGTGAAGTTCACAAGAACAAGTACTGATGCTCGGAACAGGTAAAGAAGCGACAGGTGAAGTTCACAAAATCAGTACTGATGCTCGGAACAGGTAAGGAAGCGACAGGTGAAGTTCACAAGACCCAGTACTGATGCTCGGAACAGGTAAAGAAGCGACAGGTGAAGTTCACAAGACCCAGTACAGATGCTCAGAACAGGTAAAGAAACAACAGGGGAAGTTCAAAAGAACCAGTACTGATGCTCCGAACAGGTAAAGAAGCGACAGGTGAAGTTCACAAAACCAGTACTGATGCTCGGAACAGGTAAGGAAGCGACAGGTGAACTTCACAAGACCCAGTACTGATGCTCGGAACAGGTAAAGAAGCGACAGGTGAAGTTCATAAGACCCAGTACTGATGCTCGGAACAGGTAAAGAAGCGACAGGTGAAGTTCACAAGACCCAGTATAGATGCTCAGAACAGGTAAAGAAACAACAGGTGAAGTTCACAAGACCCAGTACAGATGCTCAGAACAGGTAAAGAAACAACAGGTGAAGTTCAAAAGAACCAGTACTGATGCTCGGAACAGGTAAGGAAGCGACAGGTGAAGTTCACAAGACCCAGTACAGATGCTCGGAACAGGTAAGGAAGCGAGACAGGTGAAGTTCAAGGGAACCAGTACTGATGTTCGCTGCTGCTCAAGCCTCGCTTCTGTTGCATGCGAATAGAGATACATGGATGACATTATCGTGAACACGCCTGTGAACACACAAAGATGCCCCACTTTTTTCATGCTGTAAGGTAGAGCCATATACAGGTTCTAGAAGCTTCCGGGAAGACTGCTCCATGCTAAAGTCTTCCCACGTGAACAAGAAACCCACCCACATCATTGATATTAAAGCTTTATACACGGTGATGATGTCATTCCTTCCAGGCACCCTCTCAGGCCCCTCTCCCAGACTCCCCAGTGCACCCCTAAACAGACCTGTTCCACTAACACTCAGAAGTATCCCTTCCTAGTGACAAGTCATTGGGTGGGAGCCCCCTTTGCTGGACAGGCTACACTTGATCAAGTCCCTTAGGGGTGTTATGACGTTTCTCTTTGGGGTCTCCATCGGTCACCTTTGACCCAGGGTCTGGCAGGGCTGGTACAGAATCTGGGGAGAGAGAAAGGAACAGATTAGCTAATCACCACAGGAACCTGTCATCAGAAGGACACACCAACATCCATACAACTCAACCCAAATGAGAACAATATTCAAATTGCCACAAAATGAGAATAAATATGATTCTAGGACACGCACATGTGGGAAACATCCTTTACAACGCAACGTTTACCACGCAGTGCCTTTACGACGCAACTTTTACAACGCAAACCATTACAACGCATTGCGCTGGGGGGCGCTCTAGGATAGGGAATAGGTTTAATGTACTGTCCAACACCTTCCCTACTATCCATGGGGACTGGAGTTGGAATAGTAAATTAAGCTATTCAATATCCAGCGCCCCAAAGCACTATGCGTTGTAATGGTATGCGTTGTAAAAACCGCGTTGTAAAAGCATGCGATGTAAAAGCATGCGTTGTAATGTCATACATCCTGCACATGTGCCTAGAGGGGGTGCTTGTTCCCTGGTATGACAGTGGCAGTCCATTCACATCAAGTCTCTGCTGGTTTCGATCAGTAATGCCAAAGCTGTCAGCCTGTCTCTGCCAGGCCCCTCCCACAACCAGGCAGTGCATGGATTGCGAAGGATCTAAGGCAAAGCCAGGGAGAGAGTAACTGAGAACTGTCAATCAATCAAGGATTATAAAGCGCTGCAAATGACCCATGCGGGTCTCAAGGTGATGAGGTTTGATCTGCCTGGTAGTTATAGGATCATTCGAACAGCCAGGTCTTGAGTCTCTTCCTGAATTGCCGGAGCGATGAGGCTGTCCTTAGATGCAGCAGAAGGTTGTTCCAAGCTTTGGCCATCAAGTGTGAGAAGAAGCATCCTCTGCTGTTGGCTCAGTAGATCTGTGGGGTGTCTGCGAGGAAGACAGAGGTGGATCTCAGGTGTTTGGTTGATTGGTGGAAATCTGTGCATCTGTTCATGAACGCTGATTCTTCATTGTACAGAGCTTTGCATGCATGGGTCAGCATCTGGAACTGGGATCTCTACTGGAACGGGAGCCAGTGTATCTTCTTGAGGAGCAGTGTGATGTGGGTCAGTTTGGGGAGGTCAAGGATGAGTCTTGCAGTTGAGTTTTGTATTGCCTGTAGTCTCTTCGGGAGGTGTGTGGTGATTCCTATGCCCTCGCTAAGGGAGCTTTTGTAAGCTCCCTTAGTGGTTGAGTACGGGTGGTGAAGTACTTGATAAAGCAACTGCAGTAATTGACCATCCCCAAGATACTGCAGATTTCTGAGACTCTTGATGGATCTGGGGCCAACCTCACGTCTCAAACATTCTCCGGGTCTGGTGCTACCCCCTCTGCAGAAAAGTGGTAGCTGGTAAATCAAATATGGTTCTTCTGAAATTCACCTTCTCTTTCTAGTGGGCCATTCCATTATCTTATGGTCTTTTAAGAACTTCATTCAGGTGGGCCTTGTGTTCTTCAACAGACTTTTCATTCACGTTAGGATAGCATCACTGACATTAATGACATACAATAGAGACCAGGGAGACAAGCTAGAACTTCAATACCACATTCTGGAAAACATCAGCGGTGTTGGATATCCTAAAATTCAGTTTCTTTTACCGCTGGAGGCCCATGAGCATCAAAAACATCATGATGTATCCCGATGTAAGGTGCAAAAGAATCCGGCGGGGGCCAGACCAAAGGTCCACTTTAGAAAACCACCCTGCTCCGCTCAGTTCAATAATGATATTGTTGTCTGTCAGGGTGAGGTTTCGCTCCCTCATGATGGTTACATTTGGTAGCCTAATGTCCACACATATCCTCACTTCTCCAAGCTACTTGGGCTTCTTGGTAACAGCTATGGGGGACACCCAGGGCATGGGCCCTTATAATCTATGAATGATGTCTGCCTTTTCTAACTTTCTCTAATCTGCCTCTTCTTTGGGCCTCTGATGAGAGGCTACATGATGGCATCGCAGGGAAATGGTTGAATGTCTATGTGCAGAGCCACGGTTCAATTCTTCAAGCACCCCATATCTTCAAATAGGTCTCAGAACTCCACCAGGAAATCATCCAGTTGGCTAGTATGCACTCGTAGCGCAAAGTGCATGAGCAGAATTTCTACCATTACGCAGCTCAGAAGCATTCCTGTGCCTTTTGGGGTAATGTACACAATGGCACCTGTTGTCTGATCATTGTAGAAGGTGTGGGTTGTGAATATTTGTTTCAGGGACAGTGAGGACGTTTGCCCATACACATAGACTTAGATTTTTGCTGGGCTGAGTGTCTGTCTCGGGTTTAGAGTAGGCTCTTGTAGGTCTCCATCACTATGATGTTAATTGAGTCCCCTGTGCCATTAACTGCCACCAGCTGAGTTGTACCCACTGTGATTCTGCATTTTGGTGGGGATCGAGCCACGGTGTGCATAAGTCCCACTGCAAGCATTGTATGAACAACTTCACTTGGGCATCATCGTCCAGGTCTAGCTGGTCATCGGCTCTGCATCTCCAGGAGAGGAAGGGATGGTGTTCACTGTCTTTAATTGGGTGGTCTCGGAGCCCCGGAAGGAATGGCATACTTTTGTAAAATGCTTCAATTTCTTGCAGGCTGTCACGTCTTGTTGCGTGCCAGACATTTTGCCAGGCGATGAGGGGGACCACCCAAGTGTGAACTGGGGCTTCTCTGTGGAATGAAGGAAAATGTGCTGTATTATGATGAATGCGCTGCCTCCAGGGGAGCCGCACACTTGTTTCACTGGCCAGGCAGCAACCCGTTGGCACTTTTAAAGGGGAATGGAGATCCCCCTGCAGGCGGGTGCAGTCAGGGTTTGCACTCGACTGCAAGGGGATGTCTGGGGTGTCCATATGACTCCCTTTCCTCCCTCCAGAGGGCTGGTCTCAGGTGGCACATTATCAGTGTGCCTTCTGAGAGCTAATGTGTCGTGTGTGCCCACATCTCTAATACAGCGCGGGTGCAGAGGCAAAGAGATTCCCTCATTTGCATTGGGCCATGCCCCATGCAAATGAGGGAACGCCCCTGAAAAAAGCGCTGGCGCTTTAGGTGAGCCAGCACTATTGGTTATAGAGAAGGGGTCTTACAAGCATCTTCGGCCCCTTCTGTAATACCAAAGTGCCCCGGGGGTGTGCAATGCGGGAACAAATGCCCATTGCACCCATGGGGCCCTTTGTGTAATAGAGCCGCAGGTGGTTCAGATAGGGCGCAGAGGCAGCCAGAACTGTGATGATGAGGCTGGAGTCTGGGCTATGTGGGAGGGGACTGACCACTATTTCCTCCTTGACATGGACTGGTTGCTGTGGCCCCCGGAGTGGTGAGTATGGATTATCCTGTGGGCGAAGAACCATGTTTGCACCACTTTCTACCGCATGGTTAGAGCACTGTGGCAACAGGCAGAACATAGCACGACTGGGACCTAGGTGACTGGCGCCCTCTGGTGGGGGTATGGGGTCCTCCTGCTGTCCTGCAGGGAGAATGGGCACTGTATAGGCCCAGGACCCAGTGGCACAGCGCAGTGAGCAGAACAACCAGCAGGGGGCAGATGCGCCCTCCAGTTGGTTGTAGGGCTCTGTGCCGGCCTGAGCTGTGAGGCACAGCGCTCCCGTTTGTTTCAAATAATACCGGGTCACTGATGATACTGAGCTACTAATAATAGTGGGTCACTGAAGACACTGAGCTACAAATAAAACTGTCACTGAAAATACTGAGCTACTAATAATTCTGGGTCTCTGATGATAGTGTGCTACAAATAAAACTGTGTCACTGATGATACTGAGCTACAAATAATACAGGGTCATTTATGTTACTGAGCTACTAATAATACAAAGTCACTCACATTAATGGGTTACTGATAATACTGGGTCTCTGATGTTACTAAATGACTAATAATGCAACAACTGCTGTGATTGTAGGGTCCCAAATGTGTGTAGAATCCTTAAAATCGTCTGGTGCCGAAGTCGGGACTGTTGCTTTATGTAAAATCTTTCTCATTGGTCACTCAGACCTTTGAGTTGGCTGGTTCTCTTTTGCGTTGCCCTCTGATTGTCGGAAGGTTTTAAGACAATGCTCAACCTCTTCCCAGTGTCCCGGTGCACACAGGGGGCATCAGCACCCTGCCCTATTCCTTGCCTTTCTTTAAGGTGTCACACACGTGCCCCTCACGCGTGCTCTCTCAGCTGGAGGCCTGGAGCGGACCACAGTGGGGGTGGTTGGTAGATGCTGATGGTGCAGTTGTCTGTGAGCTGGTCCTGCCTCATCCCTCCTCCACAAAATGGGCCATGAGATGAACAAGGAACAAACAAGCACCTCAAGGTGGAGTGAAGAAGAGGGGCCATTTCTCCCTTTCCAAGATGGGTATTGCTGCTACTCTATATCCATCTCAAAGGGGCAACAGAGGTGGGGTTCAATCAATCAATCAGAGGTTTGTAAAGCGCGCTACTCATCCGTGAGGGTCTCAAGGTGCTGGGGGGGAGGGGTGCGGCTCCGGATCAGTCTTAGAGCCAGGTCTTGAGGCTCTTCTTGAAGGTGTGCAGGGATTGCGAGCGTCTGATGTTGACTGGGAGCTCGTTCCAGGTCTTTTCTGTGACTTAGGAGAAGGCTCTTCCTCCTGCTCTGGTTCTGCGGATGCGTGGGGTCTCTGCCAGGGCGAGGTTGGCGTAGCGGAGGTTCCTTTTGGATAAGTGGAAGGAGACTCTCTCGTTGAGGTATTTGGGTCCGATGTTGTGGAGGGTTTTGTAGGTGTGGGTGAGTAGCTTGAAGGTTACTCTCTTCTTGACGGGTAGCCAGTGGAGGTCTCGTAGGTGCTGGGTCATGTGCTCATGTCGTGGGGTGCCGAAGACAAGTCTGGCTGCAGTGTTTTGGATGGTTTAGAGCTTAAGTAGCAGGGTTTTGTTGATTCTGGCATAGAGAATGTTACCATAGTCCAGCCTGCTGGTTATGAGTGCGTAGGTAACTGTCTTTCTACATTCGGGGGGATCCACTTGAAGGTCTTGCGCAGAATGCGGAGGGAGTTGAAGCAGGTGGAGGCGACGTTGTTGATCTGGCGGGTCATGGTGAGGGAGGAGTCTAGAATGATGCAGAGGTGTGGTCTGTCGGGGTAGGTTGGTTTCGTGAGGCAGAAGGCCAACAGAAGCTGTCCCACGCAGTGAGGGAGGGTTCCAAGGATGAGGACCTCGGTCTTCTCTGAGTTCAGTTTTAGGCAGCTGTGGCTCATCCAGGCTGCGACATCTTTCATTCCTTCTTGGAAGCTGAGTCTGGTATCTTTGTGTTTCTTCATGAGAGAGGACGAGCTGCGTGTCATCGGCGTAATCTACTATGCTGAGCCCATGCTGTCTTGGTGGCTCCTATGAGCTGGTGGTATTCATTCATGGGGTTCTTGTAGTTGTTCTGGTATTTGGTTGTTGTCCTGTTCCACTAGAGTTTCTCAAGGCATCTGCAGGAGGTTGGTGGTGAACCAGGCGGCTTTCAGGGGGCATTGTTTGACGAGGTGGCGGAGGGGTGGGTACTTGTCAGTCCAGCTGGAGATCCAGCAGTGTAGTCCTTTGGCTGCGGAGTTGGTGTCTGTCTTGGCGGAGAGGGGTCATGGAGAAGGGTGATGCTGAGGTGTTCCTCTGTGACCTTGCTACAGTTCCTTCATGGTGGGTGCGGGGCAGGTTTGGGTGCTGAGGTGGTGTTGAAGGTGAAGTGTACGCAGTGGTGGTCTGTCCACAGGGGCTGCATGGTGTGGCTGAAGTGGATGTTTGTCTCTCCTGCGCAGATGGGTTCAAGGGTGTGTCTGGCTCTGTGGGTGGGGGTGGTGATGAGCTGCTTCAGTCCAAGGTTGGAGAGGTTGTCAAGGAGGGTGGTAGAGTCTGGGTCACTGCGGTTGTCGAGGTGGAAGTTCAAGGTTCTGATGAGAATGTAGTCCATGGAGGCAAAGGTGTGGGTTGCGACGAGGTCGGCAATGGTGGTGGCAGAGGAGGCGTGAGGCCCAGGGGGTCTGTAGATGAGGGTCATGCACAGCGTGGTTCTGGGGCTGGTTTGGATGTGGAAGTGGAGGTGCTCTGTGTTGGAGATGGGGTAGTTCGTGCTGGAGTTGGCCCGTCGGAGGGAGCTCTTGTGTGCAATGCAGAGTCCTCCTCCTGGGTGGGGTGGTGGTCCTTTCTTTGGATCTTGTATCCATCGGGGATGGCAGTGGCGATGTCGGGGTGGAGGTGGTGTTGGTCCATGTTTCCGTGAAGAAGGCGAGAGGTTGTCGAGCAGGTCCTGGGTCTCCGTGGCGTGTCCGTGGAGGGAGCGCACATTGAAGATTATGCAAGTCTGGGCTTCGTTGGTGCGGGCATCAGTCATGGGTTCAGCGGTCGTGGGGTGGCTGTTGATGTTGAAGGATTGTTGTCAGTGTTGGCAGAAGAACTGGCCATGGGTGGTGTTTGGCATCGATCTCTCGCAGTTGTTGTTTCTCCCGGGGTTGAGTGCGAGGAGGTCGGCAGAGTTGTAGCGGTGGGGGGTCTTAGATCCAGGGTTCCTGGTGCTGGCCGCGGTCAGATCATGGATGGGTACGACCCATGTGACTTGAGGATACTGACATCATGAAATGGTGACCTCATGTTGGGCTTTACCTCTTCCTCCTAATCCTTTACTAGCAAAGTACCCAAGTTGGCATTGACCACCCCTTCTCTCGCGTCCCTGCTTAGACCAATTAAAGATCTTCTGGTCCTTGTGCTCTGTGCCATCTTTGATTGCAAGAGATAGATCAGAAGCACCGCAAGCAGATGGACCTTGAGGACCCTGACCTGGTCTCTCCTATTAAAGCTGGTGATGTTAACTGGTGGCGATAATCGTCCTGCTGATAAGGTTTTACAAGTTATTTTGTAAACATGTCCTTTAGATCCCTACTGGTCCTCAGGCAAGTAAAGGTCTGACTAACTCATTGGCATGAGTGGAGTGAACAGATAGGCGGTGACCCACGCATTGCGCAACCTACCTGGTGATCATGCACTCAGTCAATCCGCTCCTGCTAGAGACTGCCAGGAACACATGTACATGACCAGGGGGTGCTGGTACCCTTTTGCTCATATGATGCACACACACCACAATCCTCACTCTTACGTTTGAAGGTGTTATTAAAATATTAGAGGCCTGTTTTTGTGCAAAACATATGTAAAAGCATAATTGTCCCTGGGCTGCTCTACAACATCTGCAGTCCATGCACACTGGGACCACATAGTGAGCCGTTCTGCAGATTCTGCAGCAGGTCTACATCCACGCTGAGACCTCCCATGTTGGGAGTTTGTTTATGAAAAACAAAAAATGAATGTCTAGTGGGCCAAGGAACATGGCACCTGCTTGGAATTCTTTTTTGCAGAAATTGCTCCTACTATGGTGGTAGGAGCACTTTTTTCCAGACAGTGACTGCTGCTGTTGCACCAACTTTAACAAGGGTGATCTGTCATGGGATGCCATGGGGGGTTTAGAGTAAGGCTCCCTTCTCCCCCTCCCCGAATGTGCAGAGCCAAGTGCCTCCGGGGTCTAAATGTCCCACTGAATACATAAGACTGAAGAGAAGGTTTATGCTGCTGTGTCCTGCTGAGAATTAGGCAGACTGCTTTGCTTTCTGAGATCCTGTATGCCTGTGCTGCTGTGAGGTAATTAGTTCTGCGTGACACTGAAGATGATTCCCAGCAGCACCTGAACACCTGAGCAGTTTGCTGAAGATTGATTCTGCCGTCCCACGCTGCAGTCACGGGTCCACTTTGAGGGGGCCATTCAAAAAGTAATTCACAAAGCTCATAGTAGTATGGTCATCTGTCCTTCTGCAATACCACACGTGTCATAATAATGATGCTTATTCATACTGTACTCCCGGTGGAAGAATTTTTGGGGGGGGCTTCTAGATCTTCTCCATGAACTATCTACTACTCTTAGTCCTGCAGAAGGTTCTGCACAGTCATACAAGAGGAGACCGAAACGTCAATGCATATTCCACTACTTGTGTTTAGATCAATCAATCCTGGGACATTCCCTACACTGCATGGATGCGCACTCCAGGAATACTCCCTATGTGAAGAGTGATTACGCCCTTCCATCTCAGTGAATCGATGTATGGAAGATGTACACCTAACATGTGCTTCTTGTTCCACGTAGAACCCCTTGCTATCTCTTGAATTAATACAGACCATTTGATCATAATCACATTGCTGGAATACATGTTTCTTCATTTATTGTTCTCTTCTCTGCTTTAATCCACAATATCGGACATTGTATTGATGCCTGTGAATTCTGTTCAGGGCATTACAGATCTCTTAATGCACACATATTTAAGTACAGTATTTTATTAGGTATTTGCTGTGGCTCTTCATGGCCATTTGCTTTAGTTTATACTGAAGCTTACAAGGTATTATTGGTTTGCTGGCCTCTTTTCCTACCACAGACTTTTGTGGTACTACTGTCACACAATAGCGCCTCTACAAGCTTGGAATCAACTAGGAGCTCTAAGTCTTTGTAACATACTCAGTTACAGTAACGGCTCGCACTCATATGCAGTGCGATGAAACATTGTCAGAGTGCGGGTGAGTGCTACTATCAATGTTACAAAACTCAAATTCATAGGGATTGTGAAAAATGCAAGCATCAAACAAAGACCAAGTCTAGCAAATGAGCCACTCCCCTTCAGCAGAAGAGAGGTGGGGGTGTGGTATGGAGCCCTGCCCCTTCATCAGGAGAGTGGTAAGTGTGTGGTATGGAGCCCCACCCTCTCATCAGGAGAGAGGTGAGTGTGTGGTATGCAGTCCTGCCCATCCAGCAGGAGAGTGGCAAGCGTGTGGTATGGAGTCCTGCTCATTTAGCAGGAACGGTAAGGGTGTGGTATAGAGCCCTGCCCATCCAGCAGGAGAGCGGTAAGTGTGTGATATGAATCCCCAACTTTTCAGCAATAGAGTGGTGAGGGTGTGGTATGGAGACCTGCTCATCTAGCAGGAGACGGTTGAGTGTGTGGTATGGAGCCTCACCCATCCAAAAAAGAGAGCGGTAAGGGGGTGTTATGGAGCCCCACCCATCCAGCAGGAGAGGGGTGAAGGTGAGGTATGGAGCCCCGCCCCCTCATTAGGAGAGTGGCGAGGGTGTGGTATGGAGCCCCGCCCATTCAGCAGGAGAATGGGGAGGGTGGTGTATGGAGCCCCGCCCCCTCATTAGGAGAGTGGTAAGAGTGTGGTATGGAGCCCCGCCCATTCAGCAGGAGAGTACCTTATATTAAACCTCTCAATGTATTTTGATGCTGATTTGAACTGACTAGCTCACTCCTTGTTTTCTGTAATGATCCCTAATCTTGAATAAACCTTTATGGTTTGGACTTTGAATCTTGTCTTGTGTAGGTTTTCTTTCTCTGCCTGGGCCCTCGTCCTTTGGGACTCTCCCAGCCTTGGTCCTGGATCATTCATTGGTGCAAAGTGCCACACACGCAGTCCTTGTCACTGCAGCATGGGACCATTTCCAAGTGTAGACCCCCCTGGATAGCCTGTAATGTGCGTGGACTCACTCACTGGGAAGACTCAGCCTTCACTCTTGCCCCAGTAGCTCACTCACTTTTACACACTGTGATCTCTGTTCATCAGCACACAAACTCCTAGGGTATCTTATTTAGATCTCACTCCTCTCTCCGGGCACCTTACCCAGGAGTAATCCTCAGTTACCGGCAGGAAGACTTTGAGGCTTCCTTGTAAGACTGGGTGTGACAGCCTCCACCTCAGGCTCGCAGCCCTACATGTCTCCTCTCCTAGAACCGCCTGCTCTAGTAGCGAAGAGGTCCATTGCATATCTAGGGTTGCTGTCTTCACACGCATCCCACCCTGAGGATAAGGCTCAGCTGTCTTCCCTTCTGTGGTGCTTAAAGACATAGGAGTATGTCTACTAGACCTAGGAGTATGTCTACTAGACCTAGGAGTATGTGTACCAGACATAGGGGTACTTTTTTTGTTTAACTTTGTTTTATTGATTTTTGGCATTGAAGCAAATGCATTACAATTCTCCTATGCTTATACTCCCATGTAGGTACGTTGAAGATTAACACCGGGCTCCGACCCGTCCCCCTTAGATCGATGCAGGGGTACTTTTATGAGACATTGGGGTATGTGTCATAGACATTGGGGTACTTCTAATCGACATTGGGCTATGTGTCATAGACATAGGTGTACTTCTAATAGACATTGGGGTATGTGTAATAGACATAGGTGTACTTCTAATAGACATTGGGGTATGTGTAATAGACATAGGGGTACTTTTAATAGACATTGGGGTATGTGTCATAGACATAGGGGTACTTTTGATAGACATTGGGGCATGTGAACTACACATAGGGGTATGTGTACTAGACCTAGGGGTATGTGTACTAGACCTAGGGGTATGTATACTAGGCATAGGGGTACGTTTAATAAACATAGGAGTATGTGTAATAGGCATAGGGGTATGTTTAATAGGCATAGGGGTATGTTTAATAGACATTGGGGTATGTTTTTTAGACATGGGGTACTTTTAATAGACATTGAGGTATGTGTCATAGACATAGGGGTACTGGACATATGGGTATGTTTACTAGACATAGGGGTATGTTTACTAGACATAGAGTTATATTTACTAGACATATGGTTATGTTTACTAGACATATGGGTATGTGTACCAGACATATGAGTATGTTTACTAGACATAGGGGTATGCTTACTAGATATATGGGTATGTGCACTAGAGATAGGGGTTGTTTATTAGACATACATGTATGTGTACTAGACATAGGGGGTATGTTTACTAGACACAGTGGTATGTTTACTAGACAAAGGAGTTGTTTACTAGACTTAGGGTTTTGTGTAAAATACATGGGGTATGTTTACTAGACGCAGGTGTAAGTCTACTAGACACAGGGTTATGTTTACTAGACATAGGCGTACGTTTTGTAGACATAGTGGTAAGTTGACTAGATATATGGGGTATGTGTAGGAAAACATAGGGGTTTATTTACTAGGCATAGGGGGATGTTTTCTAGAAATAGGGGTATGTGTGCTAGACCTAGGGGTAGGTTTCCTAGACATAGGGCTATGTTTAATAGACATAGGTTTCTGTGTACTAGACGTATGTGTATTAGAAATAGGGGTTGTTTACTAGACATAGGGGTTGTTTACTAGACATAGGGGTAATTGCACCAGCCATGGGGTATGTTTACTAGACACAGGGGTATGTTTACAAGACATAGGGTTATGTTTATTAGACATGGGGCTATGTTTACTGGACATATGGATATGCTTATTAGACATACAGGTATGTGTACTAGACATAGGGGTATGTTTACTAGACCCAGGGATATGTTTACTAGATATAGGGGTCTGTGTACAAGACATAGGGGTATATTTATTAGAGATAGGGGTATGTTTATTAGACATAAGGGTATGTTTACTGGACATATGGTATGTGTTCTAGACATAGGGGTTGTTTATTATACATGGGGGTATGTTTAATAGACATAGGGGTATCTTTACTAGACATACAGGTATGTGTACTAGACATAGGGGTATATTTACTAGACACAAGTTTTGTTTACTAGACATAGAGGTATGTTTAGTAGACATATGGGTATGTTTATTAGAGATAGGGGTATGTTTACTAGACATATGGGTATGTGTACTAGAAATAAGGGTATGTGTAATAGACATAGGTGTATATGTACTAGACATATGGGTATGTGAACTAGAGATAGTGGTTGTTTATTAGACATAGGGGTATGTGTACTAGACATAAGGGTATGTGTACTAGACCTAGGTGTATATTTATTAGACATATGGGTATGTGTACTAGACATAAGGGTATGTGTACAAGACATAGGGGTATGTGTACTAGACATAGGGGTATGTTTCTGAGTGCATGTTTGGACCTCACCACTAGCAACTCTTGAGGGGGAGAGTTGGCCCTGTGGTTTCTGGGCTCAGAGGACTCCAGTGATTGTTCATTGACGACCCCAGGCACCCCAAGGGTCCCATTTCATGGAGGGAAGGGTTCTTCAGGTCTGTGGGTGGTGAGATAGTGGACACAGTGGGAACATCTGAGTTTTAAAGCGAATCTGATGCTGGAACCCCTGAGGAGCTGGCACTGGCACCATAGTTTTATAGGGTGTCACCACTTACCTTTCACTGCAGACACCGATGTGATTCTCTATGTAGCTCCTCCAGTACGTAGGCGTTATAATACTGCTTCAGGCAGAATTCCGTCCCAGATTGTCATGGAGAACTGTTTATATTACTTTTATAAGTAGCATATTTTCTCATGTGTTTTTCGTGGACTGAATGACTTGCTGAATGTGGATCTTCTTTGCTGGTCCTACTGCGTAAACCATATTCTGATTGTCAATCCCACCCCTCCCTGGAGTAACCCTGGGCTGCTCTGTCTCCCTAACCTGTCTAACCCGCCCCACCCCCTGGAGTAACCCTGGACCGCTCTGTCTCCCTAACCTGTCTAACCCGCCCCACCCTGGAGTAACCCTGGACCGCTCTGTCTCCCTAACCTGTCTAACCCGCCCCACCCCCTGGAGTAACCCTGGACCGCTCTGTCTCCCTAACCTGTCTAACCCACCCCTCCCTGGAGTAACCCGCGACTGCTCTGTCTCCCTAACCTGTCTAACCCGCCCCACCCCCTGGAGTAACCCTGGACCGCTCTGTCTCCCTAACCTGTCTAACCCGCCCCACCCCCTGGAGTAACCCTGGACCGCTCTGTCTCCCTAACCTGTCTAACCCGCCCCACCCCCTGGAGTAACCCTGGACCGCTCTGTCTCCCTAACCTGTCTAACCCGCCCCACCCCCTGGAGTAACCCTGGACCGCTCCGTCTCCCTAACCTGTCTAACCCGCCCCACCCTGGAGTAACCCTGGACCGCTCTGTCTCCCTAACCTGTCTAACCCGCCCCACCCCCTGGAGTAACCCTGGACCGCTCTGTCTCCCTAACCTGTCTAACCCGCCCCACCCCCTGGAGTAACCCTGGGCTGCACTGTCTCCCTAACCTGTCTAACCTGCCCCTCCCTGGAGTAACCCTGGACCGCTCTGTCTCCCTAACCTGTCTAACCCGCCCCCCCCTGGAGTAACCCTGGACTGCTCTGTCTCCCTAACCTGTCTAACCCGCCCCACCCCCTGGAGTAACCCCGGACCACTCTGTCTCCCTAACCTGTCTAACCCGCCCCCCCCTGGAGTAACCCTGGACCGCACTGTCTCCCTAACCTGTCTAACCCGCCCCCCCCTGGAGTAACCCTGGACCGCTCTGTCTCCCTAACCTGTCTAACCCGCCCCCCCCTGGAGTAACCCTGGACTGCTCTGTCTCCCTAACCTGTCTAACCCGCCCCACCCCCTGGAGTAACCCTGGACCGCTCTGTCTCCCTAACCTGTCTAACCCGCCCCACCCTGGAGTAACCCTGGACCGCTCTGTCTCCCTAACCTGTCTAACCCACCCCTCCCTGGAGTAACCCTGGACCGCTCTGTCTCCCTAACCTGTCTAACCCGCCCCACCCCCTGGAGTAACCCTGGACCGCTCTGTCTCCCTAACCTGTCTAACCCGCCCCACCCCCTGGAGTAACCCTGGACCGCTCTGTCTCCCTAACCTGTCTAACCCGCCCCACCCCCTGGAGTAACCCTGGACCGCTCTGTCTCCCTAACCTGTCTAACCCACCCCTCCCTGGAGTAACCCGCGACTGCTCTGTCTCCCTAACCTGTCTAACCCGCCCCACCCCCTGGAGTAACCCTGGACGGCTCTGTCTCCCTAACCTGTCTAACCCGCCCCACCCCCTGGAGTAACCCTGGACCGCTCTGTCTCCCTAACCTGTCTAACCCGCCCCACCCCCTGGAGTAACCCTGGACCGCTCTGTCTCCCTAACCTGTCTAACCCGCCCCACCCCCTGGAGTAACCCTGGACCGCTCCGTCTCCCTAACCTGTCTAACCCGCCCCACCCTGGAGTAACCCTGGACCGCTCTGTCTCCCTAACCTGTCTAACCCACCCCTCCCTGGAGTAACCCGCGACTGCTCTGTCTCCCTAACCTGTCTAACCCGCCCCACCCCCTGGAGTAACCCTAGACCGCTCTGTCTCCCTAACCTGTCTAACCCGCCCCACCCTGGAGTAACCCTGGACCGCTCTGTCTCCCTAACCTGTCTAACCCACCCCTCCCTGGAGTAACCCTGGACCGCTCTGTCTCCCTAACCTGTCTAACCCGCCCCACCCCCTGGAGTAACCCTGGACCGCTCTGTCTCCCTAACCTGTCTAACCCGCCCCACCCCCTGGAGTGACCCTGGACCGCTCTGTCTCCCTAACCTGTCTAACCCGCCCCACCCCCTGGAGTAACCCTGGACCGCTCTGTCTCCCTAACCTGTCTAACCCACCCCTCCCTGGAGTAACCCGCGACTGCTCTGTCTCCCTAACCTGTCTAACCCGCCCCACCCCCTGGAGTAACCCTGGACCGCTCTGTCTCCCTAACCTGTCTAACCCGCCCCACCCCCTGGAGTAACCCTGGACCGCTCTGTCTCCCTAACCTGTCTAACCCGCCCCACCCCCTGGAGTAACCCTGGACCGCTCTGTCTCCCTAACCTGTCTAACCCGCCCCACCCTGGAGTAACCCTGGACCGCTCTGTCTCCCTAACCTGTCTAACCCACCCCTCCCTGGAGTAACCCGCGACTGCTCTGTCTCCCTAACCTGTCTAACCCGCCCCACCCCCTGGAGTAACCCTGGACCGCTCTGTCTCCCTAACCTGTCTAACCCGCCCCACCCTGGAGTAACCCTGGGCTGCACTGTCTCCCTAACCTGTCTAACCCGCCCCACCCCCTGGAGTAACCCTGGACCGCTCTGTCTCCCTAACCTGTCTAACCCGCCCCACCCTGGAGTAACCCTGGACCGCTCTGTCTCCCTAACCTGTCTAACCCGCCCCACCCCCTGGAGTAACCCTGGACCGCTCTGTCTCCCTAACCTGTCTAACCCACCCCTCCCTGGAGTAACCCTGGACCGCTCTGTCTCCCTAACCTGTCTAACCCACCCCTCCCTGGAGTAACCCTGGACCGCTCTGTCTCCCTAACCTGTCTAACCCACCCCTCCCTGGAGTAACCCGCGACTGCTCTGTCTCCCTAACCTGTCTAACCCGCCCCACCTGGAGTAACCCTGGACCGCTCTGTCTCCCTAACCTGTCTAACCCGCCCCACCCCCTGGAGTAACCCTGGACCGCTCTGTCTCCCTAACCTGTCTAACCCGCCCCACCCCCTGGAGTAACCCTGGACTGCTCTGTCTCCCTAACCTGTCTAACCCGCCCCACCCCCTGGAGTAACCCTGGACCGCTCTGTCTCCCTAACCTGTCTAACCCGCCCCACCCCCTGGAGTAACCCTGGACTGCTCTGTCTCCCTAACCTGTCTAACCCGCCCCACCCCCTGGAGTAACCCTGGACCGCTCTGTCTCCCTAACCTGTCTAACCCGCCCCACCCCCTGGAGTAACCCTGGACCGCTCTGTCTCCCTAACCTGTCTAACCCACCCCTCCCTGGAGTAACCCTGGACCGCTCTGTCTCCCTAACCTGTCTAACCCGCCCCACCCCCTGGAGTAACCCTGGACCGCTCTGTCTCCCTAACCTGTCTAACCCGCCCCACCCCCTGGAGTAACCCTGGACTGCTCTGTCTCCCTAACCTGTCTAACCCGCCCCACCCCCTGGAGTAACCCTGGACCGCTCTGTCTCCCTAACCTGTCTAACCCGCCCCACCCCCTGGAGTAACCCTGGACTGCTCTGTCTCCCTAACCTGTCTAACCCGCCCCACCCCCTGGAGTAACCCTGGACCGCTCTGTCTCCCTAACCTGTCTAACCCGCCCCACCCCCTGGAGTAACCCTGGACTGCTCTGTCTCCCTAACCTGTCTAACCCGCCCCTCCCTGGAGTAACCCTGGACCGCTCTGTCTCCCTAACCTCTCTAACCCGCCCCACCCCCTGGAGTAACCCTGGACCGCTCTGTCTCCCTAACCTGTCTAACCCGCCCCACCCTGGAGTAACCCTGGACCGCTCTGTCTCCCTAACCTGTCTAACCCGCCCCACCCTGGAGTAACCCTGGACCGCTCTGTCTCCCTAACCTGTCTAACCCACCCCTCCCTGGAGTAACCCGCGACTGCTCTGTCTCCCTAACCTGTCTAACCCGCCCCACCTGGAGTAACCCTGGACCGCTCTGTCTCCCTAACCTGTCTAACCCGCCCCACCCCCTGGAGTAACCCTGGACCGCTCTGTCTCCCTAACCTGTCTAACCCGCCCCACCCCCTGGAGTAACCCTGGACTGCTCTGTCTCCCTAACCTGTCTAACCCGCCCCACCCCCTGGAGTAACCCTGGACCGCTCTGTCTCCCTAACCTGTCTAACCCGCCCCACCCCCTGGAGTAACCCTGGAACGCTCTGTCTCCCTAACCTGTCTAACCCGCCCCTCCCTGGAGTAACCCTGGACCGCTCTGTCTCCCTAACCTGTCTAACCCACCCCTCCCTGGAGTAACCCGCGACTGCTCTGTCTCCCTAACCTGTCTAACCCGCCCCACCTGGAGTAACCCTGGACCGCTCTGTCTCCCTAACCTGTCTAACCCGCCCCACCCCCTGGAGTAACCCTGGACCGCTCTGTCTCCCTAACCTGTCTAACCGGCCCCACCCCCTGGAGTAACCCTGGACCGCTCTGTCTCCCTAACCTGTCTAACCCGCCCCACCCCCTGGAGTAACCCTGGACTGCTCTGTCTCCCTAACCTGTCTAACCCGCCCCACCCCCTGGAGTAACCCTGGACCGCTCTGTCTCCCTAACCTGTCTAACCCGCCCCACCCCCTGGAGTAACCCTGGACTGCTCTGTCTCCCTAACCTGTCTAACCCACCCCACCCCCTGGAGTAACCCTGGACCGCTCTGTCTCCCTAACCTGTCTAACCCGCCCCACCCCCTGGAGTAACCCTGGACCGCTCTGTCTCCCTAACCTGTCTAACCCACCCCTCCCTGGAGTAACCCTGGACCGCTCTGTCTCCCTAACCTGTCTAACCCGCCCCACCCCCTGGAGTAACCCTGGACCGCTCTGTCTCCCTAACCTGTCTAACCCGCCCCACCCCCTGGAGTAATCCTGGACTGCTCTGTCTCCCTAACCTGTCTAACCCGCCCCACCCCCTGGAGTAACCCTGGACCGCTCTGTCTCCCTAACCTGTCTAACCCGCCCCACCCCCTGGAGTAACCCTGGACTGCTCTGTCTCCCTAACCTGTCTAACCCGCCCCACCCCCTGGAGTAACCCTGGACCGCTCTGTCTCCCTAACCTGTCTAACCCGCCCCACCCCCTGGAGTAACCCTGGACTGCTCTGTCTCCCTAACCTGTCTAACCCGCCCCTCCCTGGAGTAACCCTGGACCGCTCTGTCTCCCTAACCTGTCTAACCCGCCCCACCCCCTGGAGTAACCCTGGACCGCTCTGTCTCCCTAACCTGTCTAACCCGCCCCTCCCTGGAGTAACCCTGGACCGCTCTGTCTCCCTAACCTGTCTAACCCCCCCCACCCCCTGGAGTAACCCTGGACCGCTCTGTCTCCCTAACCTGTCTAACCCGCCCCACCCCCTGGAGTAACCCTGGACCGCTCTGTCTCCCTAACCTGTCTAACCCGCCCCACCCCCTGGAGTAACCCTGGACTGCTCTGTCTCCCTAACTTGTCTAACCCTCCCCACCCCCTGGAGTAACCCTGGACCGCTCTGTCTCCCTAACCTGTCTAACCCGCCCCTCCCTGGAGTAACCCTGGACCGCTCTGTCTCCCTAACCTGTCTAACCCGCCCCTCCCTGGAGTAACCCTGGACCGCTCTGTCTCCCTAACCTGTCTAACCCTCCCCACCCCCTGGAGTAACCCTGGACCGCTCTGTCTCCCTAACCTGTCTAACCCGCCCCTCCCTGGAGTAACCCTGGACCGCTCTGTCTCCCTAACTTGTCTAACCCGCCCCACCCTGGAGTAACCCTGGACCGCTCTGTCTCCCTAACCTGTCTAACCCGCCCCTCCCTGGAGTAACCCTGGACCGCTCTGTCTCCCTAACCTGTCTAACCCTCCCCACCCCCTGGAGTAACCCTGGACCGCTCTGTCTCCCTAACCTGTCTAACCCGCCCCTCCCTGGAGTAACCCTGGACCGCTCTGTCTCCCTAACCTGTCTAACCCGCCCCACCCCCTGGAGTAACCCTGGACCGCTCCGTCTCCCTAACTTGTCTAACCCACCCCACCCCCTGGAGTAACCCTGGGCTGCACTGTCTCCCTAACCTGTCTAACCCGCCCCACCCCCTGGAGTAATCCTGGACCGCTCTGTCTCCCTAACCTGTCTAACCCGCCCCACCCCCTGGAGTAACCCCGGACCGCTCTGTCTCCCTAACCTGTCTAACCCGCCCCTCCCTGGAGTAACCCTGGACCGCTCCGTCTCCCTAACCTGTCTAACCCACCCCACCCCCTGGAGTAACCCTGGACTGCTCTGTCTCCCTAACCTGTCTAACCCCCCCCACCCCCTGGAGTAACCCTGGACCGCTCTGTCTCCCTAACCTGTCTAACCCGCCCCACCCCCTGGAGTAACCCTGGACCGCTCTGTCTCCCTAACCTGTCTAACCCTCCCCACCCCCTGGAGTAACCCTGGACCGCTCTGTCTCCCTAACCTGTCTAACCCGCCCCTCCCTGGAGTAACCCTGGACCGCTCTGTCTCCCTAACCTGTCTAACCCGCCCCACCCCCTGGAGTAACCCTGGACTGCTCTGTCTCCCTAACCTGTCTAACCCCCCCCACCCCCTGGAGTAACCCTGGACCGCTCTGTCTCCCTAACCTAAGATAGTCAAGTGCTAAAGGGGGTGCAGAACGTATCCAGCTTTGTGGCCCTTGTACAACAGTGGTGACAAACTCCAAGGGGCATATTTATGAGAGAGTCACGCTTGCACCACGCAGCATGGTACATGCGTGACGCAAACCTCGAAGTCACATTGATGGAACCGCGCACAGCCACTGTGCGTGGATTTGAATGTCTTAAAAAATATGGAGTAACGTGATACAGCGTACATCATTGTGTTGTATTACTTTGCCTTAGGGAAGCGTTCCATGGGCGTTACAAGGGGTGTTCCTACGCAATTCCCATGGTTTTTGTAGCATTCCTAGATTTACCAAGCGTGGGAAACCTGAGAATGCACCTAAAATATACGCCTTCCCAGGAGAAGTGTAATGAGGAGAAATGTATTTTTTTTCCTTGTTACTTCCTCTGTCTCTGTGTGCTGCATTCTGGAAAAAGGAAAAGCCTCCACTGGCTGTTTTTGTCCAGGAAGGTGTCCCTTCCTGCACAAAACCATTCCTGCCTACAACACAAGCACCCTTGCACCCTGCATTGGTGCTAGACTGGCAAAATGGCACCAGTGCGAGGGAAAAGGACAGCAATGTGCTGCATTGGATAAATACAGTGCATTCATGCCCTTTCCCTGTGGTGAAGGGCAGCACAGCAAGATGACTTTCTGTGCTGCTCTGCACCACAAAACTTGTAAATATGGCCCAAGTGAAACCCAGTAAACTGTGAATGCCCGTGGACCCCAGGTCTCACAAACCTCTCACATAATCTCAACATAGGCACACAATCTTACTACATGTTCCTTCAATATAATGATTCAGATAGAGCTCCTTATCGGCTACAGTGTAATAAAGAGAGGAGGGAGGAGAGAGGGAGAGACCCTTCACTAGGGGGAATCTCCTGAGACTTCTAGGGTACTTCAAGCCACTACAGTGCATGTAGTGCGGAGGACGTTTACCTGTGTGCGGGCTCTCTTCCTGCTGAGGCGCAGGCTCTCTCCTGGAAAGCTCCTCTCCCGCTTCACATGTCTGCTCCTCCTGTGCTGGGTCAGTGGGGGGTTCATCCCAGGGAGGCTCCTCCTGTGCTGGGTCAGTGGGGGGTTCATCCCAGGGAGGCTCCTCCTGTGCTGGGTCAGTGGGGGGTTTATCCCAGGGACGCTTGTCCTCTTTGGTTTGGCCAGAGTGCAGGGGGTCCTCTGGCACTGGCAGCAGCTTCTCTTCTCCTCCAGGTGAGCTCTTCAGATAGACAAAGCTCCAGTCACTCAGGTTGACAGGAGCCCCTCCAAGTCCTTCCGTTGCAGCCAGACGAGAAACTGATGCTGAAGAGCCAGAGAGGGACAGAAAGGAGAGCAGCCAGGCCACTGTGGAGAGAAAGGAAGAAACGGCATCATTAGAGGGATGAGAAGGAGGAGGCGGAGCGTGGAGATGAGTGGGACACCTACCTTTCCTTCAATCATACAGTAGTACATGCAAATCAAGACAAAGAGGAAATGTACCAAAATATGGCACAACACAGCGGCATAAAACGGAGGGAGCAGAACAGCGCCATATTTACTAAGATATGGCTCGGTTTTTGTGGCTCCCGCACTGGTGCACTTTAGTCTGCCATGCACCATCGCGCACCATTGTGCAAGGGTTTGTGAATACTTTTAAGATTAGGTTTTGTCCTGGAAGGGGACCTTTCTAAAACACAAACAATTCAAGTTTTTTCCACTGTATGTCACTCGACTCTACACCACTCAACTCTAAGTCGCTACTCTCTGCACTGTTCCACTCTATGGCACTCCACTCTACGACTCTCCACTCTACGCCCCACCACTGTTACACACTGTACGACTTGCCACTCCATGACATGACACTCCACTCTACTGTACAACAAATCACTTCTCTCCATGCCATTTAATTGAACCCCACTTCACTCTACACTTCTCTATTCCATGCCACTCCACTCTACTCTACTCTACGCCATTCAACTGTATGCCACTCAACTCTATGCCTCTCCACTCTACGCCCCACCACTTTAACACACTGTACGACACGGTACGACTTGCCACTCTACACCACTCCACTCTAAGTCACTACACTCTACCCTTTTGCACTCTATAGCCCTCCACTCTACGACTCTCCACTCTACGCCGCACCACGGTAACACACCGTATGACTTGCCGCTCTAGGGCATGGCACTCCACTCTACTGTACAACACATCACTCCACTCCATGCCATTTTACTACGCCGCACTTTACTCTACACTTCTTCACTCCACGACACTGTTCCCCATTCAACTCTATGTGTCTTGAATCATCTCTACTCTACCCTATGCCACCCTACTCTATGCCACTCCACTCTCCACTTGTTCACTCCACGCCACTCCACTCTATGCCACTCTGCTTTATTCCACACTACTCTACTTCAGTATACACTATTCCACTCCACGTGACTCGACTACTCTCAACTTGACCACGTGCCACTCCTCTATGCCACTCAGCTCTCTGCCCCTCCTCTCTACACCACACAGCTCTCCGCCCCTCCTCTCTACATCACACAGCTCTCCGCCCCTCCACTCTATGCCACTCATCTCTCCGTCCCTCCTCTCCATGCCACTCATCTCTCCGCCCCTCCTCACTACACCACTCCTCACTACACCACTCAGCACTACACGTCCACTCTATACTACTCTATTCTATGCTGTTCCACTTTACGCCAATTGACACCACTGTACGCCACTTCACAGTACAACACTCCACTCTACACCACTCCACTCTATGCAAATACACTCAACACCATGACACTGTACGACACAATACTCTACAATACAACACTCCATAACATGACACTGTACACCACTGCACTATACGCCACACCACTCTATGCCACTCCCCTCTATGACACTCTGCTCCACTCTATAACTCTTCACTCTACCAAACTCTACTTAACTGTTTTTATTTGATTTTACTGCTTTTAAAAACTTGTGACAATTGGACAGATTTGCTTTGTTGCACAATTGCGGGAATTGCACAAAGGCAAACTTCAAGTGAGGAGGGAGCAGTTAAAAAAAAAATTGCATATTGAGTATCACTGTGGCCATTTTGCCTTGTATGGGACTGCTAGAGCCACCATTTTGGTTATTGCGCACTCTTGGGCCAGCTGTATTTAAAGTACCATGCGATGCGGACGTGCCACCAGCGCCCTGATGGCACGCCAAAGACAAGCCTGTCTGCACCCGTCAGCATCAAGGAAGTGACTAGTGCCAGGAAACTTTGGGCTATGCTATATCCCTGAACCATTGGTTAGTTGAGTGTCCACATGGAATCAAAGCCCCTATCACCTACTGCCTTGACTGATTACTCCTGCTCACAGGGTGGTTTTAACGTTAATCTGACATCCCATAGTAACAACAAGCATTGGCATAGCCAATAGGTCTCTGTTGGACTTTGGCCCTTAGGGCAGGTTCACCCCTAGACTTTTTGCTTTAAATGGTGACCTGGAGATGGTGATTTTTGGATTGTGCGCACTTTCACTGTGTCCCAGTGGAAAGTGCGTGCGCACTCTGAGTGCATGTGCTGAGCTAGGCCTGCCCGCCCATAGGAATGCATGGGGAATGTATGTGTCCCTGGTAGTTCCTGATGCGTGGGGTGTACAGGCTTGAGTCTGGTATGTGTGAACTCGTGAGAGTGAATGCTGCGAGATGGTGTATGCAGCATGTATGTGTCTAGTAGCGAAGCGCCATTTCTAGACATGGCTGTACGTGTGCTGTGAGGGTGCTGGCGTGTGATTGGCTGGAGCTGGCTGGCATGCCAGGCTCCAGGAAGTCTGGATGGGTCTGCCCGGTGGTGAGTGGGAGATCTGCATGAGTAATGTGTGGGAGGAGTGTACCTGTGTCCTGGATGGGCTGGGTTTTCCCCACACAATGCTGGCTCCGCCCCCCTGTGGTGTGTCTAATGACCCAAGCCCTGCCAGTGAATAGAGAGGGTGGTTGAGGTAAACAGAGTACTCAAGAACCAGCTGCGACTGGTTCCGCCCCCACTCTGCACCCTCAGACAAAGGAATGCACTGTATAAAAATGGGGCTGTGTCCCCACTGAAGTTGTTCTCTTCCAGGATCCTGAGGGGGCTGTTGCTGCTGCTGGGCCAGAGGACCGCCACTTGGGGTGTCTCCCTGCCTGGAGACCCAGTGTGCTGGCTCTGGGCCCAGCCTTGTCCCCCCTGCCTGCCCAAAGACTGCTGGGACTCTGCCCTGCTTGCTGAGGGCACCTGGGACCTTTATTTTACTTATAGCGCCTGGGAGCGCTCTATGTTGGTCCTCTAGCGCTTGGGAGCGCTTGATTTTGTTCTAGCGCTTGAGAGCGCTGTATTTGGCATTTAGCGCAGGGAGCGCTGTAAATTGCCTTTTAGCGCTGAGGAGCGCTTTGCCTGCCTAGCGAGTGCCCACCTCGCTTATTTTGGTTAATTTGCCCCCTGGCAGGTGCCCACCCTGCCAGGGACCTTGCCGCTATATTTTAAGTTTACCTCGAGGGAGCCCACTCCTCGGTAAACTCATCCCCCGCCTACGAGTGTTTGGAACGGGCCGCCGCGCTGCCCGCGACAACCCGGAAGTGCAGGGCCCGTCGGCCAATCACAGCGCGGCCCCGGGGGAAGCGACCGGAAGTCCCGCCCCGCAGCCGCGACCTGGGAGTCAGGCAGGCCGGGGACAGGAGAGAGGCAGGCGGAAGCTGTTGCCTGCCGGGGCTCCGGTGCCGGAAGGAGAGCCCCGCGCTGCACGCGGAGGAGTGCAGGAGAGAGAGGAGAGCTGCAGCGCCAGAACCCGGTGAGTGCTGGTGCCTTGGAAAGGAGAGGGGGGCGTCGGGACACATTGCCGGTGTCCGCCCCGCCCCCTCTCATTACCGCGACCTCAGGGGCAGTTTCCTTTTGTTTCTGAGCGGCCCCGGTTGGCAGAGGGCCGCTCCAACGACCTGAGGGCCCATTTGTTGGTGAGCCCTGAGAGGCTCAGGGGCCCAAATGCCATTTCGAGTCCCCCGGGAGGGACTCCAACGCTAGTGACGGGCCCAGAGAGGCTCGTGTAGGCATTGTTGGTTCGAAGAGCCTGCGAGGCTCTAGAGACAGCGCACTTGTGTTGAGCCTAAAAGGCTCAAGGGGGCATTTTTGAGAGCCCACGAGGGGCTCAGGCGCCCCCATTGTTGCAGGAGCCCAGAGAGGCTCAGGGGCCATTTGTTTCACGAGCCCAGAGAGGCTCAGGTTCCCACGTTGGCCCCATCCTCATCTCCAGCTGCCCAGCACTTCGTGGGCAGCTGCCACGTTTAGGACCCTGACATTGGGACACATGGACAGTCACAGGTGGTGACTTGTGAGATTGGCGCAATTATTATTGTTTTTACACCTCTGAATGTATTGTGATGCATCATGTGTTTTCCTCCCTTACACCTCTGAATGAATGTTATGCATTGCATCATGTGTTATGTGCTTCCACCCCCACAGGTATTGTGATGTGTAGGTGGTTGTTTTCTCCCTAGTGCAGGTGGTGCTAGTGAGGTCCTGGTTACCAGTGATTACTGGTTGTGCTATTTTGTGCTATATTCTATGTACTAAGTGCTATTTCTGACAGTGCTACGTCTGATTCCTGACAGTGGTCCAGGTGGCCCTGTCTTGTACATATCCCTTGTAAATTCTGCCCGTGCCTCTGGCACATTGTAAAGTGTGTGTTTTATCTAATGTGTTTTGGTGTAATACAAAGGCTATTTTTATATAACCTTGTGTGGAGTTTCCTTTGTGGTGGGCCTTTGGTTGTTGCTGGGGTGCGTGCGCAAATACTTAACTTACATCGCCTCCAAGTTTAGCCTTGCTGCTCGCGCCACGTTACCTAGAGGGTGAGTAGGGGTTATCTTGGCGTGTAACTCCCTTGCCCTGACTTGGGAGTGGTGGTCTCTGACTGACTTTGGCGAAAGCCCTGGCCAGCCGGGGATCCCATTTCCAACAGTCTCGCCTTTGGGACCTTATAAGTGTTTAGTTATCCAGCACAATATCCTTGGTGCAAAGCATCAAGTGTTGCATGGCTAAACACTAATAAGGTCCCAAAGGGGAGACCTATTGGCTATGCCAATGCTTGTTTTGAGTGAGTGGCTCGTGCAGGTATGCCACTGTGAGGTAGAGATGCTGTGAGTGCTTTTACAGGAGCCCCTGTGACATTGCGCCTCTTCAAAATGTATCTTGGGTTTGGTGTAATAATTCCAGCCCCTATTCCTGTCTTCTCGCACCTAATGTATCCTTAAATGTCCCATGTACTAATGAGGTTGACACTGCTATTACCACTGCCCTCCAGTGACACTTATCTGTCATGTGTGGTGGTGATAGATGTGGTGGTGGTGGATGTGGTGGTGGTGGACTTGGTGGTGGTGGACATGGTGTTGGTGGCGGACATGGTAGTAGACATGGTGGTGGTGTTGGATGTGGTGGTAGATGTGGTGGACTTGTTGGTGTGGAGGACATGGTGTTAGTGGATGTGTTGGTGGTGGATGTGGTGGTGGTAGTGGATGTGGTGGTGGTGGATGTGGTGGTGGACGTGGTGGTGGATGTGGTGGTGGTGGACGTGGTGGTGGTGGACATGGTGGATGTGGTGGTGGTGGACGTGGTGGTGGATGTGGTGGTGGTGGTGGACATGGTGGTGGTGGTGGTGGTGGTGGACGTGGTGGTGGTGGTGGACATGGTGGTGGTGGATGTGGTGGTGGCGGACATAGTAGTAGACATGGTGGTGGATGTGGTGGTGGTGGTGGACATGGTGGTGGTGGTTGTGGACATGGTGGTGGATGTGGTGGTGGTGGATGTGGTGGTGGTGGATGTTGACGTGGTGGATGTGGTGGTGGATGTGGTGGAGGATGTGGTGGCAGTGGATGACATGGTGGTGGACATGGTGGTGGTGGATGTGGTGGTGCATGTGGTGGTGGACATGCTGGTGGACGTGGTGGTGAACGTGGTGGTGGTGATGTGGTGGTATTGGTGGTGGTGGTGGTTGTGGACATGGTGGTGGTGCACATGGTGGTGGTGGGCATGGTGGTGGTGGATGTGGTGGAGAATGTGGTGGTGGTGGAGGATGTGGTTGTGGTAGAGGACGTGGTAGTGGTGGTGGAGGTGGTGGACGTGGTGGTGGATGTGCTGGTGGATGTGGTGGTAGACATGGTGGTGGATGTGGTGGTGGTGGACATGGTATTGGTGGTGGTGGTTGTGGCCATGGTGGTGGTGGACATGGTGGTGGTGGATGTGGTGGTGGATGTGGTGTGGTGGACATGGTGGGATCGGTGTTGGTGGTTGTGGATGTGGTGGTGGACATGGTGGTGGTGGACACGGTGGTGGTGGAGGACGTGGTGGTGGACATGGTGGTGGTAGACATGTGGTGGTGGACATGGTGGTGGTGGACGTGGTGGTTGGTGGACGTGGTGGTATTGGTGGTGGTGGATGTTGTGGACATGGTGGCGGTGGAAATGGTGGTAGTAGACATGGTGGTGGACATCGTGGTGGTGTTGGTGGTGGTGGATGTGGTGGATATGGTGGTAGTAGACGTGGTGTTGGATGTGGTGGTGGTGGAGGACATGGTGGAGGATGTGGTGGTGGTGGAGGATGTGGTGGTGGTGGATGTGGTGGTGGATGTGGTGGTGGACGTGCTGGTGGTGGCTGTGGTGATATGTCAATCAATCAACCAGAACATTTGCAAAGCACTCTACTCACCCATGAGGGTCGCAAGGCGCTGGGGGGTGGGGGGATGCTGCCACTGCTCGAATAGCCAGGTCTTGATGAGTCTTCTGAAGGTTAGCAGGTCCTGGGTCTGCCGTAGAAGGATGGGGAGGGTATTCCAGGTTATGGCGGCAAGGTGGGAGAACGCTCTGCCACCAGAGGTCACTCTTAGGATGCGGGGGACTGTGGCGAGGGCAAGGTCGGCAGAGCAGAGCTGGCCGTTGGGGGTGTAGAAGCTGAGTCGTCTGTTGAGGTATGCTGGTACGGTGTTGTGGAGTGCTTTGTGTGCATGGGTGAGGATCTTGAAGGTGATCCTCTTGTTGACAAGGAGCCAGTGCAGGTCTCTCAGGTAGGGTGTGATGTGGCTGCAGCGAGGGATGTCGTGGATCTGATGTGCAGAGGCGTTTTGAATGCGTTGAAGTCATTTCAGGAGTTTGACTGAGGCTCCAGCTTAAAGGGCATTTCCGTAGTCCAGCCTGCTGCTGACGATGACCTAGGGGACTGTTCTTCTTGTTTCTGTGGGGATCCACCTTAGATCCAGCGGAGCATGCGGAGGGTGTTGAAACAGGAAGACGAGACAGCGTTGACCTATTTTGTCATGGAGAGAGTAGAGTTGAGGATGAATCCCAGGTTGCGTGTGTGGTCGGTGGGTGTTGGAGCTGTTCCCAGTGCGGTCGCCCACCAGGAGTTGTCCCCGGCCGAGGTGGTGGATCCGAGGATGAGGACTTCCGTCTTGTCCGAGTTTAGCTTCAGTCGGCTGTTCTTCATCCACCCGGCGATGGTTTTCATCTCCTTTGTGGAGATTGGTTTTGGTGGTGAGGGGGTCCTTGGGAAGGGAGAAGATCAGCTGGGTGTCGTTGGTGTAGGACAGTGGTTCCCAATGTGTGCACCGCGGCACCCCGGTGCGCTGTCAGAACTAGCCAGGGGCGCCGCAAACAGATGCGCAAAAATGATATAATTGCATTACATTAACATCATGTTTTTACCATAGCAGCCCATTCTCCCAACAACCACACGGGGGTGCTGGTGACCACACTATCATCTTCTGACGGTCACATCCGCTCTGATTCCTCCTGCCTTTTTGGATTAAGTTTTCTTTAAAGTTCACCGCTGTAACTAACCCTGTAGGTAGGGACCACCCTCCCAACCTGCTGTGTGATATTTCTCACACTAATCGAACCAGCCCGGGCTTCCTGACAGTCTTTGAAGTCAAAGTAAATTCAACTTTATTGTACCCCGGGACAACTTAATTGTACCCCGTGAGCTCTGAGACGACTAGGCATTAGTTGGCATAGCTTTTGGAAAGTTTGCCATTTTCTACATTGTGCAGCTCTATTCTACACCCATCTGCTGGAAGCCATGCTTGTAATGGTCATCTGATGACTTGGAGCTTAGTTTGTCCATGTTAGGTGGCTGAGGTGTAGAACCTTGGTCTGCAATGTGTGAGTGTGTACTTTCCAGAGGGCAAAGTGGTAGTTCAGGTATAGTAGTAGGTCCAAAGAAGGGGTGAGAAATGGCAATAACCCAGGAAAACTTTGAATCCTGATTCTCTGGGTGAGAAGAGTAAGATGTTTCTGTGAGACTCCACTGATCTGATTGAAGCACCGATCTGGCTTGCACGGCAAGAGGTGACTAGGAGCAAAGCCCACGTTTTCATTGCCGCAGACATGAGCTGGAAAAATCCGCAGTAAACTCCAAGGGTTGCTGGGATTGTTCCTAATGTTGATCACCAATCCTTCAATATCATCTGTATTGAGCTTGACAGTTGCTGACAATAAGGGTTTAATTCCAGTCCTGCCAAAGTCTAGTGCGGTTGGTGGATTCTAAAAAGGGCGGGCACTGAACCAGCAAGCAAGTCTTTAGTGAAGGAGGGTCTTGCAGAGGGTTTCTTGTTGTGTGTAAATATAGGAAAAAAACTATTCTTTTTAAAATGTATGTATCTAGAAATCCTAACATAGAATGTGTTCCCAGCCCACCAGCCAAACGTACCTTAAATGATCTACAGTCGGATAGGCGACAGTGCGCTTTATAAGATTTATAAATAAATAAATTGTGAAAAAGACTTGGGCAAAATGGGGCCAACACTGTGACAATTAATATAGTCTGACATTTACCTGTGCCCATAATCATTTCAAAGAACAGAAAGGCTACCATTATCGATTTTCTGTGTGTGTTTGCTATTTATTCAAATGTATGTTCAGAGGTTTCACTTTGCATTGATCAAGTTATTTTGAGTCCATTCTCAGCTGTCCCTATTTTTAACTTAACAATTGATGAAAAAAAATCAAAATATTCCCGTTCTAATGATGTCACTACTTTGCAAAAGACGTCATCTGACACACAGATTCTGCAGGTGCGTTCCTTCCTTTTTACCATCCGTGTGACCGGGGCTGTGGAGGGACACCAAAGCAGAGAGAAGAAGGAATGAGGCGACATGCTGGGCTCTGAAATCAAAGGACTCCTCTTTTCGTTACAACGCTCTCCGCGCATGTCATGACGTTATGAAGCTTGTGATAAACTCAGGAGTTCAGGGGATCATCTTTTATTTGCATGCTTCTTACTTCACTTTTACCTCTTGTTTGGCCTAAAAACAAGTATTGGGGAATCAAAAGGGACATGAGAGGAGAGAGGGGGCACTCACATCCAAGAGGGAGCATGAAGCGCCTAGCACTTCCGCACCCTGTTTGAAGCTTCTGTGAAATGCTGTGTGCAACTTAATTGTGATGTGAATCTATACAAAGTGCACCCACCTTGTTAGACCTCAAGGATATATTGACAATTTAGGCCAATTTCAAATGGTCGTTATATTATAAAACTGTTACAGGAAGTGGTGACATCACAGTTGCAATCATTTGGGCAATCTGTCAATTAAATTGATGATCCTCAGGCTGGCTTCAGGCTCACCAAGAGCTCTATTTCTGCATCCTATGTATTGTGTGTGATCTGCAGCTGTAGAATGACCAGAACAGTATTCTAACCATGGTTCTCTGCATTGGTTGACCACTTTGACTGCATCTCACCGCATGTGCTAGGTCACCGACTGGCGCTGCCAGGGCTAACTGAGAACACACTGGCAGTAGTTTGTGATGATTGCTTAGTTGGCATCTATCTGTCCTTCATTCATTCATATCATCATTCACTAGTCTGCAGTATGGAATCCCCAGAGTTCTGCTCCCCCCACACTCCTTATTACTATCCTCTCACACTTATACCTCTTCTTAAACCATTGTGACTATTTCCCCCTAACTGTGGTGGTGGCACTTCACTCTCGATCCACTGCCACCTGTCTCTGGTGCTTCTCCAGACTCCATGCTATCACGAGTTGTGCTTAACTCCTGTATGACTCCTCACACTGTGGTCCTAAACTCCACTGGTTTTTGATATCGTATGTATGCTGCTGTCTCCCAGTCACATCTCAAGGTTCATGAGAATCCTGGCCACTCACTGAAATTTTCATACTGTCCACCCCAGGTTTATCATTGGGGCAGAGAGAGTGGTTAATCCAGAGTAGTGAGAAACCACAGGTCCTGCATCCTGCTCCTGGGGTTGGTATCTCTGACCTACAGATCTGTCTTTTGGCCTGAGTCCCTGGCCCCTCACCCTGTCAGCCAGTGATAGAAGTCTGCAATTTGTGTATAATGTTTGATGGCGAATCTCTCCTTTGTATTTGAAATCAAAGCGGTCTCCATTAGCATCTACTAAAAGGTGTACTTTGACTCTGACACCTCGCACAGAGTACTTTAATCACCCTCGCAGTGATGATCTAATAGAAGCACCAACATCCGTGAATGTGCACACTTCTGGCACTGTTGGGCCTGCAGGCAAGAGGGAAGCTGTATGGTTATATTACATCCACTGGCTTCATCCCAGTCATTTTCAGGGAGAAAACGTTAAGTACTCCATAGGCAGGGCTTACATCCCCCACCTGCTGAAAAAAAGTAACATAATGGGGAGTCGCGGCCAATGACCAATAGGTCAAGGGAGCCGCGGGTCAAAAAAGTTTGGGAACCACTGGCGTAGGAGATGATGTTGAGGTCGTTCAGTCGGGCGACGTGTGCGAGTGGTGCCATGTAGATGTTGAACAATGTCGGGCTGAGGGATGAGACCTGGGGTACGCCGCAGATGATCTCGGTGGCTTCGGAGATGAAAGGATAAGACAGACGCTCTGGGTTCTGCCGGAGAGAAAGGAGGTGGTCCAGTCTAGAGCTTTTTCTCGGATCCCAGCGTTGTGGAGGCGTGTGCGTAGGGTGCGGTGGCAGACAGTGTCGAAGGCGGCTGACAGGTCCAGGAGGATGAGGGTCGCGGTTTCACAGTTATCCAGCAGTGCCCTGATGTGATCGATGGTGGCGATGAGGGCAGTTTCGGTGCTGTGGTTGCTGCGGTACCTGGACTGGGACGGGTCCAGGATGTTGTTCTCTTCGAGGTAGCGGGTCAGTTGTCTGTTGACAGTCCTCTCGATGACTTTCACCAGGAACATGAGCAGGGAGATGGGCCGGAAGTTCTTGAGGTCCTTGGGTTCAGCCTTGGGTTTTTTGAGCAGGGCATTGATCTCGACATGCTTCCAGCTCTCCAGGAATGTCTCTGTCTTGAAGGAAATGTTGATGGCTTTCCGGATGTGGGGTCTGATGGTGCTGCTGGTTTTTTTGAAGATATGGTGTGGCCATGGGTCTGACGGTGAACCGAAATGGACGGTGTTCATGATTTTGATTGTATCGTCGTCGGTTATGTTGGTCCAGGAGAGCAGAGGATCGGTGCAGATGGTAGCCGTGTGGATGGCGGTCTGAGTGGTTGTTGGGGTGGTTGTGGCATTGAAGCTGTCGTAGATGTCTGCGATCTTACGGTGAAAGAAGGTGGCAAGGGAGTCGCACAGGTCTTGTCAAGGTGGGATGTTGTTGATGTTGGAGCTGGGGTTGGAGAGTTCCATCATAATGTTGAACAGCTCTTTGCTATTGTGTGCATTTCTCTCTAGGCGGTCTTTGAAGGAGGCCCTTTTGGCAGATCTGATGAGGAGATGGTGTCTGTGGGAGGCGTTCTTGAGGGCTTCGTAGCTGTCCAGTGTCTGCTCATGGTGCCATTTCTTCTCGAGCTTACGGCAGGTTTGCTTGGAGGCCTGGAGGTCTTCAGTGAACCAGCTGGCTTTTTTGCTGGTGTGTCTGTTGGTGGGTTTCTTGATCAGGGTGATGGTGTTGGTGCAGTTGTAGATCCATTGTCTGAGGATGCGGGCGGTGGTGTCGGAGTCGGTGGGTGGTCTCTGGGCGAGGGTGGTGGTTAGCTGGTCTTCGGTGAATTTTCTCCAGCAGCGGCGGGGGATCTGCTGGGTGCGGAGGTGCATGGTGGGCTTCCAGAAGGTGAAGTGGATTCAGCGATGGTCGGTCCAGTGGTGCTCGGTGGTGTAGTTGACAGAGACGTGGGAGCTTGCGGAGAACATGGCGTCAAGCTTGTAACCAGCAGAGTGAGTGGGTGTTGTGACGAGTTGTCTGAGTCTGAGGTTTGCGAGGTTGTCGATCAGGGTGGTGGAGTTCTCGAGGTGGAAGTTCTCGAGTTGGAAGTTCAGGTTCCCGAGAAGGATGTAGTCTGTGGAGGATAGGGCATGTGTGTTGATGAGGTCGGCGAAGGATTTGCTGAACTGTGGTCAGGGTCCAGAGGGTCTGTAGATGATGGTTCCCCTGAGGGTGGTGTTGGGATCGGTGTGGATCTGGAAGTGCAGGTGTTCGGCGGTGCTGAGGGTGTCGTCAGTGCTGGTCGTGACTCTGAGGTTGTTCCTGTGGACGAAGGCGATTCCTCCTCCTGTTCCATTGGTGCGGTCCCTCCGGGTGATCTTGTAGCCGTCCAGGATGGCTATGGTGATGTCGGGTGCTAAGGAGGGGTTCAGACAGGTCTCCGTCAGGAAGGCGATGTCTGGGGAGGTAGAGTCGAGTAGGTCCCAAAGTTTGATGGTGTGTTTGCAGGCGGAGCGAGTGTTGAGAAGAATGCATCTGAGGTGGTTGCGTTCTTTCGCGGTCGGTGGGTTGGTGGATCGGATGCTGGTGAAGCTGCTTTTCCGGCAGGAGAAGGGTCCTTGCGTGCGCTTCGAGGCAGCCAGGAAGCAGGTGTGTGATTGTCCAGTGTTGAGTACATGGAGGTTGCTGGCGTTGTAGCGGTGATGGGAGTTGTGGTGTTTGCGGGGGCCATGGGGTCTGGCACGGTCCAGGTGTGGACGGGCGCAGACAGGCTGGCCTTAGGCGCGCCTTCAGTGCACCAGCTACGCGGCCACCATATGAGGGGAGTTGGGAGGGAGGAGCAGCTGGTGGGCAGGAGCGGGGCAGCAAATGGGCGCTTCAGGGGTGCGGGGACGCAGTGGCGGGAAAAAAATGGAGGGTAGAGCGGGCATGGGAATACAGAGGCAAAATAAGGGCACAATAAAAGGGCAAAAAAGTACAAAAATGAAAAAAAACGAGGTGAGATAGAGCAAAACAATACAAAGGCAGGGAGCACAACCCAGCAGGGCTAGCAAGGGAAAAAGGGGCAAAGTGAGTGCAAGAGCTTACGGCCAAGAGTGGCCTCGAACCAACAGCAATCGGCAGCAGCGGGCAGTGACACATAGGTGGTGCTGTGTGGCGTGGGGAGCGACCTGCCTGAGGACAGGGTCAAGGGTCGCTCTCCTCACCGCGCAGCGGTCACCATATGGGGGGAGTTGGGAGGAGCAGCTGAGAGGCGGGTTCGGCGAATGGGCGCTTCGGGGGGGGCACAGGGGAGACAGCGGCGGGGAAAAAAACGGAAGGTAGAGTGAGGCAAAACAAGGGCACAATAATAGGGCAAAAAAGTACAAAAATGAAATAAACGAGGTGAGATACAGCAAAACATTACAAAGGCAGGCAGCACAAACCGGCAGGGCTAGCAAGGGAAAAAGGGGCAGAGCGGGTGCAAGAGCTTAAAGCCAAGAGTGGCCTTGAACCAACAGAAATCGGCAGCAGCGGGCAGTGACACACAGGTGGTGCTGTGCGACGTGGGAAGCGACCTGCCTGAGGACAGGGTCAAGGGTCACTCTCCTCACCGTGCAGCGGCCGCCATATGAGGGGAGTTGGGATTGTGGAGCAGCTGGGAGGCGGGCGGTGAATTGGCGCTTCAGGGGGGCAGGCTGCAGGGGACGCAGCAGCGGGGAAAAAACAGAGGGTAGAGCGGGCAGGGAATACAGAGGCAACATAATAGGGCAAAAAAGTACAAAGTAGATGTGGTGGTATTGGTGGTGGTGGTGGATGTTGTGGTGGTGGTGGACATGGTGGTGGTGGGCATGGTGGTGGTGGATGTGGTGGTGGTGGACATGGTGGATCGTGTACTTGGTGGTGGACCTGGTGGTGGACATAGTGGTAGTGGATGTGGTGACGGTAGATGTGGTGGTGTTGCTGGTGGTGGTGTTAGACATGGTGGTGGACGTGGTGGATGTGGTGGATGTGGTGGTGGTGGATGTGGTGGTGGACGTGGTGGTGGACATGGTGGTGGTGGTGGACATGTTGGATGTGGTGGTGGTGGACATGGTGGTGGATGTGGTGGACATGGTGATGGACGTGGTGGTGGACGTGGTGATGGTGGTGGACGTGGTGGTGGATGTGGTGGTGGACGTGGGGTGGCGGGAGATGTGGTGGTGGTGGATGTGGTGGTGGACATGGTGGTGTTGGACGTGGTGGTGGTGGTGGATGTGGTGGTGGTCGTGGTGGTTGTTGTGGATGTGGTATACATGGTGGTGAACGTGGTTGTGGACATGGTGGTGGTGGATGTGGTGGTGGTGGATGTGGTGGTGGTGGACGTGGTGGTGGACGTTGTGGTGGTGGAAGTGGTGGTGATGGAAGTGGTGGTGGTGGACATGGTTGTGGTGGTGGACATGGTGGTGGTGGACTTGGTGGTGATGGATGTGTTGGACATGGTGGTGGTGGTGGTGGACATGATGGTGGATGTGATGGTCAACGTGGTGGTGGTTGTGGTGGTGGACTTGGTGGTGGTAGATGTGGTGGTGGATGTGTTGATGGTGGAAGTGGTGGTGGACATTGTGGTGGTGGAAGTGATGGTGGTGGACGTGGTGGTGCACATGGTGGACGTGGTGGTGGACATGGTGGTGGAGGTGGTGGTGGACATGGTGGACGTGGTGGTGGTGGCGGACGTGGTGGTGGACATGGTGTTGGTGGTGGACGTGGTGGTGGACATGGTGGACATGGTGGTGGACGTGGTGGTGGATGTGGTGGTGGATGGATGTGTTGGTGGTCACGGCGGTGGACGTGGTGGTGGACGTGTTTTGGTGGTGGATGTGGTAGTGTTGGTGGTGGATGTTGTGATAGAGATGGTGGACCTGGTGGTGGATGTGGTGGTGGTAGTGGACGTGGTGGTGAATGTGAAGGTTGACATGGTGGTGGACTAGGTGGTGGTGGTGGTGGTGGACGTGGTGGTGGAGGAATATTGGGTAGGAGCGTGCTGGCAGAACGCGGATGGAGAGGAGCCTTAGGGCTTAGAAAGATATCTCACAGATTAGAGACCATGGAAAATGAGAGTGCATTCCTCAAAGGCTGGGGGCTGAACGAGGCTGTCAGTCTCCAAGGGCCTTACCCAGAATCAGAGGGCCGTAAAACGCATGCAGGAATTTAGAATCTGCAAGTGGGAATGCATATGAGTGGATTGGAGTGCCTGCATGGATTGTGGTATTTATTCTTATTATAGCGCTTGATTCTGTACTGTTGTTTATAAGCGCTGTAACTGTTGCTAATATTAGCAACTTTAATAGTCCTCAGTATTACAGCCTTGGAACGATAGGCCTTACTGAGGCCTTACTAAGATTTCATCTTGTGATCGGCAAATTTCAGTGAGAAGTGTTGAACTCGCTGAGCCATTGTGCCGGTGAGTTGGGCCTCTGTGTTTAAATTGTCTGTGTGTACAGGGGACAAGTCCGTAAAAATAACATGAAAGGCACATGACAGTGAAACAGGCGGAGGAAACTGAGGAGGCAGAGTGGGAACACAGAGTCGAAAGACTGATGGAAAAAGGCAAACTGCGATAGGAGGGAAGGGTAATTGAAAGCCTGAATGCAAATGGTTAGCGAGCGACTGCGGAATGCAGGCAGGAGGTGAGCCTGCGAGTGGTGCACTCGTGCACGCTTGGGAGAGCAGTCTGCTCATTTTCAAGCACTGCATGCGTCCTTGTGGTGCTCCGTGCTCGCTCCCGCAAGTTGGATGCCGCCACAAGCACGAGTGTGTGCTTGAAAATGAGCGGAGCGACAGCTAAAGGCCCTCCTATGCAACGCATGCGCACTGCATAGGCGAGACCTAAAAATACTTATTCACCCCGGACTGAGAGTTGTATGAATTTAGGATTTTCCGCTGTCTTGATTAATGCTTGGTCCTTGCCAAAACAGTCTGATGACATCTGTGATTTTCTATGTGCTGTTTGTGACTGAAACCTGGCTACCCGAAATTTCTAGCCCTGTAATCCCAAGGGCTACAAAACATATAACAAGAACCGTTTGAGTGGGGGCGGGGAGTTGCCATGATATATATAAAGACAATGTGGCAGAACTCCCACTGCAACACCCATTGCACACCCCTTTCATGCTAAGTGAAGCGTGAAAAGGGGCCTTATTTACTTATTTACAAGGTGGTGTTAATCCACGATAAGTGATATAACATCACTTTTTAAATATGACCCTAAGTGTCTAGAAAGACAGTGGAGGCAATCATACAGCCTTACTGCTGAAGCTAGGTATGAAGATGCCTTAAAAATATTACAGAGAGGTTTCGGTTGCTAAAAAAAAACTCCTCTTGGATGGTAGAATTGCAAGGGTTGGGGACAGATTCAGAGAAATCTTCAAAATTGTGAAAACATTTATGTCCCCTGATGCTAGCTCTAGGCGTCAGGAGCCTGCAGCGGAGTTGTGTGAACAACGGGCACACTTTTGCAGAATAAGATAATGAATATCCAGGCAAGTCTTCTCCCTTCTTTGCAGCCAAGGAGACTGGGGTGGGAAACATGCACTCCAGCCTAATGCACACCCCCACTGTGACTCTTGATAGGATCTCTCTCGGCTATATGCAGCCTTAAGTCCGGACCCCTGCCTCCCTACCATGCTGGTTTTAGGGGCAGGCATTATTAATCCTTTGGCCAATAAACTCTTGAATGCATCTCTGTCATCAGAAATAGTGCTTCGTGTCTAGTAGCAGGCAAATATTTGGGGGGCGATTCACAGAACTAACTTAAGACAAAATCCTAAATTTACTACTTTTGGTATTCACAGAAGGCATTTAGTAGTAGTAAAGTTAGGATTTTGTCTTAAATTTGACTTAAGACAGATCAAAGGCAGACTTAAGATTATAAATATATATAGATATATAAAGCTCGATCAGTTACTTTGTTGAATTAATGTTTATTTTTGAGAATCCATGTGATTGGTAAAATACATCAGCCAACGCGTTTCGTTCATGAAATGAACTTCGTCAGGGCAGAGTTGATGTAGGATGGAAACGTAACTGGTACGTACTTAAATATAGAAACCGCAACACTTAGTATAGTCACTAGCAAATGTGAGGTCGCCTCCCTGATAAGGGCCAGCAGAGAAGAACCTGAGATGTTGGTCTCTGTGTGTCAGCTATCCATACAGCGAGCATTGTATTTGGGCCTTCAAGACTATCTGACCAATAAGCTTTAGGTGGTCCAAAACGCAGCAGCGCGTACCCTTTTGGGCACGCCACTGACAACACGTGTATTTCCATATCTAAGGGTGTTGCACCAGCTCCCTATTAAGAAGAGTATCCTTTTTAAGACCCTGTTACTGGTGCATAGGCCCCTCCATCAGACTGGTGCTGGGTACATCAGAGCAAGGATTCGATTCTATTCTCCATCAAGGGGCCTTCGTTTAGCTAAGACTTTTTGGGGCAAAATCCCTTGGATCCGGCGTTCCAGAGCTGGAGGTTGGTGCTTCTCTATCTAAGGACCACCAGCAAGGAACAAACTCTCCTTGGAGCTGTGAATCATCACAGCCACGCACAGTTTCAGACGAAACTTTAAAATGTGGCACTTTAATCAGGATTAATGGTTTGGCCTCTTAGCTAGTCAACAGTAGAGATGCAGAGCATCAGGACACTCCCTGTAGTAACAGAGCGCTATACAGTTGCCCTTTACATTATATTACAATACATCACTGTACAACACTCCACTCCACTCTATGTCATCCTAAGGCAAGAGATGCACTAGTGACAGGTTTCAAAGAAGGCTTCCTGTTAAAAAGTGCCCTTTCTTCAGGGTCTCCTCCAAACCTTTTGCCTTCTTCCTCCTCTCCTTTTCTGACCTAATTTTGGGACTTGAGGACTCTGGGCACTGTCTACTGCCAACTAGTGCTAAAATGCATGTGCTCTTTACCTAAAATGCAGTAAAATTGGCGTAGCCATAATTGACATGTTTCATTTACCTTTAAATCCCTAGGAAGGTGGACCAACGGTGCCCAGGGCCTGTGTGTTACTATGCTACTAAAGGGCCTGTAGCACTAATTGTGCCACAGATGCAAGTACCTCTTTAAACATGTATCAGGCCTGCCACTGCAGAGCCTGTGTGTGCAGTTTTACTGCCATGTCGACTTGGCATTTAAAACCCTTTGCCAAGCCTTAAACTCCTCTTTCATTACACATAAGTCACCCCTAAAGCAGGCCCTAGGTATTCCATAGGGTAGGGTGCTGCTGTGTACGTTAAAGGTAGGGCATGGACTTTCAAGTTTTGCATGTCCTATTAGTGAACAACACCAAAATGTGTTTTGACTACTGTGAGGGCTACCCCTCTCATAGATTAACATTGGAAATTCCTTATTACACTTTTAAGCTGTAATTTATGGTTGAGAAGGTGTAGCTCTGTCATTTTTCATATAATTTAAATGATAATTCCTCTTTACTGATAAAGTTGGATGTAATGTTGCTATTTCAGAAATGCCACCTTTTAGAACGTTGGAATTTCCCTGCTTTTAAAGCTCTATATGCCTGCAGCCTGTCTCCCATACATGTCTTGGGTGGGTGACAGCTAGACTTTGTGCACTCCCTCTAGATAGCCACACACAAAGGAAGGTTAGGTGTGTCCGAGTGCCCATCAGCATCCTGAAAGCTCACACTGGGAAATATGGGAGGGAGGAGCTGACACACCTGAATAGTGTCCTGCCCCCACACAAAGGGCTGTTTATCCCCCTGTAGTGAGTTTGGAGCCAGGGCTAGGAAAAAAGAACCTCTGTGCACTTCAAAGACCCTTATTTGAAGTCAGACCTACTTCAAAGGCACAACTGGGTATAATTACTAGGTCTCTGACCCCACCACGAGACCTGGAACTGTAAAGAAACTCTGCCAGGAAGAAGGACAGCTGTGCTGCTACAAGGATAGTCACTCTGCTGGACTGCTGCTCTGGAAGAACTGCTCTTATGCTGTGCTGCCCTGCTGCCTGTGACCCTCTGCTCCTGCTGTGGAAGAACAGGACTCTGCTTGAACCCAGAGTGATCCCCAAGTGCTTGTTGGATTGCCTCCTATTTTTTAGAGTCAGGGATATTAAAGTCTCACCACCCAGCTTTTTGCTGCAGTCGAACTGATGCATCTCCTGTCTGCAAGAAGCAGAACTGATGCATTGTTGCTGTTGAGGGAGCAGAATTGGTGGATGATACTGGAAGCCAGAGCATCGCTCTAAAGAACCGCAGCATCGCACCTGCTGCAATGTGGGTGGGTCGACTCATCCCTTTGACTGCCTGGAAAAGCAGCATCCACAGAACCAATGCTTCTTGGCATGGTGCATCATCTTTGGAACTGGTGCATCTCCATCACCAAGTGAAGAAAATCGATGCATCACCTTGACTGCAGAATAGGCACCAATGCATCGCACGGCTGTTGCTACCAGTATCAAGGTAGTTTGTTCAGTGGCCCTAGCGTGGCTCTTGTATCCAGCCCGCAGTCCATCGCAGTCGGCCTGAACTCTTTGACTTTGCCGTGGTCCAGCACAACCAGATAACCCACATGGGTGCTTTTTGCTTCTAAGTGCTATTTTTTCATTTAATCTTTAAAAATTCATGTCTCAACTTCTACTTATTAGATTTTTGTTGTTTTGATCTTATGTTATTTACAAAATCATTATCTATTTTTTAAAACTGGTGTGGAGTCTTTTTATGGTGTTTTCACTGTGTTACTGTTTGAAGTGTTGCATAAATACTTTACACGTTGCCTCTTAAGTTAAGGCTGACTGCTCTGTGCCAAGCTACCAGAGGGTTGAGCAAAAGTTACTTAACAGTGTGTATCTGACTTTCCCTGACTAGGATTGTGGTTCCTGCTCGGACAGGGTGCCCACCTCTGTCAACCAGAAACCCAATTTCCAACACTTCCCAATACTGTATAAAGGTCAGAGAGAGGCAAGGACATGTAAGAACCTCAAATCAGTAACAGAACACTCTGAAGTGATGAGAGGTAAAATGGCAAAGGAACTCAGATTGGGGAGGATAGGAGGGCGATTTCAGGAGCCACCAGTGCCACATCTCACATATCGCCACTGGGAGTGGTGCTGAAGAAATAGCCAGGTGAGTTCAGGTAATTCACCACTTGTCTCACCCAGAGGCAGCTGGGTGAATGGCGGTAATAATCCTGAACACTGATCAGTGGCCAATGACATGCTGGACGATGTGATTAACCTAATGATGGCAACAGGCAAGGGGGCACTGATAGTAAAAGCAGACATCGAGTCAGTGTTTGCCTCATGCTTGCACATCCAGGCAGGTATAGATTGCTGGGGTTTCATTTCGAGGGACAGATCTACTATGACAAATGCCTACTGATGCAAAGTACCATCTCTCAGATGGTCAGCATGTTCCTCGAATGAATGATGCACACAAGGCTCCTTGAAGCTGGAAAAAGTTATTATCTAGATGATTTCTTCATTGTTGTGCCTGCCACCACAGACATGTTTCTGACCCCCTGCAGGTGAGAGTCCATGATCTCTGAAGCCCGAAACAATGCCTGTTCCGGGCGAAGGTGTTCACATCTCCTCCAGCAGGATGGCTAGTGATTTAGCGTATCAAAGCCAGGGGCTTCAAAGCCCCTGCCACCTTTGATATGCAACCTCAGCTTCCCCCAGACAAGGGAGATGTCACCCCCTACCTTGAGGCCCATTTTGCACCACAAAAGATACAAAATGATCTATGCAGTAGACGTGTTTCACCTCCAGGCTAGTCACAATGCTAAGTAGGTTTCCTATTGTGCGCCATGAAATACGTTTTCCACCATCTTATTTTTGGTGGATTCAGGAACTCAGTGACAGGGTTCCTACCCACAGGAAGTGGACATAAGGGGTATAGTAAACCCAGGGGTAAGCAGACCATTGGCTACTACTCTTCAGTTCCCTTAACGCCCCTAAATGTAGTATTTAGGTAACCCCTGACACCAGGAACCCAGATTTAGCTGACTGAAATAAGAAGAAGGAAGAAGAAGAGGAAAAGATGTGAAACTGTGAACCAGCACCTAATTTGGCGCAAAACCCGCCCTGGCTGCTGCTCTTACGACAATCACCAACATGGATTTGTCCAGAAGCGGAACAGCCTCCCAAACCCTAGGAGGTCTGATCAGCACTTCATTGACATAGCAACATCTCCCCTGGAGTGGAGGAGCCACTTCTCTGCACTAGCAGGCATTGACAAAATCTGCCCGGTGCAGCGTTCTTTCTACCCCTGAGCCCACCAAGAAAGCAGCACCCCAAAAAGAGGTCTTTGTTGCTCCAGGAAGTCAGACCTGTCTCCCTAACATTGGAGACACCAGGACCCCCAGGATAGGGGCAACACTCCTTCTGGATAGAGACACACACTCCTTCTGGATAGGGGCACCGACTCCTGAGTAGGGCCACACACTCCTGGATAGAGGCACACACTCCTGGATAGGGCACACACTCCTGGATAGAGGCACACACTCCTGGATAGAGGCACACACTCCTGGATAGGGCACACACTCCTGGATAGGGGCACACACTCCTGGATAGGGCACACACTCCTGGATAGAGGCACACACTCCTGGATAGGGGCACACACTCCTGGATAGAGGCACACACTCCTGGATAGGGGCACACACTCCTGGATAGAGGCACACACTCCTGGATAGAGACACGCACTCCTGGATAGGGCACACACTCCTGGATAGAGGCACACACTCCTGGATAGAGGCACACACTCCTGGATAGAGGCACACATTCCTGGATAGAGGCACACACTCCTGGATAGAGGCACACACTCCTGGATAGAGGCACACGCTCCTGGATAGAGGCACACGCTCCTGGATAGAGGCACACACTCCTGGATAGAGGCACACACTCCTGGATAGAGGCACACACTCCTGGATAGAGGCACACACTCCTGGACAGGGGCACACACTCCTGGACAGAGGCACACACTCCTAGATAGAGGCATACACTCCTGGATAGGGCACACACTCCTGGATAGAGGCACACACTCCTGGATAGAGGCACACACTCCTGGATAGAGGCACACACTCCTGGATAGGGGCACACACTCCTGGATAGAGGCACACACTCCTGGATAGAGGCACACACTTCTGGATAGGGGCAGACACTCCTGGATAGAGGCACACATTCCTGGATAGAGGCACACACTCCTGGATAGAGGCACACATTCCTGGATAGAGGCACACACTCCTGGATAGAGGCACACACTCCTGGATAGAGGCACACACTCCTGGATAGGGCACACACTCCTGGATAGAGGCACACACTCCTGGATAGAGGCACACACTCCTGGATAGGGGCACACACTCCTGGATAGAGGCACACACTCCTGGATAGAGGCACACACTCCTGGATAGGGGCACACACTCCTGGATAGAGGCACACATTCCTGGATAGAGGCACACACTCCTGGATAGAGGCACACACTCCTGGATAGAGGCACACGCTCCTGGATAGAGGCACACACTCCTGGATAGAGGCACACACTCCTGGATAGAGGCACACACTCCTGGATAGAGGCACACACTCCTGGACAGGGGCACCCACTCCTGGATAGAGGCACACACTCCTGGATAGGGCACACACTCCTGGATAGAGGCACACACTCCTGGATAGAGGCACACACTCCTGGATAGGGCACACACTCCTGGATAGAGGCACACACTCCTGGATAGAGGCACACACTCCTAGATAGAGGCACACACTCCTGGATAGAGGCACACACTCCTGGATAGATGCACACCCCTGAATAGAGGCACACACTCCTAGATAGAGGCACACACTCCTGGATAGAGGCACACAATCCTGGATATGTGCACACTCCTGGATAGAGGCACACACTCCTGGACAGAGGCACACACTCCTGGATAGATGCACACCCCTGGATAGAGGCACACACTCCTGGATAGAGGCACACACTCCTAGATAGAGGCACACACTCCTGGATAGATGCACACCCCTGGATAGAGGCACACACTCCTAGATAGAGGCACACACTCCTGGATAGAGGCACACACTCCTGGATAGAGGCACACACTCCTGGATAGAGGCACACACTCCTGGATAGAGGCACACACTCCTGGATAGAGGCACACACTCCTGGATAGGGCACACACTCCTGGATAGAGGCACACACTCCTGGATAGGGCACACACTCCTGGATAGAGGCACACACCCCTGGATAGAGGCACACACTCCTGGATAGGGACACACACTCCTGGATAGAGGCACACACTCCTGGATAGAGGCACACACTCCTGGATAGAGGCACACACTCCTGGATAGAGGCACACACTCCTGGATAGAGGCACACACTCCTGGATAGGGCACACACTCCTGGATAGAGGCACACACTCCTGGATAGAGGCACACACTCCTGGATAGAGGCACACACTCCTGGATAGGGCACACACTCCTGGATAGGGGCACACACTTTTGGATAGGGCACACACTCCTGGACAGAGGCACACACTCCTGGATAGGGCACACACTCCTGGATAGAGGCACACACTCCTGGATAGAGGCACTCACTCCTGGATAGAGGCACACACTCCTGGATAGAGGCACACACTCCTGGATAGGGCACACACTCCTGGATAGGGGCACACACTCCTGGATAGAGGCACACACTCCTGGATAGGGCACACACTCCTGGATAGGGCACACACTCCTGGATAGGGGCACACACTCCTGGATAGGGGCACACACTTCTGGATAGAGGCACACACTCCTGGATAGAGGCACACACTCCTGGATAGAGGCACACACTCCTGGATAGAGGCACACACTCCTGGATAGAGGCACACACTCCTGGATAGAGGCACACACTCCTGGATAGGGGCACACACTCCTGGATAGGGGCACGCACTCCTGGATAGAGGCACACACTCCTGGATAGAGCCACGCACTCCTGGATAGGGCACACACTCCTGGATAGAGGCACACACTCCTGGATAGAGGCACACACTCCTGGATAGAGGCACACACTCCTGGATAGAGGCACACACTCCTGGATAGAGGCACACACTCCTGGATAGAGGCACACACTCCTGGATAGGGGCACACACTCCTGGATAGAGGCACACACTCCTAGATAGAGGCACACACTCCTGGATAGGGCACACACTCCTGGATAGAGGCACACACTCCTAGATAGGATACACACTCCTGGATAGGGGCACACACTCCTGGATAGGGCACACACTCCTGGATAGAGGCACACACTCCTGGATAGAGGCACACACTCCTGGATAGGGCACACACTCCTGGATAGAGGCACACACTCCTGGATAGAGGCACACACTCCTGGATAGAGGCACACACTCCTGGATAGAGGCACACTCCCCTGGATAGAGGCACAGACTCCTGGATAGAGGCACACACTCCTGGATAGAGGCACACACTCCTGGATAGAGGCACACACTCCTGGATAGAGGCACACACTCCTGGATAGAGGCACACACTCCTGGATAGAGGCACACACTCCTGGATAGAGGCACACACTCCTGGATAGAGGCACACACTCCTAGATAGAGGCACACACTCCTAGATAGAGGCACACACTCCTGGATAGGGCACACACTCCTGGATAGGGGCACACACTCCTGGATAGAGGCACACACTCCTGGATAGAGGCACACAATCCTGGATAGAGGCACACACTCCTGGATAGAGGCACACACTCCTGGATAGATGCACACCCCTGGATAGAGGCACACACTCCTAGATAGAGGCACACACTCCTGGATAGGGCACACACTCCTGGATAGAGGCACACACTCCTGGATAGAGGCACACACTCCTGGATAGAGGCACACACTCCTGGATAGGGGCACACACTCCTGGATAGAGGCACACATTCCTGGATAGAGGCACACACTCCTGGATAGAGGCACACACTCCTGGATAGAGGCACACACTCCTGGATAGAGGCACACACTCCTGGATAGAGGCACACACTCCTGGATAGAGGCACACACTCCTGGATAGAGGCACACACTCCTGGATAGGGGCACACACTCCTGGATAGAGGCACACACTCCTGGATAGTGCACACACTCCTGGATAGAGGCACACACTCCTGGATAGGGGCACACACTCCTGGATAGAGGCACACACTCCTGGATAGAAGCACACACTCCTGGATAGGGCACACACTCCTGGATAGAGGCACACACTCCTGGATAGAGGCACACACTCCTGGATAGGGCACACACTCCTGGATAGAGGCACACACTCCTGGATAGAGGCACACACTCCTGGATAGAGGCACACACTCCTGGATAGGGGCACACACTCCTGGATAGAGGCACACACTCCTGGATAGAGGCACACACTCCTGGATAGAGGCACACGCTCCTGGATAGAGGCACACACTCCTGGATAGAGGCACACACTCCTGGATAGAGGCACACACTCCTGGATAGAGGCACACACTCCTGGATAGAGGCACACACTCCTGGATAGAGGCACACACTCCTGGATAGAGGCACACACTCCTGGATAGAGGCACACACTCCTGGATAGAGGCACACACTCCTGGATAGGGCACACACTCCTGGATAGAGGCACACACTCCTGGATAGAGGCACACACTCCTGGATAGAGGCACACACTCCTGGATAGGGCACACACTCCTGGATAGGGGCACACACTTTTGGATAGGGCACACACTCCTGGACAGAGGCACACACTCCTGGATAGAGGCACGCACTCCTGGATAGAGGCACACACTCCTGGATAGGGCACACACTCCTGGATAGGGGCACACACTCCTGGATAGAGGCACACACTCCTGGATAGGGCACACACTCCTGGATAGGGCACACACTCCTGGATAGGGGCACACACTCCTGGATAGGGGCACACACTCCTGGATAGAGGCACACACTCCTGGATAGAGGCACACACTCCTGGATAGAGGCACACACTCCTGGATAGAGGCACACACTCCTGGATAGAGGCACACACTCCTGGATAGAGGCACACACTCCTGGATAGGGGCACACACTCCTGGATAGAGGCACGCACTCCTGGATAGAGCCACGCACTCCTGGATAGGGCACACACTCCTGGATAGAGGCACACACTCCTGGATAGAGGCACACACTCCTGGATAGAGGCACACACTCCTGGATAGAGGCACACACTCCTGGATAGGGGCACACACTCCTGGATAGGGGCACACACTCCTGGATAGAGGCACACACTCCTGGATAGAGGCACACACTCCTGGATAGGGCACACACTCCTGGATAGAGGCACACACTCCTAGATAGGATACACACTCCTGGATAGGGGCACACACTCCTGGATAGGGCACACACTCCTGGATAGAGGCACACACTCCTGGATAGAGGCCCCCACTCCTGGATAGGGCACACACTCCTGGATAGAGGCACACACTCCTGGATAGAGGCACACACTCCTGGATAGAGGCACACACTCCTGGATAGGGCACACACTCCTGGATAGGGGCACACACTCCTGGATAGAGGCACACACTCCTGGATAGGGCACACACTCCTGGATAGGGCACACACTCCTGGATAGGGGCACACACTCCTGGATAGAGGCACGCACTCCTGGATAGAGCCACGCACTCCTGGATAGGGCACACACTCCTGGATAGAGGCACACACTCCTGGATAGAGGCACACACTCCTGGATAGAGGCACACACTCCTGGATAGAGGCACACACTCCTGGATAGAGGCACACACTCCTGGATAGAGGCACACACTCCTGGATAGGGGCACACACTCCTGGATAGAGGCACACACTCCTAGATAGAGGCACACACTCCTGGATAGGGCACACACTCCTGGATAGAGGCACACACTCCTAGATAGGATACACACTCCTGGATAGGGGCACACACTCCTGGATAGGGCACACACTCCTGGATAGAGGCACACACTCCTGGATAGAGGCACACACTCCTGGATAGGGCACACACTCCTGGATAGAGGCACACACTCCTGGATAGAGGCACACACTCCTGGATAGAGGCACACACTCCTGGATAGAGGCACACTCTCCTGGATAGAGGCACAGACTCCTGGATAGAGGCACGCACTCCTGGATAGAGGCACACACTCCTGGATAGAGGCACACACTCCTGGATAGAGGCACACACTCCTGGATAGAGGCACACACTCCTGGATAGAGGCACACACTCCTAGATAGAGGCACACAGTCCTGGATAGGGGCACACACTCCTGGATAGAGGCACACACTCCTGGATAGGGCACACACTCCTGGATAGGGGCACACACTCCTGGATAGAGGCACACACTCCTGGATAGAGGCACACAATCCTGGATAGAGGCACACACTCCTGGATAGAGGCACACACTCCTGGATAGATGCACACCCCTGGATAGAGGCACACACTCCTAGATAGAGGCACACACTCCTGGATAGGGCACACACTCCTGGATAGAGGCACACACTCCTGGATAGAGGCACACACTCCTGGATAGAGGCACACACTCCTGGATAGGGGCACACACTCCTGGATAGAGGCACACATTCCTGGATAGAGGCACACACTCCTGGATAGAGGCACACACTCCTGGATAGAGGCACACACTCCTGGATAGAGGCACACACTCCTGGATAGAGGCACACACTCCTGGATAGAGGCACACACTCCTGGATAGGGGCACACACTCCTGGATAGAGGCACACACTCCTGGATAGTGCACACACTCCTGGATAGAGGCACACACTCCTGGATAGGGGCACACACTCCTGGATAGAGGCACACACTCCTGGATAGAAGCACACACTCCTGGATAGGGCACACACTCCTGGATAGAGGCACACACTCCTGGATAGAGGCACACACTCCTGGATAGGGCACACACTCCTGGATAGAGGCACACACTCCTGGATAGAGGCACACACTCCTGGATAGAGGCACACACTCCTGGATAGGGGCACACACTCCTGGATAGAGGCACACACTCCTGGATAGGGGCACACACTCCTGGATAGAGGCACACACTCCTGGATAGGGGCACACACTCCTTTTGGATATGGGAACACACTCCTTTTTTATATGGGCACACACTCCTGGATAGAGGCACACACTGCTTCTGGATAGAGGCACGCACTCTTTCTAGACAGAGACACACACTCCTTCTGCATAGGGGCACACACATTCTGGATAGGGGAACACACTCTATTCACAAATTAATTATTAATACCTATTACATCTATTTACATCAATTTTAAAATGCTTCAAAACCCCCTGTGTGTGGTTCATTCTTTACAAACTACAAACATATAAATAAATACATTGAAATAGAAAAAATCCAAACAAACAGGACTCATGCAGATAGCAACATCTAATTTTTAACCCCATGAGCTACCTTTTTAGCCTTGAAAACATTTATTCATTTATGTGTTCACTCAATCACTCCTGCATGTAATTTGCTGTGTGTGAACTATAACAGGGGAAGAGCATGAACTTTACTTGCACAAAGAAAAGGGGGAGAAAAAATATATACTGCCTAAACTAGTGATGGGAGGTAAACTCTGTTTCTCCGGCAGAGTTTGCGTTGTTTTGCCCACTTCACTCTCCACTTGGAGCGCAGAGTTCAGCAAAACTCCGCCACCCACAGTGCAGCAGGGTTTTTCACATGTGCATCTCGCAAACACTAAGTTGATGAGTGCAAGCAAGAAAAACCGAGCACTAGAACGCCTCCCGGCCAGATTTCTCAATGCTGGCAGTTGCGGCATGTCGCTACCACTCACGATGAGAAAGTTGACACTTGTGCTACCTAAGTAGAAAATTTACTCGAGCGACAGAATGAAGCGATACCCTCTGGTGCGTCGGGTAGTGCTGTTCATGCTGATTTTACAGCACAGAAAAAGCTACTGCTGCTAAAAATGACTGTGAGAACGCGACATACCAGATTTCCACTACTCGCAGAACTCCATGGAATCTGGCAGAGTTTTTAGGTAACTCTGTGGAATAACATGAAGTTAAACTCCACGAGTTCCACCCACCCCTTCCTATAGCTCAAAAATGCATTGAGAAGGGCCTGTCTCTTTCTTTCTGTCTCTCTCACACACACACACACACACATTTCATTAGAAAAGCAAACAACACAAATGCGCATGCACACATATATAGCACACACACATACACACATGACAGACATGCATGCACACTTGCCACACACACACAGACTCTCGCACACCTGGTGCACACATTCATTAGACAAGCAGCTAACACATATGTACATGCACAGCCCCATACACACATCACAAGCACACATACACATATACCAGACACACAAATGCAGACATACTCCTGCACACACACAGACTCATGCACACCTCACACACACATTCAATGGAGAAGTAGACAACACATATGTGCATGCACACATATGAATACACACATCACAAACACAAATAACACATGCACACACACACATGCATACATACCACATGCATACACACATATACACACACAAACCCCACACACATTCATTAGACAAGTAGATAACACAAAGGGGCATGCACCAAGACACATGCACTCATCACAAGCACACACAAACACATCACGGGAGCACACACATATGACAACACACATATATACCACATATGTGAACAAACACACACACCTAGCACGTGCTAGGAACACACACATATCACATGGATGTGCAGACATAAGGACACTGGCACACACAGAAACATCACACATACACTCCTTGCCCTGGAGAGACTTCAGTCACCATGAAACCTGCATTAACATGTCTTGATACGAGTTAAACACCTGGAACCCAAGGGGCCACACTCGCCGAGGACTTAAGCATGTGGGAACTGTCTCTTTCTCAAGAACGGGTAGGTGTAAAGTGAGATTGTGGCATCCTGCCTCCTTCTCATTCTTTGTTGCAATATCATGGTTACTGGACATTCTACTCAGCTGTTGGTTTCATTAGCATTGGAATTAACTGTTTTGAATTTCTGAAACTGTGATTCCTGTCAGGTTGAGCTCCTGGATGGGTTCCTTCTTGCCTAAGAATAAATCTTGGATTTCAACCTCAAGAACACCTGCCTTGCGTGAGCCTTTACCTCCATTCAAGGATCTTACATTGGCGTAGTCTGCAGCTGGCAGAGGAACCCAACAAGACTCAACTCTACTGCTTCTTAAAGTTGTGCAAACCAGGTACTGAACTGGAACTCCTACCGCAGGTACTTTTCTTTAATTCCTTTGGGACACTCATTCTGGATTCATTCAATAGTAATTTACCCTGGGACTGGGAGCTAACGCCACGCTTTCCGTGTGATAGGTTGGAGGAAGGGTCGACGCTGGCTCGTCACTGTAGGGTGTGCAACTATGCCGTGCCTTGTCGGTAATGGGCTGGTGTATTTTTGCACTTTTCCTGTGTTCTGTTGGGTTGTTTCTAACCCTACTTGCCTCACTTCAACGTACCATTTTTACAAGTTTACAAGTATACATTTGAAGAGCTCATCACATTTGTACTCGCAAGCACAAGAATCCTCCTCGCTAGTTCTTTTCGTGTTGAGGGAGTCCCTGGGTGTCTAGAACGCAATCTCATTCTTCACTGGAGCGTGGTTGGGACTCTTTTTACATTGTGTGTCGACGATCTGGGAGCCTTCTTTGAAGTACTTCTTTGTTTTGTTGGAGCGTCTGGTTGCCACACTTGTCACGTTGCGTGACGACGACGTGGAAGCTATCTTCAAGTACTTCTATGTTCTCTCACTTGCGTGCCAATTCAGTGATACGCACCCTTGTTTTTTTTGCAGTTAGCATGTTTGGGAGTGCAAAGTCTGGGACACGCACACTTATACGGGAGTCAGCGTGTCACTTAAAGTCAGATACTTCTTTATTTTCTCATTTGCGTGCCACCTCAGCGGCATGCACACTTGTTCTTCTTGCAGTTACCTTGTTTGAAGTGCTAATTCTTTGGGAGTGCTAATTCTGTGACACGCACACTTATACGAGAGTCGGCGTGTCACTTCAAGTCAGTGTGCCACTACTGTGACACGCTCACATCATCATCGTAGTAGAAAGTCCTGTGTTCATACATGTGAGTCAGCGTGCCACTACTGTGACAAGCAGATATCTTCGTTGTCCTTGAAAGTTGGGAATTGCGTGTCTCTTCAGTGATGCAGACTTTTCATTATCCTTGACATTTCCGAGAGTTGTGCAGCGACAGAGACATTCTCCTTGCTTATGATTTGTCTAGTTTATTTTATGCATATGCTTGATTTTATTTAGTTGTTACAAGTTCTCATCACTCCTTTATGTGATTCTTGAAACACACACGTGGTCATGGTGTTTATCAACCAACACATTTTACACTGTACATCTAACTAGCTTAACATTTTCTAGTATTACTTTTAGTGCACGGAACAGTTGCATTTCCTTCTTCTTCCTCAGTTGCTTTAACGTCAAGTATGCAGAATGTTACTGCTCCCCCTTTCTTCCTTATGTCTCCTGGGGATAAACCCATACAATGGAAGAAATGGAAGACGGTTTTTGAGTGGTATGTTAGAGTGTGTGGTGTAAGTTTGAGTGCGGAGTGTAGATCTTCTCTTCTCCTTCATTGCTTGGGATCTGAAGGTCAGGACGTGTTGGATCACCTTCCTGAACTTAGTGATTCAGAAGGTAGGGATTTAAATAAATTTGAAATTTGTATGAAACAGCTTGATAAACATTATTTGCCCAAGGTTAGTACCATATTAGAAAGGTGTCATTTTGGGGGAAAGTGGTAAAACGAAGGAGAGACTGTTGAAAGCTACATCACCCAACTCAGGAAACTTGCTTCGAGTTGTAAGTTTGCTGAATGCACAAAAGTAAGGATTCATGATCAATTTATGTTAGGATGTAACATGGAAAAGGTAGTGAAGAACTTTGGCTGAGGAATGAACCTTCTTTAGATGAAGTTATCCAAGTGGCCAAGAGAGTTGAGCATTCTTTGAAATGTGTTGAGATGATAAAAAGGGATAAACCAGCAGCTGTTCAAGTTGTTAAAGGAGGCGAACAAGCTGTTAAGGTTGAGGAAAAACAAATGGTCAAACCAGAAGTTGTGCTAAAAAAAAAAAAAAGTAAGCCTTTTGTTCCCAAATGTTTTAGGTGTGACAAGGTTGGCCATCTGGCTAATGACAAAAATGTACAGCTTTGCCTGCTATTTGTACCAAATGCAAAAAGAAAAGTCATTTATCTATAGTATGCAAAACTAAGATTACAACTTCAAAAGTTAAATGTGTAGAGGCAGGGTTTACTGAAGAGGACTTTGTGGGTGGGCAAATTGTTGTTCAGGTTGATGCGCATGTGAATAAATTTGGTCCAATTGATGCAATTCATGTTGAGGTTGAAACCACCAGAGTTCTTTTTTAATCCGGTGCCAAAATCACCATTATTTCAAATGTGTTTTACCAAACTAAGTGGCTCTCTTCGTTTGTGTGTAGATTTGAGGCAATTAAACAGGTGTGTTATATCTGATTGCTATCCACTTCCCAACATTGCAGAGTGATTGGTTTTATTAGATGGGGCCAAGGTCTTCAGCTCCATTGACTTGGCCTCGGCTTACCATCAAATTGAGTTGGCAGAAACTATAAGGGACTATAGTGCCTTTATAACTCCTTTTGGCACTTTTCGCTTTGTTAGGATGCCTTTTGGGCTTGTGTCTGCAGCATCTATTTTTCAACGTGCAATTGAAAGAATTCTTAAGAACGGTAGGGGCGTTTGCGTATACCAAGATGATATTTTGGTTTTTGGTAAAGATCACAAGGAGCATGCGGAGCTTCTCAACATTGTCTTGGGTAGGCTGGAACAAAGTTATCTCACCATTAAATCTGAGAAATGTCGGTTTGGCACTTTGACAATACAGTACTTAGGGCCCATTATTTCCGGTGGTGGGATTAAGCCTAATGCCAATCTGGTTGACACCATTAATCGCATGTGTGCCCCCACGTCTAGAGAGGAACTCTTGAAGTTTTTCGGCATGGTCGATTATTATAATAAATTTGTGGGCAATTTTGCAGAACCCTGTTGTAATATGAGGACACTGTTAAGGAAGGGTGTTGAATTCAATTGGAGAGAAGCTTGTGAACATGAGTTTAACACTCTTAAAAGAAAACTTAGTGATGCTCCCAAACTAAATAGTTTTGATCCCTCAAAGACTTCCATCATTACCACTGATGCCGGCCTTAAGGGTTTGGGGCTGTTTTACAACAGGGAAGTGAAGGCGGTTTGAAAACCATCATGTTCATATTCAGAGGTCTCAAGGATGCAGACTCACGCTATTCTGTTATCGAACGGGAAGCTTTGGCAGTGCCCTGGGCTATTAAGAAGCTTAACATTTTTTTGTGGGGTACCAAGTTTCTAGTTAAAACTGACCACGAGCTGCTTTGTGAAATTTTCACAAAAAAAGGGATTGACTTTGTTTCCAGTAGGATTACCAAATGGGTAATAGCTTTACAAGAGTATGACTTTGGTATACCGTATATACCCGGTGTTGAAAATCACCCAGCTGACGCTCTTTCAAGACTTGTTGGGGAGGCAGCAGATGATGAAGTCGGTGATGAAAAGTGTGTTGAAAGTGATTTTCATGTTTGTGTTGTTGGGGAGGAAATCATTGATGAGCATTTAGGGTGTAATGAAATGTCTTTAGATCCTGTACTCACTGAAATATTGTCACTTATTCACAGAGGATCGCACACAAAGAAGCAGGCTTCTGATGAGGCAGCCAAATTTTGGGGTTTAAAGGATGAGTTAGCAGTTTGTAATAGGTTGTTAGTCCGGGGTACAAGTTTGGTTCTTTCCCTGAAACTACGCAAGGATTTGATTTAATTCGCTTACAAATCCCACTCTGGAATTTCTAAGAACAAAGAGAGGCTTTGTGCTTCTTATTGGTGGCCAGGCATGGAGTTTCATGCTGAAAGGGTCATAAGGGATTGCATCATTTGTGCTACTTGTGAAAAAGCAAAAGTAGTCAGGGTGCAACCTATGATCAACAGAGAGCTTCCTCGTGGTCCCTGGAAGGATGTGGCTTTGGATATTCTTGGGCCTATTCACTCTGATGATCGCCAAGTGTTCATACTGGTGCTCATCCATTTATTTTCTGGGTGGTATGAGATCCAAGCATTGAAACTGGTTTTGTTGTAAAGTTTTTAGAAACACTTATTGCTAAAGAAGGTTATCCAGAAACTATTCTTACAGACAATGGTGTACAGTTAGTCTCACGTGAAATGGAGATGTTTTTAAAAGATCGAGGGATCAGGCACAAGAGATGTTCTCTTTACCACCCAGAAACCAATGGTGTTGTGGAGAGGCTCAACAGGGTGTTAAAGGAGTCCATTTCTTGGGCAAAGGGCTCTGGTCTGAATTGGAAAGTTGAAGTTCCTAAAAAAATCAAGTCTTACAGGGTGACTTCCCACAGTATGACTGATATGTCACCTTTTGTTAATCTTGGATTTCAACCTCAAGAATACCTGCCTTACGTGATCCTTTCAAAACCAAAGGGGTGATCCTTTACCTCCATTTAGGGATCTTACAGTGATCTCTCACCTGGCTGAAGGCAGCAGGGCCTCATGGAAGGAAAGAGTGTCCTGGCCAGGGAGGAGACTGCACTCTCCACAGGTCCACAGTCTGAGCAGTGCACGCCCCTTAAAGCTGCCTCTTGCTGAGCCCTCAGGTTGTAGGAGGTGTAAACTGCAAGAAGTGTGAGAAGGGAGAGGGTTGGTTAGTGTCTGATACTCCACAGCAGCAGTGTTTGTTACATTGGATTAGCATCACAGTCTAGCAAAATGTCCAAATGGGATCCGTTGTTTTCCAAGCAAGTAACAGCAAGAGGGAGAGATATGATAGAGAAGGGAAAGAGAGGGGCGGGGAGAAGACAAAACTAAGAGGAGAGAAGATTAGCAAAGGAGAGAGGGAGGAGTGAGTGTGGAAAGATAGAGGCGGAGGGACAGAATTAGAGAGTGAGAGAGAGAGGAAAGGAGATGGAGGGAGAGAGAGAGAGAGAAAGAAAGAGTGAGAGGAAGACAGGGAGAAACATAGAGAGAGAGAGGGCGAGAGAGAGAGAGAAATAGAGCGAGAGGGAGAAACAAAGAGCGAGAGAGAGAGAAACACTGAGATACACAGAGTCACAGAGAGACATAGAGAGCAAGAGACAGAGAGAGAGACAGAAACAGAGAGATACAGAAACAGAGAGAGAGGGAGACAGAGAGAGGCACAGAGGGACGTAGAGAGAAAGAGATGTGAGAGAGACAGAGAGAGAGCGAGAGAGAAAGGCAGAGAGAGACATAGAAACAGAGAGAGAAAGACAAAAATATAGAGAGTGAGACACAGAGAGAACGAGAGAAGAGAGAGACAGAAACATAGAGTGTGATAGAATTACAGAGAGAGACAGAGAGAGAAATAGAGAGAGAAAGACAAAAATATAGAGAGTGAGACACAGAGAGAACGAGAGAAGAGAGAGACAGAAACATAGAGTGTGAGAGAATTACAGAGAGAGACTGAGAGAGAAACAGAGAGAGAAAGAGACATATAGAGCGAGAGAGGGGGCTACCCATGGGCTACCTGGTAATGCACGTGGCAGAAAAGAAATCACCGACACACAGGGGCAAATGATGCCCCCCTCACTCCACCCACCTCCCATGCAGTAGGCCGGTGAAGAGGGAGGCACTTGACTGCAGAGCCTGGCCGGTGAGCACATGGCATATCTTGGACTACTATCAGCAGCGCTTAATTTGTAAAAACATAAGTGCCAGGGCTCTTGTCAGGATGCCACTGCAGCTTGCACCAGACATTGACCCTGCCAGCACTGCCAATAATAGTAACGGCACAACCACCAACCATCACACTCCTACAGGTGTGACAATTCAGGCTATCCCAGGCCCCCAAAGCTATAAGAATGGATTAGGCAGCATTATTGTTATTTTTAATGTATATTGAATTAATAATTACCTGTTGTTGTGATAATCTCTAAATAAGGCAGACAGCGCCACCTTGTGGCAGACTGTGACAAGCGCTGGTGAGGACAATTAATTGCCGGTGCCGAGCACTGGACCCCAACGGCTCAAATTAAGCACTGATTATCAAGCGATGGGACGATGCCACCTGTGGAAGATCTGCATGGATCGGTCTCAGTTTCACACGACAGGTGAATATGAGTCGGCTGAGCGAACACGACTGTTGTCCGACTCAGTCTAGCACCTGTGCACAGGTAGCGCTGTCACATATGGAACCGAAGTAAAATGATCAGGATTCAATCGGAAGCCAAAAGAGACTGCATCAAACTGCTTTCGATACAGTGTAACTGGTAGTGCTTTACTCAATACTGTATCGTTAATTGTGTGTTCGTTTAATTGAAGACAGGAATATGATACGAAGGCCAGTGATGCTGCTTTATGTGCAAATCATCGGTCAAGAAACCAAGTAGGAGGTCCCTTCAGTACATATTTAGGGCCCGATTCACAAAGGTAAACTTACAGCAAAAGTCTACCTTTACTACGTTTCAATATTCACAAAGGTAAGTTACTACTAGTAAAGTAAGTCACTACTAGTAAAGTTAGACCTTTGGTCTAAATTTTCCTTTGTGAATACCGAAAAGTAGTGAACTTATACAAAACTGTAAGTTCACCTTTGTGATCGGGCCCAGATTCTGTCGCATGGGCCATATATTGTCATATTTCCTAGAGACGGCCTTCACAAGATGTGTGTAGGTTGGGGGGGTCGGGACATGGCTTTGCCCAGCAGTGATCGCTGAGTACAGCAGCCCACCCTAGAGAGAGGAAGGCGTCTCCAGCTGCACGGGGGGGGGCAAGCTGGGAATCTCAGTGGCTATTAGCTCCAACCCCGTGTAAGTTAGCTTGGAGCACCTTCTCACTTGGGGCATTTGGACGACAGGCAGAACTCTGGCCCATGACTATATGATGTGTTGTTGAGGTTTCGTAGAGAAGTGGCCAGGGCAGGGAGAGCTTGATTCAGTGACCGAGATGTTCCACATTTTGAAGCCATCCCAGACACTAGGTAGAAGCAGAGGAGATGGAGCCGGATACCAGGAGTTTTATTTTTCAGGCTGTGCCCTGTTCCCTGCAACAAAATTGTCTCCACTTGTTTGGGCCACTTGAGCACTCCTATATAAAAGGTTTGTAGTCATCCAATGAGGATCGGATTGGGCCCAGCATGGCCAGATGCAACAACTTGCTTCAAGAGACATGGAAACATGTCCGGTCCCAGACACTGGACCAGAAGACCGCAAAAGAGAGGGATGAGGCAGACAAACGGAGACAGTCCAAGGCCCAGCAGGCAATACCGCATAAAACACCAGAGCCCAGACCCAAGCCTGAGAAGTTGGAGGAGGAAACAGTAGCAGACACAACCCTCCAGTGGGGAAGCAGGAAGAGGACACTGGCGAGGAAAGAGGACTTCCTGCCCAGCAAGAAGTTGAACGAGGCAGGCACTGTGGAAAACGACAACAAAAAAGAGATGGAGGATGAGGAAGAAGGTCAGGAGGAGCTCCGGTCGGTACTCCAAGAACTCCATCAGCAGCTCACCATGATGGGAATCACAGAAGAGACAGCACAGTGGATCCCGGACGTGGGAACAGAGGTGTTCATCGGAAACACTGAAGACAGCACAGGAGAGGGAGAGCAGGACCAGCAGGGGGCTCAGCACCCCACCCCAGTAGTTTTCAAACTGGGCACTGATGGCTAGCGTGGAGACAATGGCGATATCAATACAATATCAGAAAGAAGACCTGTACAGTGGCCATCTTAGTATGGGCTTTGTTCTTCCGCCCTCTCAAACTACTCTACTGAATGTGACCTGGTAAACCCCCACCCGGGCATGGACATATGTCTAACAGCTGCTCACTCAGATGGGCCATCTGGACTCGGCTGCACTTTCCGTAATCAAACCTTGATAGTAGGGCAGACCTGCGAATATATTTCACAACGCAAACCGAACGATGGGGCGGCAGTCCCATCACTCTCCCAGCCGCCATGGGAGATAATTACTACACCGTTATCTATCCTACTAATCTCCTCCAAATCCCTTAAACACTCCATCCTGAAAAGTCATCCCGAGACCCTGATATCTGACCATCGTGTCTGCTTGAATCAGGGCACTGTCATCAACGACCTCTTCTTCCACTCAAGGAAAACGTCTCTCTGGCACAATGCCTTTTTGAACCTCCTCAAAGTACAGGGAGCCAGGAACATCCCTCACGGAAAAAAACTCACAATCATTCCATCTGCAACCCTGCGTGTTGACCTTACCATCACCTTATACAACAGTGGCGTTATCCTAACTCAAGGGCCTCCCAAAAACCTCATCAAATTGGAAGACCTCTTCACCCTCCTTAAAAAACATGTTCACAACCCGTCTCAGTCCATGCTCCCGCCGCTCCACCTCTTGCCCAATCCACATAGTGTGCCTTGCCTCGCACCAAACACTCCTCCAAGTGACCTCGTCACTGGGCATCCCGGCCCTGACACCCTGTCACCAACGCGTGCCAACCACTGCACGTCCACACCACCAAACCGAGACCATCAGACGATCCCCTGCTCAGTTGGCTTCTGAAACTCCCCCTAGGGCCCACTTCATATGCCACCCCAGCCCCGCTATCACGCATCCAGCACATACCCTCAGATGCGTCCCTAAACCCTCAACCTCCTGCCCGCGTAATCTTCCTGCACTCCGGGATACGGAAACTCATACTAGGGCCCATCACACTGGTATGGAAATGCCTAATAGGGCCCAGAACTTTAGTTGACTTAGCCCCACCATTAGGCAACACAGTCAGACAAAATCGCTTCCCCCCCTTTTCAGCCCCCTTCCCGCAAGATTTCCCTCTCATAATGACACTGATCGACCTAGCCCCCCTCACTCCATCTGAATAGCCCGCCTAAACCCACCTCTAGGCTGCCAGCACACACTATCAGGACCGCTCCCTTGCAACTGGCCCCCTGCCTGCCAGAACCTACCTCTCTTAGAGATATTAATAATCTTTACTGCAGAGACACAAAAATTAACACTGGGCATCCACAAGTCCATTCTGGACCTAAAGCACCTTCTTCACATCACCGAACTCTCCTTCTTCAATCTCTGGTTCTCGCAGAGCGTGACCCACATCCCTGTCAAAAAGCCCCTCCTTCATCCCCTACCAGTTTCCCTGAGACACCTTCACCCCTGCAAGCAACCCTGACACCTCTCGGAGGATGAAATTCTTGCTCTCCTCCATACCTACAAACCCACCCGTGGCACGCTTAATCCCTCAGAACTCTCGGAGGAAGAAGTGGCTGACCTCCTAAGTGGTTACAACTCTGCCTTGACCACCCCATGCCCCTTGGACCTAAGGGAAGAACTCCCTATTGACATGGCTGCATCCAACCCTAACAGATCTACTACCCTCCGCCTCAGAGGGGTGGTAAATAGCAACGTTGCTAAGTTCCCATCTATGCTTCTACCCTTGACACTCACTCCTGCCCCTCCCCCTAATAAAATGCCGGTCAGCTGTAAAATATGCATCTGATGTCTACAACCTCATCCTGAGACATAAATCGGACCTAGCGATTTTGACAGAATCTTAGCTCAAGGACTCCTCATCGCCCTACCTAGACCTCTTAATCCCACCCAACTACAACATCATAAGGATGGACAGGCACTCAAAGACGTGACGTCCATAATGTTGGTGGAGATGTTAGGTGAGGCGTCCCTCCGATGAAGGCATAGGCCCAAATGCAAGGAATGTTTCCTGGAGTAGGCCGGATGGATCTGTGCGTTCACTGATCGACCTCCTATTCACCTCCCAAATGGTAAAGCCTTTGAGAAGTTCCATGGTCACCGTCCACTTCTCTGACCACAGAGCAGTCAGTTTTGATTGGGAACTTGCAGGGAAGTTCCCTCCCTGCCCAGGATTGTGGAAACTAAACTGCTCATTGCTGGAAAATGAGAAGTTAGTGGCAAACCTCTGAGTTATATATGTAAAGTGGAGGGACATGAAAGACCTCTTTCCCTCCGCCAGTGAGTGGTGGGAATGGGTGAAGCTCCAGAGCTTTTTCCCGGATGCCAGCAGAGCTGCTGCACAGGAAAAGAAGAGGTCACTCAGGAAGCTGTAGAGTAAACTGAAGCAACTGTACAAACTCGAGCTGGAGGATGGGACGTGGATGAGAAACTGGAGGAAACCCGAAAAGGGCTCCCTGACTTCTTTAAGGAGGAATCCAGGAAAATCATCTTCCAGACCAGAACCTAGAACCTTGAGAAGGACGAGAAATGTAACTCGTTCTTCTTCACAAACTTAACTCAGCCCACACGCCACTGGCAGAGCTTCAGGACTCAGAGGTCAACCTCCAAGGTGAGAAAAAGCAAGTCATGAGAGTCGTAACCGACTTACAAGGTGAGCTTTATTCACCAAAGTCATCAGAGAGAGCCCAGGTGGATAGTTTCGTGGAGGGCATCTCAAAGACATTGGGTCCGGAAGAGAGAGAGGGCCTGAATGCGCCCTTCACCCTTAAAGAACTGCACTTAGCCGCTACGACCTCCAAGAGAGGCAAGACACCCGGGAATGACGGTGTTCCAGTGGAACATTATGTTGAACTGCGGGACCTGATCTGGGTGGACTTGCTGGATCTCTATGAGGAAATGCTGGGCAAGGGCAGTATGCCGCAATTCCTGGGAGAGGTTATGATAACACTTTTGTACAAGAAGAAGGGAGAGAGAGAAGACCTCAAGAACTGGAGGCCCATCTCTCGCCTCAATTTGAAGTACAAAATTCTCGCAAAGGTGATGGCCAACCGCCTAAAGAAGGTAATCGCAGAGATAGTCCACCCCGACCAGTCTTGTGGGATTCCGGTTGGCAAATCGCGGACAACCTGGCCCGGGACACAATTGAGCATGTCAAGAGCTGCAAGGTTCCGACGCCCTTGGTCAGCATGGATCAGGAAAAGGGGTTTGACCACGTTTGCCATGAGTTCATATAACAGACACTCAGAGCACTGGGGATGGGAGACTTCTTTTGTGACGTGGTGACCACAATGTATAGAAATATATCCCTAGCGTCATGTTGGTTAACGGCAGGAAAACCAACCCCTTCCTCGTCATGTCAGGCGTCAGGCAAGACTGTCTGCTCTCCCCCCTCCTGTTCCTCTGTGTGATTGAGCTCCTCGCCGAATGCATCAGACAGAAGAGGAACATCAGAGGGGTGACAGCCCCAGGAAGCAAGGGAAAGGGTGAAGTGAAGTGTTCCCTCTACATGGATGTCTCAATGTTCTGCGTGGATGGACGATCTGTGAGAGAACTGGGGAGGACTTGCATCGAGTTTGGAAAGGAGTCAGGAGCGAAGATCAACAGCACCAAGTTGGAAACCCAACTCCTCGGACACTGGACCCCCAGCCAAGATCCACTGCCATTCCCCATCAAGCAGGACTTCCTAAAGATCCTTGGAGATTGGTTTTGGGGAAAACGTGCAGCAGAGAAGACATGGGAATGGAGACTAGCAATGAGAATGCAGAAGCTGGGACTCTGGAGCCTCTGGAAGCTGATGATGGAAGGGGAGTCTTTGGTCCTGTGGAACGAGACCTTGCCAGTGCTCCAGTACCTTGCCCAAGTGTAGCCTTTGCAGTCCTGCATGGTCAAGGCCTTCACGAGAATGATCTTCTACTTCATCTGGAGTTCAAAGATGGAAAGGGTGAGGAGGGCAGTGATGTTCAAGACCCACAACAAGGGAGGCAAGGGAGTGCAAGACATCGCCACCATGCTGAGGGGAATCTTCGTATGCCACTGCGTGAGGAGTATCCTGAGGACCGAAGCCGAGAGCCAAGTTGGCGTTCTGATGGCACGATTCTTGCTGTTGTCAATGTGGAGGCGCCTCGGATGGGCCGAGTGGGTGAGCGCTGTCCCATACAACTGGGAGGCCCCGTGGTTCAATAAGGGAGTGGAGAAGTTCATGAAGAGGTTCGGGCTGGAGGCTGCCGCCCTCGCCACATGGTCCCCGAAGCTTGTGAAACGGCAGACACGAGCAAAGGACATCAGCAAACTGATCAGCACCCTCCCCTCTGCCACAATAGACCACGTGTAGAGAAACATCTTATCCAAGAGCCTGACCAACCAGCACAAAGACATTGCCTGGATGGCAATCCAAGGAGGACTTCCCAAGAGAGCTTTCATGAGGCTAGAGGACTCAACTTATACAAGTCCTGCCCGAGAGCGTGCACCACGTAAGAGATGACATACCACCTCTTCTGGGAGTACGCGTATGCGCAAGATCTGCTGAAGGCCCGAGGCTTGGAACTTAGGGCCTGGATAACTACGCCCTGCATTACCGCAGACTCTGAGATGTATGGTTTGTTCCCAGGGACACACGCACTGAGTGACCTCCAGAACTGCTGGAGGCTCCTGTGCTGTCTTAAAGATGTTCTTCGGGGGACGTGGTCTTGCCATGCAGCAAGATGGCTGCTTGTTGAGAGTTTTCATACATCCTGCACTGCACGAAGTGCAAGAGATCCGTGCAGCTTGAGCGCCAGAAAAAAGCCACAAACGAGACGCCTTGGAGGCTTCATTCCGACTGCTGTATGAAGCAGATAGGCGGGCTCTGACAGGCCTTGTGCATGGGCCGTAGCCCTGCCGTTCGAGTAGCCTAAAGATCCGTTGGTTGGAGTGGGGAGCAACGGAATCCGAAGCAACCCAACCGAAACCGAGTGGCCTGCTGCGTGTCCCCCCACTGCAAGTAAGGAAGGAGACACGGAGGGAACCGTTGACAAATCGCACCCCCGGATGCCATCACGTCTGCCCTAGGCATGGGGGCGCTGAGCGGAGCTCATTGCAGGAAGCTGGAGCCGCGCTGGAGATTGGAGGTGATAAGGGCAGGGAGCACGACGGGGGCCTCAGGGGCAGTGGAAAGGGAGGGGCCCATGAGAGGGACCTCAGGGCCAGTTGAAAGGGAGGGGTGCATGAGAGAGGCCCAAGGGGCAGTGGAAAAGGAGGGCCATGAGAGGGGCCTCAGGGGCAGTGGAAAGGGTGGGGTGCATGAGAGGGGCCTCTGGGGCATTGGAAAGGGTGTGGTGCATGAGAGGGACCTCAGGGGCAGTTGAAAGGGAGGGGTGCATGCGAGAGGCCCAAGGGGCAGTGGAAAGGGAGGGGCATGAGAGGGGCCTCAGGGGCAGTGGAAAGGGAGGGGCATGAGAGGGGCCTCAGGGGCAGTGGAAAGGGCGGGGTATGAGAGGGGCCTCAGGGGCAGTGGAGAGGGCGGGGCATGAGAGGGGCCTCAGGGGCAGTGGAAAGGGCGGGGTATGAGAGGGGCCTCAGGGGCAGTGGAAAGGGAGGGGTATGAGAGGGGCCTCAGGGGCAGTGGAAAGGGAGGGGTGCATGCGAGAGGCCCAAGGGGCAGTGGAAAGGGAGGGGCATGAGAGGGGCCTCAGGGGCAGTGGAAAGGGCGGGGTATGAGAGGGGCCTCAGGGGCAGTGGAGAGGGCGGGGCATGAGAGGGGCCTCAGGGGCAGTGGAAAGGGCGGGGTATGAGAGGGGCCTCAGGGGCAGTGGAGAGGGCGGGGTATGAGAGGGGCCCATGGGGCAGTGGAAAGGGAGGGTCCCATGAGAGGGGCCACAGGGGCAGTGGAAAGGACGGGGTATGAGTGGGGCCTCAAGGGTAGTGGAAAGTATGGGGCACGGGGATTGATGGGGGTACTAGGAGAGAAAACAATATTTTGTAACATAACCAATATTTTTTTAGGAATTTTTAGGACTTTAAAAACAGACAGGTCATTTTGTGCATTTGTGTCTCTGTGTGTGAAAAAAATTCTGCTGACATCCCATTATACCCAACCGAAAGCACTTGTACTCAACTATTTCTCATAAAATACATTTGTAAAGGGGTGTAAGTCTCAAATGGACATACTCTGGTTTTCTTCTCACAGAGCCCTGGCGGAGCCTCCTTGCTTACAACTGGCAGGCTTCAAGCGCCTACCTACTCTCCCTCGTAGAGTTCAGGGTCAGTGGGTCAACTAATAAATCAACCTTAAATTGCAAGCAGGACAACAACGAATTGAATGAGAATATGGAAAGGGCATGAACAGGGGCAGGGCGCCTTAGTTTGGGGAGTACACACATGATGATGGTGCTCTGGCTGCTGGCAATGAAGAGCAGAGCTTCCCATTGGCTGGGCTCTACAGCGGCAGGAGGCTCGGCTGTGGGGTACCTTAGAAGGCAGAGAATGGTCTGCACCAAGTGGTTGCTAGTCCGTGTAGACCTGGTCCTTGTGGTGTCTCTGCTGAAGATCACACTATGCAAAGCTATGCTAAACTGTGTGCTGCCTCTTCCAACCCACCCCAACCCGATCGGGTCTTGGTAATCCTATCTGGACTGAACCCCACAGAAGGCTCAGGCATGCTGCTGTTGCAACAATCAACCTCCCTGTAACGCAGTCAGAGCTCCTCAAGCCAAGTGTCTCCTGCACCTAATACCTGCAACGAAGTCTCTCACCCCAAGGATTGAGGCAGCCAGAATCGTGAAGTGTCATTGGTAGTGGTATAGTTAGGAGTATTGGTGGTAGTGGCATTGTACTGGTGATGGTGGTGGCAATGGCATAGGCAATGATATTTGTGGTAGTGGTGGTGTTGGTGGTGTTTTTGGTGGTACTGTGTCTGTGGTATTGGTGATACAGAATGAATTAGTGAATGAATTACTTTTATAATGCACTCAGTGACCTCAAAGGAAACTGGTGGTATATGATTAGGTGGCATTTTGTTATTGTTGATAGTATTGATGTGGTACTGATGGTATGGTGTTAGTGGTAGTTGCATTGTGGCAGCAATCTGCTATTCGTATTTGTGTTATTCGTAGTGGTTGTGGTGTTTGTTGGTTTTTGTGATGTGCCATTGGTGGATTTGGTTGTGATATTGTTGGTTTTGGTGGTGATATTGACGGTCAAGGTATCGGTGGTGGTATGTGTAGTATTGGTAGTGGCACCAGAGGTGGTAATATTAGTAATGGTGGTATTGCTGGTAGTGGGGTTGTTGGTGGTACTGTTAGTGGTACGAGGGGTGGTGGCATTGGTGATGGTGGTAAAGAATGCAGTAGTGAATTAAGTACTTTTGTAATGCATTCAGTGCACTCAAAGTGTATTGGTGGTGTTAGTGGTAGTGGTGTTTGGTAATTGTTGAGGGTAATGACTTGGTGCTTGTGGTGTTTAGTTGTATTGTTGTAGCATTACCGTATTGGTATTTGTGTTATTGGTAGCGGTACTGGTGTAATTCATACTGGTGGTGGTGTTATTGACACTGGTGATGGTGTTATTTTTAGTGGTAGCGGAGTTATGTGTACTGGTGGTGGTGTTATTTGTAGTGATGGCGGTTTTATTCGTAGTGGTGGGGGTGTTATTGGTAGTAGTGGTGTTATTCATACTGGTGGTGGTATTATTCGTAGCAGTGGTGGTGTTATTTGTAGCAGTGGTGGTTTTATTCGTAGTGGTGGGGATGTTATTGGTAGTGGTGGTGTTATTCCTACTGGTGGTAGTGTTCTTGGTAGTGGTGGTGGTGTTATTTGTAATAGTGGTGGTGTGTTATTTGTTTTTTTTTGGTTTTTTTATTTAAATTTTTCAAATATCTTTATTGAAAAAAATCAAGGCAGACACAGTACATCGTGGAATATCGCAGTGCAAATATACAAAACAAAGAGCAGGTCGATCTTTGTATTACAAATAGGTGTCAACTGTCGGCACTTTTAAACAATCATAAGGAAAATATCACAGCTCCACCTCACCGAGGTCCCACCCTCGTGGGGAAACAACACAGAACAATATCAGCAGTGAAGGGCTAAGGAAAGGAGGGTGGGAGCGCACAGAGCAGGGCGGAGAGGCAGTCACTGACCAGCGCCGGCGGCTGCTGCGGACCCTGGGACGGCGGGGAGCGCGTGAGAGGCAGTGTCACTGGAGCGGGGACGGGAAAGGAGGTAGGTGACCAGAGGGCCCCAGATGTCAACAGGTCGGGACCTAGCAGGCATTAAATCCAGGAACTCCGATAGAAGAGTCTGGCACCGAGAGGCGTCCTCCAGCCAACTCTCAACCTTGGGAGCAGGGCAGCGACCCCAACACACGGCCTCCCTACGCCTAGCAAGGACCAGCAGCATCCCGATCAAATGGCGAGAGATGTCAGGGCAGATTTTGACGAAACCAAGAAGGCACAGGGGTGGATCTGGGCGCACTGTCGCACCGGTAATGTCAAAAATGGCGGAACACACCGTCTGCCAGAACTCCGATTCCCTAGGACAAAGCCAAGCAAGATGAGCAAAATCTGCCGCAGGAGCAGCGAAATGCACATAATTGTCACCAGGAGTAACCCGGAGCCTGTGTAGCTGCACCGGGGTGTGGTACAGCCTATGCAAGTACTTGAAATTGATCAACCGGAGACGGTAGTTCGGCGACAACCTCTTTGTCTGATTACAACAGTAAAGCCAGTCTGCCGGCGAGATGTCTGTACCAAGATCAGCACCCCATGCCTCCCGAGCACAATCAGAGGAGATGGGGGCAGGCACTAGAGTGAGAGCATATTATTTGGTGACTAATTTGTGCGGGGTCAAGGAGGTATATATGAAATCCAGAGATGGCATGGTGGGTGGGGGCTGAGGGAAGGTGGGTTGCAGCTTCCGGCACGTGGCACACAGCTGGTAGAATAAAAGCGTGTCCAGTGGCCCTGAGGCATCAGGGAGCGTATAGAAGGTGTCCTCTGGGTAGAGATATGCGACCGTCGTCAGGCCCAGGCATGTCGCACTCCTGGACATACTAGAGGCCTGAAGTGAGGGAAAATCCGGGTGGTTCACTATGGGCCACCTCTGTGCCTTCTCGGTTTTGTCAAATTCTGCCCTGACATCTCTCGCCGTCTGATCGCGATGCTGCTGGTCCTTGCTAGGCATAGGGTGGCTGTGTGTCGGGGTCGCTGCCCTGCTCCTAAGGTTGAGAGTTGGCTGGAGGACGCCTCTCGGTGCCAGACTCTCCTATCTGACTTCTGGGATGTAATGCCTGCTAGGTCCCGACCTGTTGACATCCGGGGCCCTCTGGTCACCTACCTCCTTTCCCGTCCCGGCTCCAGTGGCACTGTCTCTCCCGCGCTCCCTGCCAACCCTGGGTCTGCGGCGGCCACCGGCGCTGGTCAGTGACTGCCTCTCCTCCTTGCCATGTTCGCTCCACCCTCCTTTCCTTAGCCCCCCACTACTGATAATGTTCCGTGGAGTTAGCAGAGAGCAAGGGAACACCAGACAACCAGCGCAGGCCAGACCAGGCCCATTGCAGTGTCTCGACTGTCAATCTCAGCCAGAGGGCGCACCGCGGGTGCAAACAAAGCTGTGGACAAGGGCCAGGGAGATGCCACATCTGTCTTCACTGCAACATGAGGCTGATAAGGGGAGGGGTGGCTCCAGAAGTGCAGGAAGTTGGCCTGAGCACACAGGGTATAAAGCCTGAAGTCAAGTGCGCCCATCCAGATGGCAGCCATGGGTAGGGTAAGGATGTCATAGGCTACTCTTGGCTGTTTACCCGCCCAGACTAGCGAAATGATCAGGGAGCGTAGTTTGAGAAAGAAATGAGAGGTGAGGGGAAAAGGGATATTTAAAAACAAATAGAGAAATTTAGGAAGTACAACTATTTTAACGATTGTGATGCGGCCCGCTAGGGACAGCGGAAGCCAGCTCCACGATGGAATCCTGGATTCCCGCCATTCTACCGAACACCCAAAGTTTGATCTCCACAGTTCATCCAGATCCCTACTCAGCCAGATGCCCAAATAGTGCATGGGGCCAGAGGCCCACACAAAAGGAAAATCAGGGGAGAATGGCACAGTGGCGTCAGTCAAAGGGAAAAGAACCGACTTGCTCCAGTTCAACTGGATGTCCGACAGCCTGCCAAAGCGAATGATCTCCCGGACCAGAGGGCTAAGGTTCCCTTGGGAATGGTGGACATACAACGTGACATCGTCCGCATACATTGAAACTAGCAGGGAACGGGATGAGAAACCAATACCCGTGTGAATGTGGTGCTGCTGTAATCTGGCGGCCAGGGGCTCCATCGCTATAGCAAAAAGCATAGGTGATAGGGGACACCCCTGACGTGTGCCTCGGGCGATAGGGATAGGGTCGGAGACATGGCCGTTGACGCGGAGACGTGACAAGGGGCTGATGTAGCCTGCACAGAAAGGTTTCACTGAAGCCCATACATGGCAAGATATAAAATAAGAAAAACCACTCCAACGTATCAAACGCCTTCGTGGCATCCAGCAGGGCGGCGACGGCCGGTAGGTTAGGATTAATTTGGTGCAAAACTGAAAAAATTGTACGGAGGCTGTGCGAGGTAGCCCTACTGGGAATAAAACCTGATTGATCGGGAAGGGTAATGGTGGGCATGAGTAAAAGGAGGGTGGAGGCGATCAATTTGGCAAAGATTCTGTTGTTTATATTGATTAAGGAAAGGGCGCAATATGAATCACGATGGTCAGCAGGCTTATCGGGTTTGAGAAGCAGTGCTATCAGCGCCTTGCACAGAGAAGGCGGGAAGGAGCCGTTGTCGAATGAGTCATTATACATTGCAGTCAGATGTGGCTCCAAGATATCGGCAAATGTTTTGTAAAACGAGGCTGGCGGGCCATCCAGTCCATGGGCCTTATCGCCGGGTAATCTACTGATGGCAGCCAATATTTCCTCCCTAGAGAACGGTTCATCAAGGAATTTATGGTGATAATCTTCCAACCAGACCAGCGCAATAGAATTGAAATATTGATCGAAATTCTCCCGTGGCAGGGTAGCGCCAGTGGAATAGAACTGAGAGTAAAAGTCAAGGAAGCGGGATTGTATGTCCACCGGGGAGGTAGTCTTGTCTGGGCCACCATCACTCAAGGCCGTGACCAAGGAAGCTTCACATGGAGGGCATAGAAGGTTAGCGAGAGTGCGCCACGGGTGGTCACCCTCTCCAAAATGGCACGCCCGACCCTCCCTGCCCAGGAAGGACAGTTCTCGCCCAGCCTCATCAGAGAATTCAGTGTATTTTTAACGCAGTAGCACGAGCGTCTCAGGACTAGGGTGTGCCGCCTGGGCGGCATCGAGATCTTTGATTTCCTCCTCAAGCTTAGCCAAAGTGGCACGAATAGATGGAAGGATGCTGGCCTGTTTCGAAATACATTTGCCACAAATGACGGCCTTGAACCCCTCCCATAGGGTGGAATCAGAGTCCACGGTGCCCGCATTGAGATCGAAATATTTAGTGATCGCAGTCTGGATATTCACGCAGAAAACAGAGTCCCGGAGGGCATTAGGAGAAAGGTGCTAAGTAAAGGCCCATCACGGGGAGTGAGGAGGGCGAAGACTCATCTGAACTGGCGCGTGGCCAGAAAAGGTGCGAGCCATTTGCGCCGCGTCGGCAAGCCAGGACAGAGCATCCGGCGAGGCCAGCCAGAAATCTATGCGCGACCAACAGCCCCATGCGCCAGTGAAGCAGGTGCCCTCCCGTATGTCTGGATGGGAGTGAAGAGCATTATCAGTTAAAATGGATGAAAGAGCTGCAGCAGCTTGCGGGTGAAACGGGTGGGAGCCCAATCGATCCAAGGTCGCGGATAGCAAAACATTAAAGTTCCCCCGCAAAGGATGGCTGCAGGACCACAGGAGGAGATTAGGTGCCAAACGTGGGTAAAGAATACAGCATTATTCCAGTTGGGGCCGTAGACTGCAGCAATAGTAACAGGTTGTGCAAATAGTAAACCATGGTGAATCGCGTACCTGCCTTCCGGATCTTGGATCACCCGGGCTGTCTGCCAAGGGAGGCACCGCCTTATCAGAATGGAGACACCCCTGGCATACGACGAGTAGGTGGCAGGGGATTCCCCACAATACCGGGAGTGAAATTTGGAGATATTCTGCGACAGCAGGTGCGTCTGCTGCAAGAGACATATATCCACTTTGTGTCATTGTAAATGGGAAAGAATCAGCCTGGCTTTACGGTGGTCATTCAAGCCCCGGATATTCTAGGATCAGCAAACTACGTCAGCCATGGAGGGGCAGTGTTAAGGACAGTACCACGCAGCACAGGCGGGGGGGCCCGCAAAGGAGCGCAGCGCACATGGGGAGCAGGAAGGGGGAGGGTGGTAGCCTGCCGTCCAGGCGGGTGGGGGGAGCAGGCACCCTGGATCGCTCCATGGGAGGTCCACAACCTGGACAGTGAACAAAAGGTGCGCAGGCGACTAACTAGCAGACAAGGCCCAGAGCCCAAGGTCCCACAGTGAGCAATACAAGCACAACATGGGGCAAACCGCAGGAGATGCAGCTTGGTGGAGGAGGGAAGGACCAGTGGAGCGATAGGCTGACCTTCAATCAATGACCACTGAGCAGGAGCAGAGCAAGCCAAAAAACACAGAGGAACATAGCCTGCAAGACTGAGCGCGAATAGCCAAATCAATAAGCACAGTACAGTGTCAGTAGAGATACATGTAAAAGCAATATTGAGCAACAAAATGGCGGCAAACTGAAGCCGCCTCCTCAATAGAGGAGCAGAACACCCCGCAGTTCCCTCCACCTCCCCACCAACCCATGCCTGCTCGCCCAAGGAAAGTAAGTCAATTGGGGGCACTGCCGAATCGGAGAGTCAAGGAGTCCCTAGGAGGAACCGAGGCAGCGACACCTCGCTCCCCCAGCCACCCGGCCAGTTCACCACACTCCGAAGAGGAGGGTCCTACCAGGGTGCGCCCCGTGAGGCGAGGCCAGGACAGTGAGGTGCGACCGGGCACCAAATGGAGTGGCAGGTAGCGGAGCAGGGTACAAGCAGCCCCAATGAGCCACAGGGGCGGGAGCAACAGATAGCAGGGGTGTTAAAGGTGCAGCCGTGGAGATGTTTGGTGGGCTAGCAATGGCGGCGGCGATAAGAGAGCAGACAAGGGGACCGGTGGGGCCACAGCAGGCTTAAGATCCAATCTTGGCATCGCCGTGCCTTGGCAGGGCGGAGGAAAGCAAGGCACAGAGAGCAGGGGAAAGCTCCTACATAGCTCTGGAAGCGGATAATCATCAGGGGGGAGCACGCCTGTCTGCAGCAAAGGCGAGCGGGGATACGCGGGGGCCCGCCATCCGCGGCAGCCATGCAAGGCAGCCGGGAGGCCACCAAACGACTGGCCTACTCCCCGCAGCACCCGGGCGGAATGGCCTACGAGCTCCCAACCCCGCCCGCAAAGCCACAGAGGCAGCCTCACTCATCTGCAGGCCCTGATGGCGTCCAGCAGCGACCGCATCTACCAAGAGGGAAGGCCTGGCCTCGTGGTCCAGGGGGCATGGACCCAGTGTTGCAGGCGATGGCACAGCCCCTGCAAGGGACACAACACACCAAAGGCTGGCCGGAATGAGCACAGCTGGGAGCAGCAGTAGAGGAATCCAGGCGGCAGAGGAAAGGAGGCGAGCCAATGTCCAGCGGGGCAGCAGCAGGACCGAGGCCTGTCCCAGTAGGCGCGGCCTGCAGGAGTGAAAGAAGGCAGGGTCTGAAGGCAGGCAGAGCACGGGAATCAGCGGGCAGTGCCCGCGTGGCCATCGCCCGTGCGGCCAGAGGGATCGATAGGCAACTTGGGGGGGCACAGTCAACTGTGGCGCCAATGAGTGGAGAATCGCGGGGGCCCACCGCCCGCAGCGACAAGCCAGGGCACCCGCAGTGGCCACACAAAGCAGCCCGAAGTGCACCAGGGGTCCGGCACTCTCCCCATGGCAAACCAGGCCCGGCAGGACAGACCAGAACCCAACCCCGCCTGAAGGACCACAGCAGCAGCCCCAATCACCCGCGGCTGTCCAGCAGCAACCCAGCAGTTTCCAGCACCTGCAAGCAGTCTCCAGCACAGAAGGCACGACCTCACGATCTAGAGGTCGTAGGCCCAACGTCCTGGGGAAAATGGCACAGCTCTGCCGCCGGACACAGTCAGGAGGCAGCGGCGCGATGGTTCAGCACCACACTGGATTAGAAGCCAGGAATCCTCCTCAGAGTGCAGCGATGGTAAGGATGTCGACAGGATTATGTCGGATGTTTATGTTTGGCTGGCAGATCCCACTCAATGTGCGGCCATCTTGCAGCCGGCCAAGCCACGCCCCCCGTGGTGGTGTTATTTGTAATAGTAGTGGTGTTATTGGTAGTGGTGGTGGTGTTATTCACACTGGTCGTGGTGTTATTCGCACTGGTGGTGGTGGAGTTATTTGTGGTGGTTGTGGTGGTGTTATTCATACTTATTTGTTATTTGTGGTGATGCTGGTGTTATTCGTACTGGTGGTAGTGTTAATCGTAATGGTGGTGGTGTTATTTGTGGTGGTGGGGGTGTTATTCGTAGAGGTGGGAGTGTTATTGGTAGTGGTGGTGGTGTTATTCGTAGTGGTGGTGGTGTTATTGGTAGTGGTGGTGGTGTTATTCATACTGGTGGTGGTGGTGGTGTTATTAGTAGTGGTGGTGGTGTTATTGGTAGTTATGCTACTGGCAGTGGTGGCAGAGTTATTCATACTAGTAGTGGTGTTATTGGTAGTGGTGGTGGTGTTATATGTACCAGTGGTGGTTTCATTTGTATTTGTGGTGGTGTTATTGGTAGGGGTGGTGGAGTTTTTTATAATAGTTGTGGTGTTATTCAAACAGGTGATGGTGTTATTCGTAGTGGTGGGGGTGTTAGTGGTGGTGGTGGTGGTGTCATTTGTAATAGTGGTGGTGTTATTTGTAGCAGTGGTGGAGTTATTCGTAGCGGTAATGGTGTTATTGGTAGTGGTGGTGGTGTTATTCATAGCAGTGGTGGTGTTATTTATAGTGGTGGTGATGTTATTCGAAGTGGTGGTGGTGTTATTCGTACTGGTGGTGGTGTTCTTCGTACTGCTGGTGGTGTTATTGGTAGTGGTGGTGGTGTTATTGGTAATTGTGGTGGTGTTATTTTTAGCAGTGGTGTGTTATTTGTAGCAGTGGTGTGTTATTTGTAGAGGTGGTGGTGTTATTGGTAGCGGTGGTGGTGTTATTCGTAGCAGTGGTGGTGTTATTCATAGTGGTGGTGGTGTTATTCATAGTGGTGGTGGCCTTATTCGTACTGGTGGTGGTGTTATTTGTGGTGGTAGTGGTGTTATTTGTGGTGGCGGTGGTGGGAGTGTTATTGGTAGTGGTAGTGGTGTTATTGTTAGTGGTGGTGGTGTTATTGGTAGTGGTGGTGGTATTGGTAGTGGTGGTGGTGTTATTGGTAGTGGTGGTGGTGTAATTCGTAGCAGTGGTGGTGTTATTCGTACTGGTGGTGGTGTTATTTGTGGTGGTGGTTGTGTTATTCGTACTGGCAGTGGTGTTATTCATTCTGGTGGTGGTGTTATTTGTACTGGTGGCGGTGTTATTTATGGTGGTTGTGATGTTATTCATATTGGTGGTGGTGTTATTGGTAGTGGTGGTGGTGGTATTGGTATTGGTGGTGGTGTTATTTGTAGAAGTGGTGGTGTTATTTGTAGTGGTGGTGTTGGTGCTATTTTGATGGTATTAATGGTGGTATTGGTGGTGTCAGTGGTGTGGAATTGTGGGTGGTGCCCTGCTAGGATTGGGGATGGTATTGCTGGTTGTGTTGATGTTGGTGGTGTTGCTATTGGTGTTCGTCTTGGTAGAGGTATTGATGGTATTGGTGGTGTCACTGGTGTGGTATTGGAGATGGTGCACTGCTAGTATTGATGGTGGTATTGATGGTTGAGTTACTGGTGGTGTTGTTGTTATTGGCGTTCGTGTTGGTGGAGGTATTGATAGTATTGGGGGTGTCAGTGGTGTGGTATTGGAGGTGGTGCACTGCTAATATGGTTTGTGGTATTGATGGTGGTATTACTGGTGTTGGTGTTGGTATTGGTGGTGGTATTGATGATGGTGTTACAGGTTATGGTGTTGGTATTAGTGGTGGTATTGATGGTATTGGCTGTGTCAGTGGTGTGGTATTGGAGGTGGTGCACTGCTAGTATTGCTGGTGGTATTGATGGTGGTGTTACTGGTGGTGGTGTTGGTATTGGTGGTGGTATTGATGGTATTGATGCTGCCAGTGGTGTGATATTGGAGGTGGTGCACTGCTAGTATTGATGGTGGTATTGATGGTTGTGTTACTGGTGGTGGTGGTGGTGGTATTGGTAGTGGTATTGACGGTATTGAGTGTGTCAGTGGTGTGGTGCACTGCTTGCATTTGTCATGGTATTGCCGATTGTGTTGCTGCTGGTGGTGTTGGCAGTGTCTTCAGTGCATTCATCAAGTGCATGGTTATGACATGGCAGCTGTAGCAGTAGCAGATAAGTGGTGCAAGTAAGAGAAGGACTTACTGAGACGGAGCAGGACAAGCAGGATGGAGGTCTGAAACATCAGGCAGATCCCAAAGATGAAGGCCCGCTTCCTCCAGCGACGAATCTCCAAGGACACTGTGGAAGAAGATGAGAGGTGAGTGATGGGGGAAGGGTGGGGGCAGCAGCAGTGAACATCAGTGACAAAGAAAAATAATAATTCTCTCTCCAAACATTGACTAGAGTTGGAGCAAACAGAGCACGGTACCCTTGTTATAAAAAGGCATCAGTGCAGCTTGTTATTACACACATGGAACAACTGAGGAAAAGAATAGCTTGTAGGAGCAGGCAGGGTCACTTGTTGTTACAGGGAGGGTGCAGCTTGGTGTCACAGGGAGGGTGCAGCTTGGTGTCATGGGGAGGGTGCAGCTTGGTGTCACAGGGAGGGTGCAGCTTGGTGTCACAGGGAGGGTGCAGCTTGGTGTCACGGGGAGGGTGCAGCTTGGTGTCACAGGAAGAGTGCAGCTTGGTGTCACAGGGAGGGTGCAGCTTGGTGTCACAGGGAGGGTGCAGCTTGGTGTCACAGGAAGGGTGCAGCTTGGTGTCACAGGAAGGGTGCAGCTTGGTGTCACAGGGAGGGTGCAGCTTGATGTCAAGGGGAAGGTGCAGCTTGGTGTCACGGGGAGGGTGCAGCTTGATGTCACAGGGGGGTGTAGCTTGGTGTCATGGGGAGGGTGCAGCTTGATGTCACAGGGAGGGTGCAGCTTGGTGTTACGGGGAGGGTGCAGCTTGGTGTCACAGGAAGGGTGCAGCTTGGTGTTACGGGGAGGGTGCAGCTTGGTGTCATGGGGAGGGTGCAGCTTGGTGTCACGGGGAGGGTGCTACTTGGTGTCACGGGGAGGGTGCTACTTGGTATCACAGGGAGGGTGCAGCTTGGTGTCACAGAGAGGGTGCAGCTTGGTGTCACGGGGAGGGTGCAGCATGGTGTCACAGGGAAGGTGCAGCTTGGTGTCAAGGGGAGGGTGCAGCTTGGTGTCACAGGAAGGGTGCAGCTTGGTGTCACAGGGAGGATGGAGCTTGGTGTCACAGGGAGGGTGCAGCTTGGTGTCACAGGGGGGTGTAGCTTGGTATAACAGGGAGGGTGCAGCTTGGTGTCACAGGGGGGTGTAGCTTGGTATAACAGGGAGGGTGCAGCTTGGTGTAACAGGGAGGATGCAGCTTGGTGTCACGGGGAGGGTGCAGCTTGGTGTCACAGGGAGGGTGCAGCTTGGTGTCACAGGGGGTGTAGCTTGGTGTCATGGTGAAGGTACAGGTAGGTGTCACAGGGAGCGTGCAGCTTGGTGTTACAGGGGGGTGTAGCTTGGTGTAACGGGGAGGGTGCAGCTTGGTGTCACAGGGAGGGTGCAGCTTGGTGTCACAGGAGAGTGTAGCTTGGTGTCACAAAGGAACAAAGTGCGTGGTTGGTGGGTGTTGAAGCTGTTCCCAGTGTGGTCGGCCAACAGGAGTCATCCCAGGCTGAGGGGGTGGATCAGAGGGTGAGGACTTTCGTCTTGTCCGAGTTTAGCTTCAGTCGGCTGTTCTTTATCCACTCAGCGACGGCTTTCATTCCTTCTTGAAGGTTGGCTTTGGTGGTGAGGGGTTTCTTGGTGAGGAAGAGGATCAGCTGGGTGTCACCGGTGTAGGAGATGATGTTGAGGTCGTGCAGCCAGGCGACGTGGGCGAACGGTGCCATGTAGATGGTAAACAGTGTTGGGATGAGCCCTGGGTTACGCCGCTGATGATCTTAGTGGCTTCGGAGCGGAAAGGGGGGAGGTGGACGCTCTGGGTTCTGCCGGAGAGGAAGGAGGGGGCCTAGTCCAGGTCCTTCTCTTGGCATTATACATGCTGCAACCCAGGGCGACCCCTGGTGTACCTTTGCCCGGGGTAGCTTAGTACTATTTACTAGGGACCTACAAAGGTATACCAGTTACCAATTGTGGATTATAAAAGTACTTGCCATGGCCAATTTAGGGATAAAGCACTAGGACTGGGGTCCTGATTAGCAGGATCCCAGTCAGACTAGTCAAAAACCTAATGACACCAGTAAAAGGTGGGAATAACCATGTAAGTAGATCCTACTTTCCTACACCTGCTCTCTGAGAAGAAAGACTGGACCTGAACCCTCCATCCAAGGCTGCCTGAGTGACTCCAAGGATCAGCTGCCTGAGCTTCTGTACTGAGCAGCAGGGACAAAATAAGTTACAGAAACCTCCCTTCGCCTGCCCAGCTGACTTCCTCTAACAGAATCTGCCTAGACCAGCAACTGGACCGTCCTGAGCCCTGCTGGCCTCTAGCAGAGTGAGTGCCTGATCCCCAAAAGGCACCTCCCTATGTCCTGGGCCCTTGGTTGGCATCAGAGTATGCTCCTCTGAAGAAAAAGGAGACATTTTGGGCTCCTCATGAACAGGCCTGTTCACTCCGGTGTGAAGCTTTAATGAAGCCACCTTTTTGTGCTACTGCAGCCGCCAGTGGTGATGAATTTGCAGACGACAATGCAACATTTGACTGCCCACGGTGACCACCAAAGTGAAGCTCCACCAATGACCGTCCATGACATCTTTATGCAATAGTGACAACCATCTGCTCTCCCTGCCCCTCGCCGCCTCTTCCAGCGTGAAATGTACTATTTGTGGTAGACCATAGAAATCTAACTTATTCAGTGGACCAACTTAGTCCCTGTAACTGGCCCGCACTCCATTGCTGTAGTCAACCAGGTGAGGCAAGTGGCATTTTGAGCTATTCAGCGCTATTCTTACCTAATTGTTTAAATAGCATACCTATACAGATTGCATTTTTGTAGTTTGGGTCTCAATTTATATATTAAATTGTACTCTCTTGTTCTAAATGGGTGTGGGTTTTTTCTTGTGTTATATTTCCACTTTATTACTGGATGTGTGCTTCATGGATACTTTAAGAAACCACCTCTCTGTACAGTGTACTAAAATGAAGGACACAATGTAGAGAGTGCAAGAAATCCCCAAAGGGCAGGCAGAGCTTAAAGTAGCGTTATCATCACTGTTAAACAAACTGTATCCTGACTGTAATAACAAGCATTATTCTCACTGTTAAACAAGCCGTACCCTGGCTGTAATACCAAGCTATACCCTGGATGTAATACCAAGCCGTACCCTGGCTGTAATACCAAGCTATACCCTGGATGTAATAAAAAGCGTTATCTTTCTTGTTAAACAAGCTGGACAAAAGCACTGATTCAAGGGTACTCACCAAGATGCTTCTAGTGCATAAATTCCTGGGGCTAAACATCTCTAGAGAAAAGGGTTGTTCCCAAAGGATGGCCATGAAATGCTTCTCCCTGATTGCCCAAAGGCCCCAGGAGTCCAGGCAGAGGTGGCTCTCTGTGGCTCATGGATCCAGCAAGGATGTGGCCAATAACTGTGCCAAGGTGACCCACAGCATGCCAGCCAGGAGCCATCCTGCTGCCTATTGGACAATAATGAAGGGCGCCTGTGCTCCTTCCACAGTGGACGAGCAGCCCTTAGTGGGACGAAGCCCCCATCGGGGCTCTCGCTCATTGACAAAACATTCTGGGAGAGCCGAAAGAGCGGGGATGACCAGGACATCCCTTTGCAGGAATCACTCACCAGCGTTGCGTCTGTGGCCCTCATTGGGATTACTCACCAGTGTTGCCTCTGTTGCCTCATTGGGATCACTCACCAGTGTTGCCTCTGTGGCCCTCATTGGGATCACTCACCAGTGTTGCCTCTGTGGCCCTCATTGGGATCACTCACCAGTGTTGCCTCTGTGGCCCTCATTGTGATCACTCACCAGTGTTGCCTCTGTGGCCCTCATTGGGATGACTCACCAGTGTTGCCTCTGTGGCCCTCATTTTGATCACTCACCAGCGTTGTCTCTGTGGCCCTCATTGGGATCACTCACCAGTGTTGCCTCTGTGGCCCTCGTTGGGATCACTCACCAGTGTTGCCTCTGTGGCCCTCATTGGGATCACTCACCAGCGTTGTCTCTGTGGCCCTCATTGGGATCACTCACCAGCGTTGTCTCTGTGGCCCTCATTGGGATCACTCACCAGTGTTGCCTCTGTGGCCCTCGTTGGGATCACTCACCAGTGTTGCCTCTGTGGCCCTCGTTGGGATCACTCACCAGTGTTGCCTCTGTGGCCCTCATTGGGATCACTCACCAGCGTTGTCTCTGTGGCCCTCATTGGGATCACTCACCAGCGTTGTCTCTGTGGCCCTCATTGGGATCACTCACCAGTGTTGCCTCTGTTGCCTCATTGGGATCACTCACCAGTGTTGCCTCTGTGGCCCTCGTTGGGATCACTCACCAGTGTTGCCTCTGTGGCCCTCATTGGGATCACTCACCAGTGTTGCCTCTGTGGCCCTCATTGGGATCACTCACCAGTGTTGCCTCTGTGGCCCTCATTGTGATCACTCACCAGTGTTGCCTCTGTGGCCCTCATTGGGATGACTCACCAGTGTTGCCTCTGTGGCCCTCATTTTGATCACTCACCAGCGTTGTCTCTGTGGCCCTCATTGGGATCACTCACCAGTGTTGCCTCTGTGGCCCTCGTTGGGATCACTCACCAGTGTTGCCTCTGTGGCCCTCATTGTGATCACTCACCAGTGTTGCCTCTGTGGCCCTCGTTGGGATCACTCACCAGTGTTGCCTCTGTTGCCTCATTGGGATCACTCACCAGTGTTGCCTCTGTGGCCCTCGTTGGGATCACTCACCAGCGTTGTCTCTGTGGTCCTCATTGGGATCACTCACCAGTGTTGCCTCTGTTGCCTCATTGGGATCACTCACCAGTGTTGCCTCTGTGGCCCTCGTTGGGATCACTCACCAGCGTTGTCTCTGTGGCCCTCATTGGGATCACTCACCAGTGTTGTCTCTGGGGCCCTAATTGCGATCACTCACCAGTGTTGCCTCTGTTGCCTCATTGGGATCACTCACCAGTGTTGCCTCTGTTGCCTCATTGGGATCACTCACCAGTGTTGCCTCTGTGGCCCTCATTGGGATCACTCACCAGTGTTGCCTCTGTTGCCTCATTGGGATCACTCACCAGTGTTGCCTCTGTGGCCCTCATTGTGATCACTCACCAGTGTTGCCTCTGTGGCCCTCATTGTGATCACTCACCAGTGTTGCCTCTGTGGCCCTCGTTGGGATCACTCACCAGTGTTGCCTTTGTGGCCCTCGTTGGGATCACTCACCAGTGTTGCCTCTGTGGCCCTCGTTGGTATCACTCACCAGTGTTGTCTATGTGGCCCTCGTTGGGATCTGTGCCTTCATCGTCATCCTCAGAGTCAGAAGACTCGCCCACGATCAAACTTTTGATTGCAGTATACAGATTGGCTGCGGAGACAAAGTGCAAGAAGGAAACTGTATACTTTGATTTTGAAATATGGGGGCCCAATGAGCTGCCTGCACTATTATGGCAAACAGTTGCATTTCTGAAGACTCTTAAGACAGCAGTGTGAGTCAATCACTCTTCTGTTTCCTACTGGTTCAACCAATCACTTCCCTGTCTCCTCTACGTTCAACCAATCACATCACTGTCTCCTGCTGGTTCAACCAATCACTTCACTGTTTCCTACTCGGCTGACCAATTCAATCACTGCCTCCTACTATTTCAACCACTTCACTGTCTCCTAATGGTTGAATCAATCACTTTACTGTCTCTTACTGTTTCAACCAATCACATCACTTTTTCCTACTGGTTCAACCAATCACTTCCCTGTCTCCTATAGGTTCAACCGATCACATCACTGTATCCTGCTGGTTCAACCAATCACATCACTGTCTCCTGCTGGTTCAACCTATCCCTTCACTGTCTACTACTGATTGAACCATTCACTACTGCAGGATGGTGGCTCCGGCAACCTACAGTCACTTCCTTGTCTCCTACTGGTTCAACCTATCCCTTCACTGTCTACCACTGGTTGAACCATTCACTTCTGCAGGAAGGTGGCTCTGGTGACCTGCAGTCACTTCCTTGTTTCCTACTGACTGGTTCAACCTGTCACATCACTGTCTCCTATTGGTCCGACCAATCGCTTCACTGCTTCCTACTTGTTCAACCAATCAGATCACTGTCTCCTACCGGGCTGACCAATCGCATCACGGCCTCCTACTGGTTAAACTAATCACTTCACTGTCTTCTACTGATTTGATGAATCACATCACTGTCTCCTACTGGTTCAACCAATCACTTCCCTGTCTCCTCTGGGTTCAGCCAACCAAATCACGGTCTCCTGCTGGCTCAACCAATCACACCACTGTCTCCTGCTGGTTGATTGATTGATTGATTTTATAATTTATACAGCGCACGAATGCCCGGAGGCGTCTTGCCGTTCAACCAATCACATCACTTTTTCCTACTGGTTCAACCAATCACTTTACTGTCTCCTACTAGTTCAACCAATCACTTTACTCTCTCTTACTGTTTCAAGTAATCACTTCTCTGTTTCCTACGGATTCAACCAATCACATCACTGTTTCATACTGGTTCAACCAATCACTTCCCTTTTCCTATAGGTTCAACCAATCACATGACTGTCTCCTGCTGGTTCAACTAATCACATCACTATTTCCTACTGGTTCAACCAATCAATTCCCTGTCTCCTACTGGTTCAACCAATCACATCACTGTTTACTACTGGTTCAACCAATCACTTCTCTTTCTCATATAGTTTCAACCAATCACATGACTGTCTCCGGCTGGTTCGACCAATCACTTCACTGTTTCCGAATGGTTCAACCAATCACATCACTATCTCCTACTGATTCAACCACTCCTGCAGGAAGGTGGCTCTGGTCACCTGCAGTCACTTACTTGTCTCCTACTGACTGGTTCAGCCTGTCACATCACTGTTTGCTAACGGTCCGACCAATTGCATCACTGCCTCCTACTGGTACAACCAATCACATCACTGTCTCCTACCGAGCCGACCAATTGCATCACTGCCTCCTACTATTTTAACCACTTCACTGTCTTCTACTGGTTTGATCAATCAAATCACTGTCTCCTACTGGTTGAACCAATCACTTTACTGTCTCTTACTGTTTCAACCAATCAATTCACTCTTTCCTACTGGTTTAACCAATCACATCACTCTTTCCTACTGGTTCAACCAATCACTTCCCTGTCTCCTATAGGGTCAACCAATCACATCACTGTCTCCTAACGGGCCGACCAATCGCATCACGGCCTCCTACTGGTTAAACCAATCACTTCACTGTCTTCTACTGGTTTGATGAATCACATCACCGTCTCCTACTGGTTCAACCAATCACTCTACTGTCTCATACTGGTTCAACCAATCACTTTACTCTCTCTTACTGGTTGACCCAATCACTTCCCTGTCTCCTATAGGTTCAACCAATCACATCACTATCTCCTGCTGGTTCAACCAATCACTTCACTGTTTCTTACTGGTTCAATCACTTCTGCAGGATGGTGGCTCCGGCCACCGACAGTCACATCCTTGTCTCCTACTGGTACAACCAATCAATTCACTTTCTCCTACCGGGCCGGCCAATCGCATCACGGCCTCCTACTGGTTAAACCAATCACTTCACTGTCTTGTACTGGTTTGATCAATCACATCACCGTCTCCTACTGGTTCAACCAATCACTTTACTGTCTCCTACTGGTTCAACCAATCACTTTACTCTCTCTTACTGTTACAAGCAATCACCTCTCTGTTTCCTACGGATTCAACCAATCACATCACTGTTTCATACTGGTTCAACCATTGACTTCCCTTTCTCCTATAGGGTCAACCAATCACGTGACTGTCTCCTGCTGGTTCAACCAATCACATCACTGTTTCCTACTGGTTCAACCAATCACTTCCCTGTCTCCTATAGGTTCAACCAAACACATCACTGTCTCCTACGGGTTCAACCAATCACATCACTGTTTACTACTGGTTCAACCAATCACTTCCCTTTCTCCTATAGGTTCGACCACTCACATGACTGTCTCCTGCTGCTTCAACCAATCACATCACTGTTTCCTACTGGTGCAACTAGTCACTTCAGTGTCTCCTACTGGATCAACCAATCACTTCACTGTTTCCTAATAGTTCAACCAATCACATCACTATCTCCTACTGATTCAACCACTCACTTCTGCAGGAAGGTGGCTCTGGTCACCTTCAGTCACTTCTTTGTCTCCTACTGATTGGTTCAACCTGTCACATCACTGTCTCCTACCGGTCCGCCCAATCGCATCACTGCCTCCTACTGGTACAACCAATCACATCACTGTCTCCTACCGGGCTGAACAATTGCATCACTGCCTCCTACTATTTCAACCACTTCACTGTCTTCTACTGGTTTTATCAATCACATCACTGTCTCCTACTGGTTGAACCAATCACTTTACTGTCTCTTACTGTTTCAACCAATCAATTCACTGTCTCCTACTGGTTAAACCAATCACTTCACTGTCTTCTACTGGTTTGACTAATCACATCACTGTCTCCTACTGGTTCAACCAATTACTTTACTGTCTCATACTGGTTCAACCAATCACTTTACTCTCTCTTACTGTTTCAAGCAATCACTTCTCTATTTCCTACGTATTCAACCAATCACATCATTGTTTCCTACTGGTTCAACCAATGACTTCCCTTTCTCCTATAGGTTCAACCAATGAAATGACATTCTGCTGCTGGTTCAACCAATCACATCACTGTTTCCTACTGAATTTTGAATTTGAAGTTAAAAATGTATAAAGCGCATGAATAACCCCATAAGGGTATCTCCGTGCTAAGACTCAATGACACTCCAACAGACAAATCAGAAGAGAAGAGTTTTCAGTTGTCTTCTGAATGTCAGGAGGTCAGGGCACTGTCGCAGGCAGATGGGGAGACTGTTCCAAAGCCGAGGGCCCAGATGGAAAAAGGCTTTGCCTCCTAGTCGTGATTTGCTAATACGTGGAACCTTGATTAGGGCTTTATCTCCAGAACGGAGCGATCTACTGGGAACATAGTGTACACATTTCTCATTAAAGAAGCTAGGACCTAGTTTATAGACAGCTTTACTGGCCATACAACAGATTTTAAAATGAATCCTTTTATGTACAGGCAGCCAATGAAGTTTCATTAGCAAAGGGAGAGAGGCTGTTCTGCGTGGGGCATCAGCCACGAGGCGAGCAGCAGTATTTTGGACTACCTGCAGTCTATTGATGTCCTTTTCAGTGGCTGAAATTAGAAGCGCGTTACAATAGTCCAGGTGACTAGTGCCTTTATTAAAGTTTTCCTAGAAGACAAGGTTAGAAAGGCAAATACTCTTCTGAGCATACTGAGAACATGAAAGCAGACTCCGATGGTCATGGAGACGTGGTCTCTCAAAGTCAATTTTTGCTCTAGGCGAACTCCAAGACTTTTCACCACTGATTTGGGGGAGGGAGTGGAGCCCAGTTCCTCTGGCCACCAAGTGGGTGACCAAACCAAAGTGGCCTCTCCAAATAGAATTATCTCTGATTAGGTGGCATTCAGCTGGACTGGTTCAACCAATCACTTCGCTGTCTCCTATAGGTTCAACCAATCAGATCACTGTCTAATGCTGGTTCAACCAATCACTTGACTGTTTCCTACTGGTTCAATCACTTCTGCAGGATGGTGGCTCCGGCCAACAACATTCACTTCCTTGTCTCCTACTGGTTCAACCAATCACTTTGCTGTCTCCTACTGGTTCAGTCCCTTCTGCAGGAAGGTGGCTCTGGTCACCCCAGCCTCTCTGAGGAGCAGCCTCGTGTCTCACCTCAGCCCCTGCTCACAAGCCTCATTTGCTCCAGAGACACACCTCTGTGTGCACTCTCTCCCACCCCATCTCTTTAGAAGGCTCCTAGTGCAGACTGTGAGTCTTCATGGCCGTCTCCTCTCGACGGCCTTGGCGCGTCTGTCCTGCTATGGCCTCTATCGCTCACACAATGCTGCAGGTGAGGTGTCGCGGTCTTCACACCTCAGTAACACTGCTTCAACTCACAAGCATTTCAGCAACACACAGTGAGTAGCAAGATAACTAGGAGGCCCTGAGGCAGCTGGTAGGATAAAATGTGTGGAGCCATAAACTGGGTGGAGGGAGGCAACACGGGGTCCTGGTAGCCATATGGCTTATTAGCTCCTCATACACAAAGCTACTGTCTCCTGTGCCGGGGACTCTGGGGGTACCGGGAGGGGGGGTGAGACAGCTGGTGATACCGTTTTCATGTTGGCGCTAAGGAGTCCATCTGCTTTGTGAGTGACAACGGTGCCTTTTCTACAGTCTGAGGGTCTTATTTACAATAATTTGGCACAGCACCACAAGTCTTTTTGCTGCGCTGTCCTATGCCAAACCAAAAGGATGGTAATGCATCGTATTTACAAGATACAGCGCATTCCTGCTCTCAGCCAGCGCCCGCCGACAACTGGCTGCATAGCGCCAACACAGACACTCTTGCACAATGGTTGCGTTGCTGGCAAGATTGTTTTTGTGCAGCATGGGACACCTTCCCAACCATCAATGGTGGTGTTTCCCTCGTTCTATGTGTGCTGCAGAATGCACACATAGAAAGAGGAGAAAACAAGGAGAAAAGTTATTTCTCCTCATTACGCCTGCCGTGGGGAACGTACAGCTTTGACGTATTCCCAGGTTTACAGATCCTTGTAAATGTGCAAATGTGTCAAAACCCACAGGTGTTGCTGAGAAAACCCGCCGCAACGCCCACGAAACATCTCCATGATGCTGTGGAAGGCAACGCAGCGACTTGCGCTGCCGTATACCGTATACCGTGTCTACAAAGCAATGGAAAGCTTTGCGTGGCCTCGCAACTGTGGGTCTGCACTGTACTCCACTGGACAGTCAAAGAAAGTGACACACCAGCGGCGCACGGAGGTTGTAAATAAGCCCCTGAGGTTTGAACTGCTAACAAGAGCAGCACCCGACCTACGTCAGGCCCGGTGAGGAGCACATTTCATGTCACCGGTGCTGGTGACCCGTCTGCCGCTGCTCCTGTGGGTTACATCTGACCTGTTCATCTCTCATGGCTGCTTCATCCTCTTCCAAGTTGTCTCTTGGCCAACACTGAGAGAGAAGTGAGAAATCAGACCGCCCGCGTTGATAACTTTCACTGGGAGGTTGATTTTCCATGCCCACCAACTTGATGTTGACGATAGCGAACAAGGTAAAATCTCGCAGGTAGGTGGATTTTCTTCGCTCATGCTCGCCAACTTGACGTTGACAAATGCGAGCGAGGAAAAAAACTCCACTCTGCTCCGCATAAGGTGGATTGCGGAAAACTCAGCAAACTCCACGACCAGAGCGGAGTTCACCGCCCAGACTTAGAGATAACCTCTTGTTTAATTGAAGCACAGAATCCCTGAATTCATCTATACTGTTCTTAAGGGAATTACCAGGTGTAAACCATTTGCAGGGAAAGTAACACATTTTATGTTTCAGGGGATGGTGCAGGAATATTTTGGCGAGAATATCTTCACAAAGACATTTTATGTCCCAGATACAAACTGAAAAAAACGAATTGTCCCATTGGAGTAACAATAGAAAATCTATACAGAAGGGCTATTTCTAAAAACGATACCTATGTTAGAATAGAAATTGCTTATGCTTATGCAGCGCTCTACGTAAGTTAGCATTCACTGCGCAATTTCCGAATTTGGGCGCCATTTTAGGCTGTTAGAAACTGATCTAGGGGCATATGTATCAAAGGATACATTTGCGATTCTCAAATAGCGATTTTTAGAGAATCGCTATTTGAGAATCGCAAAACGCTATGTGTGTAGGATTTGCAAATCATTTTGCGAATCCTACATATTCCTTAATTGCAAACCGCAAATTGCGATTCGCAATTAAGGAATACCTCCCGATTCATTCCTATGGGCCTAGAGGCCCATAGGAATTAATAGGAAGACATTTTCAATTTGTGATTCTCAATTAGAGAATTGCAAATTGATAATGCAATTTCAAGGGAGCCAGGGTGTCAAAAGGGTATCCTGTTGCACCCCTGATATGTGCATGTGTGCACATGTGGCACAAATACATGCCCTAGTGGCGTGTTTGTGTGCCACATGGCACTTTGAAAAATGCAAAAAAGTGAATTTTTCAAAGAAATCGCAAATTACCAACAACTTGAAGTTGGTGATAATTTGCGATTTCTTAAGGAGAAATCGCACAACTTGGGTGCTTTTTACATCGCATTTAAGAAATCGCAATTTGAGATTCTTTAAATGCTTTATCAAAATAAGGAATCACAAACTTTGGGATTCCCTATTTTGTGAGGGCGTTTTGGGATGATACATCCCAAAAGGCTATTTTCCATTCGTAAACGGGCCGATTCTGAGAATCGGGAAATGGGCTTCATACATATGCACCCCAGTTCAATTCCGAGAAACGCTCCCTTGTGAGTTTTGATTCTTCACTTCTGTTTTGTTTCAGTAATGAGCACACTGTTCATGTTGGCACATAGCTTTCTTGTATTAGTGAGGCCCTCTGCCCCTGTCAGGGGGTGGACTCCGGAGGAAATGACCGTGGACTATGTTACTTTATGTAAGATATGAGCGCTGAAACGTTGATTTCAGTTCCCTCTGCAGTACTCTCAGCGAATGGGCATCAACTGAGTGTATATGAATAAACAGTTATTGGTTCGTATTCTCAACTGTCTGACCGATTCTTCATTTAGTACGGATGGCTGAGAGGTGGTCCTTAGTGACCCTGGTGGCCCTAAACGGGTCACATCCTTCACCTAGGACACAATATTTATGTCAGATGATATTTCTGTAGACAATATTCTGACAACCAACCATATGTAAATGTAAATGTAAATGTAGTATACTTGTAAAGCGCACAGCTGCCCCAGCAACGGGGCGTCCCGGCGCTGTATAACTCTGGGGAACCCGTCCTGGCTTTCCCTGTGGGATGGTCCCTTGCTGGGAGTCCCCAAGGTGGAGCCAGGCATCCCTGGAATTTTTGGGGCCGTTGTGGAGATTAGGCAAGCTAATGCCCAGAGTTGCCGAGTGGAACCCCTGATTAGAGTAAGCACCGAAGCGAGAATTATCAAGTCCGCTGAACAAGGTCCACGACCCTGCCGCGTCGGGAATTGAACCCTGGTCCCGGGCTGACTTCTGCTCTCAGGCCTGCTGCCTCTAACCAGTGAGCCACACTACTCCACCATATCACTGTTTCTATATGCGTTGATGGATATTATGGGTGGATTTGGAGTTTGCTGAAGAGGGTAGTCCCTCGCAACAGCAGTGGGGTGCCCTCTCTGCCAACCTGAAGGTCTGCCTGTGTGATCTACAGTCAGGTAGACAATAAGAATGTCAGCAACAGAGCCTACTCCAGGTCCGTAGCTCACAAACTCCTCTGACGGCCTGATGGAGTAAGGGCAGCGGGAGCTGAGGCCTTTCTAGCGCCTACACGATCTAGAGTGGGTGGTCGAAGGTTCAGTTTTTACTATTCTTTACCTCTGTGAAAAACCTGGCAGTAAAATCTTTTCACTGGCTCCAAAATTATAGTGGAAATGCTCCAAGGGCCCCCACCCAGGTGCTCTACACATGCTTTGTTGGAGACGAAGCACCTGAGATGATAACAAGGGGCATCGCGGATTGAGAGGGGGAATGGCAGTGGGGACCCACCTGCGCAGGGCGTACCAGGTGCAGCTCTCCACGAATGACCAGCAAAGGCTGCATGAAGAAGGGCATGAACAACAGATGGCCTTGCCAGGCCTACTCACTCACCTAAATTAGCAATGCCACCATCAACTTCAAGTACACCATCATCATCTTCATCCAAAGGGTCTCCAAAGCGACGCTGTCCTTCTCCACGATTCATCCTTGTAGTGAACCCGGAGGCTGCAAAGTTACAGAGGAGACTTGTTTTGATAAATTCATTCTGTATCAGAAGCAGAATACCTGCTGTAGGGTTAAGAGCCTGAGCTGCTCCTCCTTTTATCATCCTGGCAGATCTGGTGCGTTTTCATGTGCAGGAGACTTGTGATGCTGGTGTGCTGCTCACCAACAGAGTGATAGACTCTTGTGGTCTGCTGGGGCCCTCTCGGGCTGTCATCCCCATGAGCCGCCCTTAGAGCTACTGATGGTGTGTGACAGCTGCCTGAGCCCAAGCAGGGAGCCTGATTGGGCTCAGGCAACTTTGCGCTTTGAATGAGAAGCAGCGCTTTGGTGCCTGAAGTAATTTGCTGATTCTGAACTACAGTACTTGTTACAGCGCTCTGCTGCCAGCATTGTTTGCCACAGCGCTTTGTGGCTAGTCAATCAGGGCGTCCTGTTTACCTTTTGGCCCACGGCCATTTTGTTGTTGTGTATCCCAGCCCGTCCCCCCACCACGCTCCCGCCTCCCTGCTGACCCCCCCCTCGCCCCTCCCCCTCCACCATCCATATTTGACAAACACCTCAGCGCGCAGCGTCCACGCGCAGCGGTCGCGCCCCATGCGCGTCGAAGGTGCGCCAAAGGTAAGCCCGTCTATGCCCGTCCGCGCCTGGACCGCGCCCAGCGCCCGTCCCCCTGCTCCCCGCCGATCCCAACCCTCTAGAGTCACCTATGATGCCCCTACTCTCCTCGCCCTCAACCCCGGACGCACCCCACTATGCTGCGAAGCTACCCCAGGACGTACCCACGGCCCATTCTCCTGCCTCTCCTGCAAGTTCAACTGCTTCAGGACCCTCACCAAACCCACTTCCTCCACACACAGCTCCGAACCCAACCGCCTGAAATGCATCCTACTGAACACCCGCTCGGTCCACAGACATGCAACAGAACTCTGGGACCTAATCGACACTACGTCACCTGACATCGCCTTCCTTACTGAAACATGGATGAACGCATCTTCTGCCCCCGACATCGCCATAGCCATACCGGACTCTTACAAGATTATTCGGAAAGACCGCAGCAATCAAACTGGAGGAGGCATCGCCATCGTCCACAGAAACACCATCAAAATCACAACCAGCTCCGATCACAATCTTGCAACTGCCGAACATCTCCACTTTCAGATCCACACCGACCCCAGGACCACCCTTAGAGGCACCCTCATTTACAGGCCTCCAGGCACCCGGTCTCAATTCAGCGACGACATCACAGACTTCGTCAGCCCGCACGCCCTCGCCTCCGAGAACTACATTCTTCCAGGAGACCTCAACTACCACCTTGAAAACATACTCGACAGCAACACCACCACCCTTCTGGACAACCTGGCCAATCTCGGACTTAAACAACTTGTTGACACCCCCACTCACACAGCCGGACACACGCTCAACCCTATCTTCCCCTCCAGCAAGCACATCTCCTTCGATTGCACTACAGCTCTCCACTGGACGGATCACAGCTGTGTTCACTTCAGCTACAAAACCACCCTGACCCACAACCGTCCACAACCCATTCCCCGGAGAAACTGGAACAAAATCACTACCCACCAACTCCTCACATCACTCAACCAAAACCCTCCCACCCTAGCAATGGACCCAGACCAAGCGGCCACTAACCTCAGGCAGTGGATTACTCACAGTGCAGACGAATTAGCACCCCTGAAAAAGCACCAGTTGAAATCATCCAGCAAAAAGGCTCCCTGGTTCAATGATGACCTTAAAAAATCCAAGAAGCTATGTTGCACCCTGGAGAAGAATTGGAGAAAAGACCCAACCTCAGACAACATGGCCTCCCTCAAGACAACCACCCGCAAACACCACCAACTGATTCGATCCGCCAAGAAATCAGCATTCAAGGACCGTCTCGACAACAACTCTCACAACAGCAAGGAACTCTTCAATATCGTCAAAGAATTCACCAACCCTACCGCAGCATCCAACGACATCACTCCCTCCCAAGACCTCTGCGATGCGCTATCCTCCTTCTTCTACAAAAAAATTGCCGACATCCACAAAATCTTCGAGAATACTCCCAGCGATCAACCCTCCCCACCCCCCTCAGATCCTACTCCGCCAACTAACAACCTCAGCGCCTGGAACCCAATCACCACTGAAGACACCATTCGCCTCATGAACTCAATCCACTCTGGTTCGCCTTCTGACCCCTGTCCCCACCACATCTTCAACAAAGCTGACTCCATCATCGCACCCCAACTCCGCGATGTCATCAACTGCTCTTTCAACTCTGCCACCTTTCCAGAAATCTGGAAACACGCCGAACTCAGTGCCCTTCTGAAAAAACCCACAGCAGACCCCTCAGAACTGAAAAACTACCGACCCATATCCCTCCTCCCTTTCCCGGCCAAAGTCATTGAGAAAGCCGTCAACAGCCAACTAGCCGCCTTCCTTGAATCCAACAACTCCCTTGATCCATCTCAATCCGGATTCCGAGCCAAACTCAGCACCGAAACCGCCCTCATTGCAGCGACCGACGACATCCGAGCACTCCTGGACAACGGAGAAACAGTGGCCCTCATTCTACTCGACCTCTCCGCCGCCTTCGAAACTGTCTGTCACAGCACCCTCATACAACGCCTCAACAACATCGGCATACAAGGAAAAGCCTTGGACTGGATCATCTCGTTCCTAGCAGGAAGAACTCAGAGAGTCCGACTCCCCCCATTCTACTCAGAGGCCACCGAAGTCATCTGCGGCGTACCACAAGGCTCCTCACTCAGTCCCACCCTCTTCAACGTCTACATGAGTCCTCTCGCCTCTATCGCGCGTCAACATAACCTCAACATCATCTCCTACGCCGATGACACCCAGCTAATCCTTTCCCTCACCAAAGACCCCAACACCGCCAAAACCAATCTTCACGAAGGTATGAAAGAAGTAGCCGAATGGATGAAACAGAGCCGCCTAAAACTCAACTCAGACAAAACGGAGGTGCTCATCCTAGGATCCTCCCCCTCAGCTTGGGACGACTCCTGGTGGCCTTCCGCTTTGGGCTCAGCACCCACACCCACAGACCATGCACGTAACCTTGGCTTCATTCTAGACGCCTCTCTCTCAATGTCCAGACAAGTCAACGCCGTCTCGTCCTCCTGCTTCAACGTCCTTCGCATTCTCAAAAAGACCTTCCGCTGGATCCCCCTCGAGACAAGAAAGACTGTCACCCATGCACTGGTCACGAGTCGACTGGATTATGGCAACACATTTTACGCCGGAATTTCAACAAAATTACAGAAAAAACTCCAGCGCATCCAAAACGCGTCTGCGAGACTCATATTAGACATCCCGCGCCAAGAGCACATCACCGGACACCTAAAAAACCTCCACTGGCTTCCCGTCAACAAAAGAATTACTTTCCTCCTTCTTACCCACGCACACAAGGCCCTTTATAATCTAGGACCCGATTGCCTCAACACCCGACTGTCCTTCTACAATCCCACCCGCCAACTAAGATCATCCAATCAAGCCCTCGCCGCAGTCCCGCGCATCCGAAAATCCACCATGGGTGGCAGATCCTTCTCCTTCCTGGCTGCAAAGACCTGGAACTCACTCCCCACCCACCTTCGCCTTACTCAGAACCACATATCCTTCAGAAAAGAACTGAAAACCTGGCTATTCGACAAATAACGAACCCCTCCCTCTAGCGCCTTGAGACCCTCTGGGTGAGTAGTGCGCTATATAAGTGCCCGAACTTGAACTTGCCTCCTGCCTCTCATTGTCCAATACTTATGCATGTCATGACAGGGCCTCGTCACTCCCCTGATTGTATGTGATGTGTGCACACGCTTTTACTTGGGCCACCTGTGAGGTGGGGGTGCGTATGTCAGGGTCCCCCACTGTATGAAGCTCCTAAAGATGGGAGGTGCTTCAAAGCAATAGTGGTGGTCTGAATGAACTATTAATGCTGTCCCTGTATCACATCTACTGTTACATCTCCGACTGCCCCCTCTCCCCTTCAGACCTCCCCTCCCCCTTCAGACTGACTCCTAACCCTTTCAGACCTCCCCTCCCCCTTCAGACTGACCCCTACCCCATCAGACTGCCACTCCCCCTTTCAGACGGCCCTCTCCCCTTCAGACTGACCCCTACCCCTTCAGATCTCCCCTCCCCCTTCAGACTGACCCCTACCCCTTCAGACCTCCCCTCCCCCTTCAGACTGACCCCTACCCCTTCAGACCTCCCCTCCCCCTTCAGAATGACCCCTACCCCTTTCAGACGGCCCTCTCCCCCTTTCAGACTGCTCCTCCCCCTTTCAGACTGCCACTGCCCCTTTCATACGGCCCACTCCCCCTTTCAGACTGCCCCTCCCCCTTCAGACTGCCACTCCCCCTTTCAGACTGCCCCTCCCCCTTCAGACTGCCACTCCCCCTTTCAGACTGCCCCTCCCCCTTTCAGACAGCCCCCTCAGACTGTCCCTCCCCCTTTCAGACTGTCCCTCCCCCTTTCATACTGCCCCTGCCCCTTTCAAACTCCACCTCTCAGACTGCCCCTTCCCCTTTCAGTCCGCCCCTCCCCCTGCGATCCTATGCACCCAGTACTTGATGCTGCGGAACAGATCCAGCTGCAATCACACCCTATGATTGGCCCCGTGGAGTTTTGAAAGAAAATGCGCTCTGCATAAGAGACTTTTTAAGGCATGGGCAAAGTGGGTGATTGCCCTCCCCTGGAAAAGTGAACTTTCTCTCTATCTCACTTCTGTGCATTTTTGAATCTCCTCTTTTAACCTATAATTCAATGTTGTTATGCAACGTAAGGCTCGTATAAGCAAAAAAATGGGTAATAAAATTTAAAGTTGTTCCAAACAGGGTCCCCCAAATTATTTCTTGCCCAAAATCCTGCAGATGACCCTAGCTGAGAACACAACAGATCTCCTTGCACAGCAGACCCTGAGATTTATTACAATTTTGTGTCGGGATTGACTCACTATTTTTGATGCAGCCGCAACACAAACTCTCTTTTGGTATTAACTTAGCCATGGAAATCCCAATTTCTCCTTGTTACGCCGGCCTTAGGTAGGTGCACCATTCTAATGCAAACCCTTGTTTACTGACTTTAGTAGATATGGACTTGTGACACAATGTATGGCACATGCACGGAAACGGCCATGCTCCTCCCATGGAACACCTACCTCATGCACGGGAACAGCCATGCTCCACCCATGGAACACCTCCCTCATGCACGGGAACGGCCATACTTCACCCATGAAACGCCTCCCTCATGCACGGGAACATCCATGCTCCACCCATGGAACACCTCCCTCATGCACGGGAACGGCCATACTTCACTCATGAAACGCCTCCCTCATGCACGGAAACGGCCATACTCCACCCATGGAACGCCTCCCTCATGCAGGAACGGCCATACTCCACCCATGGAACGCCTCCCTCATGCAGGAACGGCCATACTTCACCCATGGAACGCCTCCCTAATGCACGGTAACGGCCATGCTCCACCCATGGAACGCCTCCCTCATGCATGGAAACGGCCATGCTCCACCCATGGAACGCCTCCCTCATGCACGGTAACGGCCATGCTCCACCCATGGAACGCCTCCCTCATGCACGGTAACGGCCATGCTCCACCCATGGAACGCCTCCCTCATGCACGGTAACGGCCATGCTCCACCCATGGAACGCCTCCCTCATGCACGGGAATGGCCATGCTGCACCCATGGAACGCCTCCCTCATGCACGGGAATGGCCATGCTCCACCCATGGAACGCTTCCCTCATGCACGGTAATGGCCATGCTCCACCCATGGAATGTCTCCCTCATGCACGGGAACGGCCATGCTCCACCCATGGAACGCCTCCCTCATGCACGGGAATGGCCATGCTGCACCCATGGAACGCCTCCCTCATGCACGGGAATGGCCATGCTCCACCCATGGAACCCCGCCCTCATGCACGGGAACGGCCATGCTCCACCCATGGAACGCTTCCCTCTTGCACGGTAACGGCCATGCTCCACCCATGGAACGCCTCCCTCATGCACGGGAATTTTTTTTAAAAAAATCATATTCTATGATATAAATGTGTGATTGAAATACAAAAACGAAATTAAAATATATCAACACACTTTTTTGTACTGAGGAAGAAAAAAGGAAAACATTTTTTTGAATACAAATAAAAAAATAAAAATCTCAAATTAAGCTACTTTGGGAAAATTAATTTTATCAAAACACAACGTCTTGCTCACTTAAGAGTAAATGTACACGTAACCCGGTGTGTGCGGTTCAGTTTTCTAAACGGGAATGGCCATGCTGCACCCGTGGAACGCCTCCCTCATGCACGGGAATGGCCATGCTCCACCCATGGAACGCTTCCCTCATGCACGGTAACGGCCATGCTCCACCCATGGAACGCATCCCTCATGCACGGAAACGGCCATGCTCCACCCATGGAACGCCTCCCTCATGCACGGTAATGCTAGAGAGCCAATGCTCTGCGTTGCATTACTTTCTTTTTACAAAGCCACACAATTCCTAGCAATTCCTGCCTTGTGTGGTTCTGTAAGTAGATTTTGCGCCGGGCTACCCCAAAGAATTGAATCAACCCTGATGCAAAATCTTACTAAATCTGGGCTGTGAGCCTAGTGTGTTTATCCTGCTACCTTGCAGGCGTGAAGTCCATGTGTGAGCCCCTCCCCCTGAGTGTGACCAGTGTGAGCCCCTCTCCCTGAGTGTGACTAGTGTGAGCCCCTCCCCCAAGTGTGACTAGTGTGAACCCCTCCCCTGAGTGTGACTAGTGTGAGCCCCTCCCCTGAGTGTGACTAGTGTGAGCCCCTCCCCCTGAGTGTGGCTAGTGAGCCCCTCGCCTGAGTGTGACTAGAGTGAGCCCCTCCCCTGAGTGTGACTAGTGTGAGCCCCTCCCCCTGAGTGTGACTAGTGTGAGCCCCTCCCCTGAGTGTGACTAGTGTGAGCCCCTCCCCTGGGTGTGACTAGTGTGAGCCCCTCCCCCTGAGTGTGACTAGTATGAGCCCCTCCCCTGAGTGTGACTAGTGTGAGCCCCTCCCCCTGAGTGTGACTAGTGTGAGCCCCTCCCCCTGAAAGTGAATAGTGTGAGCCCCTCCCCCTGAGTGTGACTTGTGTGAGCCCACCCCCTGAGTGTGACTAGTATGAGCCCCTCCCCCTGAGTGTGACTTGTGTGAGCCCATCCCCTGAGTGTGACTAGTGTGAGCCCCTCCCCCTGATTGTGACTAGTTTGAGCTCCTCCCACTGAGTGTGACTAGTGTGAGCCCCTCCCACTGAGTGTGACTGGTGTGAGCCCCTCCCCCTGAGTGTGAAACCTCATGCTCTAGATCCCTGAAGGTGTGATGATAAAGTCTAATGGTGACCCATCATTCCAAGCTTGGGGGCTGGTGCCACTGTGAGCCCCAGCACCTGGAATGTGAATGGTACCCACCCTGAACCTTCTGCAGTTGGGGGACAGTGCCCCCCACTCCCTCACCTTCTCAGCTGAATTGCGCCAGGGTGGTGGCCTATTAACATTGTGGATCTCGACAACCCATTAACGCTGCTGTGACCCAAAATCTGGCCCTGATGACCATGAGAAACAGAGAAGATGTGTTTCCAAGGCTTCCCTCGGGTCATCTACAAGAGCCACATGGCTCCCGAAAAGCTGCAGCATCCACCCTCCAAGCAGAGAAGTCACCCAATGCTTGGACCACCTGAAGGCCACCCAGACCACGGCAGACTGACTGCACTCCCCCCTTTACCAGCTACAGCAACCCCACTGCAGAGCTCATGAGTACTCACAGAGGACCCAAACACACAAAAAAAATGAACACTCACAGAAGACCGAGAAAACTCACAGATGACCCTCACTACTCACAGAAGACCCCCAAACACTCACAGAAGACCTAAACACTCACAGAAGACCCTGAACACTCACAGAAAACCTAAAAACTCACAGAAGACCCTGAACACTCACAGAAGACAATCACTTACCAAAGACCCTGAACACTCGCAGAAGACCCTGAACACTCACAGACGACCCTGAATACTCACAGAAAACCCTGAACACTCACAGAAGACAATCGCTTACAGAAGACCATGAACACTCACAGAAAACCCTGAACACTCACACAAGACCCTGTACACTCACAGAAGACCCTTAAAACCCAAAGAAAACCTAAAGACTCACAGAAGACACTGAATACTCACTCACAGAAAACCTAAACACTCACAGAAGACCCTAAACAATCGCAGAAGACCCTGAACACTCACAGAATACCTAAAAACTCACAGAAGACCCGGAACACTCACAGAACACCCTGAAAACTCACAGAAGACCCTGAACACTCACAGAAGACCCTGAACACTCACGGAAGACACTGAACATTCACAGATGACACTGAGCACTCACAGAAAACCATGCTCATTCACAGGAGACCCAAAACACTCACAGAAGACATTCACTCACAAAGACCCTGAACATTCACAGAGAACCTAAACACTCACAGCAAACCTAAACACTCATAGAAGACACTGATCACTCACAGATGACACTGAACACTCACAGAAGACACAGAACACTCACAGAAGACCCTGAACACTCAATGAAGACACTTAGCACTCACAGAAGACCCTGAACACTCACAGAAGACCATGAACATTCACAGGACCCCCACACACTCACAGAAAACCTAAACACGCACAGATGACACTGAACACGCACAGAAGACCCTGATCGCTCTCAAAAGACACTGAACACTCACAGAAGACAAGCACTCATGAAGACCCTGAACACTCACAGAAGACCCAAACACTCACAGAAGATGATGAACACTCACAGAAGACACTGAACACTCACAGAAGACCCTGAATACTCACAGAAGACCCTGAACACTCACAGAAGACACTGAACACTCACATTAAACCTAAACACTCACAGATGACCCTGAACACTCACAGAAAACCGTGAACACTCACAGAAGACAATTACTTACAGAAGACCCTGAACACTCACAGAAAACCCTGAACACTCACAGAAGACCCTGAACACTCACAGAAGACACTGAACACTCACAGAAAACCTAAGCACCCACAGAAGACACTGAACACTCACAGAAGACCCTGAACACTCACAGAAAACCTAAACACTCACAGAAGACCCTGAACACTCACATAAAACCTACACACTTACAGAAGGCCCTGAACACTCACAGAAAACGTAAACACTCACAGAAGACCCTGAACACTCACAGAAGACAATCACCCACGGAGACCCTGAACACTCACACAAGACCCAAACACTCACAGAAGACCATGCACACTCACAGAAGAGACTGAACACTCACAGAAGACCCTGAACACTCACAGAAGACAATCACTCACCGAAGACCCTGAACACTCACAGAAAACCTAAACTCTCACAGAAGACACTGAACAGTCACAGAAGACTCTGAACACTCACAGACGACCCTGAACACTGACAGAAAACCTAAACACTCACAGAAGACCCCGAACACTCACAGAAGACACTGAAAACTCACAGAAGACACTGAACACTCACAGAAAACCCTGAACACTGACAGAAAACATGAACACTCACCAAGACCCTGAAAACTCACAGAAGACAAGACACTGAACACTCACAGACGACAATCACTCACGAAGACCCTGAACCCTCACAGAAGACACTGAACACTCACAGAAGACCCTAAACACTCACAGAAGACAATCACTCACCGAAGACCCTGAACACTCACAGAAAACCTAAACACTCAACGTAAACACTGAACACTCACAGAAGACACTGAACACTCACAGAAGACACTGAACACTCACAGACGACCCTGAACACTGACAGAAAACCAATACACTCACAGAAGACCCCGAACACTCACAGAAGACACTAAACACTCACAGTAGACACTGAACACTCACAGAAAACAATCACTCACCGAAGACCCTGAACACTCACTGAAAACCTAAACACTCACAGAAGACCCCGAACACTCACAGAAGACACTAAACACTCACAGAAGACACTGAACACTCACAGACAAACAATCACTCACCGAAGACCCTGCACACTCACGGAAAACCTAAAGACTCACAGAAGATCCTGAACACTCACAGAAGACCATGAACATTCACAGGAGACCCAAACACTCACAGAAAACCTAAACAATCACAGAAGACACTGAACAATCACAGAAGACACTGAACACTCACAGAAGACAATCACTCACCAAAGACCCTGAACACTCACAGAAGACCTTAAATACTTACAGAAGACCCTGAACATTCACAGAAGACCCAAACACTCACAGAAGACCATGAACATTCACAGAAGATACTGAACACTCACAGAAGACCATGAACATTCACAGAAGACACTGAACATTCACAGAAGACCCAGAGCACTCACTGAAGACCCTGAACACTCACAGAAGCAGAACACCCAAACACTCACAGAAAACCCTGAACACTCACGAAAGACACTGAACACTCACAGAAGACACTGAACACTCACAAAAGACCCTCACTAATCACAAAAGACTCAATCACCCTCAGAGGACCCCGAACACTAACAGAAGATCCCCAATCACTCACAGGAGACCCTGAACGCTCAAAGAAGACCTTGCACACTCATAGAAGAACCAGACACCTACAGAAGACCCTCACTACTCACAGAAGACAATCACTCACAGAGGACCCTGAACACTCACAGTAGACACTGAACACTCACAGAAGAGACTGAACACTCACAGAAGACCAAAACACTCACAGAAGACACTGAGCATTCACAGAAGACAATCACTCACAGAGACCCTGAACACTCACAGAAGACACTGAACACTCACAGAAGACACTGAACACTCACTGTAGACTCTGAAAACTCACGGAAGACACTGAACACTCAGAGAAGACCCTGAACACTCACAGTAGACACTGAACACTCACAGAAGAGACTGAACACTCACAGAAGCCCCGAACACTGCCAGAAGACCATGTACGTTCACATTAGCCCGTGAACACTCAGAGAAGACCCTGAACCCCCACAGAAGATCTGAACACTCACAGAAGTACCCGAAAACTCACAGACAACACTGAACACTCACAGAAGACCCTGCACACTCAAAGAAGACCCAAACACTCACAGAAGACCATGAACCTTCACAGGAGACCCACACACTCACAGAAGACCCTGGCCCCTCACAGAAGATCTGAACACTCACAGAAGACACTGAACACCCAGAGAAGACCCTGAACACTCACAGAAGACCCAAACACTCACAGAAGACCATGAACCTTCACAGGAGACCCAAACACTCACAGAAGACCTGAGGTTACGTAGTTTTCAGCCTCGCTTCGCTACAGCCGCCATTTTGCGTTTAGTCACCATTTTATGTTGCCTCACTCAGGCAGCACGGTTAACGCGGAGAAAATTGTCTTTTCTGCCATTTTCACCTGTTCGATGTTTTTCTCGTCAAGGAGCAACCTTTGTCCTTGTGTGCGATACTGATGTCAGGGTCCGGCCGAGTTCGCAAAGCCATGTCTAGACTGATTAATCCACGACTTACTCCACTGTTTGGGTCCCACCATTCTTCTCTACCTTATCTTATTTAACTGGCCTTCGCTATTCTCTCCGTGTGTTCTCTTGTTACATAGCTCTTCTCTTTGAAGCATTCTACACATGTTTTGCCACCTGCAAATTGAATTACGGGCACTAGTGTTGATTAACCTGATGGGAGGAGAGCACACGGGGTCTGAAAGGAGGGTGTGTTTTAGACATCTGATAGCTTGTTTTCGAACTATTCCTATTTGTCAGTTTTGTGTATATTGGGAGTTGTCATTGTAAACTTGTGTTGTATAATAGACTGTGCGCCACAGATTGAAGTGACAGTCTCTTGAGGACCTACCTGTGTGGTACTTCTTAGATAACTGTGCTTAGCTGCAGCTAATAAAACTACTTTTCTACGCCAACCAGAGTTTGGTTGTGAAATATGGACCCGTTACACTAAAAAGGACGGTGTTTTGCAATGGCCACAAAATGGGTCCTTTGAGCCAGATATATTGGATAATTTGGAAGCGATTTTATTCAAGAGAAAAGCCCGGCCGGCAATGTTTGACTCCTTTCGCCTATGGCGCAAGGAAGCCAAACAGAAAGAAATTAAGCAAATGAAGAAAGATAAGAAAGAACAGAGTATGTCGATTCTACAGGCTGCCCAACAATTTAAAAATGACGAAGCTGATCAAGCGATTGAGGGTTCAGAAAGACAACATCGCATGGCAATAGATAGATGCTATCCTGTATTGCCTACGGTATCAAAGAGTAAAACTCCTGATGATGATTCCTTTATGTCCCATTTGTTGACATTACCTCCGCCTTATGTGTTAGGGGCTAATGCACCGCCATTACAGCCCGCTGCCAATGCAGCTGCTGTACTTCTTGCACAGTTGCCTGTCCCTGTGATTCCGCCTCAACCCCCTCTGCCAGCAATATCGGTACCCCAATCTCCTGTGCCTCAGTCTTCTCCATCTGTCGTTTCTTTTACTACAGATTCCTCTTATGTCTTACAGAATACTTTGTCCCCCGTTTTAGTGTCAGATTCCCCTGCAGCTCGACGGCGTTTAGTTGACACTGTCTCAGGTCTTTTGTCACCTTTTCTTGGACCTCTTTTCTTCTCTCCTACCTCGTCTAGGAGGCAATCTCGTAGTCAATTTCGAGATTTGGAAGAACGGACTAAATTAGATTCCCTTGCCTATACCTGGATTATGAGTCGTGTACAGTATAATGCACGTAATATTTTAGATACTTTCCTTCAATGGAACGCGCCCACACAGAGATATGTATTTGATGTTATGTGTAATATTCTGATTAAGGAATGGGGAGACGTAGATCTAGACTCGCCTCCTCAGGATTTATTCGACATACAGGATCAATTTGATAAGGGACTTATTGTGGGTCCTGCTGTAGAGCATGCTGTTCAGAAACTTGTTGCTTTTCGATCTACACTTTTCTCTCAAAATTCTCTTGAGCCTGATCCCACGGTTCGTCGTAAGACGGCACAATATCCTATGCGAGAAGTTCCTCCGATATGGAGAGATGAGGTTCCTCAAGCATGTGCTAATCCAGGTATTCCTGCTCACTTTCAGCGTATATGGGTACACGATCCTTGGAAAAGGTCAGAAGTGTTGGCACTCAAACAGTCTTTACTGGACCCTCGTAAGAATCCTGCGGGATATTATAAAGAGCTGTCTCAGACTGTTGACGCTTGTATTATGAATTTGGCAGATATTGACTTACTCATGGGGAATGTAGTCCCACAATCAATATGGGCCAAGATTCGTAGGCAGGATCATGCAGTAGCTCTAGGTGGTGATTGGGCTGCCATTACAGCTGCGGATGCAGGTCAAGTAGGTGGGGCCAAACCGGATGCCCTGATCACAGAATTGCCTGGAAAAATAATAGATTTGATGAAAACTTTACTGCCTGCGATGCGTGTTAATTGGGATAAGTTAGCGGCATGTAAGCAAAAGACGGATGAAAGTGTCTCCGACTTCTTTACTCGGTTTGAGGAGACTTTCATCGACCATAGTGGACAGGATATGAGTACTGAAGGTGAACAACGATTGTTCGTAGACAAATTTGTTTTTAATTTACTTCCAGAATTATCGAATAAATTAAAACAATCAGAGAGTTCTTGGGCTGTCTCTTCCACTGCTCAGATATTGGCTACTGCTCAATATTATGAGAATAGGGATAAGGAGGACAAGGAGAAAGCGGAGAAAAAGACTAAAGACTTGAAAACAAAAGTCCTTCTGCAACAGGCTTATCCCCCTCGTTCTGCTCAGCCCTCATTTTCACAGCCCCCGCAGTTTCAGAGGTTGTTGCAGAAGCCAGTCCCCTCAGATCCACGAGCTCCATTGGGCCCCAACCAGTTTGCTTATTATAAAGAAGATGGTCATTTTAAGAATACTTGTCCAATTTTATTGCAACGGTATGGTGGATCATTGGCGCCACGGGGTCGTGGTGATTCTCGATCCATATCCAGGGGAAGGGGTCGTGGTGCGCCACCTCAGGAACGACGTCCCTCTCCCTCTCAAGACTCTACGAATTATTTTGATCAGCAGATTACCAATCTGCACAATACTACAATGATGACTATTGTTTCGATAATGGGGACGTTGCTTTCCATACTAGCTAGGACAGCCATAGGCAAAGTAAGGGAGTCATATCAGTTCCAGTAGATCAGGAAGGACCTTATGTTAATGTTATGGCATTAGGTGTTACAGAACCATTTCTCTTGGATACTGGTGCTATGAGAAGTTCTATAATGCATTCTAAACTCCCTGGGGCACCTTTGTCTGGCTTAACAAATGTTTCTGTAGGATTCTCTGGCGCCCCAGTTTCAAATCCTATCTCTTGTCCTTTGCCCATTTCTATTGGTCCATACGATTAGGAAGCTCCACTCCTTTTAACGATGGGATGCGGAGAAAATTTGTTGGGTTTGGACCTCCTGAAATGTTTACATGCTACACTGTATTGTTCACCCTCTGGTGTGCACCTTACTTTAGGTGATAAGTTGACTTCTCCAATGTATGTATCTAAAGAACAGCTACCACCCGAGTTGTGTTCACTTCCCGCTACACTTTGGGCTGTGGGTCCACATGATGTTGGCTTGTTGCAGATTCCACCATATGTAATTACTGTTAAAGACAATGTTAAGATGCCACGTGTTCCACAATATAAATTATCCAGTGATGGTGAGAGAGCCTTGTTGGCCATTGTTCATGATTTGGTTCAGAAGGGTGTGGTTGAAGAGACTAGAGGGAATGTTTGCAATAGTCCTGTTTTGCCTATTCTTAAACGTACTGATCCCTCTCAGCCACCTGTGTACCGTTTTGTAATTGATCTTCGAGAGGTCAACAAAATTGCTGTCCCTCAATTTCCTGTTGTGCCAGATATCACAGCTTTGCTTACCATGATTCCTGCTTCAGCAGGTTGGTTCTCAGTGATCGATCTTAAAAATGCTTTCTTTAGCATTCCCATTGCCGAAGAAAGTAGGGATCTTTTCGGCTTCTCTCTCGGAGGCTTCCGGTTTAAGCGCGCACCCCAAGGCTATTGTGAAAATCCTTCAATATACAGTCAAGCTTTGAAGTCACAACTTGATACCTTTTCTTTGCCCTCAGGTGCCACTCTTATCCAATATGTGGATGATTTGTTGATCGCTGCAGATTCTGAAAATGTTTGTAAAGCAGCAACTGTATCGCTCTTACAGCATTTGTCTGATTCACATCATAAAGTATCATCTTCCAAGTTACAATATTGCCGACAAGAGGTTACCTATTTAGGTCATCTCTTGTTGAAGGAGGGAAGGCGATTGACTCCAGAACGTATTCATGCAATTGCACGAATGCCTGTACCGTCCAGACAAAGAGAAGTGCGTGCTTTCTTAGGCATTACCTCTTACTGTAGACAGTGGATTCCAAATGTTTCCCTTCTTGCTAAACCACTGTTGGCACTTACACTTAAAGACACGCCCCAGCCTTTGCCTTGGACTGATGAATGTCAAAAGAGTTTTTCTGATTTGCGTACTGCTTTGTGTTCTGCTCCTGTGTTGGGTACTCCAGATTACAGTAAACCTTTCACACTTTATGTGCATGAAAGGGAAGGTTGCGCATTATCAGTGTTGACGCAACGATTTGGCGACAAACAAAGGCCGTGTGCCTATTTTTCTGCAACATTAGATCCAGTAGCTAAGGCATTACCTAGTTGCCTTAGAGCAACAGCAGCAGCGGCAATTTCTATTCGTCAATCCGCTGGACTAGTGCTAGATCATACTCTTAATGTTATGGTGCCACATGCAGTAGATACTCTTCTTAATAGGACGAAAACTCAGCATTTAACGAGTGCTCGCTTGTCTGGATACGAGTTGACACTTCTGGCTAGTCACATACACATAAAAAGATGTAATGTCCTGAATCCAGCAACATTGTTGCCTGCTTTGGATGCTAGCAATGTACAAGATCAGCATGATTGTTTTCTTCGCACTGAAGAAGAAACGAAGGGTCGAATAGACCTCAAAGACACACCACTTGTGGATCCGGATGGGATCCTATGGGTAGATGGGTCATGTTTCAAGCTTCCTAATGGTGAAACCACAGCTGCTTATGCAGTAACGACGTTGTATACAGTGGTAGAAACTGCCCGCATTCCGCATAATTCAGCGCAAGCTGCAGAATTGATTGCGTTGACAAGAGCATGTGTGTTAGCGAAAGAGAAGAGAGTGACTGTCTATACCGACAGCCAATATGCATTTGGCGTCGCCCATAGTTTTGGTCGTTTGTGGAGGGAAAGAGGATTTTTTACCTCCCACGGCACCAAGATACAGCATGGTCAGTTGGTAACTGACCTTCTCGAATCACTTGCCCTGCCTACTCAAATAGCGATTGTGAAGTGCAGTGCGCATAAAAAGATTACTGATGATGTGGGTCAATGAAATGCGTTTGCAGATGAGATAGCGAAGGAAACAGCGAGGAATGTTGGAAGTTGCATGTATGTTGCAGGGCCTGCTAGATGGGTTGCAGAAGCTGGTATGTGTGAGGATACAGTGGAAAGTGTGAAAGCAATCCAGAAGGAGGCCACTGAGAAGGAATTAAGTACGTGGAGAGAAAGTACGGGAATGTTGGATAGTACGGGATATTGGACGGAATTGTCAGAGCATCAACGATGGTTGTTACCTGATGCGTATGTACTGCCTGTAGTCACTATGGCCCATGGACCAGCCCATATTAATGCACGGGGTATATGTAAGCTTTTAGCTCCAGTATGGCAGAATGCTGGTATTCCTAAATGTGCAGAAAACGTGGTGAAACATTGCATTGTTTGTTTGATGCACAATCCAGGAAAGGGAATTCCAACTCCAGCAGGTCACTTTGCACCCCCTACGTACCCATTCGAGGTACTGCAAATAGACTACATCCATATGGAGCGTTTCAATAATCTTAAGTATGTCCTGGTGGTGGTTTGTGCCTTTTCCAGATGGATAGAGGCCTACCCCCTAAAGGACAACACTGCTTTGTCCACTGCAAAAATACTCCTGAAAGAATTCTTCCCGAGGTTTGGTTTGCCGCGCATTGTCTGGAGTGACAATGGAAGTGAATTTGTAGGTGAAATGATGCAAAAGGTGTGTGTAGGTCTAGGCATTAGACAGAAATTCCATGCGGCAAACCATCCTCAGTCAGCAGGTTTGGTAGAGTGCTACAATGGCACTCTCAAACTTAAGCTAGCAAAGATTCAGGCTAGCACGGGCCTTTCTTGGCCTGATGCTTTGCCTTTGGCACTCCTTTCTACTAGAACAACTGTTCATTCTCATTTGGGGCTTAGCCCATACGAGATTGTGTTTGGATGCCCAGCTAACGTCTGGGGAGTCCCCAGACCCAAAAAGTATTCAGATATCCCCTACCCACTGTTGGTTGACTATTTGCATGATCTCACCACTAAATTGCATGTTATTCATCAACAGGTCCAAAACGCTTTACCAGAGGCCTCTTCAGATCCCGGACACACCATCCAGCCTGGGGATTTGGTGTGCCTGAAAAATTTCCAGAGAAAAAAGAACTGGGAACCTCGCTGGGGGCCTCCAAGACAAGTTCTGCTTACAACTCGTACAGCTGTCAAGGTCCTGTTGAAGAAACACTGGATCCACGGTGTGCACTGCAAAAGTGTACCATTGCCTTTGCCGTATGACCAGTGGGTCCGAGAAAGTATTGGTGACAGTGAGTTTGAGCAGGTACCCAGTTTCGTGCCGTTCAGCAGTGCACACCTGGATTGGACTAGCTCGGAGAAAGAGGACGATGATGTTCTACAGGAAGCTGTCCCGTTCATCTGAGACTCAATATCACAGATCCCGAACATTTATTCCAGGACCAGACAACGCTTGGAAAGAGACGATATAATTTGAGGAAAAGATCCCCTAAGGACAATTAATTTTGACTTTCACTCTTTTTAAACCCTATGTCAGGTCCCAGACTCTTCGCAGAGGCAGAATTGATGCTGGCTCCCAATGCCCTGTCCCCAGTGATGCCGCTTCACGAGCAACGGCACTAGAGACGGGGAAAGGGGAAGTGGACAGAAAAGAGAGACACTCCAACGACAACTGGCACCCCCTTGACCTTCTATATTCTATTGGTGGTCAGGACTGCTCGTGGGTTCCTAATGCACAGAGGAAAGAGAGAAAGACAATGCAGAAACTCCAACTACACTTCCAGGACATATAGTACTCAAATCCAGTTTATCCTACCAGTGGTCTTTAGAGCCTTACCCCTCTCTGTATGAGGTTGCGAGTGGCTACCATGAAGGAGTGAACAATACTGAAAGAAAAGGAAGACACCCCGTTAGGAACTGAATTAGAGGAAATGCTCCTTAATCTTCAACCCCGTATTCCCTCGCCTACCTTCTTCTATGGTAATGTTGCTGTCAAATGGGAGTCTGTTCTCAAGTATGTGAAGTTGGTCATGCAGTTCATGAAGACAGTCTTGAACTCTAGGAAGATGCGCGCAAAAAGGAACCAGGAAGGTGAAAGGGGGGAAGGGAAGAGATAGGGGCAGCGTAATAGGGGAGCTCTGGGGAAAACTAGAAGATCTTCCAGACAATTGGAAAAGTCTTACTTGATCCTTCAGGGGATGCCGACTTGCCGTCCTCCGCCGTTCGTAGACTTGTCCTCGCTGCGGGGGTGGAACTGCAAGTTGAGGATAATTTTCCTCAGGAAGAATTCAGAAGGTTTTCTCTCAAAAACTCCTCAGACTCTTGCCAGAATAACTGTCAAAGTGCAACCTGCTCTCGACGGACTTCTCTTCTCTCATGCGTCGAAAGACGAGAACCGTTCACAGTCTTGGTTCTCTTAGCTAACCCAACCTTGAGTCTGGACTAAGATATTTAGGAACAGGACTATGAATTATTCACACAGAAACACTAACTCGAAACTCCTGTGAGCGCCTTGGATTGCGGCCACTCACGGTAAAGTCTATTTTGAAGTGCGCAGTTCTCAGCGCTCTCGCTCTTCAAGATAGCGGGAGACTAGAACGTCGCCGAAATGTCACCACGGCAATAGCGGCGACCATCTTGAATTCCCTAACTAATTCACATCTACCCAGAAGTTCACCATCCTAGGTTTCACCACAACCCTGAATAACTTCTTGGGGCGAAAATGTCCTGTGTTGTATATAGAGCTGACTGAGTGATTCCTGACAGTACCCCCTCTCAATGACCGAGACAGCGGTCCTGGCTTGGACGGAAACTGAGAATGAAAGCGTTTGACTGCCTGAGAAGCATGAACATCTTCAGCTTTTTCCCAGGAGCGATCTTCCGGACCATATCCTTTCCAATCTATCAGATAGAACAACTTATTGGAACGGATCTTGGAATCCAGAATACCTTTGACCTCATATTCAGAATGTCCCTGAACAAGAAGTGGAGGAGGAGGCTCCTCTATCCTAACCAGAGGGGAAGTCTTCTTCAACAATGACACATGGAAGACAGGGTGAATCTTCATGGTAGGAGGAAGTTTTATTTTCACCGTGACTGGACCCAGAACCTCTTCAATTAAATATGGACCCACAAACCGAGGCTGAAACTTCCTATTCCCTTTGAGATGTAAATGCTTAGTGGACAACCACACCCTGTCACCTGCCTGATACTCTGGAGCTGGTTTACGGTGTCTATCTGCATATTGCTTGTACTTTTCTTTAGCCTGAATTAAATTCTCTTCTGCAGATTTGTGAAGGGAAGACATGTCTTTCAACAACTCTTCCGCTGCAGGCACCCCCAATTCCTCCTGAACACAAAAAGGGTTAGGATGTCTGCCATAATTGACATAGAAAGGAGAATAGCCTGTAGATGCACTTTTCGCATTATTACATGCGAACTCAGCCATCCACAACTGATCAGCCCACTCCCCTCCCTGATCCATAAGAAACAGTCTTAAATATTGTTCAAGTTCCTGATTTTGACGCTCAGTTTGACCGTCAGTCTCAGGGTGATAACTTGTAGAATACCAAGCTCAACCCCTAATCCTTTAAGAAAAGCCTTCCAGAAGTGGGAAACAAATTGAGCCCCCCGATCAGGAATCACTATCTTGGGAACTCCATGTAACCTCACTACGTATTCCCCAAATAATCTCGCCAACTCTTTTGCAGAAGGGAGTCCAGTCAGGGGGACAAAATGACACATCTTGGAGAAAGTATCCACAAAGACCAAAATGGTGTTAAACCCTTTGCTAAGGGGTAGATCAACAATCAGATCCATGGATACAGTATGCCACGGACAGGTAGGAGTTGGTAAGGGTTGCAACATACCCTGTGGAACCTGTCGTGTAGCTTTACTTCGGGCACAAAGATCACAAGACAACACATACTGCTTGACAGAGGCAGACAGCTCAGGCCACCAAAAATAACGCTGAACCAGATCTAGAGTTTTCATAATGCCCTTATGTCCAGCTAATGGTTGATCATGGCACATCCGAGAGGCCTTTTCTTGTAAGGACAGGTTTGGGAGATATAACGCTTCTCGATAGTTTGGCAATTGTTGGTGACACTTGCGTTCTGGATCTTGAGCTACCCAAGCCTGGATGTCTTCTGCAGACAGGCTCTTCTTGACTGCTTCTTGAAATCCATCCAAGGTGACTGTGCAGATAACTTGAGTCTCCGGAATAATTGGTTGGACCTCCACCAAATGCTGTGTTTCTACAGTATCAATTCGCGACAATGCGTCCGCCTTCCCATTCTTACTGCCTGGTCGATAAGTAATAACAAAATCAAAGTCAGGAAAATAGAGAGACCAACGTAGCTGCCGGGGGGTTAAAGTCTTTGCCGTCTTCAAGAATTGCAGGTTCTTGTGATCCGTGAACACGGTTACTTTATGTCGAGCTCCCAAAAGATAATGTCTCCAGTCTTCGAAGGCATCCTTCACAGCCAAAAGCTCTTTTTCAGCAATCGTGTAGTTGATTTCCGCTGCATTTAGTTTTCGTGATCGAAAAGCTACGGGATGCAGTTGCCCTGTATCTGGATGTCTCTGTGATAAGACCCCTCCAATCGCCTGATCCGAAGCGTCTGCTTCCACAAAGAAAGGTTCAGCTGGATCAGCATGACGTAAGAGTGGAGCGGATGTGAAACTCTTCTTCAGGGTAACAAAAGCGTTCTCAGCCTCACTGGACCACTGGAATTTCACCCCTTTCTTGAGAAGTTGAGTAATCGGAACAATCAATTGTGAGAAACCGGAGATGAATCGACGGTAAAAATTAGCAAAACCCAAAAATCTCTGAATCTCCTTCACATCCTTGGGCGACGGCCAAACCTCAACAGCTCGTACTTTTCCCGGATCCATCATCACTCCCTGTGGAGATAGCACAAATCCTAAAAACTCCACTCGATTGGAACTGAATGTACATTTTTCCAATTTTACAAATAGATGATGAGTTTGTAAACGATTCAGCACCGTCTTCACATGTTCTGGATGTTCTTGAGGGTCCTTAGAGAAAATCAAAATGTCATCAAGATAGATTACTGCAATCTTGTCAATCAGATCTCCCATGACATCGTTAATAAAATGCTGGAACACAGCAGGGGCATTGCAAAGGCCGAAGGGCATCACGCAATATTCAAACAAACCGAACTTCATTCGGAATGCGGTCTTCCATTCGTGTCCCTCCTTCATCCGCACCAGATGGTAGGCCCCACGCAAATACAGTTTAGTAAAGATCTGAGCATCTTTGATCTGATCCAACAAGACCGAAATTAAGGGCAAAGGATATCGATTCTTGATGGTGGCTCGGTTTAACGCTCGATAGTCTATACAAGTTCTTAAAGTTCCCTCTTCCTTCTTAGGAATAAAAAACAAAGGCGAGGATACCGGGGATTGGGAGGGTCTAATGAATCCATTTGCCAGATAACGATCCAGATATTCCTTCAAATATTGGTTCTCTTTTTCCGTAAGAGCATAAATTCTGCTACAAGGAAGCACCGCTCCCGGCTCCAAATCGATAGTACAATCATAGGAGCGATGTGGAGGTAATACTTCAGCTTCTCTCTCATTAAAGACTTCCCTGTATTCTTGGTATTCCGCTGGAATTTCCACAGACGTAATCACACTGACCGTCTGCCCCCCATGCGAAAGTAATTGCGATTGAGTCGGAATGAGCTTCAGTGGATCCTGACTATAACAATGTTCATAACAAAAATCTGATTGCATCTTCACTGTCCGATTTTCCCAATTAATTGTTGGATTGTGCAAGGTAAGCCATGGTAAGCCTAAAATCAACTGAAACTGCGGCGCGTCAATCAGATTAAATTGCACCTGCTCATGATGACCATCTACTTGATAAAGTTCCACAGGTTCGGTGTGACAAGTGATTGGGCCAGAAGACAAATTGGTTCCGTCCACCGCTCTCACTGGTTCACTCTTAATCTTTTTGATAGACTGGATGTCCATTCGCTCTGCACACTTGATGTCGCAAAAATTGCCCGTGGCCCCTGAGTCTAACATTACCGCCACTCCAGGAATTTCTTGACCTCGAAACTTTAAGGTCAACTGCAAGATAAGATGAGGCATCAGAGTCTGTAATGTGTTCGAAAGCGAAGGACCTTCTGGGATCGTCTTCTCAACTTCCGCCATCAGAGCGACCCCTTCTACTGATGGTTCATGGCGTTTCCCTTCATCTGGATCTTAGGTCGTTTTGTGCATTCTTTAACAAAATGCCCCGGCATTCCACAATACAAACACAATCTCTTCAATCTTCTCTGTTCTTTCTCCTCCTTACTCAGGGGTCCACGAACGGCTCCAATCTGCATTGGTTCGACTTCCGACTGGGCACTGACACTCTTAGATCCTTCTGTCTTCATTCTATCAAAGCGTGGAATACTGACTCGAAAATCTCTTTTCTTTTCCCCTTTTCTTTCCACACTACGAAAATCCAACTCCAACACCAAATCAACCAAGGCCGAGAGCTCAGTTGGCCGGTTAGGTATCTGGGCTAAGGAATCTTTCAGTTCATCCCGAAGTCCTCGGTAAAACAGAGCTGCTCTCTTCTCCTCAGGCCATTGAGTTTCGACGATGAGTTTGTTAAACTGTGCCAAATAGGTAATCAAATCTCCTGACCCCTGTCTGAGCTCAAGCAATTCATTATCAGTAGCCTGAGATATCCTCCTTCTATCAAATATACAGAGAAACTCCGTTTTAAATTGATCAAAATCATGCAGAAATGGTTCATCTCGTGTTACCAGAGGCATTGCCCAATTTGCAGGGTCCCCACCCAGATATGACAAGACAAACGCCACTCTAGACTGAGCATCAGGGAAAAGGGTAGGACGACACATAAAATGTAACGAACATTGGGTCAGAAACAACTGGGCCTTTTGGGGGTCCCCATGAAATCGCTCCGGAGCCGCTAAAGGAATTAAGGGAGAAACAGAATGAATAACTTGTGCTACCGTTCTGGTATCAGATTCAGTGGTACTCTTACTAGAACTTGGGGAAGACCCTGCGGGATTACTCATTGCCAACCCATCGACCTTCCGGGACAACAGCAAGGTTTCCTGACGAGAAACTACTAACTCTTGGTTCAAATTTTTATTTTCCTCCCTCACAGCTCCAATCTCTCTCTGAATCCCGGCTAACATTTCCCCAAGGGACTTTAGACTAAACTCTTCAACCATTCTGCCTGGGCGAGTGAACCACTTGGGCACTTCAAACTGTCAGGTCCCAGACTCTTCGCAGAGGCAGAATTGATGCTGGCTCCCAATGCCCTGTCCCCAGTGACGCCGCTTCACGAGCAACGGCACTAGAGACGGGGAAAGGAGAAGTGGACAGAAAAGAGAGACACTCCAACGACAACTGGCACCCCCTTGACCTTCTATATTCTATTGGTGGTCAGGACTGCTCGTGGGTTCCTAATGCACAGAGGAAAGAGAGAAAGACAATGCAGAAACTCCAACTACACTTCCAGGACATATAGTACTCAAATCCAGTTTATCCTACCAGTGGTCTTTAGAGCCTTGCCCCTCTCTGTATGAGGTTGCGAGTGGCTACCATGAAGGAGTGAACAATACTGAAAGAAAAGGAAGACACCCCGTTAGGAACTGAATTAGAGGAAATGCTCCTTAATCTTCAACCCCGTATTCCCTCGCCTACCTTCTTCTATGGTAACGTTGCTGTCAAATGGGAGTCTGTTCTCAAGTATGTGAAGTTGGTCATGCAGTTCATGAAGACAGTCTTGAACTCTAGGAAGATGCGCGCAAAAAGGAACCAGGAAGGTGAAAGGGGGGAAGGGAAGAGATAGGGGCAGCGCAATAGGGGAGCTCTGGGGAAAACTAGAAGATCTTCCAGACAATTGGAAAAGTCTTACTTGATCCTTCAGGAGATGCCGACTTGCCGTCCTCCGCCGTTCGTAGACTTGTCCTCGCTGCGGGGGTGGAACTGCAAGTTGAGGATAATTTTCCTCAGGAAGAATTCAGAAGGTTTTCTCTCAAAAACTCCTCAGACTCTTGCCAGAATAACTGTCAAAGTGCAACCTGCTCTCGACGGACTTCTCTTCTCTCATGCGTCGAAAGACGAGAACCGTTCACAGTCTTGGTTCTCTTAGCTAACCCAACCTTGACTCTGGACTAAGATATTTAGGAACAGGACTATGAATTATTCACACAGAAACACTGTGGTAAATAAATAATTAATTACCGGTACTATTTTTCTATACATTAACTAAAACAGATAGCTCAATAAATAAGAGGCAGGATCCGGGGTATCTGAGTTGAACAGGCTTTAATCAGGCCCAAGGGAAGGGACAGGATCGGAACAGCCTGTAACAGAATGGAATGGAATGGCAGCTGCAACGTCTCATTAACAGTACAAAGTATATATAGTAAAACGTTACAATTGCATTGAATACAGTAGGCGTAACAAGTGACAAACGTAAGATAAGAACACATGGGCGTTCAAAGAAGGCGTGCACAGGGCGTGCACGAAGGCATGTGATGAGAACGTCACAGAAGTGTCACAAATGGGTGGATACATGGAGGGGGCTACCTGGGCAGCTGGAACCTTTAACCTAGTGGTGCGCGCAAACGGACCATGACGTGTATCTGGGGAGAGCTGGGGGCTCTGACTTCTATGCTAGAAGAGGAGACTAAAGTCTGGGATGTCAGGACGACATGTACCTATAGCATATCTGGTATCTTGTGTTTGGAGTACATGTTGATAGAATCTAAATGTCATCAGAGCAAAGGCTACTTGACACTAAGGCTGGTGCATGCATATATTCTACATGTATTGCGTGTGCTATGAATCTTCTATGGATATTAATACAGTAATTCACTTGCATGGAGACAGAAAGACTAGACTATAGCTGAAGATGTTTATGCGGTTCGTTAGCTTAGGAATGTGAAGACGGAGAGCTGAACTGATAACTAGAGGCATAACATATTCTTGGCAGACAGGCAGGCAGGCCGGGCCAGGCCGGGCATCGCGTTGCTTGGCAGAAAGTAAGCGAAGGGTCAGGGATGCGGGAGGGGCTGCATCGCTCCTCGGAGTGGTTTCAGGAGACTGGAGCTTGAATCTGGTGTTCAGGCCCTTTGAGGCCTAGAAACGGGGACAATTCGATGAATTAACGTGCATAATGCAAAAGGGTGGCAACATAGGCCTAGAAGCCTAATTCACATTGCTTTCACGGGGACTGGATAACTGACATACTAACGTTGGACACAACTATAATGGCGTCTTTATTCGGTCATAGGGGGATATGTGCATATTAGTCATGCACATATTACATAGGATGGGGAACACGTAGGCACACATGACAAGGCAAAATTCAATTTTCCTCATTCCCTCCTTGTGCCCTACGTTTCCATCAGGAAACATCAATATTCATGATACCATCTATCATTTCATACAGCATCATTTGCTCGTCTCGAATCTTCTTGGAACGGGACTTTGGACTTGGAATACAAGATGTAGCGCACAAGCCGCAAATCGCAGGGCCACATTGTAAACAGAGACAGCAACTGAATATGATCATTACTGCTATACCCAGGAATGACAGTACTTTCCATCCCCAGGCAGATATTATACTCCAGAGCCAACCGGACCATGTCCAGGTGCCTGGATTCTGGTGTAACTGATGGGCTATTTTATGAAGTCTAGTTATGGCTGAATAAACAGACGGTGCGTTATTAGGAATGAAAATGCAGCAACTAGATCCGATGACTCTACAAGCTCCGCCCCTATCGGCCAGTATGACGTCAAGGACAAGACGATTTTGAAGCACGACAAATCTCATAGCAGATTGTTCTTCAGTTAAGTTACCTAGAGCGGAAGTAATCTCATTCACTACTGCTTCAAGGGTTCTGGTTAGCCTACGTATTAACTTACTATTCTGGACAGGACCTATGAAGAAAAAGAAACCTTTATTGAAGTCTTGATACTGTTCTAAGGCAGTTTCAGTCTGATCGACAATTGGGGACTCAATCTCCCTTCTATGTCTAACGTGTACTAGATGTGTGTTTCTGTGATAATCGGATGGGGCTAGGAAAACTGGTGGCAGTAGGAAGGCAATATAACATGTTCCATCCCAATCTTGGGGCAGACGTACATATGCGGTCTGACCACACACAAAATACGAATGACGTGAGGCTTTGAAAGTAGATTTCCCACTGTCACTATACTCGACCACAGTAGTACAATCACTGTGTCCTAGATGTACTGAACCATTCTTTCTGACACATAATTCACCTTTCACTGGTAGAACTGTAATAGCAGGCAAATCTGGAGTAGTCTCGGACTGAACATTCAAAACCATGAAATTCGAGGAATAATTACCTAGATCATATACTTCATTTTCTAGATCAAACCCTGTTCTATGGGAAAGACCTTCCTTGTCTGGAAAACATGTTCTATTCAGAAGGGACATATCGTTTGAGGATGACGTTAACGTGGACCATGCTCCACACGAACCATTGTGTGAAAACGGATAGAGAAAGAGTGGCAGAACTCCCTTCGGTGTCTGGAAAGGGGGGAGTCGACCACACACCCAACAATTTGTGGCATTGCTGGTCTGGTGTGAATAGTGTAACATTCGGATAAAAGTATTATTGCGCATGGCAAGACGATAGGATAACTCGTGAGGAGGCAGTTCACTAAATGTGTGCTCTACTGTAACATTAGAGGAAAAATGTACATGTGAAACGATAGGAGGAAAATATACATATAAAACATAACTTATGCCTGTAATCGCAAAACTCAGAAATAATAAAATTAAAAGAGTAACAATGCATCGGCTTCGGAGAGCTTTGTGATAACGTATTCTCTTAGAGTTTCGACTAACTCTCTCACTATGAGGGTCTATCTCATACATGTCAGGAACCTGTCTAACCGTTTCACCCGAGAGGGACTTAGACAATTAAACTGGCTGACTTACTAGACCTTAATTTTTCTTCATACTCCTGCTGCGGAGTTTTCTCTAACAGGGGAAGTTTAGAGTCAGTATCTGGGCAGTCCTTGAGAACGGGGCAGTCTTTGAAAAAAGTCTTTGGACGGAGTCCATGAAATCGTTTCACGTGGCTGGAGTGCAACCACCCCTTACGGCCCTCCACCTTAATCGCAGTCCTTGTTGTCATCAGAACGAGCTTTGGTTCTTTCCAGCGGGGCTCCAGCGGACTTGAACGATCAAAATTTCTAATCAAAACGAGGTCGCCTGGTATGACCTCGTGCGGTTTCACTTGAGTGTTGTCTGGAAAGGCAGCGGCGACCTGTGAACGACAAGAGAGTAGTGCAGACATCAAGGAAGCCAGGTAATCTGTCAGCATATTACTGTCAACATCAGTTATTTTACGGGGCCTAGGTGTACCCCACATGTTTGGGGGACGACCGAAAACTACCTCGTAAGGGGACAGACCTGAACGGGAGTGAGCGACCATTCTCATGTAAAAAAGGGCGACTGGCAGTGCTACCATCCAATCTACGCCTTTCTCTGCGCATACCTTTGCAATGCGTATTTTCAGGGTCTGATTATGTCTCTCGACGAGACCAGCTGCTTCGGGATGTCGTACACAGTGGAACTTCCACTGGTACCCTAACAGAAGGGATACTTGTTTCATGAGTTCGGAGGAGAATGGCTGGCCGTTATCTGAATACACGACCCTCGGTAATCCATAGCGGGGGAAGTACTCACGAACCAACTGCCTGGCAGTGGTCGCGGCAGTATAATCTGGAACTGGATATGCTTCTGTCCACCTGGACAAAGCGCATACAACTACGAGAACATACTTGAAACCTCGACATCGATCCATCTGAATATAATCCATCTGGAGGACTTCAAAAGGGTGGTCAGGAGGATGGAATCCACCTTGTTCCACCGGGACACCTTTACCTGGATTGAACTGACAACAGATCATGCAGGTACGCACTTTCTGCTTGGCTGCTGCTCGTAAATGTTTGTTAAACCAGAGGTTATGAATGCTGTCTAACATGGCTTTTTCTCCTAAGTGTGCTGGGCTATGTGCGGTGTTAATAATGACTTGAACCATAGAGTCGGGGAGAAACCATGTGGCTTTTCCCTTCGTCAACCATCCCTGATCTGTCTGGACCCCTCCTTGTTCAGACCAATTCTTGATTTCATCAGGAGTAGCATGTGACTGTATATCTAGTACGTCTTGTGTAGGGTCCTTAACTGTTATACAAGTCGTCTGAACTGGGACGTCTGTCTGTGTCGTGTTAACTGGGATGTCTGGAGTCTGAGCTGTAAGCTTGGCTGTTCGATCTGCCAGGTCGTTACCCTGGGAAATGATGTCAGTGACTCTCGTATGTGCCTTGCACCTCATAATGGCGATAGCTGTCGGTAAATGTATTGCATCTAACAGAGCTTGAATGAGGGGGCCATGCTGAATCTTGGTTCCATGAGAAGTCATGAAACCTCTCTCTTGCCAGAGCACTCCAAAGTCGTGTACGACTCCGAATGCATAACGGGAATCTGTGTATATGTTTACTTTCAGGTTCTTGGCTCATATGCAGGCTTGGGTCAGAGCGACGAGCTCTGCTGCTTGAGCAGACAGGGTGTCAATACGATGTGTTTCTATAACTTCAGTTTCAGTAGTCACTGCATACGCGGCTACTAACTCTCCTGTACTTGTTCTCATACATGAACCATCCACATAAAGCGTCAGGTCGGGATCAGGCAATGCAATGTCTGTCAAGTCTTGTCTTGGCTTTGTCATGGTGTTAACAACTTCCACACAGTCATGTGTGGCAGGATTTGAAGTAACTGAGGGTAACAGTGTAGCAGGATTTAAAATGTTGCAGCGTCTGATTTCTATGTGTGGCTGAAACAATGTCAGTTCATATCCTGTTAAACGTGCGATTGTCAAGTGCTGAGTCTGTGTTCGGTTTAAAAGAACTTCCACGGAGTGTGGAACTTGTACTGTCAGGGAGTGTCCTAACACTATGGAATCACTCTGTCTGATAGCTAGGGCTGTGGCTGCAACTGACTTGAGGCACGCAGGCAAAGCCTGGGCCACTGGATCTAATGTGCTAGAAAAATAAGCACAAGGCTTGTGTTGTCCTGCTTGATCTTGTGTGAGAACAGACAATGCTGTACCATCACGTTCAGTGACAAAAAGTGTAAAAGGCTTACTGTAGTTTGGTGTCGCTAACACAGGTGCTTGGCATAAAGCTTTCTTTAACTCATTGAAAACAAGTGTATGTTCCTGGGTCCAAGGGAGGACAGTCGATGTGGCTGCCTCCTGTGTCGTTAACTGTATCAGTGGTTTAGCTAGATATGCATACTGAGGAATCCATTGTCTGCAGTAAGAAGTGAGGCCGATAAAAGCTCGTACCTCCTTCTGAGTCTTGGGCTGTGGAAGATGTGCTATTAACTGGATACCGTCTGGTGTCAACTGCCTACCCCTCTTGGACAGTAAGTGTCCAAGGTACACCACTTGCTGGACACAAAATTGCAGTTTCGAAGGGGACACCTTGTGCCCCATGTCTGCCAGAAAATACAAGACTGTAAGTGACGCACGTTCGCAGTCACGTTCAGAACGGGCTGTGATCAATAGATCATCGACATACTGGAGCAGGGCAGTGTCAGTTGGCATATGAATATTGTCTAGTTGTCTTTTAAGTGCTTGACTGTAAAAACTAGGACTTTCTGTGAAGCCTTGAGGAGCTCGTGTGAATTTATAGCTTCTTCCATTTAAACAGAATCCAAAAAGAAACTGGCTGTCTGGATGAATGGGGACACTAAAGAATGCGTTCTTGAGATCAATAACAGTAAAGAACGTAGCTTCAGAATCAATGGCTGTCAATAGGGAAGAGATATCTGGAACCACTGGGTACTGGGGTATGATACATTTATTAAGTTCTCGAAGGTCAATCACTAATCGATAAACTGGAGGTGCATTTGGATCAGTACGTTTAAGAATCGGAATGATAGGAGAATTACATACATTGGAGTCAGTTTCTACAACTACTCCTTGAGCAATGAGCTCATCAATAATTTTTGATAAGGCTGCTACAGCCTCAGGTGGCAATTTATACTGTCGGATTCGTGGTAATACAACACCTTGCTTCAGAGTGACACGATATGGTGTAATGTGCATACAACCTACATCAGTTGGACCTTGCGCCCATAAATGCTGTGGTACATTCAATAATCTTGGATCAAAATCACGTAATACATAATGACCTTTAAAATCACGTAAAAACAATCTCACTCCTTCTGGGGAGCAGCTTATGACTGCTCCTAATTCTTTCAGTGTTTCGATACCTAGTAAGTTTTCTGGACATGATTTCGTAAGTAACAAGTCAGTAGTTCGGGACAATGGACCAACTTCTAGGGAAACTGGTTTCGATATTTCATTAACAATAGGCTTTCCTGAAAATCCAAGGGAAACATTTCTAGAGCCTGAGAGCGGAGCCCCTGGAACCTCGTCATGACTGATGGTAGTCCTACTTGCCCCTGTATCAATCAGAAACTTTCTGTCTTTCCCTAATACTTGACTGTGTACATAGGGACCCTCTTGATCTACAGGAATCTCGATGAGAGGCAAGCCAACCTCCCTCTCTAGGCTGTTTCATGAATACTGCTGATATTCTGGATAATCTGACTGTGCGTACTGGTACATCTGCTGTGTAACGTGTTGTGTGGCAGCTATAGGCTGCGGTACGGTAACTGTCTATTGTGCGTTCTGCGGTGGCTGGGCATTCTGCGGAACATGTTCTTGTCTAGGAGGACGTGGTCTCTCTTTCGTTTTACCAGTAGCTATGTTGTGCTTCAGAACTGCACATTCGTTTATATAATGACCTGGCTGTTTACAGTAATTGCAGGTCCCTTTAACGGGAGCTGTAGAGTGACTAGTCTGATTCGGACCCCTCTTCTGACTATCTTGTGGAACAGACTGTGCAACCAGTACTTTCATTTTCGTGTCTTTCATACGTCTCCTTTCATGTTCCTGCTCCTCCCTGATTCTGTTCTGGTGATACTGTAGCATCTGGAGCATTTGTGATGGACTATTAGCTTGCCAGGTACTTTCGACTTTCAATACTCTATTTTTAACTTGTGGTAAAGAATTCTCAACTAGTTTGGTAACAAAAAGATGTGGATATGATTCACTACTTGTTTTCAGGCCGCTATTAATAATGAAACATTTCTCAAATCTAGAATAAAAATCACTAGTGTCTTCGTCTTGTTTCTGTTTACAGGCTGAGATGGCATCCCAGTCTTCCTTTTTCGTAGCTAGTAATCTTGGCAAGACTTGTATTAACAGTTCGGGCAATGCTTTAGCTTTTCCCCCAAGACCGGTACCTGGATCTCGTGTGTTATCTTCAGTCTCTAATGCGGTCCAATCAATCTTTTTCTTTCCCACCTCCCATTCTTTTTCTTTGAGTTTTTCATATATGCCCGCAGGCAACAGGACCTTTAACATTTTAATGATATCGGGATACGTGTATTCTCCCATACGGAGCATGTCTTTTAATTCACGGTGGAACCCTGCTGGATCTTTATCGTGACAGGGTATTAACTTTTTCATTTCTAGAAGTTCTATTTTCGTGATAGGGGTGTAAACAAATACTCGTTCGAGCTCACCCCCCTCTCCCTTAACTGGATGTACTTCTCGCAACGGATTCTGTCTGTCTATGTAGAATGATTTTCTTACGGGGGGTGGAACAGGAACAAAATGTGGATTCAGGAACGTTCTGTATTTGTGGCGCTGTTCTAAAATGACACTAATTTAATCGGTACCTAGACCTTTCCATCTGTTTAGGAGTAACTCGTTCAGTACATCATACAAAGGACCTGGATCAGACTGTTGATCCTTATACAGTGTAATGAGGTGCTGGATCATATACATACCCACCAGACGCTGCTCGGCTGGGGGCAGCTTCAGAAACGTTTGGGCCACTATTTCGTCTGAAAACGTGGTAGAATCACTAGTCCATCGAACTGCTGATCGGGCTAGTTCTTGTTCATGCATGGTACTAAGCTCACTATAACCTATTCGTAGTTTCAGAATTTTATCGGTGGCCTGGAATACTTGTTCAAGAGAACACTGTTCTGGTACGGGAGGAGGAAAAGCTTTCTTGTAACCTAGGCGTGAATGTCGGTCGGAAAATCTAGTTCTACCTACATACGCTATTCTGGCAGGATTCTCGCTGTCTATGTCTTCACTTGAAGAGTCATTCTCTTTCTCGGTTGCTCTTATTGCTTTCTCCTTCTCGTGTATACTTAGAATTTCTTTACAAATTTTCCTGTACATACTTTCTATACTATTTTGTGTCTTATGTTTTCACTCGGCTATATTGTCACTCCACCTTGTCAGGGCTTTCATCTCGTCTTTGTCTTTATCAGGATAATCCTGCTCTCTTATTAAACAGTTAATCAAGAACTGTAAAATCATACTTTGAATCTCGACCTTTCTGTGTGTCATAGCTTCGTGAATACTCTCTGGATTCTCCCCTGTTCGGATAAAATGATATATTCTGTCTAGATGTTCCTTCATCTCGGGCAGGGTGGCCAGAAAGTTGGCAACTCGTCTTAAACGTACGGAATATAATATCATGTGATCTTCGCCTGGTACTGAATCATATATGCAGTCTGTAAGGTATTGCTTGAGGGCTGCGTGTGTAGACACCTTTGGCGTGCGTTGTAACGCTGCGTCTCTCAGCGTCAGTCGTTTTACTTGAGGCGGGGTGGTAGGAGCACCTCCCCCCGCTCCTCCTGAACTAGAATCGTCAGTTAATACTGAATGTGCTGGTAAAGTGACTGGCAAAACGGGCACACGTAATGTGGGCTAGTCCGGGGGGTACTGGCACATTAACGGGGTTCCCGGGACCAGTGGCTGGAGGAACAGGAATTACATTATTAACAGGGTGCTGAAGTTGAGCAGGCGGAATAGGATTTGCATATTCGGGGACTGTATCGTCCAAATAGGACGAAAGGAAAATTTCAGCTGCAGTCGGTTTATGACGTAGCTTAGTCGGGACCAATGGTGGCGGTAAATTACAGGGTACTTCCGGGGTTGCCTTCGGCAAGCCCTCGGCAAGAAGAGGATACATACCTTTAATAAGGGCATTTCTCTGTCTGTCTGACTGTTCTGCTCTAACTCGTTCACCTTCTTCTAGAAGTTCCCTTTCTTGGGCTTTTTCTGAGGATTCCCTACTTAATTCTGCTTTTCTGAAATCTTTTTCGGATCTTTTATGGGATTCTTTACGCCATAATTCTATGGCATCTTTCTGGGATTGTCTGGCTTTCCTTTTCCATAATGCTTCTTCTACTCGCATGATGCACTCGGCATCCCATGTACCTGATACAGGCCATCTATATTTCTCTTCAAGATTCTTTGTATAATCCACCCATAAGTCTAGATATAATATGGCATCTAAGCCATGCTTGTGATACATAAAGTGACCAGGACTGTCCCTAGGAGGGACAGGAACTGCTTCTTCGAGTAACCCTTTTCTGGTTTTTATCTGACGTAACTTTGAAAACAGAGGCATATTTGAGTCTTACTTGAACTTAGACTGGAACACAATACACAATAATCACAGTAATGAAATGGCAAACAAATCACTCAAACCACGACATAAAAATACATTAATAACAGTTCGAACAGAATACTACCTGATACACTGAAAACATAACACTTGAATTTCTCGAGAACGTGCTTACTAGAATTACTGGATGCACTGCTAAAACAGTACAGAACATACCGGTCTCATAAAGAGACACGTCATACCGTATCCACCTAGATGGACACGTCGGACTGGATCTGCGTACCCAAACCCATCGGACCGGAGACAAACTAATGACCCCGTCTAGATACTCCCCCAGCAACGGTACTCACCGGGAAGCAGAACTGAAGGCCTCGGACTGGACTGGACTGCTACGACGTCTGGTTACTACGCATGCGCTTCGAACTTCGGACTTCGGTTACAGGTGGGCCTCCGGATACCTCGGACCTTGCTCTCTCGGCTTGGGCTCTGGTCGGGACGAACTGCATTCCTCACCGCCTCGTCTGGATGCCGGACCGCAGTCTCCGTCTCCTCCGTGGGCCTGAGGGAGACTTGATGAAGCAGAAATATCTGCACGTGCACGGTAGAGTTCCGTCACGGCTGTAGAAGGGTCAGGGGGCCTGCGTTACATCTCCGGCGCGTGGGGAAGGGGCTCGTCCCTATTCGGGCGCCATTATGTGGTAAATAAATAATTAATTACCGGTACTATTTTTCTATACATTAACTAAAACAGATAGCTCAATAAATAAGAGGCAGGATCCGGGGTATCTGAGTTGAACAGGCTTTAATCAGGCACAAGGGAAGGGACAGGATCGGAACAGCCTGTAACAGAATGGAATGAAATGGCAGCTGCAACGTCTCATTAACAGTACAAAGTATATATAGTAAAACGTTACAATTGCATTGAATACAGTAGGCGTAACAAGTGACAAACGTAAGATAAGAACACATGGGCGTTCAAAGAAGGCGTGCACAGGGCGTGCACGAAGACATGTGATGAGAACGTCACAGAAGTGTCACAAATGGGTGGATACATGGAGGGGGCTAACTGGGCAGCTGGAACCTTTAACCTAGTGGTGCGCGCAAACGGACCATGACGTGTATCTGGGGAGAGCTGGGGGCTCTGACTTCTATGCTAGAAGAGGAGACTAAAGTCTGGGATGTCAGGACGACATGTACCTATAGCATATCTGGTATCTTGTGTTTGGAGTACATGTTGATAGAATCTAAATGTCATCAGAGCAAAGGCTACTTGACACTAAGGCTGGTGCATGCATATATTCTACATGTATTGCTTGTGCTATGAATCTTCTATGGATATTAATACAGTAATTCACTTGCATGGAGACAGAAAGACTAGACTATAGCTGAAGATGTTTATGCGGTTCGTTAGCTTAGGAATGTGAAGACGGAGAGCTGAACTGATAACTAGAGGCATAACATATTCTTGGCAGACAGGCAGGCAGGCCGGGCCAGGCCGGGCACCGCGTTGCTTGGCAGAAAGTAAGCGAAGGGTCAGGGATGCGGGAGGGGCTGCATCGCTCCTCGGAGTGGTTTCAGGAGACTGGAGCTTGAATCTGGTGTTCAGGCCCTTTGAGGCCTAGAAACGGGGACAATTCGATGAATTAACGTGCATAATGCAAAAGGGTGGCAACATAGGCCTAGAAGCCTAATTCACGTTGCTTTCACGGGGACTGGATAACTGACATACTAACGTTGGACACAACTATAATGGCGTCTTTATTCGGTCATAGGGGGATATATGCATATTAGTCATGCACATATTACATAGGATGGGGAACACGTAGGCACACATGACAAGGCAAAATTCAATTTTCCTCAACACTAACTCGAAACTCCTGTGAGCGCCTTGGATTGCGGCCACTCACGGTAAAGTCTATTTTGAAGTGCGCAGTTCTCAGCGCTCTCGCTCTTCAAGATAGCGGGAGACTAGAACGTCGCCGAAATGTCACCACGGCAATAGCGGCGACCATCTTGAATTCCCTAACTAATTCACATCTACCCAGAAGTTCACCATCCTAGGTTTCACCACAACCCTGAATAACTTCTTGGGGCGGAAATGTCCTGTGTTGTATATAGAGCTGACTGAGTGATTCCTGACACCCTATTAATAAAGATACATTTTTCCTTCCCTTATCCATCAAGTTGCAGGGTCACGGTAGGAGTCTTGAGCTGTGACCTGAATAGTGACTAGGTCAACAGGATGGATTATTCATGTCCTGCAGTTAGTACCTGTTCCCGTTTCTGTCCCTCTAACTCCCTCTACTACTGTTTCACCGCATAAGTTTTACTCACTCCCAGATCACGAGCAAATGAGAAGAATGGAATATATTAACAATTCGTTTATTCAACTGTTACACCAGCACCAATTGATAGTAAATGTTACTGATTGTTGGGTATGTGGTCTCATACCACATAATACACAAAGAGGAATGCCGTATCTAGTCCTCCCCTTCTCATATGAAGGTTCTGCTTGGGCCTATCTGGCTATGTTTTCCAATGCATACCAGAATTTACTTCGATACCCTTCTGGTGGATCCTATAATGGTGGAGTGGATTTCAGTCATAGTTCTTTGATAAAGGGCATTGTAACTATGGCAAAGATTGCTGATATCATCAAGATTCCCAAAGACGAAAAGAGAGCGTATGATGGGTGGAATATAACTCTCTATACTCTTAGCCTTACTGACAAGCTCAAGCAACAGAGTTCTGCACCGATTTGGGTACTACCCCAAAGAGGTTGTTTGTGCTTGCAAATAAACGCCAGAATACCAAAACTAAGCAAGAGAGAAGCAACTGTTCCCACACTTATGTCTATACTCCTTCTAAACCCGCACCATTAGTGGCTTCACAAGGTACATATTTTATCTGTCATGATAAAGCGTATACATGGCTTCCCACACACTTCTCGGGAACATGTTATGTAGCTTTTCTCCTCCCTCCAACATACACCGCTCCCGCTGATTATCATAGGAAGAGAGTTGCTAGAGGAGTGGTAGATTCAGAAGATACAGCAGGGCAAGAAGGAGGGGATTTTCTGAAAGGGTTTTCCCTTTTGGGGTCCGATGGCCAATAGCAAAAATATCAGACAGTTGATCCATGTGGTTGATGCCACAATCAATGTAACTTCTGGAGCTCTGAAAAATCTGACTGCTGAGCTTCAGGCGGATCGACTTTTGACCTTACAGAATAGAATGATTTTAGACATAATACTTGCAGATAAGGAGGAGTTTGCAATTTGATTCGGTCCAGTTGTTGCATTTATATTCCTGACAACGCCCCTACAGTATACCAAGCCATCTCTAAGCTACATGTCATCTCTGAGTCTATCCACCAAGATACTGGAGATTGGTCTGTGATGGGATGGTTTTGGGGACTATTGTCCACTTGGGGATGGAAAGTGCTAACTTTCCTTGGAATGATTTTAGCACTCGTCTTTTCTTGTTGTCTTTTTCTACAGTGTGGTCCAGCTATTTGTGGACTATGTGCCACAATCTGTGTCTCCAAACCAGTAGCACAACAGACAGAACACATTAAGATGATGGTGCAGCAACATCTTAGTGACCTCATGACCATTGATATCGACTCAGATTGAAATGGGTTCCTTTGTGCTTTGCCTGAGTATGGCAAAAGGAGGGTCTGAGGTTACGTAGTTTTCAGCCTTGCCTTGCTACAGCCGCCATTTTGCGTTTAGTCGCCATTTTATGTTGCCTCACTCAGGCAGCACGGCTAACGCGGAGAAAATGGTCTTTTCTGCCACTTTCAGCTGTTCGATGTTTTTCTCGTCAAGGAGCAACCTTTGTCCTTGTGTGCGATACTGATGTCAGGGTCCAGCCGAGTTCGCAAAGCCATGTCTAGACTGATTAATCCATGACTTACTCCACTGTTTGGGTCCCACCATTCTTCTCTACCTTATCTTATTTAACTGGCCTTCGCTATTCTCTCCGTGTGTTCTCTTGTTACATAGCTCTTCTCTTTGAAGCCTTCTACACATGTTTTGCCACCTGCAAATTGAATTACGGGCACTAGTGTTGATTAACCTGATGGGAGGAGAGCACACGGGGTCTGAAAGGAGGGTGTGTTTTAGACATCTGATAGCTTGTTTTCGAACTATTCCTATTTGTCAGTTTTGTGTATATTGGGAGTTGTCATTGTAAACTTGTGTTGTATAATAGACTGTGCGCCACAGATTGAAGTGGCAGTCTCTTGAGAACCCTCCAAACGTCTGGAAGATTCAAAATATCGTAACATTCAAACGGGAATTGAAAAGCCTTATGTTGAGTAAATACCTAGAATAGGGAAGCTGACGGATCGCTAATACGAATATTTACATCAGCTGAAGGGCGGCCCTCTTCAAGAAAATTATCATTGATAAGTGACTGACTCCACCCATAAGCCTTGACTTTGTCCTTATCACTACCACAGTCCTATGTGAACTTATAACTGTTTTTAAAGCCAAACTATATAACCTCTACCTCATCTTATTTGTCGATATGGACAGGGATATAAGCTAAGCCTTACTTACCTTTATTGCTAATTGCACATGCGTTTGGAATATATATAATTAGGCACCCCCTCATAGCCATAGTTTCTTCTACCTCAAAGCTGTTTGTTTTTATAATGAATATTGTATTGCCAATTTGTAACCTACCTCGATGTTAAGCGCTCTGATACCCACGGTTCTTGTTCGCGCTATACAAAACACTACAATAAATAAATAAATAAATAAATAAACCTACCTGTGTGGTACTTCTTAGATAACTGTGCTTAGCTGCAGCTAATAAAACTACTTTTCTACGCCAATCAGAGTGTCCTGTGTCTCTGTCGGTCGAGGCAGGTGAACTCGGAGATCTTAGGCGTGCCCTGCGCCGCTCGGCCCATAAGGCCGGGTTCTCCAGACCCTGACCCCTCACAGAAGATCTGAACACTCACAGAAGGCCCAGATCACTCACAGAAAATACTGAACACTCACAGAAGACCCTGAACACTCAAAGAAGTCCCAAACACTCACAGAATACCATGAACCTTCACAGGAGACCCAAACACTCACAGAAGACCCTGAATCCTCACAGAAGATCTCAACACTCACAGAAGACCCCGATCACTCACAGTAGACCCTGACCCCTCACAGAAGATCTGAACACTCACAGAAGGCCCCGATCACTCACAGAAGATACTGAATACTCACAGAAGACCCTGAACCCTCACAGAAGACCCTGAACCCTCACAGAAGATCTGAAACACTCAAAGAAAACCCAAACACTCACAGAAGAGCCTGAATACTCACAAAGGACACTGAACACTCACAGAAGACCCTGAAAACTCAAATACTCAAACACTCACAGAAGACCATGAACATTCACAGGAGACCTAAACACTCACAGAAGACCCTGAACACTCACAGAAGACAATCACTTACCAAAGACCCTGCCCCCTCACAGAAGATCTGAACACTCACAGAAAACCCCGAACCTTCACAGAAGACACTGAACACTCACAGAAGACCCTGAACACTCACAGAAAACCATGCACATTCACAGGAAACCCAAACACTCACAGAAGACCATGAACATTCACAGGAGACCCAAACAATCACAGAAGGCCATGAACATTCACAGAAGACCCAAACACTCAGAGAAGACCATGAATACTCACAGAAGACTCTGAACACTCACAGAAGACATTGAAAACTCAAGGAAGACACTAAACACCCACTGAAGACACTGAACACTCAAAGAAGTCACAGAGCACTCACTGAAGACACTGAACATTTATAGAAGAACCAAACACTGACAGAAGACCATGAACGTTCACAGGAGACCCAAACACTCACCGAAGACCCTGACCCCTCACAGAAGATCTGAACACTCACAGAAGACTCCGAACACTGACATAAGACACTGAACACTCACAGAAGACACTGAACACTCACATAAGACCCTGAACACTCACAGAAGACACTGAACACTCACAGAAGAAACAAACAATCACAGAAGATGCAAATATTCACAGGAGACCTTGAACACTCACAGGAGACCCTGAACATTCACAGAAGACCCTGACCATTAACGGAAGACCATAAACATTCACAGGAGACCAAAACAGAAGACCCTGAACACTCACAGAAGACCCAAACACTCACAGAAGACCTAAAGACTCACCAAAGACCCTGAACACTCACAGAAGACCCTAAACACTTACAGAAGACCCTGAACATTCACAGAAGACCCAAACACTCACAGAAGACACTGAACATTCACAGAAGACCCAGATCACTCACAGAAGACCCTGAACACTCACAGAAGACACTGAACACTCACAGAACACCCAAACACTCACAGAAAACCCTGAACACTCACGGAAGACACCGAACACTCACAGAAGACACTGAACACTCACAAAAGACACTCACTAATCACAAAAGACCCCCAATCACTCACAGGAGACCCTGAACGCTCAAACAAGACCTTGTACACTCATAGAAGAGCCAAATCACTCACAGAGGACCCTGAACACTCACAGAAGACCCTGTCCACTTATAGAAGACCATGAACCTTCACAGGAGACCCAAAAACTCACAGAAGACCATGAACATTCACATTAGCCCCTGAACACTCAGAGAAGACCCTGAACCCTCACAGAAGATCTGAACACTCACGGAAGTATCCGAAAACTCACAGATGATACTGAACACTCACAGAAGACCCTGAACACTCAAAGAAGACCCAAACACTCACAGAAGACCATGAACCTTCACAGGAGACCCAAACACTCATAGAAGATCCTGACCCCTCACAGAAGATCTGAACACTCACAGAAGGCCCCGATCACTCACAGAAAATACTGAACACTCAAAGAAGACCGTGAACACTCACAGAAGACCACAAACATTCACAGGAGACCCTGAATACTCACAGAAGACCCTGAACCCTCACAGAAGATCTGAAACACTCAAAGAAAACCCAAACACTCATAGAAGATCCTGAACACTCACAGAGGACACTGAACACTCACAGAAGACCCCGAAAACTCAAAGAAGACCCAAACACTCACTGAAGACCATGAACATTCACAGGATTCCTAAACACTCATAGAAGACCCTGCCCCCTCACAGAAGATCTTAACACTCACAGAAGACCTTGAACCTTCACAGAAGACACTGAACACTCACAGAAGACCCTGAATACTCACAGAAAACCATGCACATTCACAGGAAACCCAAACACTCACAGAAGACCATGAACATTCACAGGAGACCCAAACAATCACAGAAGACCATGAACATTCACAGAAGACCCAAACACTCAGAGAAGACCATGAATACTCACAGAAGACACTGAAAACTCACAGAAGACGCTGAACACTCACTGAAGACACAAAACACTCACAGAAGTCACTGAACACTCACAGAAGTCACTGAACACTCACTGAAGACACTGAATACTCATAGAAGACCCCAAACACTGACAGAAGACCATGAACATTCACAGGAGACCCAAACACTCACCGAAGACCCTGACCCCTCACAGAAGATCTGAACCCTCACAGATGACTCCGAACACTGACAGAAGACACTGAACACTCACAGAAGACACTGAACACTCACATAAGACCCTGAACACTCACAGAAGACACTGAACACTCACAGAAGACCCAAACACTCACAGAAGATGCGAATATTCACAGGAGACCTTGAACATTCACAGGAGACCCTGAACATTCACAGAAGACCCTGAACATTAACGGACGACCATGAACATTCACAGGAGACCCAAACACCTACGGAAGACCCTGAACACTCACAGAAGACCCAAACACTCACAGAAGACACTGAACACTCACAGAAAACAATCACTCACGAATACTCTGAACACTCACAGTAGACACTGAACACTCACAGAAGAGACTGAACACTCACAGAAGCCCCGAACACTGACAGAAGACCTTGTACGTTCACATTGGCCCCTGAACACTCAGAGAAGACCCTGAACCCTCACAGAAGATCTGAACACTCACAGAAGTACCCGAAAACTCACAGACGACACTGAACACTCACAGAAGACCCTGAACACTCAAAGAAGACCCAAACACTCAGAGAAGACCATGAACCTTCACAGGAGACCCATACACTCACAGAAGACCCTGGTCCCTCACAGAAGATCTGAACACTCACAGAAGACACTGAACACCCAGAGAAGACCCTGAACACTCACAGAAGACCCTGAACACTCACAGAAGACCATGAACACTCAGAGAAGACCCTGAACACTCACAGAAGACCATGAACATTCACAGAAGACCCAAACACTCACAGAAGACCCTGAACATTCACAGAAGACCCAAACACTCACAGAAGACCATGAACATTCACAGAAGACCCAAACACTCACAGAAGACACTGAACACTCACAGAAAACAATCACTCACGAATACTCTGAACACTCACAGTAGACACTGAACACTCACAGAAGAGACTGAACACTCACAGAAGCCCCGAACACTGACAGAAGACCTTGTACGTTCACATTGGCCCCTGAACACGCAGAGAAGACCCTGAACCCTCACAGAAGATCTGAACACTCGCAGAAGTACCCGAAAACTCACAGACGACACTGAACACTCACAGAAGACCCTGAACACTCAAAGAAGACCCAAACACACAGAAGACCATGAACCTTCAAAGGAGACCCAAACACTCACAGAAGACCCTGACCCCTCACAGAAGATCTGAACACTCACAGAAGACACTGAACACCCAGAGAAGACCCTGAACACTCACAGAAGACCCAAACACTCACAGAAGACCATGAACACTCAGAGAAGACCCTAAACACTCACAGAAGACCCAAACACTCACAGAAGACCATGAACATTCAAAGAAGACCCAAACACTCACAGAAGACCATGAACATTAACAGAAGACCCAAACACTCACAGAAGACCATGAATACTCACAGAAGACACTGAACACTCACAGAAGACACTCAAATCTCACAGAAGACACTGAACACTCACAGAAGTCACTGAACACTCACTGAAGACACTGAACAACCACAGAAGACCCAAACACTCACAGAAGACCATGCACCTTCACAGGAGACCCAAACACTCACAGAAGACCCTGACCCCTCACAGAAGATCTGAACACTCACAGAAGGCCCCAAACACTCACAGAAGACCATGAACACTCACAGAAGACCACAAACATTCACAGGAGACCCCGAATACTCACAGAAGGCCCTGAACCCTCACAGAAGACCCTGAACCCTCACAGAAGATCTGAAACACTCAAAGAAAACCCAAACACTCACAGAAGAGCCTGAACACTCACAGGGGACACAGAACACTCACAGAAGACCCTGAAAACTCAAAGAAGACCCAAACACTCACAGAAGACCATGAACATTCACAGGAGACCTAAACACTCAAAGAAGACCCTGCCCCCTCACAGAAGATCTGAACACTTACAGACGACCCCACACCTTCACAGAAGACACTGAACACTCACAGAAGACCCTGAACACTGACAGAAAACCATGCACATTCAGAAGAGACCCAAACACTCACAGAAGACCATGAACATTCACAGTAGACCCAAACAATCACAGAAGACCATGAACATTCACAGAAGACCCAAACACTCAGAGAAGACCATGCATACTCACAGAAGACACTGAACACTCACTGAAGACACTGAACACTCACAGAAGTCACTGAACACTCACTGAAGACGCCGAGCCCTCACAGAAGCCCCAAACACTGACAGAAGGGCAGGGGACAGGCAGGGGTTTTGATCCTGCTTGACCTGTCCGCCGCCTTCGATACGGTGAAACATGACATTTTGCTGGACAGGCTGAGAGATGTACGAGTTGTGGGGAGTGCCCTCTGGTGGTTTGAGTCCTTCCTTCAAGGTAGGGAACAAGCTGTGTCCCTTCCTCCCTTTCAATCTGCCTTCTCTACCATCTCGCATGGCGTTCCACAGGGCTCGAACAGAAAACTAGTCCTGTATTTGGGTGGCACTGTGCCCTTGCAGTAAAAACTGCCTGCCTTGAAGCTTGAAAATTAATTTCACTTCTGAATTTAGTATATTTCCAGACAAAATGTTTTAATTCATAAGTCTGTGTCAATCATCATATAATCAACACTTACAAAACAGGATACATAATTGTCTCTATTCCATATTAGTGAAGCATATGAAACATTTTGTACAAATTCATTCTTTGTAGTTTACATAGATAAGAGAAACCATATTTTCATGAATATCATAAAGCTCATAAAGCTTAGAAATCATGTAATTTCAGGAGAACCCAATGCATTTCGGGACCAATGTCCCTTCGTCAGGGGTATATCTGTAACAGAAAAATATATATGTGTGTAATTACATATCAAGCGGTCGGAGAACCCATTAATAACAACAGATCATTATAAGTCAATGAAAATGGCAGTATTTATGTCCAATCGTTTCTAGGCTCTCCACAGAAATGTTCTGTGTGCTACAGTGAAAAGCAGATTAAGATACCGTTTAAGTTATGCCCTTGTGAGTTAATGATCATTGTTGGAAATCTAAGTGCTAATGTCAAAAAGTGTTCATGTGAATGCTCACCTGTTGAGCTGTATGAATTGTCATATATTCTTCATAGAAAAAACGTACAGACAATGAACCTAAAATATAAATAGTACAGACATTAAACCGAAAATATATATAGTCGAGCGTGACTCATTATCCATTGATGAAATCAACTAATATGACTAGTCTTATGCCAGGAGTTCTTACCAATAGTTAGAAGAGATGACTCTGTATCCTGTAATAATAATCAGTTACGAGTCAAATACTGTAATTTAGTCATAAAGTGAAAAAACTGAAAGGAGGGCTAATGAACCAATTACGCTTACCAAATCCTGTTCTTGGAGTGTGATAGTGTTGAGTTCTGTGACCCACGAACTCTGGAATTGATAATAGCGGTATCAGTATCAGATAAAAAACGAATCGGGCAAAAAAACATTAAGTAAATATAGAAACCGGAGTGTATTCTTACCGGCAGAAAATGTCAGCCGAGCAGGATATGGGGGGTTCAATGAGCCGAGTTCCGTGGTGTACGAACACTACAATAGTAATTAATGATAATATCATTGGTATTTGAATATATGTGGTTTGCGGAAAAAAACGCTATTAAGTTCATGGACCGGGATATATTCTTACCGGCAATGTCTGGAGAAAGGTACTCGGTACGCGGCGTTCTGTCAAAACGTGGATACCAGGAAGAGCGCGATTGCGTGGCATGTCCATAAAAATAGGACTATAGCGTGAAAATCAAAAACTGACAATGTACACGCTAGACATGTAAACATGAAGATGTGTACTACCAAGTGAAAGTCAGACTGTATTAACGAATAGCGAGAAATCAACATAACAGTGTGGCCATGTTGACACTGTGAATATCTATATCAATGCCCTGGTATCTGATCAATGTTTGAGACATGAGCGTCAATTAGAGAAGTGTGACCGCAGAGTGGTGTTATAGTGGTGAAATAACCTGCTAATTAATATGAAGTGCCATATTCTACGTTTCAACTCCACATCATTCTTAAATAACATTGTACATCTCATACATAGATCAAATAATATAACAGTTCACAGAAAAAACTTTACATTAATACAATAAAGTACAAGGGTAAACGAAACACTACATATTGTCATGATGCTTATTACTGCCATGTGCCTAGACGAATATGTCGAAAGTGAATACATAGTCAACATAATGTCAGAGTATCCCTGTGGACATAATATTACCTAATTTATATTCATAAGTAACAACTATAGTCTACTCGATCATTTAATCCCTTCGGTGAAATTGTTCCTAAGGACTCCATCCAATAATTCTCTCTCTGAAGTAGTCGGTTGTGATTATCAATACCTTCTAAATTACTGACCACTTCTATTATTTGTCCTCGTAGTTGGGAAATGGTATGTCTGGCCGATTGCCAATGTGCAGCTATGCTAGAGTGTCAGTTGTTAGTCCTAATGTTGCTTTTGTGCTCCGTCAGTCTAATTTTAACCTTGCGTTCTGTCTTTCCCACATAGGATAATCCACAGGGCTCGGTAGTTAGCCCAGTTCTCTTCAACATCTATATGAAGCCCTTAATAGCTGTCATCAAACATTTTAAGAACAAAATTGTCAACTACGCTGATGACACGCAGCTGATTCTGTCCTTGGAGGGGAATGATTCTACCTCCTTGGAGGAATTCCACAGCTGCATGCGAGCCACTGCAGAATGGCTGGAAGCCAACTTGCTGCAATTTAACTCAGGGAAGACCGAGGTGCTATGCTGCCCTCGGCCTAGGATAAGTTCTTCATTACCTTGTAACTTCTGGCCGAAGGACTTTTCTTCATTGGTCCAGCCGGTGAAGGTAGTCCGGAACCTGGGTGTTATGTTCAACAGTGACCTCTCCTTGGAGGCGCAGGTCTCTAAGGTGGCAGCTAGCTGCATGACCATTATCCGCCTCTTGAGAAAAATCTTGCCCCTATTACCGCCTACTGCGCGGATAGAGGTGGTACGTTGCACTGTGCTTAGTAGGTTAGACTACTGCAACGCCTTATTCCTGGAGTCCCCGAGCTACCTCATGGATAGGCTTCAGAGACTCCAGTCTGCAGCAGCCAAACTGGCCTTAGGTTGGCCATCGAGATCCTCTTCTGCTACTGCTCTGGCTCAGTTACACTGGCTCCCAGTGAGGGAGAGGGTGACCTTTAAGTCCCTTTGTTTGACCTTCAAAGCCCTTCACGGGCTGGGCCCGACCTGTCTCCAAAGAATGTTTTCGTGGTATGTACCGGCCCGTAACTTGCGTTCCTCCTTGGCCAGGGTGGTGGCTGTACCCAGGTTTAAAAGATCTAGAGCAGGAGGCAGATCATTTAGTGTGGCTGCGGCCAAGCTTTGGAATTCTCTGCCCATTGAACTTAGGCAGATCAACTGCCTTCATGCCTCAGAAGGCAGCTAAAAACTTGGCTTTTTCCCTGCTCTCCTTAATTTTCAGCCTGCCTCCAGCCGCCCTTCTTTTCGCTTTTGATGCTGACAGCGCCAGGATGCCTCTCGAGGTGATAGCGCGCTTTACAAGTGCAATAAATAAATCATAAAAAGAAGACCATGTATGTTCACAGGAGAACCAAACACTCACTGAAGACCCTGAACACTCACAGAAGACACTGAACACTCACAGAAGACCCTGAACACTCACTGAAGACCTAAACACTCACAGAAGACCCAAACACTCACAGAAGATGCGAATATTCACAAGAGATCTTGAACACTCACAGGAGACTCTGAACATTCCCTTAAGACCCCGACCATAAACGGAAGACCATGAATATTCATAGGAGACCCAAACACCTACAGAAGACCCTGAACACTCACAGAAGACCCAAACACTCACAGAAGACACTGAACACTCACAGAAGACAATCACTCACGAATACCCTGAACACTCATAGAAGACACTGAACACTCACAGAAGACACTGAACACTCACAGAAGACCCTGAACACTCACAGAAGACCCTGAACACTCACAGAAGACCCTGAACACACACAGAAGACCCAAACACTCACACAAGACACTGAACACTCACAGAAGACAATCACTCACAGAAGACGATGAACACTCATAGAAGACACTGAACACTCACAGAAGACACTGAACACTCACTGAAGACCCTGGACACTCACAGAAGACACTGAACACTCACAGAAGACACTGAACACTCACTGAAGACCCTGAACACTCACAGAAGACACTGAACACTCACGGAAGACACTGAACACTCACTGAAGACCCTGGACACTCACAGAAGACACTGAACACTCACAGAAGACACTGAACACTCACTGTAGACCCTGAAAACTCACGGAAGACACTGAACACTCAGAGAAGACCCTGAACACTCACAGAAGACCCAAACACTCACAGAAGATGCAAATATTCCCAGGAGATCTTGAACACTCACAGGAGACCCTGAACATTCACAGAAGACCCCAACCATTAACGGAAGACGAAGAATATTCACAGGAGACCCAAACACCTACAGAAGACCCTGAACACTCACAGAAGACCCAAACACTCACAGAAGACACTGAACACTCACAGAAGACAATCACTCACAAATACCCTGAACACTCACAGAAGACCTTGAACACTCACAGAAGAGACTGAACACTCACAGAAGACCAAAACACTCACAGAAGACACTGAGCATTCACAGAAGACAATCACTCACAGAGACCCTGAACACTCACAGAAGACACTGAACACTCACAGAAGACACTGAACACTCACTGTAGACTCTGAAAACTCACGGAAGACACTGAACACTCAGAGAAGACCCTGAACACTCACAGTAGACACTGAACACTCACAGAAGAGACTGAACACTCACAGAAGACCCTGAACACTCACAGAAGACCCTGAACACACACAGAAGACCCAAACACTCACACAAGACACTGAACACTCACAGAAGACAATCACTCACAGAAGACGATGAACACTCATAGAAGACACTGAACACTCACAGAAGACACTGAACACTCACTGAAGACCCTGGACACTCACAGAAGACACTGAACACTCACAGAAGACACTGAACACTCACTGAAGACCCTGAACACTCACAGAAGACACTGAACACTCACGGAAGACACTGAACACTCACTGAAGACCCTGGACACTCACAGAAGACACTGAACACTCACAGAAGACACTGAACACTCACTGTAGACCCTGAAAACTCACGGAAGACACTGAACACTCAGAGAAGACCCAAACACTCACAGAAGATGCAAATATTCCCAGGAGATCTTGAACACTCACAGGAGACCCTGAACATTCACAGAAGACCCCAACCATTAACGGAAGACCAAGAATATTCACAGGAGACCCAAACACCTACAGAAGACCCTGAACACTCACAGAAGACCCAAACACTCACAGAAGACACTGAACACTCACAGAAGACAATCACTCACAGGAGACCCTGAACGCTCAAAGAAGACCTTGCACACTCATAGAAGAACCAGACACCTACAGAAGACCCTCACTACTCACAGAAGACAATCACTCACAGAGGACCCTGAACACTCACAGTAGACACTGAACACTCACAGAAGACCAAAACACTCACAGAAGACACTGAGCATTCACAGAAGACAATCACTCACAGAGACCCTGAACACTCACAGAAGACACTGAACACTCACAGAAGACACTGAACACTCACTGTAGACTCTGAAAACTCACGGAAGACACTGAACACTCAGAGAAGACCCTGAACACTCACAGAAGACCCATACACTCACATAAGAGACTGAACACTCACAGAAGACCAAAACACTCACAGAAGACACTGAGCATTCACAGAAGACAATCACTCACGGAGACCCTGAACACTCACAGAAGACACTGAACACTCACAGAAGACACTGAACACTCACTGTAGACTCTGAAAACTCACGGAAGACACTGAACACTCAGAGAAGACCCTGAACACTCACAGAAGACCCATACACTCACAGAAGACCATGAACACTCAGAGAAGACCCTGACCCCTCACAGAAGACACTGAACACTCATATGAGACACTGAACCCTCACAGAAGACACTGAACACTCAAAGAAGACACTGAACACTCATAGGAGACCATGAACACTCACAGAAGACCCTAACCACTCACATAAGACCCAAACACTCACAGAAGACCTTGAACACTCACAGAGAACCCTGATCACTCACAGGAGACCCAAACACTCACATGAGACACTGAACACTCACAGAAGACAATCACTCACAGAAGACGATGAACACTCATAGAAGACACTGAACACTCACAGAAGACACTGAACACTCACTGAAGACCCTGGACACTCACAGAAGACACTGAACACTCACAGAAGACACTGAACACTCACTGAAGACCCTGAACACTCACAGAAGACACTGAACACTCACGGAAGACACTGAACACTCACTGAAGACCCTGGACACTCACAGAAGACACTGAACACTCACAGAAGACACTGAACACTCACTGTAGACCCTGAAAACTCACGGAAGACACTGAACACTCAGAGAAGACCCTGAACACTCACAGAAGACCCAAACACTCACAGAAGATGCAAATATTCCCAGGAGATCTTGAACACTCACAGGAGACCCTGAACATTCACAGAAGACCCCAACCATTAACGGAAGACCAAGAATATTCACAGGAGACCCAAACACCTACAGAAGACCCTGAACACTCACAGAAGACCCAAACACTCACAGAAGACACTGAACACTCACAGAAGACAATCACTCACAAATACCCTGAACACTCACAGTAGACACTGAACACTCACAGAAGAGACTGAACACTCACAGAAGACCAAAACACTCACAGAAGACACTGAGCATTCACAGAAGACAATCACTCACAGAGACCCTGAACACTCACAGAAGACACTGAACACTCACAGAAGACACTGAACACTCACTGTAGACTCTGAAAACTCACGGAAGACACTGAACACTCAGAGAAGACCCTGAACACTCACAGTAGACACTGAACACTCACAGAAGAGACTGAACACTCACAGAAGACCCTGAACACTCACAGAAGACCCTGAACACACACAGAAGACCCAAACACTCACACAAGACACTGAACACTCACAGAAGACAATCACTCACAGAAGACGATGAACACTCATAGAAGACACTGAACACTCACAGAAGACACTGAACACTCACAGAAGACCCTGAACACTCACAGAAGACCCTGAACACACACAGAAGACCCAAACACTCACACAAGACACTGAACACTCACAGAAGACAATCACTCACAGAAGACGATGAACACTCATAGAAGACACTGAACACTCACAGAAGACACTGAACACTCACTGAAGACCCTGGACACTCACAGAAGACACTGAACACTCACTGTAGACCCTGAAAACTCACGGAAGACACTGAACACTCAGAGAAGACCCAAACACTCACAGAAGATGCAAATATTCCCAGGAGATCTTGAACACTCACAGGAGACCCTGAACATTCACAGAAGACCCCAACCATTAACGGAAGACCAAGAATATTCACAGGAGACCCAAACACCTACAGAAGACCCTGAACACTCACAGAAGACCCAAACACTCACAGAAGACACTGAACACTCACAGAAGACAATCACTCACAGGAGACCCTGAACGCTCAAAGAAGACCTTGCACACTCATAGAAGAACCAGACACCTACAGAAGACCCTCACTACTCACAGAAGACAATCACTCACAGAGGACCCTGAACACTCACTGTTAGACGGGGACCCAGAGGGTCGGCCGGATACCGAGGGAGAGATCCCCGAGGGGGACCGTCTCCGGCGATCGTACAGACAAGTACCCTCCCTCCCCACAAACAGGCACCACACCAAGTCGAGTTCAAGGCTTTATATAAGGTTCTTAAGGCAAGGATATCAGCGATACAGGATAACTTGGACCCGGGGGTCCTCTCACTTCTAGTCTCTGTAGGGAAAGGGGGTAGCGGGACAGTCTTGGTACCGGATCGGTACAGGTTGTGGTAAAAGGCGAGCTCACAATCCTCGAGCTGGAGGGTCTGTGGATCGGGCCGCGGCAGCGCCAGCAGGCCAAGGTGATAGTCTCATAAAGCAGAGGGCCGCGGCAGCGCCAGCAGGCCAAGACGATGGTTTCACGAGGCAGAGGGCCGCGGCAGCGCCAGCAGGCCAAGACGATGGTTTCACGAGGCAGAGGGCCGCGGCAGCGCCAGCAGGCCAAGACGATGGTTTCACGAGGCAGAGGGCCGCGGCAGCGCCAGCAGGCCAAGTCACGGATGAGTTCTTCTCGGGTCTCTCGACTCCAGGATACAACTGCCTTCCTGGTCTGGCCCTGCCCCAGTTATAGGTCTGGTCCCCTTTGATGTCCGGACCCTCGCGCCTGGGGGCCGGGAGGTCCGGGATGAGGGAGTCCAGACACCCAGCAGGGGGGTGGAGCCAGCGCCCAGGCGGCCTGGGGTGATCGACACCTGGCGGAGGAGAGCCGTTGACGATTCCTTCTCCCATTGACTCGCCAAGTGATCACTCTGCCTCCTGGGAGGATGGTGGGGCCTCGATGTCGGGACCGGCCGGGCCCGGGGTTAGGGTCGAGTTGAGGCCACGCGGCCTCGTGCTGCAGTGCCCCAAGATGGCGGCCGGGTCGATGTCGTGGGGTAGATGGTGACCCGGGCCAGCTGGGTCCGGAGCTGGTGTCTTGTAGTGGAGGGATTGCAGGGTACTTCGGGTGGTCGTTTGTGGACTCTGGCTGGGGATGCAGGGAGAGCCAGGGTCCTGGTCCCATTGCGGGGAGGGGGGACAGCTCGAACATGCGGCCTGTCCAACATGCGTCCCCCCCAGCTGAAGGCGGGGAGAGTCAGCCATCTTCCTGGGGACTCTCCTCGCTGAGGCGGAAAAAGCGTGACAGGCCGTCGGCGTTGGCGTGGTCCTGGCCTGGACGATGTTCCACCGTGAAGTCCATCCCCTGCAGGGAGATGGACCAGCGCAACAGCTTCGGGTTCTCCCCCCGCATTTGCATCAGCCATTGCAGGGGTCGGTGGTCTGTTTGCACCCGGAAGTGGGTGCCGAAGAGGTATGGCCGGAGCTTCTTGAGTGCCCAGACTACGGCGAAGGCCTCCCTCTCAATGGTGCTCCAGCGCTGTTCTCGGGGCAAGAGGCGTCTGCTGATGAAGACCACCGGATGGTCGACCCCTTCGGTGTTGAGTTGGGAGAGGACGGCCCCCACACCATGATCGGAGGCGTCCGTCTGCACAATGAATTCCCGGCTGTAGTCGGGAGCCTGGAGCACGGGGGCTGTGCACATGGCGGTCTTTAGCTTCTCGAAGGCTGATTGGCAGTCCGGGGTCCAGTTGACGGTTTTGGGGCTCTTTTTGGAGGTGAGCTCTGTGAGGGGCCCCACGATGCTGCCATAGTCCTTCACGAACCGCCGGTAGTATCCGGTGAGCCCCAGGAAGGCCCGGACCTCCGTTTGGCTCGTAGGGGGTTGCCAGGCCTGGATGGCAGCAATCTTGAGTTGGAGAGGGGCCACCAGCCCGCTTCCCACTTGGTGTCCCAGGTAGGTCACGGACCCTTGGCCAACTTGGCACTTGCTGGCCTTGATGGTGAGCCCGGCTTGCTGGAGGGCGTGTAGAACCTCCCGCAGGTGGCGGAGGTGGTCGGTCCACTGGTGGCTGTACACAGCAATGTCGTCCAGGTAGGCGGCGCTGAAGTCTTCCAGGCCCGCCAGTACCTGGTTTACCAGCCGTTGGAACGTCGCCGGGGCGTTTTTCATGCCAAAGGGCATGACTTTAAAGTGGAAGTGCCCGTCTGGGGTAGAGAAGGCGGATCGTTCTTGGGCCCTAGGGGTGAGGCCGATCTGCCAGTAGCCCGCTGTTAGGTCGAAGATGCTCAGGTAGCGGGCGGCCCCCATCCGGTCAATTAGCTCGTCTGCCCGGGGGATGGGATGAGCGTCGGTCCGGGTAACTGCATTCAGCCCTCGATAGTCCACGCAGAACCGGAGCTCAGGGGCAACGCCCGGGGCAGCTGCCTTGGGAACCAGGACGACTGGGCTCGCCCAGGGACTGTCTGAGGGTTCGATCACTCCTAGGGTCAGCATCTTGGACACCTCGGTCTGGATGCAGGCTCGTACCCGGTCTGGTACGCGGTATGCTCGGTGTCGAATAGGAGGGCTGTCCCCGGTGTCCACATCGTGGAGGCACCAGGGGGTGACTCCGGGGGTGAGGGAGAACAGGGAGGCGAACTGCCTCAGGAGCGTTTGGCAGTCTTGGCGTTGCTCCGGGGACAGGGCCTCGGAGAGCTGGACCCCTTCCACTGAGCCATCCTGCTCGAGGGCCCTCAGTAAGTCCGGAAGGGGTTCGGAGTCTTCTTCTGTCCCAGTATCGGTAGCCATCAGGAGGCTGAGTTCGGATCGCACAAAATGGGGTTTGAGCCTGTTGGCATGGAGGACCCGTAGGGGGTTCCGGGCAGTCTCCATGTCGATTAAATAGGTGACGGGCCCCTTGCGTTCGATTACCTTGAAGGGCCCGGACCATCTGTCTTGGAGGGCACAGGGCTCAACCGGGGACATCACCCAGACCTGTTGTCCAGGTTCGAACTCAATGGAGGACGTGTGCTGATCGTACCACCTCTTCATGTCCTCCTGACTGGCCTCGAGGTTGGCTTTGGCGGTGTCTCGGAACCGCCGGGTCTGGTTGCGGAGAGCCAGGAGATACCGGTAGATGTCCGGGGGAGTTTTCTGGGGAGGCTGCTCCCAACCTTCCTTGACTAGGCTGAGGGGGCCCCGGACGGGGTGCCCGTACAGTAGTTCAAAGGGGCTGAAGCCGAGGGACTTCTGCGGGACCTCCCGATAGGCAAACAGGAGGCATGGAAGCAGTACGTCCCACTGGCGTCGAAGGGGTTCTTCTAGACCCATAATCATCCCCTTGAGGGTGCGGTTGAATCTCTCGACCAGTCCGTTTCCTTGCGGGTGATAGGGGGTCGTGAATTTGTAGGTGACCCCGCATTGCTGCCAGAGGGACTTCATATATCTGGAGATAAAGTTCGTGCCCCTGTCACTGACGACCTCCCGGGGGAACCCCACCCGGGAGAAGATCCCCATCAGGGCCCGGCCCACCACGGGGGCCGTCACAGTCCGAAGAGGGATGGCCTCGGGATAGCGGGTGGCGTGGTCTACGAGGACCAGGATGAACCGGTGTCCTTGGGCTGTTCGAGGGTCGAGGGGCCCCACAATGTCTATTCCCACTCGTTCAAACGGGGTGGTGACGACAGGAAAGGGTTGTAATGGTGCTTTGATTTTTCGGCCACTTTTTCCGCTGGCCTGGCAGGTGGGGCAGGCCTTGCAGTGGTTGGTGACATCCTTCCGCATGTGGGGCCAGAAAAAATGGGTCACCAGGCGGTCGTAGGTTTTATCCTGCCCCAGGTGTCCGGCAAGGGGGACATCGTGGGCTAAGTTCAGGAGGAAGTCTCGGAAGCGAAGGGGCACCACCAGCACCCGACTGGCCCCTAGTTCTGCAATTTTCTGCTCGCTGTAGAGCAGGTCTTGGTCCCAGTAGATCCAGTGGGCCCCCGAGGTATCCCCGGTGCTCTGGGCCAGGGCTTGCTGCCGGAGTCCTTCGAGAGAAGGACAGGTTTTTTGCTCGGCCCGGAATTGTTCCTGCGTGGGGCCTCCCTCCTGCCGCCATTGTGCCAGGTCAGGGACGTCCCGAAGCTGGTCGGGTCCTTCTTCGGTTTGGGTCAAGGGAATGGCTTCTGGGGCGGCCTCCTCTGGGAGGAGCGCGGGAGGAGGTTCTGGCCACTCGGGCTCTTCTGGGCTGGGGACCGCGCGGGCGGTCATGGACCGGGTCGTGACGCAGACCCATTCGGGGAGGCCAAGCATCCCCAGGTGCTCCCTCCGTTCGACAGCTGCCCAGGGAGAGCTTTCAAGGTCGTTTCCTAGGAGGCAGTCCACGGGGGCATCATCGCGGACAGTTACTTTTAACATCCCTGTTACTCCTCCCCACTCGAAGGGGACGCAGGCCATGTGGCATAGGCTTTCGGAGTTGTCGGCTGATCGAACAGGGCAAAGAATGTTCGGCAAGATTTGGTCTGGAGTGACGAGGTGGCGTCGGACCGCCGTTACACTGGCCCCGGTGTCGCGGAGGGCTTCCGCCCGGCGACCATTGATGTTAACCCATTGACCGTACTTCTGTGTGTTGGCGGGAAGGGGGGCCCGCGGAATCATGTCTCTCTCCCCTAAGCAGACCAGTGCCATGGCGGCGGGTGCCCATTCCGAGGGATCGGTCTCGTACTCCTCTTGGTCTTCCGGGATTATTTCTTCCCCTAGGGCCGCCGCTGCAACTTGGCGGGGAGTCGTGTTCGGATTCTTTGGGCAGTTGGGATCACTGGCGTAGTGGCCGGGTCGCTGGCACCTGTGGCACGTAATGTTGGCCCGGAAACCGGCCCGGACGGCAGGGCTTCCCCGGCCAACCGGGGTCGAGGGGTTTCTGGGGGGTGACGAGGGGCCGGGGTCTCTCCCCCGACCCTGACTTCCTCCTCCCCCTCGGGGGCGATACGATCTGGATACTTCGCTGGGTGCGCTCCGGCCAACTCGGGTGCTTTCCCACCGGTCGGCTTCGGCGGCGAGTTGTCGAGGGTCGGTTAGCTTGCTGTCCAGGAGGTGTTGCCGGAGCTCCACGAAGCAGTTGTTCGACAGGTGTTCCCATACGATAAGGTCAAAGAGTTGTTCGTAGGTGGTTACTTTGTTGCCCTTGATCCACCCCTCGAAGGCTCGGCTAAAAAAGTTCACGTACTCCACCCAAGTTGTACCCGGAATCCGTTTGCAGTCGCGGAACCGTTGGCGGTACATCTCAGGTGTGAGCCCGTATCGAGTGAGGAGGGCGGCCTTCATGTGGTCGTAGGAGGTCATTAGCTGGTCCGGGAGTTGCAGCAGGGCGTCCCGCCCTTCGTTGACAAACCTCCCCCATAATCCGGCTCCCCAATCGCTTCGGGGAATCCGGTGGGAGGTCATTGCCACCTCATAGGCTTTAAACCACTGCTGGATATCATCGTTCTTGTGGTATTCCCGGATGACATCTTTGGGGATGTGAACCTTGGGCTCGGTCGAGGCAGACGGGGTCGGTCGTTCGGGTAGCCCGAGGTCTTTATTCTGTTTCTGAATCTCCAGTGCTTTGAGATTGCGCTCATGTTCGTACTCTAGTCTCTTTTCCTCTAGCTCCCTCTGTCTTTGCTTGTCTTCCCGCTCTTCCCTGAGCCGTAAGTGTTCCAGGGTTATTTTTTGTTCTGCCAGCTTGAGTTCCCCATCCAAGCGAAGTCGGGCAAGTTCTAATTCGTGGAGTCTGGTTTTTTCTCTTTCTCGGATCTCTTCCAGGGAGAGATCCGCTCTTTCTTTAGTTGGTGCGGGGCTCGTTTCGGTTGTTTGTGTTCGGGGTACGGCCGTACCCGTTTCTGCCCAAGCTTCTAGGGCTCGTTTGAAGTCTTCCTTTGTGCTAAGACCTGTGGTTGGAAGTCCAAGTTCTATGCAATATTGCTTCAGTTCCCGGTGGTTGTAGTCTTCCAATTTTTCCATCTGAAATTTTTCCGTTGTTCCGCTCTCTATTGACATGGTTGTTGTGTGTGGTGGGGCGAGTGACTTTCTGTACGATTATGCGTAGGTTCGGATCCCACCGCTGCCACCAATGTTAGACGGGGACCCAGAGGGTCGGCCGGATACCGAGGGAGAGATCCCCGAGGGGGACCGTCTCCGGCGATCGTACAGACAAGTACCCTCCCTCCCCACAAACAGGCACCACACCAAGTCGAGTTCAAGGCTTTATATAAGGTTCTTAAGGCAAGGATATCAGCGATACAGGATAACTTGGACCCGGGGGTCCTCTCACTTCTAGTCTCTGTAGGGAAAGGGGGTAGCGGGACAGTCTTGGTACCGGATCGGTACAGGTTGTGGTAAAAGGCGAGCTCACAATCCTCGAGCTGGAGGGTCTGTGGATCGGGCCGCGGCAGCGCCAGCAGGCCAAGGTGATAGTCTCATAAAGCAGAGGGCCGCGGCAGCGCCAGCAGGCCAAGACGATGGTTTCACGAGGCAGAGGGCCGCGGCAGCGCCAGCAGGCCAAGACGATGGTTTCACGAGGCAGAGGGCCGCGGCAGCGCCAGCAGGCCAAGACAATGGTTTCACGAGGCAGAGGGCCGCGGCAGCGCCAGCAGGCCAAGTCACGGATGAGTTCTTCTCGGGTCTCTCGACTCCAGGATACAACTGCCTTCCTGGTCTGGCCCTGCCCCAGTTATAGGTCTGGTCCCCTTTGATGTCCGGACCCTCGCGCCTGGGGGCCGGGAGGTCCGGGATGAGGGAGTCCAGACACCCAGCAGGGGGGTGGAGCCAGCGCCCAGGCGGCCTGGGGTGATCGACACCTGGCGGAGGAGAGCCGTTGACGATTCCTTCTCCCATTGACTCGCCAAGTGATCACTCTGCCTCCTGGGAGGATGGTGGGGCCTCGATGTCGGGACCGGCCGGGCCCGGGGTTAGGGTCGAGTTGAGGCCACGCGGCCTCGTGCTGCAGTGCCCCAAGATGGCGGCCGGGTCGATGTCGTGGGGTAGATGGTGACCCGGGCCAGCTGGGTCCGGAGCTGGTGTCTTGTAGTGGAGGGATTGCAGGGTACTTCGGGTGGTCGTTTGTGGACTCTGGCTGGGGATGCAGGGAGAGCCAGTGTCCTGGTCCCATTGCGGGGAGGGGGGACAGCTCGAACATGCGGCCTGTCCAACACTCACAGTAGACACTGAACACTCACAGAAGAGACTGAACACTCACAGAAGACCAAAACACTCACAGAAGACACTGAGCATTCACAGAAGACAATCACTCACAGAGACCCTGAACACTCACAGAAGACACTGAACACTCACAGAAGACACTGAACACTCACTGTAGACTCTGAAAACTCACGGAAGACCCTGAACACTCACAGAAGACCCTGAACACACACAGAAGACCCAAACACTCACACAAGACACTGAACACTCACAGAAGACAATCACTCACAGAAGACGATGAACACTCATAGAAGACACTGAACACTCACAGAAGACACTGAACACTCACTGAAGACCCTGGACACTCACAGAAGACACTGAACACTCACAGAAGACACTGAACACTCACTGAAGACCCTGAACACTCACAGAAGACACTGAACACTCACGGAAGACACTGAACACTCACTGAAGACCCTGGACACTCACAGAAGACACTGAACACTCACAGAAGACCCTGAACACTCACAGAAGACCCTGAACACACACAGAAGACCCAAACACTCACAGAAGACACTGAACACTCACAGAAGACACTGAACACTCACTGTAGACCCTGAAAACTCACGGAAGACACTGAACACTCAGAGAAGACCCAAACACTCACAGAAGATGCAAATATTCCCAGGAGATCTTGAACACTCACAGGAGACCCTGAACATTCACAGAAGACCCCAACCATTAACGGAAGACCAAGAATATTCACAGGAGACCCAAACACCTACAGAAGACCCTGAACACTCACAGAAGACCCAAACACTCACAGAAGACACTGAACACTCACAGAAGACAATCACTCACAAATACCCTGAACACTCACAGTAGACACTGAACACTCACAGAAGAGACTGAACACTCACAGAAGACCAAAACACTCACAGAAGACACTGAGCATTCACAGAAGACACTGAACACTCACTGTAGACTCTGAAAACTCACGGAAGACACTGAACACTCACTGTAGACTCTGAACACTCACAGAAGACACTGAACACTCACTGTAGACTCTGAAAACTCACGGAAGACACTGAACACTCAGAGAAGACCCTGAACACTCACAGAAGACACTGAACACTCACATAAGAGACTGAACACTCACAGAAGACCAAAACACTCACAGAAGACACTGAGCATTCACAGAAGACAATCACTCACGGAGACCCTGAACACTCACAGAAGACACTGAACACTCAAAGAAGACCCTAACCACTCACAGAAGACCCAAACACTCACAGAAGACCTTGAACACTCACAGAGAACCCTGATCACTCACAGAAGACTCCAAACACCCAAAGAACAATCTGACAACTCACAGAAGGCCATGAACAATCACAAAAGATACTGAACACCCACAGTAGTGTCAAACACTCACAGAAGACACTGTAAACTTATAGAATACCCTGAACACCCGCAGAAGACACTGAACACTCACAGAAGACCCAGAACACTCCCCCTACAATATACTCACTGCGCTACTATATACTCCCCCACTCTAGTATGCTCCCCATCTGCAATATCCTCACCTCCACTATAATGTACTCCCTCACTTCAGGATACCCCACCTCTCACAATATACTCACCGCACTACAATGTACTCCCCCACTCCAGTATACTCCTACACTATAATATACTCCCACACCACAATATACTCCCCTACTTCAGTATATTCTCCCACTTCAATATACTCGCCACTCCACAAGGTATTCCACTACTTAAGTATACTCTTTGGCTACTATATACTTACCTACACTACTATACACTCTCCATTACAATATACTCCCCAATACATTAGACTAACCCACACTACCATATACACAACTACTACAATATACCAAACTACAATATACTTACCCACACTGTAATATACTCAGTCCCTACAATATACTCCCACACTATAATATACTCATCCACACTACAATATGCTCTCTGACCCTACCATATATACAACCCATACAAGATACTCACCCAAACTACAATAGCGCCCCACTACAATATATTCACCACTCCTACCTTATACTTAACCCACACAATTCAGCCATACTACTATATTATGCTCAGCCACACTACAATCTACTTCCCCACTTCAGGATACTCTATGCACCCTCCCTCTTGCAGGGTAGCATTATCTCCCTGTGGGGAAGTGCACTCCCTCCTGTGGGGCAGCACTCTCCCTCCAGCGGGGCAGCACTCTCTCAGTTGTGGAGAGCACCATCCCTCCTTCGGGGCAGCACCCTCTCTCCTGTGGGGCAGCACCATCCCTTCTGCAGGAAAGCGCCCTCCCTTCTGCAGGGCACAATCCTCCCTCCCTCTGGCTGGGCTGCACCCTCACCCCTGTGTGGCAGCTCCCACCCTCCTGTGGGGCAGTACCCTCCTTCCTGCAGAGTAGCACCTTCCCTCCTGCATGGCTGCACCCTTTCTCCTGTGGGCAGCACCTTCCCTCCTGTGAGTCAGCACTCTCCCTCATGGGGGACAGAACCCTCCCTCATGCAGGGCAGCACTCTCTCCCCTATGGGGCAGTGTACTCTCTTCTGTGGGGCAGACACCTCCTTTCTGGAGCGTAGCATCCTCCCTCCTGCATTACAGCACCCACCCTCCTGTGGGCAGCAACCTCCCTCCTATTGTGCAGCTCCCTCCCTCCTGCAAGACAGCACCCTACCTCCTGCTGGGCACCACCCTCTCCCCTGTGGGGAGCTCCCTCCCTCCTGTGGAGCAGTACTCTCCTTCCTGCGTCAGCTCGCATGCCTCGGCCTCCACAGACTACATGCTCCTCCGAGACCTGAACTTCCACCTTGAGAACGCCAACGACAGCAACTCCACCACCCTGCTGGATAACCTCGCCAACCTCAGAATCAAACAGCTCGTCACGACACCAACCCACTCCGCTGGACACGCTCAACCCCCTCTGTTCTACCAGCAGCCACGTCACCTTCAGTCACAACACCAAACTCCACTTGACTGACCACGGCTGCATCCACTTCTCCTTTGAGAAAAACACCGCACACAACCACCCGCAACGAATCCCCCATCGCAGCTGGCACAAAGTCACCAAAGACCAGCTAATCGCCACCCTTGCCTGAAGGGGGGCAGTACCCTCCCTCATGTGGGGGATACCACCCTCCCTACCATGGGGGGCAGCACCCTCCCTTCTGTGGGGGGGAGCACCCTCCCTCCCGGGGTGGCAGCACCCTCACTCCCATGGGGGAAACACCCTCCCTCCCGCAGGGGGGCAGCATCCTCCCTCCTGAGGGGGGGCAGCACCCTCACTCCTGGAGGGGGGAAGCACCCTCCCTCCTGCAGGGGGGCAGCACCCTCACTCCTGCAGGGGGGCTACACCCTCTCTCCCACCTGTGGGGCAGCACCCTCCCTCCTGTGGGCAGCAACCTCCCTCCTATTGTGCAGCTCCCTCCCTCCTGCAAGACAGTACTCTACCTCCTGCTGGGCACCACCCTCTCCCATGTGGGGCAGCTCCTTCCCTCCCATGGAGCAGTACTCTCCTTCCTGTGTCAGCTCGCATGCCTCGGCCTCCACAGACTACATGCTCCTCCGAGACCTGAACTTCCACCTAAAGAACACCAACAACAGCAACTCCACCACCCTGCTGGACAACCTCACCAACCTCGGACTCAAACAGCTCGTCACGACACCAACCCACTCCGACGGACACGCTCAACCCCATCTTTTCCGCCAGCAGCCACATCACCTTCAGTCACACCACCGAACTCCACTTGAACGACCACGGCTGCATCCACTTCTCCTTCGAGAAAAACACCGCACACAACCACCCGCAACGAATCCCCCATCACAGCTAGAACAAAGTTACTGAAGACCAGCTAATCGCCACCCTTGCCTGAGGGGGGGCAGTACCCTCCCTTCTGTGGGGGACAGCCCCCTCCCTCCTGTGGGGGAAGTACCCTCCCTCCCGGGGGGCAGCACCCTCACTCCCACGGGGGCAGCACCCTCCCTCCCATGGGGAGGATGCACCCTCCCTCCCGCAGGGGCATCACCCTCCCTCCCGTGGGGGGAAGCACCCTCCCTCCCGTGGGGGGGCAGCACCTTTCCTCCCACAGGGGGCAGCACCCTCCCTCCTACGGGGGGAAACACCCTCCCTCCCGTGGGGGGAAACACCCTCCCTCCCGGGGGGCAGCACCCTCCCTCCCGCAGGGGGCAGCACCCTCCCTCCCACGAGGCAGCACCCTCAAGCAAGGAAGCAGGTATTGATCCTAGATTTACAGTATGCAATTCAGCTGCTACATGGGTACATCTAAGGTTAATGCTTTGTCCCTTACTTTTGTGGGATAATGTTAGAATGTGGACAAGAGGGAAAGTCAACATTTTATTTTTGCCAGTTTTACATAGCATGAACCTTGATGAAGGCCATAGGAGCGCTTCACAACAGACACAGAAGAAGTTCCAAAAACATTTGGGGACAGAGAAATCGTTCAAGCTTCACAGGATGCCAGCATCCCACCTTGTTACATGGTCGGCAGCTGGAGTCACGAGGCCATGTCACCCTCCGTGAAAGCTCGGCTCATATTGGGCTCAAAGTTTCAAGAGGACACCAGGCTAAGGCAGAGACAGACATCTACCTCGAACGTGTCTCGAGCTTTCAGCAGCTCGCCTAACTCCACAAACATACAAAGATTACCTGCAGCAGAGCTGCTCTCGCCTCTTCACCGTGGGGAACTTGTCGACGGTCACACGGTGCTCACAACCGGACGTGGAGGCGCAGCCAGAGGTGGGTCCGTCTGTGCAGCGTAGCTGGAGATCTGTGTGCGTGCGTGCGTGCGTGTGTGTGCGTGTATCCGTGCATGCACAGAGGTGCACCAGTGTGCACAGTGCAGCCAGAGATGCTGCGGCGTGCAGAGCACAGAGACAGCTCATGTGTGCCTTCTGCTGCTGGATGGGTTTCTTTTTAGTGAGACAGGAGGAGAAGCACAGGAAGCCCCCCCCCCCCTCCTAGCATGCCTGAGCTCTGTGCCCCACACATGGCGTGCGAAGAGGATGAGGCAGCCCCACACAATCTGAAGTCACATCTGGCCTGCTTGCAGCTACAAAGCCATTTGTGGTTACCAACGCACACAATAATGTGTGCGCCAATCCTACTCAAAACACGAATCTGCCAACTGCGTGAAATCCAAAAAATAGCCTTCAGGAAAGAAAGATGGAAGGTGGCAAGAGTCTGGCATGTGCTGTGTGCGGTGGGAACTGGAAGTGGTGAATAGGGATGTATGACGTTACAACGCACACTTTTACAACGCACACCTTTACAATGCATTTCTTACAACGCAACATCCATTAAAACGCATGCCATTACAACGAAATTTTAAAAACTACATTTACAACGCATTCCATTACAACGCATACTACCTTTACAACGCATACCATTACAACGCTTTACATTACATTGCATGTTTGGTAAGTATTGGATAGTGTAGGGGTAAAATTTACTATTCTAACTCAAGTGGGTGCAACAGTAGGGTAAGTATTGGATAGTGTAGAGGTAAAAATTACTATTCTAACTCCGAGGGTGCAACAGTAGGGTAAGTGTTGGATAGTGTAGGGGTAAAAATTACTATTCTAACTCCGAGGGTGCAACAGTAGGGTAAGTGTTGGATAGTGTAGAGGTAAAAATTACTATTCTAACTCCGAGGGTGCAACAGTAGGGTAAGTGTTGGATAGTGTAGGGGTAAAAATTACTATTCTAACTCCAGGGGGTGCAACAGTAGGGTAAGTGTTGAATAGTGTAGGGGTAAAAATTACTATTCTAACTCCAGGGGGTGCAACAGTAGGGAAAGTGTTGGATAGTGTAGAGGTAAAAATTACTATTCTAACTCCGAGGGTGCAACAGTAGGGTAAGTGTTGGATAGTGTAGAGATAAAAATTACTATTCTAACTCAGAGGGTGCAACAGTAGGGTAAGTGTTGGATAGTGTAGAGGTAAAAATTACTATTCTAACTCCGAGGGTGCAACAGTAGGGTAAGTATTGGATAGCGTAGAGGTAAAAATTACTATTCTAACTCCAGGGGGTGCAACAGTAGGGAAAGTGTTGAATAGTGTAGAGGTAAAAATTACTATTCTAACTCCGAGGGTGCAACAGTAGGGTAAGTATTGGATAGTGTAGAGGTAAAAATTACTATTCTAACTCCGAGGGTGCAACAGTAGGGTAAGTGTTGGATAGTGTAGGGGTAAAAATTACTATTCTAACTCCAGGGGGTGCAACAGTAGGGAAAGTGTTGGATAGTGTAGAGGTAAAAATTACTATTCTAACTCCGAGGGTGCAACAGTAGGGTAAGTGTTGGATAGTGTAGAGATAAAAATTACTATTCTAACTCCGAGGGTGCAACAGTAGGGTAAGTGTTGGATAGTGTAGAGATAAAAATTACTATTCTAACTCAGAGGGTGCAACAGTAGGGTAAGTGTTGGATAGTGTAGAGGTAAAAATTACTATTCTAACTCCGAGGGTGCAACAGTAGGGTAAGTATTGGATAGCGTAGAGGTAAAAATTACTATTCTAACTCCAGGGGGTGCAACAGTAGGGAAAGTGTTGAATAGTGTAGAGGTAAAAATTACTATTCTAACTCCGAGGGTGCAACAGTAGGGTAAGTATTGGATAGTGTAGAGGTAAAAATTACTATTCTAACTCCGAGGGTGCAACAGTAGGGTAAGTATTGGATAGTGTAGAGGTAAAAATTACTATTCTAACTCCGAGGGTGCAACAGTAGGGTAAGTATTGGATAGTGTAGAGGTAAAAATTACTATTCTAACTCCGAGGGTGCAACAGTAGGGTAAGTGTTGGATAGCGTAGAGGTAAAAATTACTATTCTAACTCCGAGGGTGCAACAGTAGGGTAAGTGTTGGATAGTGTAGAGGTAAAAATTACTATTCTAACTCCGAGGGTGCAACAGTAGGGTAAGTATTGGATAGTGTAGAGGTAAAAATTACTATTCTAACTCCGAGGGTGCAACAGTAGGGTAAGTATTGGATAGTGTAGAGGTAAAAATTACTATTCTAACTCCGAGGGTGCAACAGTAGGGTAAGTGTTGGATAGTGTAGAGGTAAAAATTACTATTCTAACTCCGAGGGTGCAACAGTAGGGTAAGTGTTGGATAGTGTAGGGGTAAAAATTACTATTCTAACTCCGAGGGTGCAACAGTAGGGTAAGTATTGGATAGTGTAGAGGTAAAAATTACTATTCTAACTCCGAGGGTGCAACAGTAGGGTAAGTGTTGAATAGTGTAGAGGTAAAAATTACTATTCTAACTCCGAGGGTGCAACAGTAGGGTAAGTGTTGGATAGTGTAGGGGTAAAAATTACTATTCTAACTCCAGGGGGTGCAACAGTAGGGAAAGTGTTGGATAGTGTAGAGGTAAAAATTACTATTCTAACTCCGAGGGTGCAACAGTAGGGTAAGTGTTGGATAGTGTAGAGATAAAAATTACTATTCTAACTCCGAGGGTGCAACAGTAGGGTAAGTGTTGGATAGCGTAGAGGTAAAAATTACTATTCTAACTCCGAGGGTGCAACAGTAGGGTAAGTGTTGGATAGTGTAGAGGTAAAAATTACTATTCTAACTCCGAGGGTGCAACAGTAGGGTAAGTGTTGGATAGTGTAGGGGTAAAAATTACTATTCTAACTCCGAGGGTGCAACAGTAGGGTAAGTATTGGATAGTGTAGAGGTAAAAATTACTATTCTAACTCCGAGGGTGCAACAGTAGGGTAAGTGTTGGATAGTGTAGGGGTAAAAATTACTATTCTAACTCCAGGGGGTGCAACAGTAGGGTAAGTGTTGGATAGTATAGAGGTAAAAATTACTATTCTAACTCAGAGGGTGCAACAGTAGGGTAAGTGTTGGATAGTGTAGAGGTAAAAATTACTATTCTAACTCCGAGGGTGCAACAGTAGGTTAAGTGTTGGATAGTGTAGGGGTAAAAATTACTATTCTAACTCCAGGGGGTGCAACAGTAGGGAAAGTGTTGGATAGTGTAGAGGTAAAAATTACTATTCTAACTCCGAGGGTGCAACAGTAGGGTAAGTGTTGGATAGTGTAGAGATAAAAATTACTATTCTAACTCCGAGGGTGCAACAGTAGGGTAAGTATTGGATAGTGTAGAGGTAAAAATTACTATTCTAACTCCGAGGGTGCAACAGTAGGGTAAGTGTTGAATAGTGTAGAGGTAAAAATTACTATTCTAACTCCGAGGGTGCAACAGTAGGGTAAGTATTGGATAGTGTAGAGGTAAAAATTACTATTCTAACTCCGAGGGTGCAACAGTAGGGTAAGTATTGGATAGTGTAGAGGTAAAAATTACTATTCTAACTCCGAGGGTGCAACAGTAGGGTAAGTGTTGGATAGTGTAGAGGTAAAAATTACTATTCTAACTCCGAGGGTGCAACAGTAGGGTAAGTGTTGGATAGTGTAGGGGTAAAAATTACTATTCTAACTCCGAGGGTGCAACAGTAGGGTAAGTATTGGATAGTGTAGAGGTAAAAATTACTATTCTAACTCCGAGGGTGCAACAGTAGGGTAAGTGTTGAATAGTGTAGAGGTAAAAATTACTATTCTAACTCCGAGGGTGCAACAGTAGGGTAAGTGTTGGATAGTGTAGGGGTAAAAATTACTATTCTAACTCCAGGGGGTGCAACAGTAGGGAAAGTGTTGGATAGTGTAGAGGTAAAAATTACTATTCTAACTCCGAGGGTGCAACAGTAGGGTAAGTGTTGGATAGTGTAGAGATAAAAATTACTATTCTAACTCCGAGGGTGCAACAGTAGGGTAAGTGTTGGATAGCGTAGAGGTAAAAATTACTATTCTAACTCCGAGGGTGCAACAGTAGGGTAAGTGTTGGATAGTTTAGGGGTAAAAATTACTATTCTAACTCCAGGGGGTGCAACAGTAGGGTAAGTGTTGAATAGTGTAGAGGTAAAAATTACTATTCTAACTCTGAGGGTGCAACAGTAGGGTAAGTGTTGGATAGTGTAGGGGTAAAAATTACTATTCTAACTCCGAGGGTGCAACAGTAGGGTAAGTGTTGGATAGTGTAGGGGTAAAAATTACTATTCTAACTCCAGGGGGTGCAACAGTAGGGTAAGTGTTGGATAGTGTAGAGGTAAAAATTACTATTCTAACTCCGAGGGTGCAACAGTAGGGTAAGTGTTGGATAGTGTAGGGGTAAAAATTACTATTCTGACTCCAGGGGGTGCAACAGTAGGGAAAGTGTTGCATAGTGTAGAGGTAAAAATTACTATTCTAACTCCGGGAGTGCAACAGTAGGGTAAGTGTTGGATAGTGTAGAGGTAAAAATTACTATTCTAACTCCGGGCGGTGCAACAGTAGGGTAAGTGTTGGATAGTGTAGAGGTAAAAATTACTATTCTAACTCCAGGAGTGCAACAGCAGGGTAAGTGTTGGATGGTAATGTTATGCGTTGTAATGGTATGCGTTGTAATGACTGAGTTGTAATGACATGCGTTGTAGTGGTATGCGTTGTAGTGTCATGCATTGTAATGTTTGCATTGTAAATGCATGCGTTGTAATGGATGTTGCGTTGTAAAAGTTTCGTTGTAATGGTAGTGCGTTGTAAAAGTTGCGTTGTAAAGGTTGTTTCCCGGTGAATAGCATTGGTTTTAAACATTTGAGCTAGCAGAATAACTATGTTTGTTTACTGCGTTTTTCAAAGTATCTCTCTCTATCTATATCTATATATATATATTCACTTAAAAAACAAAGGTTACAGGGACGTTAAAGTTAGGCTCAGATTGCACAAATCCAGTGAAATTTGGCAGTTATAGTTACCTGAGCTAACTATAACTCACGCCCCCGCAATTCACTGCTGATGACGTCACATATTACATCACTCATGACATGATCAGTGACATCACTCATGACATCACTTTTGCCATGTCAAATTACATCATTGATGACATATTCAAGCGAGTGTTAGTGTTTTTAAGAGTTTATGGTTTTTAAATATATATACTAACCTACTGTATGTGAGAAGTTAGCCTGGCATATGCTGTCCATTAATTAAAGTGGGCACCTTGCACCAGTCCAAACGACCGTTATGGTCATTTAAGAGGTCAAAGGTAATCTTTGAAAGCTATCCAAGTGGTAGCTGTGGAGAGCAGCCTTCAGGCTTAGGCTTGAAGGAGTGTAAAGCAGCTTGTTTTACCAGAATCCAACCATATTGTATTTGTTAGAAGGGGCGATCCCACTCCATCTCCATGACCCACCTCTCCCAAGAATACTGCCGAATCTTAACGTGAGGTCCTCACCGGGGAGGACTTCAGGTCTAGGATCGTACACACTGAACTCACACCACACTTATGAACAGACACCACACCATGAATTTCAATAAGCAAGTTCTTTATCACACAGTAGAGATTTAGGCCTAATAAACACATATTTACAAGCGATCGAGGGATCGTAAAGTCTTAGTGGTAAGGAGTTGGGAAGCAGGACAGTCTCAGTGTTAGGCCAGTACTAAGCATACCCTGCGCACAGCCCTCAATCCTCGAGCCGGGGGATACGGAAGATGGCGGTCGTACTGGCTGCTCCACTCACTTCTTCTCGAACCAGGTCGTGTTGGTAGCGTCGATGGTCCAGCCGGACCAGAGTACTCCTCGAGCCGCGACGAGGTCAGCAGGGCTCGATCCGGAGTGAACAGAGTGTCTGTCAGTTCTTGAGGAGCCGCGACCACGTCAGCAGGGCTCAGGGTGTTCAACTAATGTCCTTAGGGTTCAAGGAGGAGCCGCGACGAGGTTAGCAGGGCTCTGAGGTTCCAGTTTCTTCTTCACGAGGATGAGCCGCGACAGCGTCAGCAGGGCTCGATAAGTTCCAAAGTTCGGTCTTCTCCACAATGGCTGAGCTGCAATCAGATCCGCAGGACTCTCTTGTCCAGGATACAACTCCCCGCTAGTTCTTGGGCGGCCCGTGATATAGCGCAGTGGCCCTTTGATGTCAGGACCCTCGCAGGCGGAGATCTCATGCCTCGGGGCTGGTCATCGGAGTGTTCCGTTGGCTGGCCCTTTGATCCTTTAGAAGATGCGTCCGGGGATTCCCAGACACCCCGCAGGGTCTGGAGCCAGCTCTCGAGGAGGCCAGAGGTGTCATCGAAACCGGCCCACAGAGGAAGGCCAGAGGTTTGAGAGAAACCTGTCTCCCAGGGGAGGCCGGAGGTGCAATCGAAACTCCTTGGTCTTATCTCACTCAGGAAGCCCTCTACCCCCCAGCTGGGCATGGCGCGTCTGAAGCCGAAGTTTCACTGGGGCCAGGGTCAGGCAAGGCCTATGGAGTCAGGGACCTCGGGAAGGGTAATGGCGGCCGGTGGCCCTGTGGGGTGATGCAGGTTCTGGGAGCCCGGTACCGGGAAGAGGGATGGCGGAATGCGGGGATGGTCGTCCGTTCGTAGGGTCCTGTAGGGAGTGGGGCTGACAGGGAACGGGACGACCAGAGGTTTCTGGTTGCAGGGCTAGGCTAACGGGGTGCTGAGGAATGGGGGGAACCATGCCATGAGGCCAGGTCCAACAGTATTGGTTAAATGAAAGGAGAACCACACAGTAGTTATAAAAAGATGTATTTATTAATATAACACTCTCTAGTACAACACAATATCTCCTATTTCAAGTAGGTAGTAAGACATTTGCAAATGAGAAGAGGTCCCAAACAGACCCCTTCCCCTTTGTGAATGTTTGTAACAACATTTTTAAGAGCAGGCAGGGGTCCCATGGACCACACTGCCTGCTCTTAAAAAATGAAAAGAAAACTTCTCATTTTTCTTTTTGTAAGGCATCTCATTTTCCCTTAAGGAAAATGGGTTGCTTTACAAAAAAAAGGATTGCTTTATTTAAAATCAATCACAGAGAGGGAGTTCTGCTGATCTCAGCAGACGAGATGCAGTAATTATTTCAAAACTGCACTTGCACTGTTTTTAATCCTGACACAAAGAGTTAATTATTAAAGTCTTTTACCCTTGGTAGTTAGTTTTACTACACACTTCTCCCTTTTTTGCCCTGCCCCCATTACTCAAAATAACCTTTAGTGCTCTGCATCTTCCCGGATTTTAGAAGATCCGATGCAAGATTAGTATCACAAACCATCCCTAAGCTCCTCCCGCACAGGGAGGGGGCGGAGCCCTCAGCAGGACTCGGATTTACAACCAAGAGGAGATCCCAGAAGATGACGCATGCCACCTCGGTGGGTGATGGGATTCCATCCTTATTTAAGGATCCCCTAGATGCTTGATTGAGCGTTTGTATGCTTGGGATTTAGGTCTCCGAAGGTTTTGGTGAAGCCTATCTGACCCGCTGATAACCTGGTGCATCTTAAGGATCTCAGCAGGCCACTATCCTTGAGATTTATGTGGTTTCTAGGTGGTTGCAAATTGCGACCTACCTCATTAATATCCATGAGGAAGGTCATTTGCGACCCCTTAGGCATCGCAGAAAGTGTACTGCACACTTTCATACATGCCCTTTTGCTATTCCCTAATTGTGAATCACAAAGATTCGCAATTAGGGAACCGCAAAACATTTTTTTTATGCATCTGGCCCTAAATCCTGCCTGGGAGGTGGTCACACCTCCCGGTGACAGGATGCCTATTGTTCTGCCTTCCTCTACTCGAGCGTGGCTCAGCAGCAAGAGGGTAGAAATGTGTCTCTGATCAGCAGCAACCATTTTGTGCTGTCCGGGACTAGAAGGCTGGTACCAGGAACACCAGGGACCCCACAAAGCTCGCTTCTGAGGGGTGGAAGCATATCCCCACACTGGTAACCGGTGTGGGGGTGGGATTCCAACATGGTTGACATCAAACACGATAGGGTTTGTCTCAGCTGTTTTAGAGTTGGTCATCATGCGGTCGTATAATGCCACTCTATATGTCATAAATGGCTGTTTCACTGACAACCCGTGAGAGTGGACTCCGTAGGCTGCAGGGATGTTCTGCTCATGCAGTGGCATCCTCTCACTTACAACCAAGCACCCCACCTTCAGTATTGTAAAGGTCTGCTAGAGGGGTGACTTATAGATTTTAACTGGGCTGACCCTTAGATATAGTAAACCTATATCTTTAGTAAGTGGTGCATGCACCAACTCACACAGGCTGCAATGCAGGCTTGTAGGTTCCATTTTGCATGATCTCTCATGGATGGCATAATACATGCTTCAGCCCAAGGTAGGCCTCTGGGGTACCTATGCCCTGGGTACATGGGTACCATATACAAGGGACTGATAAGGTACCTCAGTATCCAATCTGGAGTGTACTTTAGTACATGACATAACAGTTTAAGGGGAAAGCAGGTAGACTGGGGTCCTGATTAACAGAATCCCAGTCAGACCAGTCAAAAACAGTATCACATTAAGCAAAAACTGGGGGTAACAATATAAGCAAAACACACAATGTGATGGACGGAATGTTGCACAATGGCAAAACATGCACCCCCAGTCACAGATCTGGGTTTAATCCATCGTTATTTTGCTCACCAAGCCACCCCAGTTCAGACATGGCCATATGCAAATCAGTCTTGACCCTGTGCCTCATGGGAACAGTCCAGCCCGAACTACCAAGCCATGTCTTCCCTGGACCGGAATCAAGCATCCTAGGTCCGGTTTCTGACTATCAGCCGTCTTCAGCCAGGATAGCTTGACTCCAATGGCATAGTGAGCATGGGACCCACATCTGGGCATACCCTTCCCACATAGGGTGAACAGCAAAACACACAAGATGATGGACGGAATGTTGCACAATGGCAAAACATTCAACCCCAGTCACATATTTGGATTTAATCCATCGTTATTTTGCTCACCAAGCCACCCCAGTTCAGACATGGCCATATGCAAACCAGTCTGACCCTGTGCCTCATGGGAACAGTCCAGCCCGAACTGCCAAGCCATGTCTTCCTTGGACCAGAATCAAGCATCCTAGGACCGGTTTCTGGCTATCAGCCGTCTTCAGCCAGGATAGCTTGACTCCAGTGCCTTAGTGAGCACGGTACCTCCGTCTGGACATACCCTTCCCACATAGGGTGAACAGCAAAACACACAAGGTAATGGACGGAATGTTGCACATTGGCAAAACATTCACCCCCAGTCACAGATTTGGGTTTAATCCATCGTTATTTTGCTCACCAAGTCACTCCAGTTCAGACATGGCCATATGCAAACCTGTCTTGACCCTGTGCCTAATGGGAACAGTCTAGCCGTGTTAGACCTGGCACCATTGGCGTGGGTCTCCCTTCCATTTTTCGCTGTTGCCTCATGTGTTTTTCTGGTGTTAGATGCTTTGGGCCCTGTGCCACTGCTGTCCAGTGCCACAGTGCAAGTGCTCCCTACTGTAAATTTACGTATTGATTAGTGGTTCCATGATTGGATGTTTGGTTTACTTGTCAGACCCTAGTACAGTGCACTGAGTGTGCCCAGGGCGTGTAATCCAAATGCTGCTGGTGGGCTTGCAGCACTGGTTGTGCCATCCACAGAAGCAGCCTTGTAAAATGTGTCTAAGGTCTGCCATTGCAGAACCTGCGTGCAGTCTGGTACTGTCATGCTGACTGGGCAAGTGCACCCACTTGCCAGTCCCTAAACCTTCACTGTTCTTGTTATCAGTCACCCCTCTGGTAGGCACAGGGGCAGGGTGCATTGTAAGTATAAGGTAGGACAAGCCCTGAAGTGTGTGGAATGTCCTAAATGTGAATTACAGCCATTTTCGTTTTTCACTATTGCAAGGATACCTGTTCTCCATTGGCCAGAATGGGCTGTTAGAATTGTTACATTCTAGAATCCTAACAGACTCAGAGAACATGGTAGAAATTCGAGTTTAGTATGCCTGGACTCAGAATAATAAAATACATCTTTTAGTAAAGGTTATTTTAATATTTACTTGCAAATACCACTTTTAGAAAGTAGATATTTGCTTGCCTAACCATTTCAGCCCGCCTCTGCTAGGTTGTGTATTCCTCGTCTGGGTTTGTGTGTGTGACAGGGCTGGGGGATTCCAGGAGACAGGCTGGGGCCACCCGGTGGTGAATAGAGAGATCAGCATCTAGATAGGAGGGATGAGTTGCACCTGGGACCTGAATAGGGTTGGGCCTTCCCTCTACAATGCAGGCTCCACCCCCTGTGGTGTGTCTGATGTCTCTGCCCTGCACACTGAAAGACGAGAAGGAAGACTGTCAACAGAGTGCTCCAGGACTGTACTTACCTTCCACAATGCTGGCTCCACCTCCTATGGGGCGTCTGATGCTCCTGCCCTGCACTGTGAAAGGAAAGGAGCAGTCTGGTAAACAGATTGCTCTGGAACTGGTTTGGACTAGGCACAGGCCCCTCTTCCCTCAGAGGACATAGGATTTTGGGGTATAAATATTGGGACCCTGCTCCCATGAAATTAGATCACTCCTGGAACTGACAAGACGAAACCTCTGCTGAGGAGAAGGAACCTGAAGAAACGGAGGAGAGACTATCCCCAAGTTGAAGTGCTGCTTGGGGGATTGGCCTGTGTTAGACCTGGCACCATTGGCGTGGGTCTCTCTTCCATTTTTCGCTGTTGTCTCCTGTTTTTGCTGGTATTAGATGCTCTGGGCGCTGTACCACTGCCATTCAGTGCCACAGCGCAAATGCTCCCTGTGTAAATATGATTGTGAATTGGTATATCCCTGATTGGCTTATTTGGTTTACCTGTTAGTCCCTAGTAGCGTGGCCTGTGTGTGCCCAGGGCTGGTAACCCAAATGCTGCTGGTGGGCCTGCACCACTGGTTTGCTCCACCCACAGAAGTAGCTTGTAAAGTGTACCTCAGACCTGCCACTGCAGTGTCAGCGTGCAGTCCCAAACTGCCATCTTGGTTGTGAAGTGCCCACACTTTCCAGCCCCTGACCCTTCCCTTAGCCTCATGTCAGTCACCCCATGGCAGGTGCATTGTGTGCGTAAGGTAGGACATGGCTTGATATGTGTAGCATGTCCTAGTAGTGAATCCCCCTCCATTTTGTTTTTCACTGCTGCAAGGCTACCTGTTCTCCATAGGCTAGAATGGGAGACTGGCTATTAAATCTTATAGTCCTATCTGATTCAGGGAACATGGTAGAAATTCGAATTGAGTATGCCTGAGCGCAGACTAATAAAATGCATCTTTTAGTGAAGTTGGTTTTAATATTCTGTGTTTGAAAATACCACTTTTAGAAAGTAGGTATTTTCTTGCCTAAGCCTCCAGTGTGCTCTGCTGTTATGTGTATTGGCTGTCTGGGTTTGGAGGGGCAAGGCAGGCTGAGTCAGACCTGGGTTGAATAGAGAGATCTGCATTGAGTACTGGGGAGAGGTAGCTCCTTGACCTGAATAGGGCTGTGCCTAGCAAAGTGAATGCTGGCTCCTACTTTGCGTCTGATGGCAAACCCCCTCTTTCTGAAAGGAAGGATGCAGCCTGGTAAACAAAGTGATCCAGGCCTGAGCAGAACTGGTTCTGGCTGGGTTCAGTGACTAGAGACTTCTGAGAACAAAGACTTTTGGGGTATAAATATCTGCGCCCAAACCCCTGATTTTGGTATTGCTCCTGGATGTCAAGAGCAACCTCTGTCAGTGTTACTGAAGGAATCTGCAGGAGAGGGCTGTTCTTGTGCTTGTGTGCTGTTTCTTGGATTGGCCTTCAGTAATTCCCCTTGGACTTTGAAGAAGATGGAAAAGGACTTTTGAGAGACTTCTATTTTTGCTCAGCAATCACCCAAGGGCTAGAAGAGAGCTAGCCTCCTGCTGGAGTCACAGGCACATCTGACTCCCCCACCAGCCTCCTGATTCCTCACAGCGAGGATTTATATTTGCAGGTGAGGCCCCTGTGAGTTCCAGGGCCTCTAGTTCTACTACAGAGAAGAGAGAGCTGAAAATCGTCTCCAACGCCATTTGCGAGCTGCCGCAGCTGAAGAGCGTAAGAAAAATCCACTCGCTGCTGCCGCGGAGCGCTCGCAAACCAAAGATCATCGCACGCTGCGGGCCACAAAGTGCTCGCTAGCCCCAGAGATCATCGCATCGCACGTTTGCGGGCTTTTCGAAGGCTCGCTGACCCCGATCATCACATCGAGAACATCGCAGCGTGGATGCAGAGCGTCCGCCATTTTCCTCGCATCGCACCCGGATCGTCACTCCCTCACGGGGCGCCATTTTCTTTCATCGCAACAAGATCGCACACACAACAGGATCAGCGCATCATCCTCCCTCGTGGCAAGGATTCAACGCATCGCTGACCTAGCGTGAAGAAATCTGTCGCTTTGTCCCATACGCACCCGCACCCCGGCGCATCATCCATCCTTGAGGCAAGGATTCAACGCATCGCCGGCCTAGCATAGACGAAAATCATCGCTACAGCTCCTTTGCGACATTTTGTTGGTTTTGCTACGAAATCCAGGTACTTTGTAAGTAAGAGGGTCGCAGAGACCACTGCTTTGAACTGAACCCCTATTTGAACACTTTGAACTCTTTTTCCAGCTTTTCAAGAGTACCTCCATTTTTCAGTATTGTGGCTTTTTTACCGTTATTGGTCTTGTGTTAAGTCTATATATAAAGATACTTATTTTTTATAACTACCTGTGTGGTGTCCCTTTGTAGTGTCCTTCACTGTGTTACTGTGTATGATCAAAAATGCTTTACACACTGCCTCTGAGATAAGCCTTGCTGCTCGTGCTATGTTACCACAGGGTTGAGCAGGGGTTAACAAAGGGTGTAGCCCCTTACTCTGACTTAGGAAGAAGGGTCCCTACTTGGACTGTGGCCCGCCACTGCCAACTAGAAACCCCCATTTCAAACAGCCTGCAGTGGTTGCCTGACTGCCAAAGAGAGGAAGAGGACTTTGTGGACTTTATCTTTATTTTCAACTTGTGCAAAAGATCTTCAAGAGCTTGGAAGAGAGTTTGTCTCCTGACCCAGGACCAGTGGACTTCACCAGCCTTTGTGGATTGCTACTGGAAACGCTGTTTCAGTGGCTACAGAGGCAGGGAGCTGTGACCGACTCTCACGACCAGCCCGGTGTTCTGTAGGCACCGCATCAAGCAACGCCCGCCTCGAACAATGCAAGCTCTGTGCTCAATGACTCTGTCCTGACGCCGTCACTGAGCTGTAGCCTGTACCGTTACTGGAAGGACACCGCGACGTGCAACGCCTAGCTACACCGACTCGTATTGGTCTGACCGAGGAGATCCCGGCTGCTAACTCTGAGTCCTGTGACCGCACCGGAGTTGGGCACCGCCTTGCACGCTTTGCGACGCACCGCCCGACTCGCACCGCTGTCCGGACTGATCGACGCCATCTCAGAACTCCGGCTCATTCGCCGCACCGCAAGCTGCAAGCACCGTATCGAAGCACCGCCTCGCCCTGCAACGCAAGCCTTGGATCCACCGACTCTGTCAACGCACCGCTGCCTGCACCGCATCATGGGACAGCGCGTCCTGCAAAGCTTCCTTTCTGCACCGCGACGTTCACCGGAACCGGCTTGCACATCCGTGCCGGCCGACCCAAGTAAAAGGTACTGTGACTGAGTCGGTCGACATTTGAATGGGCCCGGACCACGGCGGTCCGCTGGACTTGTTAGACTCTGTACTCTTTCCAGCAACGCTGTAGCCGGACAAGGTTACTGACTCGCACCGAAACTTGATTTAAGCTTTTTAAACCTGAACTCTGGAAACATAATAGTACTGTGGATTCTTTTTGTCGTTTATGGGTCTTGTGATAACTCTATATAAAGTATACTTATTTTTTATATAAAACCGGTGTGGTGTCCATTTGTAGTATTGTCACTGGGTTACTGTATGTGGTCACAACTGCTTAGCTGACATCGCCTCTGAAATAAGCCTTGACTTCTCATGCCACGCCCCCTAGAGGGTGAGCAGGGGTTATTTGGAGAGGGTAATTCCCTTGCCCTGACTAGAGAAGAGGGTCCCTGCTTGTCACAAGTACCTACCTGTGACAACCAGAGACACCCAATTCTAAGAAGCCCGAACTGCCAAGCCATGCCTTCCCTGGACTGGAATCAAGCATCCTAGGACCGGTTTCTGGCTACCAGCCGTCATCAGCCAGGATTGCTTGACTTCAGTGGCGTTGTGAGCACGGGACCCACGTCTGGGCACACCCATCCCACATGGGGCAAACAGCAAAACACACAAGGTGATGGACGGAATGTTGCACATTGGCAAAACATTCACCCCCAGTTACAGATCTGGGTTTAATCTATTGTTATTTTGCTCACCAAGCCACCCCATTTCAGACATGGCCAAATGCAAATCAGTATTGACCCTTTGCCTCATGGGAACAGTCCAGTCCGAACTGCCAAGCCATGTCTTCCCTGGACCGGAATCAGGCATCCTAGGAACGGTTTCTGGCTATCAATCGTCATCAACCAGGATAGCTTGAGACCTGTTTATCTCTTCTGCAGTACATTTTAAAATGAACATAAATCAAAGTGTAGATGTACATACAGTGTCCAAAACTACAACATAGGAGCTATTTGTGTACCACTCTACCACTTTCTCACAGGTGGATTTAGTGTCTCAGTACTTTTTTAATTTACATGCATCAGATTTAAATTTTGGGAAACGGTGCATATAACAATTTGAACATTAATCTCTATTAGAGCATATAGCTCACTAATTCTTCTGTGCAACCGGCAGGTTGCATATATTATTCACCAAATGGTTCAAAAAGTCTACTTATTCCACACTAAAAATAAAAAATACACGAGTTTATGGTTGAATGCATCAATACTCCCTAGATGATTGAATGGGTGCATAGGTATTGCGTGAATGATTCTCTGAGTGTGTAGAAACTCTGTGAATAGTTCCACATCTACATAGTTACTGCCTGTGAGTTTGCATGAGTATATCACTACTATCTGGGTGTTTGTATGAGTGCATAAGTAGTGCCCGAATGATTAGACAAGTGCATGAATTATGTCTCAATAATTCAAAACATGCATTGATATTGGTTAGATGATTAAATGAGTGCAACTCTAGGGCCTGGATGATTGCAGCAGTGCATGCAGAGTATACAGGTGATTTATAGATTGCATGGATAGTGCATACGTGATTGTTTAAGTACATGCATAGCACCTGGCAGATTGGATGAGTGCAAGAATAGTGTTTCAGTGATTGGATGAATACATGGTTGCTGCCGATGGGTTTTTGGTTGAGTGAACAGGTAGTGCCTGGGTGATTATATAAGTAAATGGGTAGAGCCTGGATAATTGAATGAGTGCATCAGTAGTGCCTGGCTGATTAGATGAGTGCATGACTAGTGTCAGAATGATGCAAAAAGAACAAATGATGGACAGAATGCAGAACAATGTCATACATTTATTTCAGTACAAGGATCTGGGCCTAAATCCATCCTTTTTTTGCTCACCATGCCATTCCGGTTTGGACCCAGCCATATTCAAATCAGTCTTGACCCTGTGTCCCATGGGAACAGTCCAGCTCGAACTGCCAGGTCAGGTCTTCACTGGACTGGAGACAAGCATCCTAGGACCGGTTTCGGGGTTTCACCCCTCATCAGCCAGGATAGCTGGACTCCAGTGGCATGGAGAGCACAGGACCCACGTCTGGGCATACCCTTCCCACTCGTGGTGACGTGGGTCCTATGCTCACTACACCACTGGATTCAAGCTAGCCTGGCTGATAAAAGGTAATGCCCTGAAAACGGTCCTAGGATGCTTGTTTCCGGTCGAGGGAGGACCTAGCTTGGCAGTTCGGTCTGGACTGTTCCCTTGAGGCACATGGTCGAGACTGATTTGCATATGGCTGGGTGTAAACTGGGGTGGCATGGTGAGCAAAAAAACGATGAATTTAACCCAGATCTCTTGATTGGGGGAGAATGTAAGATTTATTCAGCATTCTGTCCATCATTTGTTTGCGTAGCACTTTTCACCCATAGTGTCTGAATGATTGCACAAGTCCATTGCTGCCAGACCTTTTCCCTGTGCCTCGCCCTTTTTTTAAATATTTTTGGAACAGTTTGCGCTTAAGCACCAATAACGTTTTGTCCACATAAGGTATCCATGGCAAATTTGCATCATATTCTTCCAACATGCTAACGGTAGCCAGGGTTTGCGGATTCCCTTAGAAAGCAACATTTGGAGTTTTGGGGGTGGGGGGAAATGGGAAGAAAGTGCTAAAGAAGAAAGCATCGGTTTCTTTCCCTTCAAAAGGCATCAACAAAGGGCTTGTGGTCCTATGATCACCACCTTCCCAGCTTTCAGGAACAGTCAGGCTTATTTCAGAAAGCCAACCTTTTCTACACAGTTTTGGCATTTGACTGAGACATAGCCTATTTGTCCTATGTTTTGTGTTTTCTACCTCCTTCCAGTTAGTGGTAGAAATGGAGTGAAACCAATAATAAATCCTGGAAAGCTAAGCATTTCTGAAAGGTAGACAAGATTCTGAATTCAGCAAGGGGTCATTTGTGCAGATCCTTCATAGTTTTCCTATAGAAAGTAACAGTTAAAATAAGAAACAAAGGACATTTAGTTGAAAAAACCCAGATATTTGTGCCTACATTTTCACTTGTCATTTCTTCTTACTATGGTAGATTTTGAAAGCTATATACTGGTGCGTCCGTGAGACGCTTCCGGTTGTGGGAATATATGAGAATTGTAGGTTCACCAAGAACCAGAGAAACCCAGAGCCAATCACTGAGCTGCACCTTGCAATGTTATGTTCATTGTGTACTGGGTATATAGCAATTAAGTTTGTAAAATATAAAGACAGAAATGTAGGTATGAAGGACACCTACGTATTTCCAAAATCGAAACAAGATATGGAGTTTAGAAGCAGTGGATATTTGCCCAGCTCTCAATTTGTAGGTAGCCCATAATAGCATGTGAATTAGAAGGCAGTTTTGAAAAATTCTTCTTTTTTACACACTCTTACTCTTGGAAGGCAGAAATCCATAGAAAGACAACTGATAATAAGACTTGTTCTACTGTTCTGTGTTTCCCTTAGTCTCCTGATACAAAGGGTACCTCACTTGTGTGGTTCGTCCTAGTGCCTGCGACAGGGAACGGACCAATACGCAACGCGGACACATAATTTTTTTCGCAGCCATGCAACAGTTGATGTTGTTGCACCAAGGATATTGTGCTGCATAGCTAAACACTTATAAGGTCCCAAAGGCGAGACCTATTGGCTAAGCCAATGCTTGTTTTTCAATGTGAATAGCTGTGGATTTTGGACCCTAGCTCGGACGGCACCTAGGAAAACCTAACAAACCTATACATTTTTGAAAACTAGACATCCAGGGGAATCCAGGATGGAGTGACTTGTGAGATTCTCACTAGCTTATGTTTCCCAAAATGCCTTGCAAAGCTCAACATTTGGCCAAAGAAAACACATTTTCTTCACATTTCAGTGATGGAAAGTTCTGGAATCTGCAGGGAGCCACCAACGGACACCCACCCAGAATTCCCCCCCAAGTCTACCAATAAAAATAGTGATATTTAATTTCAAATAACTTTATTTCGGCTTAAGCCATAAAAGTGAACACAACAAATAAATAAATACAGATCATTCTTAAGCACATAAAGTTATCAAAGTTATCAGTACTCGGCTAGCCACATCCAGAATAAAAAATTCATTAATAGCTACATTCAAATTACTACAAAGGTCATAATATATAATACAAGCTCACAATATATAATAGAAACCCGTTTTATTTTTTTTAAATATTATAAAAATAGCACATTAATCAACCCTTAAAGTCTGTTCGCAGCAATGGTGGCCAACCTTTTACCCACGTCAGTTCCAAGAATTTAGCAACAGCAGAGATGCATCCGTGCGTAATGTTCTTAGGGTGATCCTGTGACTTGAGGTACCCAGCAGCCTGCACACTGGTGCAATCCAAAAGCAACAAAGCCTAATGTGTGCTGGACATGCAAACAACACAGGAGGGACAGTTTCCTGTTGGCCTACCCAGAATGGGCACTCCTGACCGGAGGAACTTTTCCATTTTGCTGTAAACACTTTGACAGGGAGTGTGCCCACTCTGGACTGATGGTGAGGATTCCTGTCAAGAGGAGCAGTGACTAAGTCCCCATATGGCTCTAATGCAGACGTAGACATGAAATCTAAAAACTCGCGCGTGCGTGTTGCATCCCCACCGCGCGCTCCTCCTGCTGGAAGGCGTAAGTCCAATCCTACTTCTTCAACATGTCTTTCGAGGGAAGCTTCTCAACCTCAGGGCAAAGGCCTCGGTCACTGAGACCGACTGCCTTCAGAAGCTGCCTCACTGAGGACAGCCAAGGAACTTTATTAGCTTCATCCATCTTGATTAATTCCTCTAAGGCGGCTGCATAATGCCTCAGTCCGGAGGGGCTCAGAGCATACGCCAATATAAAAGGGGTAGCAAATGGGCTTTTTGGGTTACCTTTTTCATGCCCAAATCCATGAAGAGAGGGCGCCAGGGAGTGCTAATTGGAAGAAAAGACTGTTCTCTCACAAATTTGTTCTCAGATTTTACAAGGCCTGTGATATCGCCTGACCCCCCCTCACCTCCCACCCCACTCCCACAGCTCAGCACCATCCATGGCAGCACCCAGAGCTTTTGCTTCATGGATTTGCAGGTTCTGAGGGTCACTGGGCCACCCCATTATACTTAATGGTCATAGATTTGCAAAGCAGGTGCAACCGGCCTGGTGGGTGAAGCACGATAGTCCCGTTCTCTGCCCATGTTTTATAGTAGCAGCATCAATGTGCTGGCCCCAGGATCGATTAGGTGCAAGTTTGATGCCCAAGTATGTGAATTAATCCAACTTTTCTAATAAATTGCAGCCAAGGGTTAGTAATCCTCTGAACTTCTTGGAGTGATTCAATGCCATAAATGTAGTCTTCTTAACATTTACCCCTAAGCCACGCTGCATGCAAAAGTCATCAAAAGCTAGCTAAGAGTCTTTGCAAACCCACTAGGTGTTTTAGAAATTAAAAGTGGATTTTGAGCCCTAGCTCTGCCGGCACCTAGAGAAACCTAGCAACCCTACACATTTCTAAAAGCTAGACACCCAGGGGAATCCAGGTTGGGTGACTTGTGTGGCTCTCACCAGGTTCTGTTACCTAGAATCCCTTGGAAAACCAAAAAGGTGTCAAAATTTCACATTTTACTCACATTTCTTTGATGGAAAGTTCTGGAATCTGTGGAGAGCCACAAACTTCCACCGACCCAGCGTTCCCCCAAGACTACTGATACAAATGGCACCTCACCTGTGTAGGTAGGTCTAGTGCCCGCCACAGGAAACGGCCCAAAACGTAATGTGGAGACTTGAAAATTATGGATCACAAAAAGTCAAGGCACTTTATGGAGGTGTGTAATGAACCTCCGGGAGCCACGGGGCACCCTAGGGAGGCATATAGTGTACCCCAGGGAGCAATGTGGCACCCTAGGGAGCCGTGTAGTGTACCCCGCGGAGCAACAGGGCACCCTAGAGGCGTGTAGTGAACCCCCGGGAGTCATGGAGCACCCTAAGGATGTGTGTTGTGAATCCCCGGAGCCAAAATGCACCATAGAGAGGCGTGTAGTGAATCCTGGAGAGCCACGGGGCACCCTAGGGTGGTGTGTAATGAACCCCAGGCAGTCATGGGGCACCCTAGGGAGGTGTGTATAGAACCCCCGGGAGCCACGGGCCACCCTAGGGAGCTGTGTAGTGAACCCCGGGAGCAACGGGGCACCCCAGGGAGGCGTGCAGTGAAGCCCTGAAAGCAATGGTGCACCCTAGGGAGGCGTGCAGTGAAACGCAGGAGCCATGGGGCGCCCTAAGGAGGCATATAGTGAACCACAGGGAGCAATGGGGCACCCTGGGAGGCGTGTAGTGAACTCTGGGGAGCAAGGGGGCACCCTAGGGAGGGTGTCATGAATCCTGGGAAGGCACAGGGCACCTTAGGGAGGCGTGCAGTGAAGCCCTGGGAGCCAAAAGGCCCCCTAAGGACGTGTGTAGTGAATCCCTGGAGCCAAAGGGGACTCTAGGGGGCATGTAGTGAAGCCCTGGGAGTCACGGGGCACCCTAGGGAGGCGTGTAGTGAATCCCTGGGAGCCTTGGGGCACCCTAGGGGGGCGTGTAGTGAACCCCCGGGAGCCAAGTGGCACCCTAGGGAGGCGTGTAGTGAACCTCGGGGAGCAACGGGGCACCCCAGAGAGGCGTGTAGTGAACCCTGGGGAGCCACGGGGCACCATAGGGTGGTGTGTAGTGAACCCCAGGGAGTCATGGGGCACCCTAGGGAGGCGTGTAGTGAACCTCGGGGAGCAACGGGGCACCCCAGAGAGGCGTGTAGTGAACCCTGGGGAGCCACGGGGCACCATAGGGTGGTGTGTAGTGAACCCCAGGGAGTCATGGGGCACCCTAGGAAGATGTGTAGTGAAGCCCCGGGAGCCATGAGGCACCCTAGGGAGGGGTGTAGAGAACCCCCGGGAGCCACGGGGCACCCCTAGGGAGGTGTGTAGTGAACCCCCGTGAGCAACGGTGCACCCTAGGGAGGCATGTAGTGAAACCCCGAGAGCCATGGGGTACCCTAGGGAGGTGTGTAGTGAAACCCCGGGAGCCATGGTGCACCCTAGGGAGGCGTGTAGTGAACCTCGGGGAGCAACGGGGCACCCCAGAGAGGCGTGTAGTGAGCCCTGGGGAGCCACGGGGCACCATAGGGTGGTGTGTAGTGAACCCCAGGGAGTCATGGGGCACCCTAGGAAGATGTGTAGTGAAGCCCCGGGAGCCATGAGGCACCCTAGGGAGGGGGGTAGAGAACCCCCGGGAGCCACGGGGCACCCCTAGGGAGGTGTGTAGTGAACCCCCGTGGGCAACGGTGCACCCTAGGGAGGCATGTAGTGAAACCCCGAGAGCCATGGGGTACCCTAGGGAGGTGTGTAGTGAAACCCCGGGAGCCATGGTGCACCCTAGGGAGGCGTGTAGTGAACCCCAGGGTGTAACGGGGTACCCTGGGAGGCATGAAGGGAATTCTGGGGACCCAGGGGGCACCCTAGGGAGGTGTGTAGTGAAGCCCTGGCATCCATGAGGCACCCTAAGGAGCTATCTATTGAAAACCCGGGAGCCACGGGGAACCCTAGTGAGGCATGTAGTGAACCTCAGGGAGTCCTGGGGCACCATAGGAAAGTGTGTAATGAACCACCAAGAGCCATGGGGCACCATAAGGACGTATGTAGTGAATCCTGAGAGCCAAAGGGCACCCTAGGGAGGCGTGTAATGAACCCTGGGAAGGCACGGGGCACCTTAGGGAGGCGTGTAGTGAAGCCCTGGGAGCCAAAAGGCTCCCTAAGGATGTGTGTAGTGAATCCCCGGAGCCAAAGGGCATCCTAGGTAAGTATGGGAGAAAAATTTGTTCAGCTTGCGGAATTTGCAGATTTTTCGCAATTTTGCGATCCGCAAATCGCGCGAAATTGCAAAAAAAAACGCTTTTTTTTTCTTATTCGCGCTTCAAAAATACAATTGCGCGTGCGACATTGACTTACCATGATTCTGCGTTCGCTGATGAGTTTTCCTCCCTATTCACATGCGCTGCGATATTTTGGTAGCTGGGCGAGCGACGCCGCGATCGCGAACAGGTCATTGCAACCCAAAACAGGAAATTGCGAACACGTCATTGCGACCCGAAACAGGAAATTGCGAACGCGAACACATCATTGCGACCCTAAACAGGAAAAAGGCATCGCGGGCAGGCTGGTTAAGTGGAAACAACATGTTCGCGACCGTTGTGACCGCATGCGCAAGTTCTCGTTCACGAACTGGTAAAAAAATCTTGAGGAATCGCAAAAAAAAAAAAAAATCATTTGCAAGCATGCGGAATTTGGTGGATTTTTGCAAATCGCCATTAGGAATTCGCGGGAATTCACGTATTGCGAATTCGTAAATTTCGCCCATGCTTAATCCTAGGGGGGCATGTAGTGATCCCTGGGGAGCCACGGGGCACCCTAGAGAGGCGTGTAGTGAAGCCCTGGGAGCCATGGGGCACCCTAGAGAGGCGTGTAGTGAAGCCCTGGGAGCCATGGGGCACCCTAGGGAGGCGTGCAGTGAACACTGGGAGCCATGGGGCCCCCTAGGGAGGCGTGCAGTGAACACTGGGAGCCACAGGGCACCTTAGTGAGGCATGTAGTAAACCTCCAGGAGCCAAGAGGCACCCTAAGGACATGTGTAGAGAATCCCCTGAGCCAAAGGGCACCCTCGGGAGGCGTGTAGTTAACCCCAGGGAGCAATGGGGCACCCTAGGGAGCCATGGGAACCTCGTGGAGCAACGGGTGTTGGAGGGGGAGGTCCCTGACCGCCCCAGGACCCCTCTCCTCCAGGAACGCTACCGAGCACTAGAGTCAGACATCCCTGAGGGGAGGGTTACGCACTTATGGTCATGTACGCAGAGACACCAGCACACTACAAAGGGACACCACACCAATAGGTTGCAGACAAACAATTTCTCTATAAATCACTTCGCCTCAGGTCAGGGAGTATGTACACTTGGGTTAGGGTTCAGCTTTCTTTCTTGACTGGTCGGGCCTCATGGGGGGTATACGTAGGAGACTTCGGGGGATTTCCCAAAGTACTTACAGTCTCTCCGTGATAGTCTCTAGTCCGGTCTACTTGGGAGGCTGTCGGGGTTATGACCCATGGTCTGGGGGATGGGTGTCACGTTTTCCGCGCACAGCTCTCAATCCTCGAGCCACTGGATATGGAGGGTGGCAATGTCGAGGTATCAGGCGTATGACTCACGATCCTCGAGTTGCGTGTTACCGAGGGGGTCTAGAGCGGCGGGTTGGTGTACAGCTCGTACCCGCCACCACGATTCGTCCCCTTGACGTTGTCCGCACCCTGGGCACCGGGTACGACTCGTACTTCTGGACTCTGTAGGTCGGGTCCTCTCTCCTGGGGGTGACCGGCCAGTGCTGCTCGGACTTTGGAGAGCGAGGGGTCACGGGATCCGGTCTCCGTGATGGGGCACACCCCGAAGCGCCCCTGTCTTCTGGCGCTCCTTAGGACGTGGCGTACTCCGGCAGAGGCAAGGCGTACCCTGGAGCACGCAGGTCCACAAGCGCTTCCAGGCACGAGACGTACTCCGGCAGGGGCATGGGTGGCTTGAGCCGCGACGGAGTCAGCAGGGCTCGAGTCGGGGGCACGAAGCGTCCTCACGGGGTCAGGGGAGCCGCGATCCAGTCAGCTGGGCTCTGGGGGTCTGAGGTGGGGACGCGACGTTCTTCTTCTGCTCGGACGGGCCACGAACACTCCAGCAGGGCCCTCTGGTTCCAGGATACAACTGCCCAAAATCCTGAGGTGCCCCCATTATATATTTCTTCTCCCCTTTCAAGTTTCAGCCCTCCCAGATGGCTCCTCGGGTCTGAGGCTGATTGTCGGTGCCTCCGGCCATCTGGCACTCGTCTCCTTTGAAGTCCGGAGGTGGGCCTCTCCGGCACCCGGCAGGGAGTGGGGCCATTTCGGACAGGAGGTGTGAACGAAACTCCTCCGCCCCCTTCCACTGGGATGAGGATCGCGACCCACAGCTGGCAGGGTGACCAACCGTCCGTAAATTTCACGGACAGTCCGTAATTGTGGCTCTCTGTCCGTTGTCCGTGAAGGATTCTTTAACGGACGCCATTTGTCCGTCATTTTAACCGGGCACAGCGTCCACCCACCTCCCTTCTTCACTCCGATGCTGCATCAAAGCTCCTCAGATACCCCGCAGCATTGGAGAGGCGCAGCGGGATGGCAGCCCTGACACCTCCAGCCCTTGATGAGCTGTTAAGAGGTGCTTAAAGGTGACTGAGAGCGAGGGGCTGCAGGTTCAGGAGCAGGGGGCATCTATTGAGATGCAAACAGCCCTGAATGCGTCCCTCTCTGCTATTTAGAGGGGGGCTCACACATTCCATTTCTACCCAGGGCCCCAGACATCCTAGAACCGCCCCGATTACACCAAGGCAGAGCTTAATTACTGTCACTAAATTGTAAGCAAACCACGGTTCTTCAAACATGCAGTTTATAATGTAATAAAATTAAGAAATGGCACAATCGCACCCACACTGATTAACAAAGTATGGAGGACAATCAGTTCAATCAGTTCTCTTAGAGTATCTCCTGTAAGTACTATACATCACAGTGGGGGATGGCATTTTGGACAGAGAGCCTGTCTTCGTTGTCTTGTGCAGGAGGGGGCGAGGAGCCCAAGATGATACTAGAATACTGCATGCCCACCCCTGTGCCCACCCTGGTGGATCCTGTCCCCCCCCCTGTGATAGCTCCTGTTACCCCTCACCCCTGCCTGTGATGGCTCCTGTTCTCCCCCCCTGTGATGGCTTCTGTCCCCCCACCCATGGTGGATCCTGTCCCCGCTCTAGGTGGCTTCTGCCCCAGTCCTGGAACGGCCCCTGCAGCGAGGGTGAAGTTCCTGATGGGCCTCTTCTCAAAAGGGCTCAGCTCAAATTAATATGGAAAGGTGGGCGAGTAAGTAAGTGAATGGGATGGGTGGATGGCTGGATGAATTAGTGAAAGGATTAATGGATGAATGAATGAAAGATTGAATAAATGGATATTGAGAGAGGATGGATGGATTGATGAGTGAGGGGAAGGATGGATGAGAGAAAATGTAAATAGCTGGATGTATGGGTGGAAGGGTTGCTGGATGATGGACGAGGGGAAAGATGGATGAGGGGAAGGATGAATGGATGAGGGGAAGGATGGATGGATGGAGGGGAAGGATGAGGGGAAGGATAAATGGATGGCTGAGGGGAAGGATGGATGATGGATGAAAGGGTGGATGGATGAGGGGAAGGATGGATGGAAGAGGGGAAGGAAGGATGGATGAGGAGAAGGAAGGAAGGATGGATGGATGAGGGGATGGATGGATGATGGGAAGGATGGATGGATGAGGGGATGGATGGATGGAGGGGAAGGATGGATGGATGGATGGGTGAGGAGAAGGAAGGATGATGAATGAAAGGAAGGATGGATGAGGGGAAGGAAGGATAGATGAGGGGAAGGATGGATGGATGAGGGGATGGATGGATGGATGAGGGGAAGGATGGATGGATGAGGGGAAGGATGGATGGATGAGGGGAAGGATGGATGGATGAGGGGAAGGAAGGATGGATGGGTGAGGGGAAGGATGGATGAGGGGATGGATGGATGGATGAGGGAATGGATGGATGGATGAGGGGAAGGATGGATGGATGAGGGGAAGGAAGGATGGATGGATGAGGGGAAGGATGGATGAGGGGATGGATGGATGGATGAGGGGATGGATGGAGGGAAAGGATGGATGGATGGATGGGTGGGTGAAAGGATGGATGGATGGATGATGAGTGGGTGGGTGAAAGGATGGATGGATGGATGATGAGTGGGTGGGTGAAAGGATGGATGGATGGATGATGAGTGGGTGGGTGAAAGGATGGATGGATGGAGAGTGGGTGGGTGAAAGGATGGATGGATGGAGAGTGGGTGGGTGGGTAGAAGGATGGATGGATGATGAGGGGATGGATGGATGGATGATGAGTGGGTGGGTGAAAGGATGGATGGATGGAGAGTGGGTGAAAGGATGGATGGATGGATGATGAGTGGGTGGGTGAAAGGATGGATGGATGATGAGTGGGTGGGTGAAAGGATGGATGAGTGGGTGGGTGAAAAGATGGATGAGTGGGTGGGTGGATGGTGGGTGGGTGGGTGGATGAGTGAAATGATGGATGGATTGATAAGTGCAAGGTTGAATGAATGAACGCATGAGTGAAAGGGTGGATGTAAGGATGGATGTGTGAGTGAAAGGGAGGGTAGATGGACAAAAGGATGAATAGATGTGTGAAGGAGTGAAATGATAGATGGATGAGTGATAGGGTCAATGGATGGGTTCATGAGTGAATGAGTAGATGGATGGGTGGGTGGGTGGATGGATGGATGATGGAAGGAAGGATGGCTAAGTGAAAGGGTCGATGGAGAGAGAAAGGGAGGATGGATGATGACTAAAAAGAATGGATGGGTGGAAGGATTAGTAAGTGAAAGGATGGCTGGATTGGTGAAAGGGTAAATGGCTGGATGGATGAGTGAATTGATGGATGGGATGAAGAGTGGATGGATAAGTGTACAGATGGATAGGGTGAAAGGGTGGGTGGATGGATGAGTGAAAGGATGGATGAAGGGATGGATGAGTGAAATGATAGATGGAAGGATACATGATGGATAGGTTTGCAACGGGTTGAATATGTTTGGAAATGGCTGGGCTTAATTATATACTATTGCGCGACCTTTGATGTGTCTGTAAAACGTACCTATTGTCCTGAAGTTTTGTCCTGAATTTTGACCTCCTGTCCTGAATTTGTGTCCTGAATTTTGACCCTTTGTCCTGAATTTTTACTCTCACCGTCCTGAATTTGCACCAATGCCAGTTGGTCACCCTAACAGCTGGGCAGGGGGTGATGGGGGGTTCAGGTTTCTCTGGAGTGGGGACCCTGTGGGGGGAGGCGCTGCTGAACCCCGGTTTCGATCGTTGGGCCTGGGCACTAGGCTTCCTGCTACTGGGGGGGAATTGGGAGTGCCCTGCTGAGGTGGCCACTAGTCTTCTGGGATCTGGGGGGGTTGTAGGGAGGACAGATGACGGGGTAACCCTGGTGGCGGCCTCGCACAGGTGACGGTTTGGGGTTCTGGGTGGAAGAAGGCCCACGCCAAGGAGGACGGGTCTAACAACGGGGCGCCCTAGGGAGGCGTGTAGTGAAACCCCGAGAGCCATGAGGCACCCTGGGGAGGTGTTTAGTGAACCCCCGTGAGCAACAGGGCACCCTAGGGAGGCATGTAGTGAAACCCCGAGAGCCATTGTGCACCCTAGGGAGGCGTGTAGTGAAACCCCGAGAGCCATGGGGCACCCTAGGGAGGCATGTAGTGAAACCCCGGGAGCCACGGGGCACAGCAGGGAGGCACGAAGTAAACCCTGGGAGCCACTGGGCACCCTAGGGAGGTGTGTAGTGAACCCTGGGAGCCACAGGGCACCCTAGGGAGGCATGTAGTGAACCTCCAGGAGCCAAGGGGCACCCTAGGGAGATGTGTAGTGAACACCCTAGAGCCATAGTGCACCCTAGAGAGGAGTGTAGCGAACCCCAGGGAGTCGTGGGGCACCCTAAGGATGTGTGTAGTGAACCCCAGGGAGCCACTGGGAACCATAGGGAGGCGTGTAGTGAAGCCCCGGGAGCTAAAGGACACCCTAGGGAAGAGTGTAGTGAACCCCTGGGAGCCATGGGACACCCTGGGGAGGCATGCAGTGAACCCCAGGGAGTCATAGGGGACCCTAGGGAGCAGTATAGTGAACCCCGGGGAGCAATGGGGCACCCTAGGGAGCTGCATAGTGAACCCCCGGGATTCATGGAACACCCTAAGGACGTGTGTAGTGAACCATGGGAGCCACAGGGCACCCTAGGGTGGTGTGTAGTGAACCCCAGGGAGTCAAGGGGCACACTAGGGAGGCATGCAGTGAACCCTGGGGGGCCATGGGTCACCCTAGGGAGGCGTGTAGTGAACCCCCGGGAGCCATGGGGCACCCTAGGGAGGCGTGTAGTGAACCCCCGGGAGCCGTGGGGAACCCTAGGGAGGCATGTAGTGAACCCCGGGGAGCCACGGGGAACCATACGGAGGGCGTGTAGTGAATCCCCGGTACTCATGGAGCACCCTAAGGACGTGTGTGGTGAACCCTGGGGATCCACGGGGCACACTAGGGAGGCATGCAGTGAACCCTGGGGAGCCATGGGGTACCGTAGGGAGACGTGTAGTGAACCCCCGGGAGCCATGGGGTACCCTTGGGAGGAGTGTAGTGAACCCCTGGGAGCCACGGGACACCCTGGGGAGGCGTGACTTGAACCCCATGGAGCAATGGGGCACCCTAGAGAGCCGTGTAGTGAACCATGGGGAGCCATGGGGCACCCTAGGGAGGCATTTAGTGAACCCTGGGGAGCCAAGGGGCACCCTAGGGGGCGTGTAGTGAACCCCAGGGAGTCAAGGGGCACACTAGGGAGGTATGCAGTGAACCCTGGGGAGCCATGGGTGTTGGACGTGGCCCTTCTGGCAGATTCACCCCTAAACTTTTTGCTTTTTAATTGTGACCTGTGATAGTGATTTTTGTTTTCTGCGCACTTTACCACTGTGTCCCAGGGTAAAGTGCGTGCGTGTGGCAAGGTTGGCCTGCCCTCCCATAGGAATGCATGGGGAATGTATGTGTTCCTGGTAGTTCCTGATGCGTGGGGAGTGCAAGCTCTAGTTTGGTATGTGCGGACTCGTGTGATTAAATGCTTCGCGATGATGTGTGTGGCATGATTGTGTCTAGTGTGGAAGTGCCACTTCTAGAAGTTGGTGTACTTGTGCAGTGAAGGTGCTGGCTTGTGATTGGCTGGAGCTGTCTGGTGTGCCAGGCTCCAGGAGTCAGGATGGGTCTGCCCCAGTGGTGAATGGGAGATCCGCATGTGTGATGGCTGGGGAGGAGTGCACCTGGGACCTCAATAGGGCTGGCCTTTCCCCACACAATGCTGGCTCCGCCCCCTGTGGTGCGACTGATGACCCTAGCCTGACTAGTGAATTGGAAGGGTGGCTGAGCACATCACAGTGCTCCAAATCCAGCTGCGACTGTTTTCCCCCACCCTGCACACAGACAAAAGATTTACCTGTATAAAAAGGGTCTGTGTCCCCAGAAATGTGGTTCTCTTGCTGATCTTACTTTAGAGGGGGGCCTGCTGCTGCTGGCGCCAGGAGGACCGCCACTGGAGATTGCCTCCCTGCCTAGGAGGACCCTATGAGCTGGCCCCTGGGCCCAGCCTTGCCCCCCCCCACCTCCTGAAGGACTTTTGCTCTTCTTTAGGGACTTTGGGGTCTGAACTTTGCCCCATAGCGCCTGGAAGCGCTTGATTTCTCCCTGCAGCGCCTAGGAGCACTGGATTTGCCCCTTAGCGCTCAGAGCGCTTTATTTTCACTTTGGCGGCTGCCCACGTCGCATATTGCTGTGTTCCTGCCTTCTATTGCCCCTGGCAGGTGCCCACCCCGCCGGGGCCGTAGTGTCCTGTATTAAATCCGGGAGCCTACCCCGGATACTGCCCGGGATAATCCCCGCTGCCGCCCGGTTCGCAACCAGGAACCCTTTGCGCATTTCTTCCTTTGGCTGCCTGCGCAGCCTGCCCTAACATTTTGGACACCGGGCATTTCAGCCCCAGAGAGGCCAGTTGGCATGGGGACAGTTCTGTTGTTGTGCCCTTGCGTGGGGTACATGTTCATGCCCTATGTGGTTTTTGCGCAATTGTGATTTACCTGCCCAATGTGATTGCTGCATCATGTGTAATGTTTTATACCCCTAAATGTATAGTGATACTTAGGTGGTTGTTCTTCCTAGTACAGGTGTTGCTAGTGAGTTCCTGGTTCCCTGCGTAATATTTTCCTAAGGTGGTTAGGGTTGCGTAGGTGGTACTTACCTGTTACCAGTGATTACTGGTTGTGTGCTCTATTTTCTATTTTGTGCTACAAGGTATTATATGTGCTAGGTCCTAAGTGCTATTTCCAACAAGTATTCTAGTTCTAAAAGTGCCTCTTCCTGGCAGTGGTCCATGTGGCCCTGTCCTGTACATACATCCCCTATAAATTCTACTCATGCCTGTTGGCACATTGTAAAGTGTGTGTTTTTATCTAATGTATTTGGTATAATAAAAAGGCTATTTTTATATATAACCTCGTGTGGAGTTTCCTTTGTGGTGGGGCTTGGGTGTTGTTGCTGGGGGGTGCGTGCGCAAACACTTAACTTACATTGCCTCCGGAATAAGCTTTATTGCTCGCGCCACGTTGCCTAGAGGGTGAGCAGGGGTTATCTTTGGCGTATAACTCCCTTGCCCGGACGTAGAATGGTGGTTTCTGCCTGACTTTGGCGCAAGCCTTAGCCAACCGGAAGTCCCATTTCTAACAATGGAACTTGAACTAAAAGCCAGAAGTGAAGAGAACCGACCCCCGGGGAACCGAGAAACCCCTTCCCCGGTGGAGGCAAAAGTACACATCCCCAAGGATGTGGTGAAAGAGTACTACAAGGAGGACGACATCCAGCAGTGGTTCAAAGCGTACGAGGTCACCATGACCTCCCACCGGGTGCCCGAGAAAGATTGGGGAGCCGGATTGTGGGGGCGCTTCCTCAGTGAGGGAAGAGACACCATGCTGGACCTGCCCTCCTCCGTCATGAATTCTTACACCCATCTGAAGGACACTCTGCTATCACGATATGGGCTCACTCCAGAGATGTATCGGCAGCGGTTCCGAGACTGCAAAAAGCTCCCCGGCACCACATGGGTAGAATACGTGAATTTCTACAGCCGGGCCCTGGAAGGGTGGATCAAGGGCAGCAAGGTGACCACCTTTGAAGGACTAATCGACCTCATTGCCTATGAACACCTACCCACAAACTGCTTTGTGGAACTAAGACAGCACCTCTGGACAGCAAATTGGCAGACCCCCGGAAGCTTGCTGTCGAGGCGGATCGTTGAGTGACCACCCAAATCCCTCGGGGGCCTGTAGGAGAATACGGCCGAAGCAAAGAAGGATCCTCCCGCCAGAGAGGGGTAGGTCAAGGGAGGCAGCGGGGGTCTCAGCCCGCGCTCCAGCGTAGCCCCCCCGAAACCAGTCCGGAAGTCTCCCTCCCGTGACTAGAACAGGGCCCCCCTCAAGTAGACAGGGACCCCGAATCAGCACAGCCTGCTACAGATGTCAGCAACAAGGGCATTATGCCAGTGATCCCCAATGCCCCATGAACCAGAAACCCGCTGCTGCGAGTCCCCCTGCGCGCCAGATAGCCACAGTGGCCCTAGGAGAGGAAGAGATAGAGGACACAGAGGGGTGGGAACCAGCAGCCAAGTCATTAGTCTCCCTTGGGGATAGAGAAATGGTCCCAGGAGCCCCCCTGCCCGACAACACTGAGAAGTACCGACAACCGGTGACCGTCAACAGGCACCGCATAGGGGCCCTCCGAGACACAGGAGCCAGCATCACCGCAGTGTGCTGTCACCTGGTCACCGAGGACCAAATTATACCCCACGCCTCCTGCAGGGTGATCTCAGCCGACAATTCCGTCCGCACCTGCCGAATAGCTCAGGTCCCGTTTGAGTGGGAGGGAGTCTCCGGGGACTTGCGGGTGGCAGTCCGCACAGACATGCCTGTCGACTGTCTCCTAGGCAACGATCTGGAGAGCTCCCCATGGAAGCAGGTGGAGCGAAGGACTCACCTGGAGATGGTGGGCCTGCCCGAATGGGCCTGCGTAAGCACACGAGCCATGACCGCCCGAATGTCCGCCCTCGGTGGGGTGGAATCAGGGACCCCTAGCCCAGTCTCTGACGACCCAGAGGGCAGCGAGCGACCCGAGGTCCTCGAGCTAGCCCCCGGCGAAGAAATTGACACGACATAGGTCCCCTCGGCCCTCCCGTCGAACAGACCCCAGACTTAGACGACCTCCCTGAGTTAGCCCAGTGGCGCCAGGAGGAAGGACCTTCCCGAGAGGAATTCTGCCTGGAACAGACCTCCTGCCCGTCTCTAGTCGGACCGCGGCAGCAGGCCGCCGCCCAGGCTCCCACTTTGTCTATTGGGAAAGCAGCCTTTTATATAGTGAACAGAAGTCCGCCGGACTAGGGTCAGCCCGGGTGCCCCTACGTTTCCGCAGCTTTCTCCTGAGCCTGGCCCATGATGTGCCCCTAGCAGGACACCTGGGACAAGACAAAACCTATCACCGTCTCGTCACTCATTTCTACTGGTCCCATATGCGCGCAGGTGTGGAGACCCACTGCAAGTCCTGCCCCACGTGCCAGGCCAGCGGGAAGAGCGGAGGGAAGCGCAAGGCTCCACTCCAACCCTTCCCCGTTGTCAGTACCCCATTTGAACGGGTGGAAATAGACATCGTGGGGCCTCTGGACCCCCGGACCTCCTTAGGCCACCAGTTCATCCTCGTCCTGGTGGATCATGCCACCCGGTACCCCGAAGCCATTACCCTCCGAACGGTGACGGCCCCCGTAGGAGGGCGGGCCCTCATGGGGATCTTCTCCCGGTGGGATTCCTGCGAGAAGTGGTGAGCGACCGAGGAACTAACGTTATCTCCAAATACATGAAGTGCCTGTGGCAACAGTGTGGGGTGACGTACAAGTTCACCACCCCATACCACCCCCAAGGTAACGACCTGGATGAGCGATTTAACCGTACCCTCAAGGGAATGATCATGCGTCTCGAGGAGCCCCTGAGGCGCAAGTGGGACATCCTCCTATCGTGCCTCCTGTTTGCCTACCGGGAAGTCCCCCAGAAATCCTTGGGGTTCAGCCCATCCGAGCTGCTCTGTGGGTACCCCATCCGGGGACCCCTCAGCCTGATCAAGGAAGGTTGGGAAGCGGCACCCCAGGTTCCACCCCCAGATGTGTTTCGATACATTCTGTCCCTCTGGAACCAGACGCGGAGGTTCAGAGAGCTTGCCGAGGCCAACCTCGAGGCGAGCCAAGAAGAGATGAAACGTTGGTATGACCAGAATGCCACTCTGGTCGAGTTTCAGCCCGGCCAGCAGGTTTGGGTGATGGCCCCAGTGGAACCTTGTGCCCTTCAGGACAAGTGGACCGGGCCCTTCAAAGTGGTGGAACGCAAGAGCCAAGTTACCTATCTCATAGATGTGCAGTCCCCCAGGAACCCCTTGAGGGTCCTCCATGTGAATCGCCTCAAACCCCACTTCGTGCGGTCTGTGTTGAGTTTGCTCCTCGCCACCGATGACGGAGCGGAAGAGGACACGGAGCCTCTCCCCGATCTCCTGTGTACGAAGGAAAAAGATGGCTCCGTAGAGAGAGTGAGGCTCTCCTCCTCCCTCACCCCCGAGCAACGCGAAGACTGTCGCCAGTTACTGGGACAGTTCTCTGACCTTTTCTCTCTCGTCCCCGGCGTCACCGGTTGGTGCGTCCATGATGTGGACACCGGGGACAGCCCTCCGGTACGGCACAGAGCCTACCGCGTGCCTGACCGAGTCCGTGCCTGCATCAAGGCCGAAGTCTCCAAGATGCTAGCCCTGGGAGTGGTCGAGACCTCTGACAGCCCATGGGCCAGCCCCGTGGTCCTGGTTCCAAAGGCGGCCGCCCCCGGCGCTGTTGCAGAGCTGAGGTTCTGTGTGGACTACCGGGGGCTCAACGCAGTCACCAGAACCTACGCGCACCCTATTCCCCGCGCCGATGAGCTCATTGACCGCCTAGGGTCTGCTCACTACCTCAGCACCTTCGACTTGACCTGTGGATACTGGCAAATCGGCCTCACGGAGGGGGCCAGGGAGAGATCCGCTTTCTCCACCCCAGATGGCCACTACCACTTCCGGGTGATGCCCTTCGGAATGAAAAATGCCCCCGCCACCTTCCAGAGGCTGGTTAACCAGGTACTGGCTGGATTGGAGGGATTCAGCGCCATCTATCTGCACGATATCGCGGTATTCAGATCCCACTGGACCGAGCACCTCCAACACCTTTGGGAGGTGCTGATGGCCCTGCGTCGAGCGTGCCTCACCATCAAAGCCAGTAAATACCAGATCGGACAAGGGTCCGTGGTCTACCTGGGGCACCAGGTCGGGAGCGGCCTAGTGGCCCCCCTCCAACCCAAGATCGATGCGATCGTTGCCTGGGAGGACCCCATGACCCAGACGGAAGTGCGGGCTTTCCTGGGGCACTACCGAAGATTCATAAAGGGGTATGGCAGCATAGTAGTCCCCCTCACAGAAATGACCTCCAAAAAGCAGCCAAAGAGAGTTGCTGGACCCCCGCCTGCCAGGAGGCGTTTGAAGCCTTGAAAGTCGCCATGTGCACTGCCCCCGTACTGCAGGCCCCTGACTACTCCCGAGAGTTTGTGGTCCAAACGGACACGTCCGAGCATGGCATCGGAGCAGTCCTGTCTCAGATGAATGAAAAGGGCCTAGACCAGCCAGTGGCATTCATTAGCCGGAGGTTACTCCCTCGAGAACAAAGGTGGAGCACCATCGAGCGGGAGGCCTTCGTGGTGGTTTCGGCCCTGAAGAAGTTGAGGCCCTACCTGTTCGGTACTCACTTCCGGGTCCAAACCGACCACTCCGGTAGCTAATGCAGATGAGAGGAGGAAACCCCAAACTGTTACGCTGGTCCATCTCCCTCCAGGGGATAGACTTCACTGTCGAGCACCGGCCTGGTGCTGACCACGCCAACGTGGACGGCCTGTCCCGGTTCTTCCGCCTCAGTGAAGAGAACCCCCAAGGGGATGGGTAGTTCTCTCTGCCTTTCAGCTGGGGGGGACGCGTGCTGGACCTGGCCTCGTGGCGTGGTTCCCCCCGTTACTCAGCACCCCGTTAGCGTAGCCCTGCACCCAGAAACCCCTGGTCGTCCCGTCCCCTGTCCGCCCCGCTCCCTGCACGACCCTACCAACGGACGACCATCCCCGCATTCCGCCATCCCACTTCCCGGCACCGGGCGCCCAGAACCTGCATCACCCCACAGGGCCACCGACAGCCATTACCCTTCCCGAGGTCCCTGACTCCCTAGGCCTTGCCTGACCCTGGCCCCAGCGAAACTTAGGCTTCAGACGCGCCATGCCCGGCTGGGGGGTTAGAGGGCTTCCTGAGTGAGATAAGACCAAAGAGGTTCGATTGCCTCTGGCCTCCCCTGGGAGACTGGTTTCTCTCACACCTCTGGCCTTCCCCAGTGGGCTGGTTTCGATCGCACCTCTGGCCTCCCCGAGAGCTGGCTCCAGACCCTGCTGGGAGTCTGGAAATTCCCGGACGCATCTTCAAAAGGATCAAAGGGCCAGCCGACGGAACACTCCGACGACCAGCCCCGAGGCATGAGAACTCCGCCTGCGAGGGTCCGGACATCAAAGGGCCACTGGACTATATCAAGGCCTGCCCGAGAACTAGCGGGCAGTTGTATCCTGGACAAGAGAGCCCTGCTGATCTGATCGCGGCTCATCCTCGTGGAGAAGAAACTGAAACCTCGGAGCCCTGCTGACGTTGTCGCGGCTCATCCTTGAAATCTAAGGACATTCGTTGAACATCCTGAGCCCTGCTGAAGCTGTCGCGGCTCATCCTCGTGGAGGAGGAACTGGAACCTCGGAGCCCTGCTGACCCCGTCACGGCTCATCCTTGAAATCTAAGGACATTCGCTGAACAACCTGAGCCCTGCTGACGCTGTCGCGGCTCCTCAAGAACTGACAGACACTCTGTTCACTCCGGATTGAGCCCTGCTGACCTCGTCGCGGCTCGAGGAGTACTCTGGTCCGGCTGGACCATCGACGCTACCAACACGACCTGGCTCGAGAAGCAGTGAGTGGAGCAGACAGTACGACCTCCATCTTCCGTATCCCCCGGCTCGAGAATTGAGAGCTGTGCGAAGGGTACGCTTCGTACTGGCCTAACACTGAGACTGTCCGCCTTCCCTACTCCTTACCACTGAGACTTTACAATCCCTCGATCGCTTGTAAATACATGTTCCTTGTGCCTAAATCTTTACTGTTGATAAAGAACTTGCTTACTGAGATCCACGGTGTGGTGTCCGTTCATAAGTGTGGTGTGCGTTCAGTGTGTACGATCCTAGACCCGAAGTCCTCCCCGGCGAGAACCTTACGTCCAGACTCGGCAGTATTCTTGGGAGTGGTGGGTCACTGAGCGGTCGGGAGAGCATATCCTGACCCTCGGGGGTCGCCCCTTCTAACAGTACGCTTCTGGCGTACGCATTGTCCTTGGGTTTTGGAAGATGGGCTTCATACTCCTCGCTCCTGGGAGTACGCTCCGGTCACGCTCGTAGATGTACTTCGGGCTCCTTGCTCCTGGAAGTAGGGAACAGAGCCGCGACGGTGTCGGCAGGGCTCTCCAGGTATCGGGGCAGAGCCGTGACAAAGTCTGCAGGGCTCTCCAGGTATCGGGGCAGAGCCGCGACGGTGTCAGCAGGGCTCTCCAGGTCTGAGGGGCAGAGACGCGACAAAGTCCGCAGGGCTCTCCAGGTCCGAGGGGCAGAGCCGCGACCACATCTGCAGGCCTCCGCTGATTTCCACAAACAACCCCCCTTCATCGCACAACTGCCCCAGTTATAGGGCTTGCCGTCCTTTGAAGTCTTTGTTCCCCCGCCACCCAGGCCTTGGAGGTCCTTTTCCAGCGTGTCCTGTTTCGGGCCAGCTGGCACGTTATCTGCTCCTCCGGTGTGTGAGGGGCCGCACGGCCAGCGGGGGCTGGGGCGGGCCTCTTGTGGCAGGATGGTTTACTCCACTCCTCCACCCCCCTTCCTGTGGCATGTGTTGGCCATCACCCGGCGGGAAGATCAAACGGCTAGGGGTCTCCGTGTTGGGGGGAGGAGAGTCAGGGAGTCTCTTGGACAGGGGGTATTCCACGCTGGGGGGCGCTGTGGGTCCTTGACAGGGTTAGGTCTCAGTGTCTTAGGGGTAGGGTGCTCCCCGGCGTTGTAGTGGTTTCTCCGGGGTCGGGCCCTACCCGGGGGGTTTCTAGGGGGGGAGAGGGCTTGGGGACCCAGGCCAAGGGGGACAGGTCTAACATGCACGCATGGACTCACGCATTCCGCACACATAAACACATCCTCCCCACTCTTAAGAAGCGCGCGTCGAAGCTGTCTTGGCCAGGAACTACCAGCCCCAATGCACCTCCATTAATAGAAGATTATGTTTTTTTAACCTCTCGTGACGTCACTTCCTGTCGTAACGTCACTTCCTGTCTTTGAGCGTCCCCCCACTTCTTTATTTAGGACTTGCGCCCTGCATCTCCCCCAGCCCTGGAGGCCCCCCTGCCTGTAAGGGGGCACTCAGCCTCTGCCCACCCTTCCTCTCTGGGGCTCAGAGGGTCCATGAAGTGAAGTTGGCCTCCAGGTCTGTCCTGGGGGGCAGAAAACTTAATTCACACCCTCTCTATTATCTGAAGGAAGAACCTCCATTATAGAAAATTCTATTCTCCATGACTATGGAAGTGCCTTCCCAGAGTGTTCTGCCATTTATTGCAGTATTATCCTTCTACCTGTGTCTGGTACTCTTTTGTAACATGCACACATCACTTTTCTCTTGTGCTCCTCTTGCAGTTTTTTTGCTCACAATTGTCATTTTTGCCTCATGTAACTTAGCGTTTGCTTTTGTAATTTGTTCACTTGTAATGTTCTCTTGTTTCAGTTCTGTTCCTATTGTGGAAAAGTAAATTTTGCCATGTTATATGTGCCTACGTGTTCCCCATCCTATGTTATATGTGCATGATTAATATGCATATGTATTCCCTATGATCGATTAAAGACGCAATTATAGTTGTGTCCATCTCTAGTATGCCAGTTTCCAGTTTTCGTGAATACAACGAATATCAGGCCTATGTAAAGCTACGTTGCCACGTTTTACAGTGTGCACGTTAATTCATTGAATTGTCCCCGTTTCTAGGCCTCAAAAGGGCCCGGACTCAGATTCAGCTCCTGTTTCCTGAACCCTCACTGAGGAGCGATACAGCCCCCACCTGTATCCCTGACCCTTAGCTTACTTCCATGCCTCACAGTGCCCGGCTCGGCCTGGCTCTGCCTCTTAGTCTGCCAAGAGTATGTTATGCTTCTAGTTATCAGTCCAGCCCTCCTTCTCTGCATTCCTAAGCTACTGCATCGCATCAATAGTTTCCGTCATGGTCTAGCCTTTATGTCTCCATGTAAGAGAAATGCTGTATTAATATTCATAGAATATTCCTCGCACACACACTACATATAGGATTATGCATGCATCAGTCTTAATGTCTGTTAGCCTTTGCCCTGATAACTTTTGGATTCTATCAACATGTTCTCTAAACATTAGATACTAGATAGGCTTTAGGTACATGTCGCTCTGACACTCCAGACTTTTCGTCTCCTCTTCTAGCGCAGAAGTCATAGCCCCCAGTTCTCCCTAGTAACACGTCATTGTCAGTTTGCGCGCACCACTAGGTTAGAGGTCCCAGCTGCTCAGGTAGCCCCCTCCATGTTTCCGCCCCGTTTATGACATATTCTGTTACGTTTGCATCACATGTCTATGTATACGCCCTGTACACGCCTTCTTGTTACCTCATTCTGCTCTTATCTTTCGCGACTGCTACAAACTCTGCCTACTGCTACGCCTACTGTATTGACTGTAATGTAAATGTTTTAACTATATATACTTGTGCACTGTTATTAAAAGTGAGCGCGCTCCTTTGTCCCTGCCCCAGGCAGCTGCCATCCCATCCCCGTACAGGCTGTCCTGTTCCAGTCCTTTATGCTTAATTAAAGCCTGTCAACTCTAGCTACCTCGTATCTTGACTCTTATTTATTGAGCTATCTATTTGTATGAGTATCCTGAAAAATAGTACCGGTAATTAATTATTTATTTACCACATAATGGCGCCCGAATAGGGACTTGCCCTTTCCCCACGCGCCGGAGAAGCCACGCAAGCCCCCTGACCCTCTGCAGCCGTGACGGAACCATCCTGCGCACCGGCAGATATTTCTGCTTTAAGTATCCCTCAGGTCCACGGAGGAGACGAAGGTTGCGGTCCAGCATCCAGACGAGGCGGTGGAGGAACGCGGCGAGTCCCGACCAGAGCCCAAGCCGAGAGTCCAAGGTCCGAGGTATCCGGAGGCCCACCTGTAACTGAAGTCCGAAGTTCGTCCGTCCGTCGTCGTAGCAGTCCAGTCCAGTCCGAGGCCTTCCGTTCTTGCTGCCCGGTGAGTACCGTTGCTGGGGTAGTATCTAGACAGGGTCAATTAAATTGTCTCTGGTCCGTGGGTTTGGGTACGCAGATCCAACACGAAGTGTCCACTTAGGTGGATGCGGGTCCTGACGTGTCTCTTTATGGGACCGGTAAGTTTCGTACTGTTTCAGCAGTGCATCTAGTCTGTTCTAGTAAGTTCTGTTCTCGAGAAATTCATGTGTTCTGTTCTCAGTATTTCAGGTAGTATCTTGTCCGAACTGTTATTCTAAATGATATTCCATGTGTTTTCAATGTCGTGGTATGAATGAGTTGTTTTTCAAGTAATTATTGTGTTCATTGTGTATAGTATTGTGTCTAGACTCCAGTCCAGTCATGCCTCTGTTCTCAAGATTACGTCAGTTAAAAACTAGAAAAGGTCTGCTCGAAGAAGCAGTTCCTGTCCCGCCTAGGGACAGTCCAGGTCATTTTATGTATCATAAGCATGGCATAAGTGCCATATTATATCTAGACTTATGGGTGGAGTACACCAAGGAATTAGAGGAAAAGTATAGATGGCCCGTATCAGGTACGTGGGATACCGAGTGCATCATGCGAGTAGAAGAAGCATTATGGAAAAAGAAAGCCAGACAGTCCCAGAAAGACGCCATCGAGTTATGGCGCAAAGAATCTCACAGGAGAACAGAAAAAGAAATCAGAAAGTCAGAATTAAGTAGAGAATCCTTAGAAAGAGCCCAGGAAAGGGAATTAATCGAAGTAGGTGAACGAGTTAAAGCCGAACAGTCAGACAGACAGAGAAATGCCCTGATTAAGGGTATGTATTCTCTTCTTGCCGAGGGCTTGCCAAAAGCAACCCCGGAAGCACCATGTAATTTTCCGCCGCCATTAGTTCCGATTAAGCTACGTCACAAACCGACCGCAGCTGATATTTTTCTCTCGTCCTATTTGGACGACACAGTCCCAGAATATGCAAATCCTGTTCCGCCAGCTCCTGTAAATAATGTAATTCCTGTTCTTCCAGCCACCGGGGCACCTGTTACAGCACCTGTTACGGTACCCCCGGTCCAGCCCATAATACAAGTTCCCGCTACATCGGTCACTCTGCCAGCACGAAGAGTATCAGTCGACGATTCCAGTTTAGGGGCCGCGGGAGGAGGTCCTCCTGGTACCCCGCCGTCACACAAACGTGTAACGTTAGTCGAGTTACATGAACGTGCGTTACAGCGTACGCCCAAATATCAGTCCGTTGCAGAAATCAGACGAGCTCTTACCGAATGCCGTTATGATCCAGTCCCAGGCGATGATAATATGGTTATATATTCATCGCGCGTAAGACGGGTGACCGAGTATTTGGACACCCTACCGAATATGAAAGAAGATCTAGACAGAATATATCGTTTCATCCGTACAGGGGATGATCCAGAAAGTATTGGCGAAATCATGTCTCTAAGGAAAGCTGAGACCCAGCTCATGCTATTAAAGTTTCTAATTAATTGTTTAGTAAGGGAACAAGATTCCCCGACTAAAGATCCGACCGAAATGAAAGTCCTGACAAGGTGGAGTGATAATATAGCCGAGGGTAGACACAAGACCCTCAGTAGTATAGAGAGTATGTACAAGAAAATTCGTAAGGAAATAATAAGGTTACACGAAAATCGTAAAGAAGCACAAGTAAGCGAGAAGGAAAATGACTCTTCTACTGAAGAGGTAGACGACGAGAATCCTACCAGAATAGCGTATGTAGGTAAATCTAGATTTCCAGACCGACATTTACGCCTAGAACACAAGAAAGTCGTTCGTCTTCCAGCACTGGAACAAGGTTCTCTAGAACAAGTATTTCAAGCTACCGATCACATTCTGAAATCACGAATCGGTTATAGTGAACTTAGTACTATGCATGAACAAGAACTAGCCCGATCAGCAGTCCGATGGATTACTGATTCTACCACTTTTCCAGACGAAATAGTGGCACAAATGTTTCTGAAACTGCCCCCAGCCGAGCAGCGACTGGCGGGTATGTATATGATTCAGCACCTCATTACATTGTATGAGGGTCAACATTCTGATCCAGGTCCGTTACATGATATCCTGAACGAGTTACTCCAGTATAAATGGAAAGGTTTAGGTACCGATTTAATTAGTGTCATTCTAGAACAGCGCCACAAATATAGAACGTTTCTGAACCCGCATTTTGTTCACGTCTCACCTCCAGAAAGTACACCATTTTACATAGATAGACAGCATCCGTTACGAGAAGTACATCCAGTTAGGACAACGGATGGTGAAATGCAACGAGTATTTGTTTACACCCCTATTACAAAGATGGAGCTCTTAGAGATGAAGAAATTAATTCCCTGTCACGACAAAGATCCAGCAGGGTTCCATCGAGAATTAAAAGACATGCTCCATATGGGAGAATACACTTATCCAGATATAATTAAAATGCTAAAGGTCCTGTTGCCCGCAGGGGTATACGAGAAACTCAAGGAAAAAGAATGGGAGGTGGGAGAGAAAAAGATAGATTGGACAGTTCTAGAAGCTGAAGATAAGATACGAGTACCAGGTACCGGTCTTGGAGAGAAATGTAAAGAATTACCAGAGTTATTGATTCAGGTTTTGCCTAGGTTATTAGCCACGAAAAAGGAAGACTGGGATGCAATCTCTGCATGCAAACAGAAACAGGATGAAGACACTAGTGATTTTTATTCTAGATTTGAGAAATGCTTTATCATCAACAGTGGTTTGAAGACAGGTAGCGAGTCATACCCTCATCTTTTTGTTACTAAACTAGTCGAGAATTCAAGTCCACAAGTTAAAAATCGAGTTTTGAAAGTCGAAAGTACTTGGCAAGCTAGTACCCCGTCCCAGATGCTCCAGATGCTCCAGTATCACCAGAATAGAATCAGAGAAGAACAAGAACACGAGAGAAGACGTATGAAAGACACGAAAATGAAAGTACTAGTTGCACAATCTGTTCCACAAGACAGTCAGAAGAGGGGTCCGAATCAAGCCAGTCATCCTGCAGTTCCCGTTAAAGGGACATGCAATTATTGTAAACAGCCAGGTCATTTTATAAACGAGTGTGCAGTTCTGAAACACAACATAGCCACTGGTAAAACTAAAGAAAGACCACGCCCGCCTAGACAAGAACAAGTTTCACAGACTTCTCAGCCACAGAATGCACAACAGACAGTTCCAGCACCGCAGCCTATCGCTGCAACACAGCATGTTACACAGCAGATGTACCAGTATGCTCAGTCAGAGTATCCAGAGTATCAAGCATATTCATGAAACAGCCTAGAGAGGGAGGTAGGCTTGCCTCTCATCGAGATACCTGTAGATCAAGAGGGTCCCTATGTACACAGTCAAGTATTAGGGAAAGACAGAAAGTTTTTGATTGATACAGGGGCAAGTAGGACTACTATCAGTCATGACGAGGTTCCAGGGGCTCCACTCTCAGGCTCTAGAAATGTTTCCCTTGGATTTTCAGGAAAGCCTATTGTAAACGAGATATCAAAGCCAGTTACTCTAGAAGTTGGTCCATTGTCCCGAACTACTGATTTGTTACTTACGAAATCATGTCCAGAAAATTTGTTAGGTATTAAAACATTGAAAGAATTAGGTGCAGTTATTTGCTGTTCCCCAGAAGGAATACGCTTGTTTTTAAGAGACTTTAAAGGTCACTATGTATTACGTGATTTTGATCCAAGATTTTCCAATGTACCGCAGCATTTATGGGCGCAAGGTCCAACTGATGTAGGTTTTATGCAAATCACACCCCATCGTGTGACTCTCAAGCAAGGTATAGTCCTGCCACGAATCAGACAGTACAGATTGCCACCTGAGGCTGTAGCAGCCTTATCCAAAATTATTGACGAGCTCATTGCTCAAGGAGTGGTTGTAGAAACTGACTCCAATGTATGCAATTCTCCTATCATTCCAGTCATGAAACGTACTGATCCAAATGCACCTCCAGTATATCGATTAGTGATTGACCTTCGAGAACTTAATAAATGTATCATACCCCAGTATCCAGTAGTCCCAGATATTTCATCCCTATTGACAGCTATTGATTCTGAAGCTGTATTTTTTACTGTAATCGACCTCAAGAATGCATTTTTCAGTGTTCCGATTCATCCAGACAGCCAGTACCTTTTTGGTTTTTGTTTAAATGGAAGGAGCTATAAATTCACACGAGCGCCTCAAGGTTTCATAGAGAGTCCTAGTATTTACAGTCAAGCACTTAAACGACAACTTGACAATATTCACATGCCAACAGACACTGCCCTGCTCCAGTATGTCGATGATCTACTAATCACAGCCCGTTCTGAACGTGACTGCGAGCGAGCGTCACTTACAGTCCTGTATTTCCTAGCCGAGATGGGGCACAAGGTGTCCCCTTCGAAGCTTCAATTCTGTGTCCAGCAAGTGATCTACTTAGGCCACTTACTGTCCAAGTGGGGTAGGCAGTTGACACCAGACCGTATCCAGTTAATAGCGAGTCTTCCACAGCCCAAGACACAGAAGGAGGTACGTGCTTTTATTGGCCTTACTTCTTACTGCAGACAATGGATTCCTCAGTATGCATTTCTAGCAAAGCCACTGATACAGTTAACGACACAGGAGGCAGCCGTATCGACTGTCCTCCCTTGGACATCTGAACATACACTTAGTTTTAATGAATTAAAGAAAGCCTTATGCCAAGCACCTGTTCTAGCTACACCGAACTACAGTAAGCCTTTTACACTTTTTGTCACAGAACGTAATGGTACTGCATTATCTGTTCTCACACAAGATCAAGCAGGACAATACAAGCCCTGTGCTTATTTTTCGAGCACATTAGATCCAGTGGCCCAGGCTCTGCCTGCGTGCCTCAAGTCAGTTGCAGCCACAGCTCTAGCTATCAGACAAAGTGATTCCATAGTATTAGGACACTCCCTGACAGTACAAGTTCCACATTCCGTGGAAGTTCTTTTAAACCGAACACAGACTCAGCATTTGACCATTGCACGTTTAACAGGTTATGAACTGACCCTGTTCCAGCCACACATAGAAATCAGATGCTGCAACGTTTTAAATCCTGCTACACTGTTACCGTCAGTTACTTCAAATCCCGCCACACATGACTGTGTGGAAGTCATTAACACTATGACTAAGCCAAGACAAGACCTGACAGACATTCCATTACCTAATCCCGACCTGACACTTTATGTGGATGGTTCATGTATGAGAACTAGTACAGGAGAACTAGTAGCCGCGTATGCAGTGACTACTGAAACAGAAGTTATTGAGACACACCGTATTGACACCCTGTCTGCTCAAGCAGCAGAGCTAGTTGCTCTGACCCAAGCCTGCATACGTGCCAAGAACCTGAAAGTAAACATATATACAGATTCACGTTACGCATTCGGAGTTGTACACGACTTCGGAGTGCTCTGGCAGGAGAGAGGTTTCATGACTTCTCATGGAACCAAGATTCAGCATGGTCTCCTCATTCAAGCTCTGTTAGATGCAATACATTTACCGACAGCTATCGCTATCATGAAGTGCAAGGCACACACGAAAGTTACTGATATTATTTCCCAAGGTAATGATCTAGCAGATCGAACAGCCAAGCTTACAGCTCAGACACCAGACATTCCAGTTAACAAGACACCGACATTCACTCCAGAGCAGACTACTTGCATGACAGTTAAGGACCCTACACAAGATGTCATAGACATACAGTTACATGCTACTCCTGAAGAAATCAAGAAATGGTCCGAACAAGGAGGGGTCCAGACAGATCAGGGATGGGTGACGAAGGGAAAAGCCACATGGTTTCTCCCCGACTCTATGGTTCAAGTCATTATCAATACCGCACATAGTCCAGCACATTTAGGAGAAAAAGCTATGTTAGACAGTATCCAGAACCTTTGGTTCAACAAGCATTTACGAGCTGCAGCCAAGCAGAAAGTCCGCACTTGTATGATATGTTGCCAGTTCAATCCAGGTAAAAGTGTCCCGGTGGAACAAGGTGGATTCCAACCCCCTGACCACCCTTTTGAAGTCCTCCAGATGGATTATATTCAGATGGAGCGATGTCGAGGTTTCAAGTATGTCCTTGTAGTTGTATGCGCTTTGTCCAGGTGGACAGAAGCATATCCAGTTCCAGATTACACAGCCGCGACCACTGCCAAGCAGCTGGTTCGTGAATTCTTCCCCCGTTATGGACTCCCTAGGGTCGTGTATTCAGATAACGGCCAGCCATTCTCATCTGAGCTCATGAAGCATGTTTCCCTTTTGTTAGGGTACCAGTGGAAGTTCCATTGTGTGCGCCATCCTGAAGCAGCCGGTCTCGTAGAGAGACATAATCAAACCCTGAAAATCCGTATTGCTAAGACATGTCAAGAGAAAGGTGTAGACTGGTTAGTTGCCCTGCCAGTTGCTCTATTCTTCATGCGAATGGTTGCACACTCCAGATCAGGTCTGTCTCCTTATGAGGTCGTATTCGGCCGCCCCCCAAACATGTGGGGAACACCTAGACCCCGCAGTATTACAGATGTTTCAAGTAATATGCTGACAGATTACCTAGCTTCCTTGATGTCTGCCCTACACTCTTGTCGTTCACAGGTTGCCGCCGCATTTCCAGACAACACTGAAGTGAAACCGCATGAGGTCATCCCCGGGGATCTCGTTTTGGTCCGGAATTTTGATCGTTCAAGTCCGCTGGAGCCCCGCTGGAAGCAACCTCAACTAGTCCTCTTGACCACCCGTACGGCCCTGAAGTTGGAAGGCCGTAAGGGTTGGGTCCACCTGTCTCATGTCAAGAAATTTCACGGACTCCGAAACAAGACTTTTAATGACATTTCCACAGACATTTCCAATTCTAAAGACTGCCTGAAACCAGACTCTAAATCAGACATTCATTCAAATCCAGAACTGAAAGTTCCTCTGTTAGAGAAAACTCCGCAGCAGGAGTATAAATTAAAGCTCCGGTCTAGTAAAATAAGTCAGCCAGTTTAATTGTCTAAGTCCCCCTCGGGTGAAACGGTTAGACAGGTATCTGACATGTATGAGATAGACCCCCATAGTGAGAGAGTTAGTCAAAACTCTATCCGATGTATCGTTTTTCTAAGTTTTCTATTGTTTCTAAGTTTGATGGTTACCTGCACAAGTTATGCATTGCATATATGTTTTCCGATTTCTCATGTAAATAAGTTTCCTAATGCTACAGTAGAGCACACGTTTAGTGATCTGCCTCCTCACGAGTTATCCTATCGTCTTGCTATGCGCAATAACACATTCATCAGAATGTTACACTATTCACACCAGACCAGCAATGCCACTAATTGTTGGGTGTGTGGTCGACTCCCCCCTTTCCAGACACCGAAGGGAGTTCTGCCACTCTTTCCTTATCCGTTTTCACATAATGGTTCGTGTGGAGCATGGTCCATGTTAACGTCATCCTCAAATGATATGTCCCTTCTGAATAGAACATGTTTTCCAGACAAGCAAGGTCTCCCCCATAGAACAGGGTTAGATCTAGAAAATGAAGTTTATAATTTAGGTAATTATTCTTCGAATTTTATGGTCCTGAACGTTCAGTCTGATACTACTCCAGACTTACCTGCTATTTCAGTACTACCAGTCAAAGGCGAATTATGTGTCCGAAATAATGGTTCCGCACATGTAGGACATAGTGATTGTACTACTACTGTCGAGTATAGTGACAGTGGGAAATCTATTTTCAAAGCTTCACGTCATATTTTGTTTGTGGTCAGACCGCATATGTTCGTCTGCCCCTCGATTGGGATGGAACATGTTACATTGCCTTCCTACTGCCACCAGTTTTCCTAGCCCCATCTGATTATCATAGAAACACACATCTAGTACACGTCAGACATAGAAGGGAGATCGAGTCCCCGATTGTCGATCAAACTGAAACTGCTCTAGAACAGTATCAAGACTTTAACAAAGGTTTCTTCTTCTTTATAGGACCTGTCCAGAATAGTAAGTTAATACGTAGGTTAACCAGAACCCTTGAAGCAGTAGTGAATGAGACTACTTCTGCTCTAGGTAACTTAACTGAAGAGCAATCTGCTATGAGATTTGTCGTGCTCCAAAATCGTCTCGTTCTTGACGTCATACTGGCCGATAGAGGAGGAGCATGTAGAGTCATCGGATCTAGTTGCTGCATTTTCATTCCTAATAACGCGCCGTCTGTTTATTCAGCTATAACCAGACTTCATAAAATTGCCCATCAGTTACACCAGAATCCAGGCACCTGGACATGGTCTGGTTGGCTCTGGAGTATCCTATCTGCCTGGGGATGGAAAGTATTGTCATTTCTAGGTATTGCAGTAGCGATCATATTCAGTTGCTGCCTCTGTATACAATGTGGCCCTGCGATTTGCGGCATTTGTGCTACCTCTTGTATTCCTAGTCCTAAGTCCCGTTCCAAGACAATTCGAGACGAGCAAATGATGCTATATGAAATGATAGATGGTATCATGAATATTGATGTTTCCTGATGGAAACGTAGGGCACAAGGAGGGAATGTGGAAAAGTAAATTTTGCCATGTTATATGTGCCTACGTGTTCCCCATCCTATGTTATATGTGCATGATTAATATGCATATGTATTCCCTATGATCGATTAAAGACGCAATTATAGTTGTGTCCATCTCTAGTATGCCAGTTTCCAGTTTTCGTGAATACAACGAATATCAGGCCTATGTAAAGCTACGTTGCCACGTTTTACAGTGTGCACGTTAATTCATTGAATTGTCCCCGTTTCTAGGCCTCAAAAGGGCCCGGACTCAGATTCAGCTCCTGTTTCCTGAACCCTCACTGAGGAGCGATACAGCCCCCACCTGTATCCCTGACCCTTAGCTTACTTCCATGCCTCACAGTGCCCGGCTCGGCCTGGCTCTGCCTCTTAGTCTGCCAAGAGTATGTTATGCTTCTAGTTATCAGTCCAGCCCTCCTTCTCTGCATTCCTAAGCTACTGAATCGCATCAATAGTTTCCGTCATGGTCTAGCCTTTATGTCTCCATGTAAGAGAAATGCTGTATTAATATTCATAGAATATTCCTCGCACACACACTACATATAGGATTATGCATGCATCAGTCTTAATGTCTGTTAGCCTTTGCCCTGATAACTTTTGGATTCTATCAACATGTTCTCTAAACATTAGATACTAGATAGGTACATGTCGCTCTGACACTCCAGACTTTTCGTCTCCTCTTCTAGCGCAGAAGTCATAGCCCCCAGTTCTCCCTAGTAACACGTCATTGTCAGTTTGCGCGCACCACTAGGTTAGAGGTCCCAGCTGCTCAGGTAGCCCCCTCCATGTTTCCGCCCCGTTTATGACATATTCTGTTACGTTTGCATCACATGTCTATGTATACGCCCTGTACACGCCTTCTTGTTACCTCATTCTGCTCTTATCTTTCGCGACTGCTACAAACTCCGCCTACTGCTACGCCTACTGTATTGACTGTAATGTAAATGTTTTAACTATGTATACTTGTGCACTGTTATTAAAAGTGAGCGCGCTCCTTTGTCCCTGCCCCAGGCAGCTGCCATCCCAGCTGCCATCCCATCCCCGTACAGGCTGTCCTGTTCCAGTCCTTTATGCTTAATTAAAGCCTGTCAACTCTAGCTACCTCGTATCTTGACTCTTATTTATTGAGCTATCTATTTGTATGAGTATCCTGAAAAATAGTACCGGTAATTAATTATTTATTTAGCCTCTGACACCTTCGGGTAAAGCCCGCGCAATATAAAAACGCACAAATAAATAAATAAATGGTAAAGGGGGCCAGCAGTCTGTCCTGGGGGGCAGCTCAGAGCCCTCATCTGTGGCGCCTGTGCCAAGCATCCGATCTGCAGACCAGCCAATCACCTCCGACTGCATCCTTGGTCCAGGAGCCTCCGGTCCAATGGCAGCCAGGCATCCCTGACCCCCCCTCCTCCCTCCCCTGCTCCAGGCTCCACTGACCCCCTCTCCTCCCTCCGCTGCTCCAGGCATCACTGCCCCCCCCTCCCCAGGGGGGGTCTGCTCCAGGCAACACTGCCCCCCCCTCCCCTGGGGGGTCTGCTCCAATCACTGCCCCCCCTCCCTAGGGAGGGTCTGCTCCAGGCATCACTGACCCCCCCATCCCGGGGGGGTCTGCTCCAGGCATCACTGCCCCCCCCACCCTCCCCAGGGGGGGGTCTGCTCCAATCCCTGACCCCCCCCTCCCTCCCCTGCTCCAGGCATCACTGACCCCCCTCCCCTGGGGGGGTCTGCTCCAGGCATCATTGACCCCCCCCCTTCCCTGGGGGGCGTCTGCTCCAGGCATCACTGACCCCCCTCCTTCCTCCCCTGCTCCACTGCCAACCTCTAATGGGGGTGTCTGCTCCAGGCATCCCTGACCCCCCCTCCTTCCTCCTCTGCTCCAGGCATCACTGACCCCCCCCCCTCCCCTGGGGGATTTTGGACTTGGCCCTTATGGCAGGTTCACCCCTAAACGTTTTGCTTGTAATGGTGACCTGGTGATGGTGATTTTTGGGTTCTGAGCACTGTGTCCCAGTGAGTGCATGTGGTGAGATAGGCCTGCCCTCCCATAGGAATGCATGGGGAATGTCTGTGTCCCTGGTAGTTCCTGATGCGTGGGGTGTGCGGGCTCGAGTCTGGTATGTGCGGACTTGTGTGATTGAATGCTACGAGATGATGTATGCGGCATGTATGTGTCTAGTGTGGAAGTGCCACTTCTAGACATGGCTGTGTGTGTGCTGTAAAGGTGCTGGCGTGTGATTGGCTGGAGCTGGCTGGGATGCCAGGCTCCATGAGTCATGATGGGTCTGCCCGGTGGTGAGTGTGGAGATTAGCATGCTGATGGCTGGGGAGGAGTGCACTTGGGTCCTGAATAGGGCTGGGCTTTCCCCACACAATGCTGGCTTCGCCCCCTGTGGTGCATCTAACGACCCTAGCCTCCCTAGTGAATGAAAAGGATGGTTGAGCCCATCAAGGATGCTCCAAAACCAGCTGCGACTGGTTTCTCCCCCACCCTGCACCTACAGACAAAGGGTTTTTCAGTATAAGAAGGGGCTGTGTCCCCATGAATGTTGTTCTGTTCCTGGATCCTACTTGAGGGGGGATGCTGCTGCTGTGCGCCAGGAGAGACCGCCATTTGGGACTGCCTTCCTGCCTGGAGGGCCCAGTGAGCTGGCCCCTGGGCCCAGCCTTGCCCCCCCCACCTTGCTCTGCTGAGGGACCTTTTTCTGGACTTGTGCTGTCCGTTAGCGCTGGGAGCGCTTCTTCTGTTTTTTTAGCGCTGGGAGCGCCTTAATTGCTAAAGCCGGTGCCCACCCGGCATTTATTTGGCCCGCATTTTGCGTGAGGAGCGGCGCAGGAGCCCACTCCGCTATTTTGCCGATTCATGCTCCTCTAGCGAGTGCCCACCTCGCTTTACAATTTAATGAAAGCCGGTGCCCACCCGGCATTGCCCCGTGTTTTCACCGCCGCCGGACCGGAGAGATTAGGAGGCGCTGTCCCGCCTCCCTACCCCAGGGGCGCGCTGCGATTGGCCGCAGCCACGACCCGGAAGTCAGGCAGGCCGAGGGCGGGACTGTGGGACAACAGGAAGAGGCCGGGAGCCCACCCCGCCTCCTCTGGAAGCCAGCCGTATCCTGCCTGGGGGCTCCCGAGGGAAGGGAGAGCCCCGGGGAGAGAGAGAAGTCTGGCGCGAGGGCAGTGAGGCTCCCAGAATGAAGGGAGAGCCCCGCAGCCGGTGAGAGGAACTGCCGCCCCAAAACCTTACCGGGAGGCGGAGAGAGAGCTTCCCCTGCGGCCGCCGCTGAGATCAGGAGCCAAGAAGCCGCCGGTGAGTGCCTTGCCTGAGAGAGGCTCCCCGGGCCCTTGCATTTGTGCTCAGAGTCCAAAGGAGGGACTCCACCGTTCCGGGGACATTTTTGTTTATTCCAAGTCCCCGCAGTGGGACTCCAACCACGGTGCCCTGTGTCCTCAGAGCCCCGAGAGACTCAAAGCGCACCATTGCCCTTAGGAGTCCCCAGGAGGGGGACTCCAGCTTACCCCGCCAAAGTTGTTCGTGAGCCCCGAGGCTCCGACAAGGCCGCATTCTGTTTCGAGCCCTGAGAGGCTGCAAGTGGCATCACTTTGTTTTAGAGCCTAGGAGAGGCTCCAGGGGCAGTTCTTGTTCTAGAGCACCTAAGAGAGGGGCTCTAGAATGATAGGTTTCATTTCTCCATGCCCCGCCCACTGCATACATTATGCTTATGAGTTAGCAGAATGTGTCTAACTACTGATATATTCATTTATGCATTTCACGTTTATATTCTTCTATTAGTTATTCATTTATGCGTGTGACATTATTTCAGTTTTCTTAGCTTGGCCTGTGTGCCACCATTTTGAAGCATCTCCCTTTCTGTGCGAGTTGCACTTGCTCCTTCCCCCTCCCGTAGGAATAGGAATATTCCACATGTCAGCAGTTTTGTCTCTCAGCTCACTGTGACTGAAACTACTAGCGAAACCCCTTATCACTCTGTTCTCATGTGCTGGAGATGCTAAGGCCTGGCTCCGTGTCCTTGGAGTCAGGAGAGAGAATGTTGCAATTCCAGGTGCAGATGCCTCTTGTATGAGGCCATTGTTCACCCTCTCTGGGGTCCAGTACTCTTCCACTGTAGGCGTTACTTTTCCAATGTGGGCGTGTTTTTCTCTGCTTTTTGTATTATAATGTGTTACTGTGATGATATGAATCAGTCCTCTCGATGCATTCTCTAGAGTGCAGACCTGACAGGGCCCATCTATAGATGAACATTTGTATTCAATAAATACATTTCTAATCCTTCTCCACTGCCTGGCTGGCTTATTATATGAGAATGATAGATGAGTGAGGTAAGTCGCTCAGGTGGATTTGAGCCACGCTTATCAAGAACAAGAGGTTCAGGAGGGCCATTCTGTTTGGTTAGAGCCACGAGGCCCTTGGGGGACACAAGGGCTTTGTGCAGAGCCTGAGAGGCTCCAACGTTGTCCCCCCCATCATTGCTTCACATCTGCCCAGCACTTCGTGGGCAGCTGCCACATTTAGGCCCCCCGACACTGGGACACAGGGCGTCCTAGCCCTAGAGAGGCCAGTTGGCCTAGGGACAGTCACAGGTGGTGACTAATGTGAGTTTTGCGCAACTTGTGATTTACTTGCTAAGGTAATTTCTGCGCAATTGTTATTTCCTACACCTCTGAATGTTTTTAGGCATCATGTGTTTTCCTTCCTTACACCGCTGAATGTATGTTTATGCATCCTGTGTTATGTGCTTACACCCCTACAGGTATTGTGATACTTAGGTGGTTGTTCTCCTAGTGCAGGTGGTGCTAGTGAGGTCCTGGTTACCAGTAGTTACTGGTTGTGTGCTATTTTTTTGCTACAGTGATTTTCTATGCTATGTTCTAAAAGTGTTACTTCTAAAAGTGCTGATTCCTGACAGTGGTCCAGGTGGCCCTGTCTTGTACATTTCCCCTGTAAATTCTGCCCGTGCCTGTTGGCACATTGTAATGTGTGTGTTTTTATCTAATGTGTTTTGGTGTAATACAAAGGGTATTTTTATACATAACCTTGTGTGGAGTTTCCTTTGTGGTGGGTCCTGGGTGTTGTTGCTTGGGTGCGTGCGCAAATACTTAACTCACATCGCCTCCAAGTTTAGCCTTGCTGCTCGTGCCACGTTACTTAGAGGGTGAGCAGGGGTTATCTTGGCGTGTAACTCCCTTGCCCTGACGTGGCAGTGGTGGTCTCTGACTGACTTTGGCGCAAGCCCTGGCCAGCCGGGGATCCCGTTTCTAACAGGGGGTCTGCTCCAGGCATCACTGCCCCCTCACCCTCCCCTGGGGGGGTCTGCTCCAGGCATCAATGCCCCCCCACCCTCCCCAGGGGGGGGGTCTGCTCCAGGCTCCACTGACCCCCCCCTCCCCAGGGGGGGGTCTGCTCCAGGCATCACTGACCCCCCCCTCCCCTGGGGGGTTTGCTCCAGGCATCACTGACCCCACCCCCTCCCCTGGCGAGGGTCTGCTCCAGGCATCACTGACCCCCCCCCACCTCCCCTGGGGGGGTCACCTCCAGGCATCACTGACCCCCCCCCCCCCTCCCCTGGGGAGAGTCTGCTCCAGGCATCACTGCACCCCCACCCTCACCAGGGGGGTCTGCTCCAGGCATCACTGCCCCCCCTCCCCAGGGGGGGTCTGCTCCAGGCATCACTGACCCCCCCCAACCCTCCGGGGGGGGGGTCTGCTCCAGGCTTCCCTGCCCCCCCTTCCCCAGGGGGGGTCTGCTCCAGGCATCACTGCCCCCCCCCAACCCTCCCCAGGGGGGGGGGCCTGCTCCAGGCATCACTGACCCCCCCAATCCTCCCCAGGGGGGTCTGCTCCAGGTATCACTGACCCCCCCAACCCTCCCCAGGGGGGGGATCTGCTCCAGGCATCACTGACCCCCCCAACCCTCCCCAGGGGGGTCTGCTCCAGGCATCATTGACCCCCCCAACCCTCCCCAGGGGGGTCTGCTACAGGCATCACTGACCTCCACGCCCCCCTCCCCAGGGGGGCGGGGGTCAAATCCAGGGAGCCTGCACATGACGGGGAGTGGAGGGGAGGAGCTTTAACTCTGTCCTAACATAGCATGAGGTGTATTTGGAAAGGGCACGCTCACCCGAGGGACCTTGGCACTGAATAACAGATGTTTGTTGTTACCCAACTCAATGGTACTCATTTTATCAACCTCAGGAGGGTGAAAGGCAGAGTGGCCCTGTACCGATTTGACCCTGGGAGGTGAAACACAGGCCCCTTCAGTGGGCGCATTAGTTCACTGAGTCACTAGACCCAGCATAGAAGACAGGAAACAAGGCCCTGGTTCACTGGCTGGGGGCGTGGCTTCCGTGGGTGCAGCAGGTGCAGTGGCACCGGATCAAGAGACCCATCACCTTCCTTCGACCGGGACACACTGGCTGGGGGCGTGGCTTCCATAGGTGCAGAAGGTGCAGTGGCACCGGATCAAGAGACCCGTCTCCTTCCTTGCACCGGGGCACACTGGCTGGGGGCGTGGCTTCCATGGGTGCAGCAGGTGCAGTGGCACCGGATCAAGAGACCCATCACCTTCCTTGCACCGGGGCACACTGGCTGGGGGCGTGGCTTCCATGGGTGCAGCAGGTGCAGTGGCACCGGATCAAGTGACCCGTCTCCTTCCTTTCACCGGGGCACACTGGCTGGGGGCGTGGCTTCCATGGGTGCAGCAGGTGCAGTGGCACCGGATCAAGAGACCCATCACCTTCCTTGCACCGGGGCACACTGGCTGGGGGCGTGGCTTTCATGGGTGCAGCAGGTGCAGTGGCACCGGATCAAGAGACCCGTCTCCTTCCTTGCACCGGGGCACACTGGCTGGGGGCGTGGCTTTCATGGGTGCAGCAGGTGCAGTGGCACCGGATCAAGAGACCCATCACCTTCCTTGCACCGGGGCACACTGGCTGGGGGCGTGGCTTCCATGGGTGCAGCAGGTGCAGTGGCACCGGATCAAGAGACCCATCACCTTCCTTGCACCGGGGCACACTGGCTGGGGGCGTGGCTTCCATAGGTGCAGCAGGTGCAGTGGCACCGGATCAAGAGACCCGTCTCCTTCCTTGCACCGGGGCACACTGGCTGGGGGCGTGGCTTCCATGGGTGCAGCAGGTGCAGTGGCACCGGATCAAGTGACCCGTCTCCTTCCTTGCACCGGGGCACACTGGCTGGGGGCGTGGCTTCCATGGGTGCAGCAGGTGCAGTGGCACCGGATCAAGAGACCCATCACCTTCCTTGCACCGGGGCACACTGGCTGGGGGCGTGGCTTCCATGGGTGCAGCAGGTGCAGTGGCACCGGATCAAGAGACCCATCACCTTCCTTGCACCGGGGCACACTGGCTGGGGGCGTGGCTTCCATGGGTGCAGCAGGTGCAGTGGCACCGTATCAAGTGACCCATCACCTTCCTTGCACCGGGGCACACTGGCTGGGGGCGTGGCTTCCATGGGTGCAGCAGGTGCAGTGGCACCGGATCAAGTGACCCGTCTCCTTCCTTGCACCGGGGCACACTGGTGGGGGCGTGGCTTCCATGGGTGCAGCAGGTGCAGTGGCACCGGATCAAGAGACCCATCACCTTCCTTGCACCGGGGCACACTGTCTGGAGGCGTGGCTTCCATGGGTGCAGCAGGTGCAGTGGCACCGGATCAAGAGACCCGTCACCTTCCTTGCACCGGGGCACACTGGCTGGGGGCGTGGCTTCCATAGGTGCAGCAGGTGCAGTGGCACCGGATCAAGAGACCCGTCTCCTTCCTTGCACCGGGGCACACTGGCTGGGGGCGTGGCTTCCATGGGTGCAGCAGGTGCAGTGGCACCGGATCAAGAGACCCATCACCTTCCTTGCACCGGGGCACACTGGCTGGGGGCGTGGCTTCCATGGGTGCAGCAGGTGCAGTGGCACCGGATCAAGAGACCCATCACCTTCCTTGCACCGGGGCTCACTGGCTGGGGGCGTGGCTTCCATGGGTGCAGCAGGTGCAGTGGCACCGGATCAAGAGACCCATCACCTTCCTTGCACCGGGGCACACTGGCTGGGGGCGTGGCTTCCATGGGTGCAGCAGGTGCAGTGGCACCGGATCAAGAGACCCATCACCTTCCTTGCACCGGGGCACACTGGCTGGGGGCGTGGCTTCCATGGGTGCAGCAGGTGCAGTGGCACCGGATCAAGAGACCCATCACCTTCCTTGCACCGGGGCACACTGGCTGGGGGCGTGGCTTCCATGGGTGCAGCAGGTGCAGTGGCACCGGATCAAGTGACCCGTCTCCTTCCTTGCACCGGGGCACACTGGCTGGGGGCGTGGCTTCCATGGGTGCAGCAGGTGCAGTGGCACCGGATCAAGAGACCCATCACCTTCCTTGCACCGGGGCACACTGGCTGGGGGCGTGGCTTCCATGGGTGCAGCAGGTGCAGTGGCACCGGATCAAGAGACCCATCACCTTCCTTGCACCGGGGCACACTGGCTGGGGGCGTGGCTTCCATGGGTGCAGCAGGTGCAGTGGCACCGGATCAAGAGACCCGTCTCCTTCCTTGCACCGGGGCACACTGGCTGGGGGCGTGGCTTCCATGGGTGCAGCAGGTGCAGTGGCACCGGATCAAGAGACCCATCACCTTCTTTGCACCGGGGCACACTGGCTGGGGGCGTGGCTTCCATGGGTGCAGCAGGTGCAGTGGCACCGGATCAAGAGACCCATCACCTTCCTTGCACCGGGGCACACTGGCTGGGGGCGTGGCTTCCATGGGTGCAGCAGGTGCAGTGGCACCGTATCAAGTGACCCATCACCTTCCTTGCACCGGGGCACACTGGCTGGGGGCGTGGCTTCCATGGGTGCAGCAGGTGCAGTGGCACCGGATCAAGTGACCCGTCTCCTTCCTTGCACCGGGGCACACTGGTGGGGGCGTGGCTTCCATGGGTGCAGCAGGTGCAGTGGCACCGGATCAAGTGACCCGTCTCCTTCCTTGCACCGGGGCACACTGGTGGGGGCGTGGCTTCCATGGGTGCAGCAGGTGCAGTGGCACCAGGTCCACTGATGCTCAGGCGCCTGCCCCCTCTGCAGCCCCCCAGGGCTCACACTCATCCTTGCAAGGGAGGCTCGAGGGTTTCCTTGATATGTCGTATGCTGTGGGGTTTGGAAGCCCCTCTATCTGCTGGGCTCATCTCCCTCCAGCTCGGCCCCATCGCTCCCCGGATCTCCGAGTCGACACTTTCTGCCTCTGAAGTCACTTCCGCTCGGTCAGCAGTTTGCAATCTGTGCATGGTGGAGGGAGGGGGTGAGCAGGATACAGCCCCCCCCCCCCCCCTAGTCCCTGAGGCCAGAGCACGAAGGCCGGGGTTACTAAGAGGCAACAAGCACTGGCTGCTGTCACTGGAACCATAGGATGCTGAGAGCACAGCGAGCTCAGGTGACCCCAGGACCGTCCCCTGGGGTCAGAACTGAGGGGAGCGAGGCTGCACAGTGCAGGCCTGTGAGGGGGAGCGAGGCTGCAGAGTGGAGGCCTTTGAGGGGGGGCGAGGCTGCACAGTGAAGGCCTTTGAGGGGGGTCGAGGCTGCACAGTGAAGGCCTTTGAGGGGAGCGAGGCTGCACAGTGAAGGCCTTTGAGGGGGGGCGAGGCTGCAGAGTGAAGGCCTTTGAGGGGAGCGAGGCTGCAGAGTGAAGGCCTTTGAGGGGGGGGCAAGGCTGCACAGTGAAGGCCTTTGAGGGGAGCGAGGCTGCACAGTGAAGGCCTTTGAGGGGATCGAGGCTGCACAGTGAAGGCCTTTGAGGGGGGGCGAGGCTGCACAGTGAAGGCCTTTGAGGGGTCACGAGGCTGCACAGTGAAGGCCTTTGAGGGGAGCGAGGCTGCACAGTGAAGGCCTTTGAGGAGGAGCGAGGCTGCACAGTGAAGGCCTTTGAGGGGAGCGAGGCTGCACAGTGAAGGCCTTTGAGAGGGAGCGAGGCTGCACAGTGAAGGCCTTTGAGGAGGAGCGAGGCAGCACAGTGAAGGCCTTTGAGGGGGAGCGAGGCTGCACAGTGAAGGCCTTTGGGGGGTGGCGAGGCTGCACAGTGAAGGCATTTGAGGGGGGGTCGAGGCAGCACAGTGAAGGCCTTTGAGGGGGAGCGAGGCTGCACAGTGAAGGCCTTTGAGGGGGAGCGAGGCTGCACAGTGAAGGCCTTTGAGGGGAGCGAGGCTGCACAGTGAAGGCCTTTGAGGGGATCGAGGCTGCACAGTGAAGGCCTTTGAGGGGGAGCGAGGCTGCACAGTGAAGGCCTTTGAGGGGAGCGAGGCTGCACAGTGAAGGCCTTTGAGGGGATCGAGGCTGCACAGTGAAGGCCTTTGAGGGGGAGCGAGGCTGCACAGTGAAGGCCTTTGAAGGGAGCGAGGCTGCACAGTGCAGGCCTTTGAGGGGGGCGAGGCTGCACAGTGAAGGCCTTTGAGGGGGGGCGAGGCTGCACAGTGAAGGCCTTTGAGGGGGGGGCGGGGCTGCACAGTGAAGGCCTTTGAGGGGAGCGAGGCTGCACAGTAAAGGCCTTTGAGGGGGAGCAAGGCTGCACAGTGAAGGCCTTTGAGGGGGAGCGAGGCTGCACAGTGAAGGCCTTTGAGGGGAACGAGGCTGCACAGTGAAGGCCTTTGAGGGGGGGCGAGGCTGCACAGTGAAGGCCTTTGAGGGGGGGGCGGGGCTGCAGAGTGAAGGTCTTTGAGGGGAGCGAGGCTGCACAGTGAAGGCCTTTGAGGAGGAGCGAGGCTGCACAGTGAAGGCCTTTGAGGGGGAGCGAGGCTGCACAGTGAAGGCATTTGAGGGGAGCGAGGCTGCGGAGTGAAGGCCTTTGAGGGGGAGCGAGGCTGCACAGTGAAGCCCTTTGAGGGGATCGAGGCTGCACAGTGAAGGCCTTTGAGGGGGGGCGAGGCTGCACAGTGAAGGCCTTTGAGGGGGAGCGAGGCTGCACAGTGAAGGCCTTTGAGGGGGAGCGAGGCTGCACAGTGAAGGCCTTTGAGGGGGAGCGAGGCTGCACAGTGAGGCCTTTGAGGGGGGTGGGGCTGCACAGTGAAGGCCTTTGAGGAGGAGCGAGGCTGCACAGTGAAGGCCTTTGAGGGGGAGCAAGGCTGCACAGTGAAGGCCTTTGAGGGGGGTCGAGGCTGCACAGTGAAGGCCTTTGAGGAGGAGCGAGGCTGCACAGTGAAGGCCTTTGAGGGGGAGCGAGGCTGCACAGTGAAGGCCTTTGAGAGGGAGCGAGGCTGCACAGTGAAGGCCTTTGAGGAGGAGCGAGGCTGCACAGTGAAGGCCTTTGAGGGGAGCGAGGCTGGACAGTGAAGGCCTTTGAGGGGAGCGAGGCTGCACAGTGAAGCCTTTGAGGGGGAGCGAGGCTGCACAGTGAAGGCCTTTGAGGGGGGGCGAGGCTGCCCAGTGAAGGCATTTGAGGGGAGCGAGGCTGCACAGTGAAGGCCTTTGAGGGGAGCGAGGCTGCACAGTGAAGGCCTTTGAGGGGGAGCGAGGCTGCACAGTGAAGGCCTTTGAGGGGGGGCGAGGCTGCCCAGTGAAGGCATTTGAGGGGAGCGAGGCTGCACAGTGAAGGCCTTTGAGGGGAGCGAGGCTGCCCAGTGAAGCCCTTTGAGGGGGAGCGAGGCTGCACAGTGAAGGCCTTTGAGGGGGAGCGAGGCTGCACAGTGAAGGCCTTTGAGGAGGAGCGAGGCTGCACAGTGAAGGCCTTTGAGGGGGGTCGAGGCTGCACAGTGAAGGCCTTTGAGGGGGGGGCGAGGCTGCCCAGTGAAGGCATTTGAGGGGAGCGAGGCTGCACAGTGAAGGCCTTTGAGGGGAGCGAGGCTGCCCAGTGAAGCCCTTTGAGGGGGAGCGAGGCTGCACAGTGAAGGCCTTTGAGGGGGGGCGGGGCTGCAGAGTGAAGGTCTTTGAGGGGGGGCGGGGCTGCAGAGTGAAGGTCTTTGAGGGGGGGCGAGGCTGCACAGTGAAGGCCTTTGAGGGGGGGCGGGTCTGCAGAGTGAAGGTCTTTGAGGGGATCGAGGCTGCAGAGTGAAGGCCTTTGAGGGGTACAGAGGCTGCACAGTGAATCCCTTTGAGGGGAGCGAGGCTGCCCAGTGAAGCCCTTTGAGGGGAGCGAGGCTGCAGAGTGAAGGCCTTTGAGGGGAGCGAGACTGCAGAGTGAAGGCCTTTGAGGGGAGCGAGGCTGCACAGTGAAGGCCTTTGAGGGGAGCGAGGCTGCACAGTGAAGGCCTTTGAGGGGTACAGAGGCTGCACAGTGAATCCCTTTGAGGGGAGCGAGGCTGCCCAGTGAAGCCCTTTGAGGGGAGCGAGGCTGCAGAGTGAAGGCCTTTGAGGGGAGCGAGGCTGCACAGTGAAGGCCTTTGAGGGGGGGCGGGGCTGCAGAGTGAAGGTCTTTGAGGGGGGCGAGGCTGCCCAGTGAAGGCATTTGAGGGGAGCGAGGCTGCGGAGTGAAGGCCTTTGAGGGGGAGCGAGGCTGCACAGTGAAGCCCTTTGAGGGGATCGAGGCTGCAGAGTGAAGGCCTTTGAGGGGAGCGAGGCTGCACAGTGAAGGCCTTTGAGGGGAGCGAGGCTGCACAGTGAAGGCCTTTGGGGGGTGGCGAGGCTGCACAGTGAAGGCCTTTGAGGGGGAGCGAGGCTGCCCAGTGAAGCCCTTTGAGGGGATCGAGGCTGCCCAGTGAAGCCCTTTGAGGGGAGCGAGGCTGCAGAGTGAAGGCCTTTGAGGGGATCGAGGCTGCACAGTGAAGGCCTTTGAGGGGAGCGAGGCTGCACAGTGAAGGCCTTTGAGGGGAGCGAGGCCGCACAGTGAAGGCCTTTGAGGGGGAGCGAGGCAGCACAGTGAAGGCCTTTGAGGTGGAGCGAGGCAGCACAGTGAAGGCCTTTGAGGGGGAGCGAGGCTGCAGAGTGGAGGCCTTTGAGGGGGGTCGAGGCTGCACAGTGAAGGCCTTTGAGGGGGGGCGAGGCTGCACAGTGAAGCCCTTTGAGGGGATCGAGGCTGCCCAGTGAAGCCCTTTGAGGGGGAGCGAGGCAGCACAGTGAAGGCCTTTGAGGTGGAGCGAGGCAGCACAGTGAAGGCCTTTGAGGGGGAGCGAGGCTGCAGAGTGGAGGCCTTTGAGGGGGGTCGAGGCTGCACAGTGAAGGCCTTTGAGGGGGGGCGAGGCTGCACAGTGAAGCCCTTTGAGGGGATCGAGGCTGCCCAGTGAAGCCCTTTGAGGGGATCGAGGCTGCCCAGTGAAGCCCTTTGAGGGGAGCGAGGCTGCAGAGTGAAGCCCTTTGAGGGGATCGAGGCTGCCCAGTGAAGCCCTTTGAGGGGAGCGAGGCTGCACAGTGAAGGCCTTCGAGGGGTGGCGAGGCTGCACAGTGAAGGCCTTTGAGGAGGAGCAAGGCTGCACAGTGAAGGCCTTTGAGGGGAGCGAGGCTGCACAGTGAAGGCCTTGGAGGGGGAGTGAGGCTGCACAGTGAAGGCCTTTGAGGGGGACCGAGGCTGCACAGTGAAGGCCTTTGGGGGGTGGCGAGGCTGCACAGTGAAGGCATTTGAGGGGAGCGAGGCTGCACAGTGAAGGCCTTTGAGGGGATCGAGGCTGCACAGTGAAGGCCTTTGAGGGGGAGCGAGGCTGCACAGTGAAGGCCTTTGAGGGGGAGCGAGGCTGGACAGTGAAGCCCTTTGAGGGGGAGCGAGGCTGCACAGTGAAGGCCTTTGAGGAGGAGCGAGGCTGCACAGTGAAGGCCTTTGAGGGGTGGAGAGGCTGCACAGTGAAGGCCTTTGAGGGGTCACGAGGCTGCAGAGAGAAGGCCTTTGAGGGGAGCGAGGCTGCACAGTGAAGGCCTTTGAGGGGAGTGAGGCTGCACAGTGAAGGCCTTTGAGGGGGAGCGAGGCTGCAGAGAGAAGGCCTTTGAGGGGAGCGAGGCTGCACAGTGAAGGCCTTTGAGGGGAGCGAGGCTGCACAGTGAAGGCCTTTGAGGAGGAGCGAGGCTGCACAGTGAAGCCCTTTGAGGGGAGCGAGGCTGCACAGTGAAGGCCTTTGAGGGGGAGAGAGGCTGCACAGTGAAGGCCTTTGAGGAGGAGCGAGGCTGCACAGTGAAGGCCTTTGAGGGGTGGAGAGGCTGCACAGTGAAGGCCTTTGAGGGGTCACGAGGCTGCTCAGTGAAGGCCTTTGAGGGGGAGCGAGGCTGCACAGTGAAGGCCTTTGAGGGGGACCGAGGCTGCACAGTGAAGGCCTTTGGGGGGTGGCGAGGCTGCACAGTGAAGGCATTTGAGGGGAGCGAGGCTGCACAGTGAAGGCCTTTGAGGGGATCGAGGCTGCACAGTGAAGGCCTTTGAGGGGGAGCAAGGCTGCACAGTGAAGGCCTTTGAGGGGGAGCGAGGCTGCAGAGTGAAGGCCTTTGAGGGGAGCGAGGCTGCACAGTGAAGGCCTTTGAGGGGAGCGAGGCTGCACAGTGAAGGCCTTTGAGGGGGAGCGAGGCTGCACAGTGAAGGCCTTTGAGGGGGAGCAAGGCTGCACAGTGAAGGCCTTTGAGGGGGAGCGAGGCTGCAGAGTGAAGGCCTTTGAGGGGAGCGAGGCTGCACAGTGAAGGCCTTTGAGGGGAGCGAGGCTGCACAGTGAAGGCCTTTGAGGGGGAGCGAGGCTGCACAGTGAAGGCCTTTGAGGGGAGCAAGGCTGCACAGTGAAGGCCTTTGAGGGGGGGCGAGGCTGCACAGTGAAGGCCTTTGAGGGGGGGCGAGGCTGCACAGTGAAGGCCTTTGAGGGGAGCGAGGCTGCACAGTGAAGCCCTTTGAGGGGAGCAAGGCTGCACAGTGAAGGCCTTTGAGGGGGGGCGAGGCTGCACAGTGAAGGCCTTTGAGGGGAGCGAGGCTGCACAGTGAAGGCCTTTGAGGGGAGCGAGGCTGCACAGTGAAGGCCTTTGAGGGGGGGCGAGGCTGCACAGTGAAGGCCTTTGAGGGGAGCGAGGCTGCACAGTGAAGCCCTTTGAGGGGAGCAAGGCTGCACAGTGAAGGCCTTTGAGGGGGGGCGAGGCTGCACAGTGAAGGCCTTTGAGGGGAGCGAGGCTGCACAGTGAAGGCCTTTGAGGGGAGCAAGGCTGCACAGTGAAGGCCTTTGAGGGGGGGCGAGGCTGCACAGTGAAGGCCTTTGAGGGGAGCGAGGCTGCACAGTGAAGGCCTTTGAGGGGGAGCGAGGCTGCACAGTGAAGGCCTTTGAGGGGGAGCGAGGCTGCACAGTGAAGGTCTTTGAGGGGAACGAGGCTGCACAGTGCAGGCCTTTGAGGGGGGTGGGGCTGCACAGTGAAGGCCTTTGAGGGGGAGCAAGGCTGCACAGTGAAGGCCTTTGAGGGGGAGCGAGGCTGCACAGTGAAGGCCTTTGAGGGGAACGAGGCTGCACAGTGCAGGCCTTTGAGGGGGGTGGGGCTGCACAGTGAAGGCCTTTGAAGGGGAGCGAGGCTGCACAGTGAAGGCCTTTGAGGGGGAGCGAGGCTGCACAGTGAAGGCCTTTGAGGGGAACGAGGCTGCACAGTGAAGGCCTTTGAGGGGAGCAAGGCTGCACAGTGAAGGCCTTTGAGGGGGGGCGAGGCTGCACAGTGAAGGCCTTTGAGGGGGAGCGAGGCTGCACAGTGAAGGTCTATGAGGGGGAGCGAGGCTGCACAGTGAAGGCCTTTGAGGGGAGCGAGGCTGCACAGTGAAGGCCTTTGAGGGGTGGCGAGGCTGCACAGTGAAGACCTGTGAGGGGGAGTGAGGCTGCACAGTGAAGGCCTTTGAGGGGGAGCGAGGCTGCAGAGTGAAGACCTTTGAGGAGGAGCGAGGCTGCAGAGTGAAGGCCTTTGAGGGGGGGAGGCTGCACAGTGAAGGCCTTTGAGGGGGGGCGAGGCTGCACAGTGAAGGTCTTTGAGGGGGAGCGAGGCTGCACAGTGAAGGCCTTTGAGGGGGGGCGAGGCTGCAGAGTGAAGGTCTTTGAGGGGAACGAGGCTGCACAGTGCAGGCCTTTGAGGGGGGTGGGGCTGCACAGTGAAGGCCTTTGAGGGGGAGCAAGGCTGCACAGTGAAGGCCTTTGAGGGGGAGCGAGGCTGCACAGTGAAGGCCTTTGAGGGGAACGAGGCTGCACAGTGCAGGCCTTTGAGGGGGGTGGGGCTGCACAGTGAAGGCCTTTGAAGGGGAGCGAGGCTGCACAGTGAAGGCCTTTGAGGGGGAGCGAGGCTGCACAGTGAAGGCCTTTGAGGGGAACGAGGCTGCACAGTGAAGGCCTTTGAGGGGAGCAAGGCTGCACAGTGAAGGCCTTTGAGGGGGGGCGAGGCTGCACAGTGAGGCCTTTGAGGGGGGTGGGGCTGCACAGTGAAGGCCTTTGAGGGGGAGCGAGGCTGCACAGTGAAGGCCTTTGAGGGGGAGCGAGGCTGCACAGTGAAGGCCTTTGAGGGGAACGAGGCTGCACAGTGCAGGCCTTTGAGGGGGGTGGGGCTGCACAGTGAAGGCCTTTGAGGGGGAGCGAGGCTGCACAGTGAAGGCCTTTGAGGGGGAGCGAGGCTGCACAGTGAAGGCCTTTGAGGGGGAGCGAGGCTGCAGAGTGAAGGCCTTTGAGGGGAGCGAGGCTGCAGAGTGAAGGCCTTTGAGGGGAGCGAGGCTGCACAGTGAAGGCCTTTGAGGGGAACGAGGCTGCATAGTGAAGGCCTTTGAGGGGAGCAAGGCTGCACAGTGAAGGCCTTTGGGGGGGGCGAGGCTGCACAGTGAGGCCTTTGAGGGGGGTGGGGCTGCACAGTGAAGCCCTTTGAGGGGGAGCGAGGCTGCACAGTGAAGGCCTTTGAGGGGGAGCGAGGCTGCAGAGTGAAGGCCTTTGAGGGGAGCGAGGCTGCAGAGTGAAGGCCTTTGAGGGGAGCGAGGCTGCACAGTGAAGGCCTTTGAGGGGAGCGAGGCTGCACAGTGAAGGCCTTTAAGGGGGAGCGAGGCTGCACAGTGAAGGCCTTTGAGGGGAGCGAGGCTGCACAGTGAAGGCCTTTGAGGGGAGCGAGGCTGCACAGTGAAGGCCTTTGAGGGGGAGCGAGGCTGCACAGTGAAGGCCTTTGAGGAGGTGGTGACCTCCAATCCCTCTTCTGCCCACCTCATCCTGTTTCTTTTCAACTTGTCCCGTGTTTTGTAATTTCTACATTTTCTTTCCAAGGGCCTGTCAGCTGCATAGTGCTGTCTGGGCTTTGGCCCACTCCTCTCCCTGTCCTGCGCCCAATCCACATTCAAATTCATCTTTCTTTTCAGATGAATCTTTTTAGCGCTTTTTACAAGGTTTTTCACACCATGTGCCTGTCAGAGGAGAAAGAGAAAAGAGCCACAGATGAGAAGTCAGGTCAATATAGAGGTATGTTCTGTGTATAGGGGGGACGTAAAGCGAATGTGGTAAGACACCCTGGAACTCACTCTTAGTACGGAGCAGAGAGCTGAGCCATCCTTCGAGGAAAGTGGAGACAGGTGGGTGCTTTGGGGACACCTCCAGGGTAAGATCTGAGTGTCCTGAGCCTGGGAATGGGACCCCCCCCCCCACAAACACACTGCAAATCCAGACATGTATGGGTGGAGCAAGATATGGTTCTAAAGTTTTCTGGTGCGCACAACTAAAAGGTCCTGGCAAAATAGGATGAAGTCTTTTGAAGGAGGAAAGGGTGGGGTTGAAAGGTCTGGACACTGGCTGGTGGGGGGGGGGGGACACTAAGGCCAGGGTTATCTATTGGAGGGTCTGCTGCTGGGATAGTGTGGGACACTGATGGGGTACTTCTTAACCCCCAGACATGCAGAGCAAGGGCTACAATACCACAGCCCAAGGTACAGCCCCCTGTCAGACCTGCTCAAAATGCATAGGTTAAAGATGTGTGCACAGAGGAAACTGAGAGGGAGAACTCACATCTCAAAACAGGCCTTTCTGGCGCCATCTTGAGAAGAAACCACGCAGGACCCGCAATGACGTGGCTCCGTGGCGCCTCCACCTGCAGGGGTATGGGGCAGGCTTGGAGGACACCGCTCAAGGGCCATGACCTATGCACAGACCGCCCGGCCCCTCCACCCTCCCTGCGGACACTAACCTCTTCATTCCCACCCCACACATCCAGAAACGCCCCCTCACGCCATCTCCTCCCCTCTTGCAGTAAATCATAGGTTTCTCATTATTGGCCCAAAGGACTTGTATTGTATAGCATACTTATATAGCGCGTACTGTCACCCAAAGGGTATCCTGGCGCTTTGACTCCAAAAATCACCGCACAAGCAGAGGAGAATCAAACAGCCCTAGGAAAGAGGTGAGACTTCAGACCCTTTTTGAAATGAGTCAGCTCGTTCAGCTTCCTTAAAGAGAGAGGGAGAGCATTCCACAATTTAGCGGCAATGAAGCTGAAGGAACGACCACCCATTCGCATCCTCTGAATGAGAGGGACCCCGACCAATCGCCCTACACGAGAAGCAGACATTCAGGGCACAGTGAGGTCGGGTCACTTGCCTAGAATCACAGGTTGTTGAGCCGATGCCGGGATTTGAGTCTGGTCACCGCTCCCAGAGGCCGCATCTCCGCACACTTCCTGAAATAAAAGAACTCTCCAGGCCAGTGGTCTTCAAACTTGTTGATGCAGAGACCCCTCATCAAAATTTGTTAGGTGTAAGGAAGGGCCCCCACCCAACAAAAATCTCTAGAACCTGGTACTCCTTATCATGGACACCCATAAATGTTCTCCCGAGAAACGGTCAGTCTGCGGTTGCACCTTATTAATACCAGTTTAACACCCAAATATAGCAATAAGCAACAATATAAGCCACTTGCGCTGCTGGTGCCTCATTTTTCATGACGCTCTGGTTCAGCAGAGCACAGACCCCTATCTACGAGGCCACGCAAAGTCACTCTGTGCGGCTTTCATGGCCTCCTAAATATGGAGTAAGGCAACGTAGCGCAAGTTGATGCGTTGCCTTACACTGCGCCAGGGGGGCATTCCAGGGGCGTTGCGGTGGGTTTTGACATTTCCAGATTTACAAGGATCTCTAAACCTGAGGACGCGTCAAACTGTATGCTGCCCCAGAGGATGCGTAACGAGGAGAAATATCTTCATTTCTCCTCAATTGTTTCCTCTTTCTATGTGTAGCAAAAGAGGAAAGTAGAAAGAGGAAAAAGCCTCCAAGGGTTGTTTTTTGTGCAGGAAGGCGTGCCTTTATGCACAAAAACAGTCCTGCCAACAATGCAGACACCCTTGTACCATGGTGCCAGGGTGCCTGCATTGGTGATAGGCACCTAGTTGTGCGCTGGCAGCAAGCACAGGAGTGCACCGTATCTTATATAGTCCATTCCTGCCCCTTTGAATTGGAGTAGGGGTACCACAGCCAAAATCGGTGCGGAGCACCCCACACCATTGCATTGTAAATGAGGCCCACAGATGTTAGTAATGCCCAGACCCTATGGATGCAATTCTCAGGGATAGTGAGTGCTATGCAAATACAACAAAAGCGAGCACTTCACAGCTTAGTTAACTCTGTGCACTACCACTCAACACGCTTCAAGTGATTTGATCAAGTAACTGCAACAGCTCTCTCCTGTCCAGAGAAATCAAAGCCAGGCAGACAGCTAAACATGCATTTCTGCCCGTGTGCTGCAGGCCTGAAAGAAATGTAAATGTGCACAGCGAGTTACTCTGCGAATCCTTGACACTTGCAGATTAACTCCTTGTGCACATTGGCATTTCTTTCAGGCCAGCAGCACACTGGAAGAAAGGTGTGTTTAGCTGTCTGCCTGGCTTCAGTTTTGCAGCACAGGAGAGTTCCGGAATAACAAAACTCCCGGGAAAGCATTTTAACTACCAGAATTAATCACCTGGGACCTTTTCTTTTAGCAAATGAAGAGCATCCCCATTCCCATGCCTCCACGGCCCCCCTGGGGGTCGCACCCCACAGATTGAAGACGTCTGCTCTAGTCTTTTGATATTGTGTTTTTCTTGCATGAAAAAGTTTAAAGTGACCCGGACGGGTAAGTGAAGTGGATGCTGATAAATGGAGGTCGACACAAAGCTTGGACGATTCTTGTAGTTGCTTCAACTTATGTGAAAGAAGGACTCACTTTGCAGGGGGGCTTGAATGCATCACCGATGCCACTTGACTGAGAATCATCGTCTCCCTCATTTTCTAGGCACCCCCCCTCAACTGCCCTCACCAGCCACCTCTTCTCTCCCCCAAGTCTCCCAGACCCCACAAACCTATAACTAGCAGTATCCCCCTTCCTCAGATGAGCCCCCTACTCTTTCCCCATATCACTCCTGTGAGACTACCCCATCCACACCGACCCCCACTCTCCACAAATCACCATTCCTAGTACCCCCAATCTCTGCCCCCTCACTGTTCCAACTCCCCCCAGCTGCTCGGTACTAACCAGCCACTCCCCCAAGCTCCACAGTACTATCCAGCCACTCTACCAGCTCTCCGGTACTACTGAGCCACTCCCCCAACTCCCTGGTACTATCCAGCCAACCCCGCTACCCAGTACTGTCCAGCCACTCCCCCCAGCTCCCCAGTACTATCCATCCACTCCCTAGCTCCCCGGTACTATCCAGCCACAACGTAGCTCCCCGGTACTATCTACCCATCCCCCCAGCTCCGCTGCACTATCTAGCTCCCCAGTGCTATCCAGCCATCCCCCAGCTCCCCAGCACTATTGAGCGACTCCCCCAGTTCCCCGGTACAAACCAGCCACCCCCCGTGCCCCGGAACTATCCAGGCATCCCCCCAACTACCCAGTACTATCCAGCCATCCCCCTGCTCCCCGGTACTATCCAGCCATCTCCCCAGCTCCCCGGTACTATACAGCCATCCCCTGAGGTTCCGTGAATTCTGACCCTGGGTCATAATGGTCGTGGTTCTGTTACGAATTTGTTGACAGCGAACCGTACACGGTGAGCTCGGCAAGCATGAGTGTTTCCGTCATGTTACACTGATGGATTCAGTGTATTTGACGATTTCGTTCTGAAACCCTTGGGTTCCATTTTGTGCATTGCAGCCATTTAGTGGTTGCCCTCACATAGGCCCATGACTGTGGCTGAACAAGTTTCTGGGACACGTGCACCTTAGCTTGAGTTTGTGCTGACTCTTGTTTGACCTGAAATGAACTGACCCTGCTGCCTGAAGCTGACCTTGCCAAACCAGTTCTTGCCCTTTAGCTGATCGAGATAGAGATCAAAGAGCAGGACATTGCTGAGTTTATGATACACGCACACACCTTTCTATCTTGCGTCTCATCTGTTTCTGTTCCTTCTTTATGGCCTATTTATGATGGGGATGTGCCCGTTTTTATTATGGGCCGATCGACCTGTCTGATTAAAATGTTAAGTTTAACCAATGATTGATTTTGTGCTGGACAAACTGAAAAATGGGCTTGTCTTCATGCTCCTGCTTTTTGTCGTGGAAACATGCGAGTGGTCAAACTGTAAATAAGGAATGTTTGCCTGAAGCACAATTTTTTGTATAAAAAGGGATGGCTTGCTTTGTAAAGTTGAGCAGTCTCCTGAGAACATACACCGTGTTGTACTACTAGGATCTCTGTTACTGGCTGCAGCTAATAAATTTGATCTTTGACGTCACCAAGAAGTACCCCGTGTCTCTGTATGCCAAGACAGGAGAACTCGGAGACATTGGGCGTTTCCCCTGGCGCGGCTGGGTTCTAAAACCCGGTTCTTCAATTGGCGCCCAACGTAGGGCGACTTCAGCGGTACCGGTCCAAGCCTGAGGATTGTGAGGAGCTTCGTGTGAAAATTCTGGAGAAAGGCCTGCCACTTCATTGACCCCTGTATGTCATCGTGGTCAGAAAGTCTTTGCTGCGAGGTTCCCCGCTTTCCGACTGCTACGAAGGACTGCTGCCCTGACTGTCGTCCTGTCTTGGACCCTCGATGATTTGTAAAGCGAGACGATAGACGGGTCTTCTGGCGACGTCAGTGATACCTCAGTTAAGTATGAGTGGAGCGTCTCCCAGTCCTTAGTTTTTGGGTATCCCTTGGGATCTTTGATTTGGGAATTGCAAGCTCCAAAGCCGAGGGACTTGTGTATTCACGAGACTATCGTGTTTGATATTCCCTTGAAGTTTGAAGCTAGACTAGTGAGCGAAGATGCCTGGTCTTAGCAGACTTGGAAAGTTATTTTGTTGTGGTTGTAATAGGGATTCGCGATTGGAGTATTCGTGTCCGGTTCCTCCGATTGGAACTCCAACCTATGAGCTCTATGTAAAACATGGCGTGGGCCCCATCACGTATAATGAAGTGTGGATTCGCTACACTAGAAAGGACGGTGTCCTAAAGTGGCCCCAATATGGTAGTTATGACACGGAGATTTTAGATAATATAGAAGTTAGACTTTTTAAGAAGAAAGCCAGGCCGGCGATGTTTGACTCTTTCCGCCTCTGGCGAAAGGAAGCCAAACAGAAAGAAATTAAATTAGCGAAGAGAAATAAAAGAGAGAAGGGTATTTCGATAATGCAGGCTGCTATACAGTTTAAAGATAATGAAGAAGAACAAGCGAGTGAGCAGTTGCACAGGCAACGTAAAATGGCGATTGATAAGTGTTATCCAGCTTTGCCACCTCATCAGCAAGATGCAACGAAGGAACTTGAGAAGGATCCTTTGATGTCCCATTTGTTGAGGGCGCCACCCCCTTATGTGCAGAGTGCTACAGCACCTCCGCAACCTTTAGTTGCGCAACCTCTGGTTGCCTTGCCTCCTGTTATTGCACAGCCACCAGCTCCTCTTCAGTTGGCTCCTATTCCTCTGGCGCAGCCTTCTCAAGGGCCGCCGACTTTGTTACCTGCTCCGTCTTTAATTTCTATGACTTTTCCGCCTGTTCTCGCTGCCTCCTCTGCTACTGCTCCTGCATTAGCTTCCTCTCAGTCCGCTTTATCTCCTGTCCTGTCGAATTCTCCTCCTGTCCGACAGAGAATGACGGATACTGTTACTAGTCTTTTGTCTCCTTTCTTTGGGTCATTGAGCACGCCCCCTGTTTCAGAGCGTAAGCAGTTGCGTAGCCAACTGCCTGATTCCCAAGAGAGGGAAGTATTGGATCATTTGGCGCGTAAATGGGTCACTCGTTCTTTAAGATACAATGTAGAGTCTGTTATGGAGGTCTTCCGTCAATGGGAAGCACCGAAGCAGAGATATGTTTTCGATAAGATGTGTACTTTCCTTCGTGAAGTATGGGAAAATGGTAGTTGTTCCGTGTACAGTCCGAGTTTGCGAAGGGAACTATAGTGGGTCTCGCTGTTGAGAGAGCAGTTGCAACACTGTTGTCGTTTAGGAGCTATTCTCCTTCTCAGCCGTTGTTTGAGCTGATCCTTCTGTTAGGAGGAAAGTGCGACAATATCCAATGAGAGAGGTTCCTCCGGTGTGGAAAGAGGCCGTTCAGGCCAATGTTAATGCTGGTATTGTAGCTGCACAGCTCATTTTCAACGTGTTTGGGTACATGTTCCGTGGAAGCGAGCTGAAGTTTTGGCTCTTAAGCAGACTTTGCCTGACCCCCGTAAAAATCCTGCAGGATATTATAAGGAATTATCACAGACTGCAGACTCATGTATTATGAATCTAGCTGATATAGACATGTTGTTTGGAAATGTGGTTCCACAGCCTTTATGGGCATTGATTCGTCACACGGATCATGCGCAGGAGTTAGGTGATACCTGGGTTAATATTGGTGCTGCGGATGGTCGACAAGTTGGTGGTGCTAAACCTGAGCCTCTAGTTGCAGACCTTCCTGGTAGGATCGTTACTTATATGAAGACTTTAATGCCTGCTATGCGAGTAAACTGGGACAAATTGTCTGCGTTTAAGCAGAAGAAAGATGAAAGTGTATCTGATTTCTTCACTAGGTTTGAAGAGACGTTTATTGACCATAGTGGTCAAGACAGGAGTACGGAAGGTGGTCAACGATTGTTTGTTGATAAGTTTGTGCATAACTTGCTTCCCGAGTTATGTACTAAATTGAAGGATTCCGAGAGTTCTTGGGCTGTTTCCTCATCAGCACAGATATTGGCTACTGCACAGTACTACGAAAATAGGGATAAGGATGAGAAGGATAGAGCAGACAAGAAGACTAAAGAGTTAAAAACAAAGGTTCTTTTGCAGCAAGCGTATCCGCCTCGTAGTAGCCAATGTGATTATCAGCAGCCTCAGCAGTTTCAGAGAAACTCGCAAAGGTTTGAGCCTCCTCAACCGGGTTTTCCTGTATGCCCTAATCAGTGTGCATATTGTAAAGAAGAGGGCCATTTAAAAAAATAGTTGCCCGGTTCTGTTACAGCGCGCGAATGGTGTTTCTGGTGTGAGAGGTCGAGGTGTTCAGCAAGCTTCTAGAGGTAGGGGACGTGGTGTGTTCCCCCAGAATGCGCGTTCCTTTCCTCCACAAAATTCAATAAATTGTTTTGATCAGCAAAATGGTGCGTCTGGTAGGACGACTCAGTACTATGCTGACGACTACTATGTCGAAGGTGAGAATATGGACGGTAATGATTGCTAGGACAGCCATAGACAAAGAGAGGGAGTTGTTTCAGTTCCAGTAGATCAGAGTGGACCTTATGTTGAAGTGATTACATCAGGTGTGTCAGAGCCTTTTCTCTTGGATACTGGTGCTGCGAAGAGTTCTATTATGCACTCTAAACTCCCTGGCGCACCTTTGTCCGGCTTGACGAATGTTTCAGTGGGATTTTCTGGCGCCCCAGTTAGAAACCCGATTTCTAGTCCTTTGTCTCTTTTTGTTAGACCTCGTGAATTGTAAGCACCCCTTATTTTGACGACAGGTTGTGGTGAGAATTTGTTGGCATTGGATCTATTGAAAAGATTGTATGCGACACTACAATGTTCTCCTTTGGGAGTACAACTTACATTAGGTAAGAGAGTGATCTCTCCGATGTATTTGTCGAAAGACCGACTCCCGGCAGAATTGTCTTCTCTTCCTGATATTCTTTGGGCTACTGGTCCTAATGATGTGGGTCTTTCGGAGATACCGCCATATGTTGTGACGCTGAAAGCGAATGTTCGAATGCCACGTATTCCCCAATACGGGTAAATTGGATTAGAATGGTTGTTGGGTTGAAATGTCAGAGCATCAACGATGGTTGTTACCCAATGCGTACGTGCTGGCAGTGGTTACAATGGCGCATGGAATGGCTCATATCAGTGCGAAAGGGATTTGTAAGTTGTTGGCTCCAGTATGGCAAAATGCTGGAATTCCTAAGTGTTCAGAGAATGTGGTCAAAAATTGTATGGTTCGTCTGAGGTACAATCCTGGCAAGGGAACTCCAACTCCAGCTGGTCAATTTGCGCCTGCGACGTATCCGTTCGAGGTTTTGCAGCTAGATTTCATCCACATGGAGAGGTGCAACAATTTGAAATATGTACTCGTGGTTGTTTGTGCCTTTTCAAGATGGGTAGAAGCATATCCCCTGAAAGATAATACTTCCTTGTCCACAGCTAAAGCCCTTGTCAAAGAGTTTTTCCCTAGGTATGGTTTGCCGAGAATGGTCTGGAGTGATAATGGGAGTGAATTTGTGGGTCAAGTGATGAAGAGAGTGTGTGAAGGGTTAGGAATTCGCCAAAAATTCCATGCTGCAAATCACCCCCATTCAGCTGGTCTAGTTGAATGCTATAATGGCACCCTTAAGTTGAAATTGGCCAAGATACAGGCGAGATCTGGTCTTAAATTGCCTGATGCTTTGCCATTAGCACTTCTGTCAACAAGGATGACTGTACATTCTCGAGTGGGACTTAGTCCCTATGAAATAGTTTTTATTCGCCCGGCAAGCATATGGGGAGTGCCGAGGCCGAGGCCGACAAAATTCAGCGAGATTGAACACCCTGTATTGCTTGACTATCTGTACGAATTGACGGCTAAATTGCGTGTCTTACACCACCAGGTTCATGATACATTGCCTCAGGCTTCTGAAGATCCTGGACATGCCATTGATCCTGGCTCCTGGGTCTTAGTAAAGAACTTTCAGCGGACAAAGAACGATCAGTCCCGCTGGACCGGTCCCTACTTGGTGCTATTGTCCACGCGATCTGCAGTGCGAGTGCAAGGGAAGAAAAACTGGATCCACGGCGTACATTGTAAGAGGGTTCCTTTGCCTCTGCCGTACGACCAGTGGGTCCAGGAGGGCATTCCTGATTCAGAAACTGACACCGTGCCTCGTTTTCTGCCTTTTAGCGATGCACGTTTAATTGGGACGAATTCTGAGCACGAAAGTGACGATCTTCTGCAAGAAGCTGTGCCTCCGTCAGTTCGATTGGACACTACTGAGCCTGACCTTTTTTTCCGAGACCAGACATTGCCTGGGAAAGACCGTTATAATTTGCGACCAAGAATTGTGGGACTAATAAAATAGAAATTCTTTTATTTGCTATTTTTTTTAATTCAGCTCTCCCATCTGAGAAACTGTTTTGACCGATTTTTGTTTTTCGAACCGCCATCTGGGTTCAGCTGTAGGGTCGCGGTGTAAAGTCTTTGGAGTGCAAGCCGAAGACACAAGGTCGACGATTCTGGTTGGTCCTAGGGCGTTCCCTGGACTGACAGACGCATTCCTTAGCACGGAACACCCAACCGCCGCGAGCAGCACGGTTAGAGGATGGAGTTTTTCGAGATGGAGAGACCTGTTGAAGAAATTAGTTTTCAGAGCAAAATGTGCCGAATTATGAGTAGAAAGTGTTTTTTGATATTATGTCTTTTCATGTTACTTAGCTTGATGATGTTCTTGATGGGATATATTATATTCTCTTTTCAAGTGACGTTTGCACCTACTACACAACCCATACCTTCTTCTACTGTTTCTTCGCATTCTTTTCATCCTCTGCCTGAACATGAGTCCATTAGGAGATTGGAATTCGTTAATAACTCCTTTGTTCAGCTTCTGCACCAACACCAGCTAGTAGTGAACACGACAAATTGTTGGGTGTGTGGCCTTATGCCTCATACTACCGATAAAGGTATTCCTTACCTGGTCCTGCCATTCAGCTATAATGGTTCAGTGTGGGCATACAGAACGATGTTCATCTACGCTCGTGAAGTCTACCCCCTACGTTCTGTGAAAGACAATCCAAAGAATAGTGCTCTAGTTAAGGGAATAGTCGATATGATTAAAGGAGCCAGTTCCTGTGAGACTATCCCGAGAGATGAGACACAATGTATATTGGATGGAACGTGACCGGATATGGAGCTAGTCTGAGTAAGAACCAGCAAGCGAAAAGATCCTCTCCGATTTGGATTGTACCCCATTAGGGTCATTACTGTCTGCAAGGTAATGGCAAGAATCCGAGAGCTCAGTTAGGGAAGAGTATCCGCACTGAGACGTATGTTTTTGCGTCCCAGATTTCCCCATCGTTCCTAGCAGCTAAGGGCACCTATTTCATCTGTTATGATAGAGCACACATGGTTGCCCCCTGATTTCTCGGGCACATGTTTTGTCTCGTTCCTGTTGCCTCCTACCTATACAGCTGCGGCAGATTACCACAAGACAAGAGTTGTTAGAGATACTGCAGGACAAGAATTGGGAGATTTTCTGAAGGGTTTTCTGCCGTTTTGGGAACTATGGTTAACAGCAGGAACATACGGCAATTGACGAGGGTGGTTGAGTCCACCATAGTTGAAACTGCCGGTGCCCTTAGTAAGTTGACTGCTGAGCTCCAGTCGGATCGCCTTATGACTCTTCAGAACAGGGTTGCGTTTGATGTCATACTTGCAGATAGAGGAGGGGTATGTAAATTGATTCAATCGAGCTGCTGCGTTGATGGGATGGTTTTGGCGATTGTTATCCACTTGGGGATGGAAGATTCTGATGGTCAGCGGGGTGGTATTAGCTATCCTTTTCCTGTTCTGTCTTTGCGTACAGTGTGCTCCTGCTATATGTGGCCTTTGTGCTACTTCGTGTTCAAGGAGACCTGTCCAGAGAGAGTTACTACGTACTAGGATGATGCTACAGCAACATCTTGATGATCTGATGAGTATAGACCTGGATTCAGATTGACGTGAGTTTTAGGTTATTGCCTATGTAAGGGCAAAAGGAGGGTCTGAGGTTCCGTGAATTCTGACCCTGGGTCATAATGGTCGTGGTTCTGTTACGAATTTGGTAACAGCGAACCGTAAACAGTGAGCTCAGCAAGCATGAGTGTTTCCGTCATGTTACACTGATGGATTCACTGTGTATTTGACGATTTCGTTCTGAAACCCTTGGGTTCCATTTTGTGCATTGAAGCCATTTTGTGGTTGCCCTCACATAGGCCCATGACTGTGGCTGAACAAGTTTCTGGGACACGTGCACCTTAGCTTGAGTTTGTGCTGACTCCTGTTTGACCTGAAATGAACTGACCCTGCTGCCTGAAGCTGACCTTGCCAAACCAGTTCTTGCCCTTTAGCTGATGGAGATAGAGATCAAAGAGCAGGACATTGCTGAGTTTATGATACATGCACACACCTTTCTATCTTGCGTCTCATCTGTTTCTGTTCCTTCTTTATGGCCTATTTACGATGGGGATGTGCCCGTTTTTATTATGGGTCCGATCGACCTGTCTGATGAAAAATGTTAAGTTTAACCAATGATTGATTTTGGGCTGGACAAACTGAAAAATGGGCTTGCCATCATGCTCCTGCTTTTTGTCGTGGAAACATGCGAGTGGTCAAATTGTAAAAAAGGAATGTTTGCCTGAAGCACAATTTTTTGTATAAAAAGGGATGGCTTGCTTCGTAAAGTTGAGCAGTCTCCTGAGAACATCCACCGTGTTGTACTTCTAGGATCTCTGTTACTGGCTGCAGCTAATAAGTTTGATCTTTGACGTCACCCAGAAGTACCCCGTGTCTCTGTATGCCAAGACAGGAGAACTCGGAGACATTGGGCGTTTCCCCTGGCACCACTGGGTTCTAAAACCCGGTTCTTCACCCCCCAGCTCCCCGGTACTATCCAGCCATCCCCCTGCTCCCTGGTACTATCCAGCCATCCCCCAACTACCCGGTACTATCCAGCCATCCCCCTGCTTCCCGGTACTATCCAGCCATCCCCCCAACTACTCGGTACTAGCCAGCAATCCCCCAGCTCCCCGGAACTATCCAGCCACTCCCTTCCTGCCCGGTACTATCCAGCCACTCCCCTCCTCCCCGGTACTATCCAGCAATCCCCCAGCTCCCCGGTACTAACGAGCCATCCCTCCAGCAACCCAGTACTAGCCAGCCATCCCCCCAGCTGCCCGGTACTAACCAGTTATCACCCAGCTCCCCGGTACTATCCAGCCACTCCCCTCCTCCCCGGTACTATCCAGCCACTCTCCTCCTCCCCGGTACTATCCAGCCATCCACCAAGCCACCGAGTACTATCCTGCCATCCCCCTCCCAGCACCCCGTGCTATCCAGCCACTTCCTCAGCTCCTTAATACTATCCAGCCATGCCCCAGCTCCCCATTTCTATTCAACAACTCTCCCAGCTCTTCGATACTCTTTAGCCACTGCCTAGCTCCCTGGTACTAACCAGCCACCCCCCAGCTCCTGATACTATCCAGCCACTCCCCAGTACTAACCAGCCATCCCCCCAGCACTAACCAGCCACTGCCCCACCTCTGCAGTACTATCCAGCCATCCCCCCCCCAGCTCCATGGCACTATCCAGCTCCCCAGTACTATTGAGCCACTCCCCCAACTCCCCGATTCTATCCAGCCATCCCCCGTGTTAGAAGGGGCGATCCCGGGGGAGGACAGAATATGTACCTGACCACCCTGTGACCCACCTCTCCTAGAAACACTGCAGAGCACTGGCGGGAGATCCCTCAGGGAGAGGATCTCGAATCTAGGATCGCACGTGCTGAGCTAGCACCACTCGACAAAGGGACACCACACCGTAGGATTCAAGAAAACATATTCTTTATCTCTCAAACAAATGGATCTTTATGATCCGCAGATTCTTAGGTACAAGTAGAGCAAGGGCTCAAAGAGTCTCGGTAGGGGTTAGGGTATGGGGACAGTCTTTAAGGTTCAAAGTCAATGCAGGTGCGTATCCGGCGCACAGCTCTCAATCCTCGAGCTGGGGGATACGGGTAGATCTTGGGTCCAGCCGGACCAGGATAGTCTCTGAGCCGCGATCGAATCAGCAGGACTCTAGCAAGGATGAGGCAGTTCTTACGGTCTTTAGGGAGCCACGATCGAATCAGCAGGGCTCAGGAGTTCTCAAGGTTGCAAGGGAGCCGCGACGATGTCAGCAGGGCTCAGATGGATTCGGGCAGAAATCCTTCTCTGCCGGGTAGGAGCCGCGACCACATCTGCAGGGCTCAGATGGATTCAAGCAGAAGTCCTTCTCTGCCGGGTAGGAGCCGCGACGAGGTCAGCAGGGCTCAGATGGATTCGGGCAGAAGTCCTTCTCCAACGGATAGGAGCCGCGACTAGGTCAGCAGGGCTCAGATGGGTTCGTGCAGAAGTCCTTCTCTGCTAAGGAAGAGCCGCGACGACGTCAGCAGGGCTATCGTAGTTCCAGGATACAACTGACTTGATCATCCCAGAGCAACCCTTGATATAGGACTGCTCCCCTTTGATGTCGGGAGTCCTCGCAGGCGGAGGTCTTAGCACCTGGGGGCTGGTTGTTGTGGGTTCCGCCTAGGTGGCTCCTTTCATCCTTTCAAGTTGGGTCTGGAGGGATCGCAGACACGCAGCAGGCCCGGAGCCGGCCCTGAGGGAGGCCGGAGGGGCGATCGAAACTTATCTCTCGAGGGGAGGTGGGAGGTGTGATCGAACTACTACTCCCTCTCTCACTCACGGGGAGCGCTCTACCCCCCCAGCCGGGTATGGCGCGCCTAGGGCCGAGGTCGGGCTGGGGCCGGGGCGGCCATCTTAGGTGCAGGGACAGGGGCATCGGCCTCGGGTACCAGGAAGATGGAGGGAGAGGACGGGGAAGCCCAGTGTCGGGGGGTGTGGGTCATGGAGGGAATGGTTGGGTGGATCAGGGTCACAGGGAGTTGCACAGGTCAGGAGGGGTCACTATAGGTCAGGGAGGACCACGCCACGAGGCCGGGTCCAACACCCCGCTCGCCGGTACTATCCAGCCACTCCCCCCCCAGCTCCCCAGTACTATCCAGCCACTCCCTAGCTCCCCGGTACTATCCAGCCATAACCTAGCTCCCCGGTACTATCTATCCATCCCCCCAGCTCCGCGGCACTATTTATCTCCCCAGTACTATCCAGCCATCCCCCAGCTCCCCAGTACTATTGAGCGACTCCCCCAGTTCCCCGGTACAAACCAGCCATCCCCCCGCTACCCGGAACTATCCAGCCACTCCACCCAGGGCCCCAGTACTATCCAGCCACTCCCTAGCTCCCCAGTACTATCCACCCATCTCCCCAGCACTATCCTGCTCCCCAGTACTATTGAGCCGCTCCCCTGTACTATCCAGCCACTCCCCAGTACTAATCACCCATCCCCCGGTACCCGGAACTATCCAGCCACTCCCTAGCTCGCCAGTACTATTCAGCCATAACCTAGCTCCCCGGTACTATCTACCCATCCCCCCAGCTCTGCGGCACTATCTAGCTCCCCAGTACTATCCAGCCATCCCCCAGCTCCCCAGTACTATTGAGCCGCTCCCCCAGCTCCCCAGTACTATTGAGCCGCTCCCCCAGCTCCCAAGTACTATACAGCCATTCCCCCAACATCCTGGAACTACCCAGCCATCCCCCCTAGCTCCCCGGTACTATCCAGCCATCCTGCAGCTCTCCGGTACTATCCAGCCACTCCACTCCTCCCTGGTACTATCTAGCCATCCACCCAGCCACAGAGTACTCTCCTGCTATCCCCCCCAGCTCCCCGATACTAACCAGCCATCCCTCCTGCAATCCCCCCAGCACCCCATGCTATCCAGACACTTCCTCAGCTCCTTGATTCTATCCAACCATGCCCCAGCTCCCCATTACTATTCAACGACTCTCCCAGCTCTTATGTACTATTTAGCCACTGCCCAGCACCCCGGTACTAACCTTCCACCCACCCCCAGCTCCCCGGTACTATCCAACCATCCACTGCTCCTCAGAATTATCCAGCCGGCCCCCCAGGTTCCAAGTACTACCCAGCCACTCCTCAGTACTAGCCAGCCATCCCCCCAGCACTAACCAGCCATCCGCCCAGCTCCAGAGTACCATCCAGTCACTCTCCCAGCTCTGCGGTACTATCCAATCATCCCCCCAGCTCCCTGGTATTATCCAGCCATCCCCCAATGCCCCAGTACTATCCAGCAATCCCCCAGCACCCCAGTACTATTGAGCCACTCCTCCCACTCCCCGGTATTATCCAGCCACTCCCCCCCAGGGCCCCAGTACTATCCAGCGATCCCCCAGCTCCACAGTACTATCCACCCATCCCCCAGCTCCCCAGTACTACTGAGCCACTCCCCCAACTCCCTGGTACTATCCAGCCAACCCCCGCTCCCCAGTACTGTCCAGCCACTCCCCCCCAGCTGTCCAGTACTATCCAGCCACTCCCTAGCTTTCCGGTACTATCCAGCTACTCCCTAGCTCCCCGGTACTATCCACCCATCCCCCCAGCTCCACGGCACTATCTAGCTCCCCAGTACTATCCAGCCATCTGCTAAAGATTGCAGGGGATTTGTTAACAAGAGCTGAAAGCCATTTTTGTACTTACCAGCCATTTTAGTTAGCCGTGTGCTCGCCATGTGCTGTTTCCCTCTTCAGAGCCTTGCACATGCTCAGAAGGGCCTAATTAGTAGAATGCACCTGCTCCTTTTATAGTACTGTCAGGCTTTTTTGCTGATGTATGGAGAAGTAACTCTCCTCCCACTTTGTTGAGCAAGCTGATCTTGTATGCCCATATTAGGCATTTTGCAATTAATAAAAAAATAAGTGCTTTTAAATTTGTTTTTTAATATTTATAAAGCTAGCATTAAAATTAAATGTAAGTTGTGTTGTACCACATAATGAGGAAATTTGCATATGAAATATCACTGCGCAGGCGTAAAAAAAATCATTTTTATAAGGGTATACATGAGATATTTCTAATGTCCAATCTCTGGAATTTGTAGAGAACTTTCTGAGGATGACTAATATGCAAAAAAATGATAGCATATTCATTTTTAAGTGCCACAAATATCAAAGTCGAAATTGGGTAAAATTCCCTAAATTGAAAACAATGTTGCCATTCAGAGCAGCTTTTAAACTGCCTTGGGCTTCAGTAAGTGCATACATTTAGGTATAAAACAAATAGCTGACCTTTATATTGCTGGAAAAATATACTGCACACTGCTTATAATTGAAAATATGTATCAAAAACCAGCAGAAGTTATTATCCTAACTCTAAACTGACAAACAGGGGAATGGGGCTTGTTGGACCCGGCCTGGTGGCGTGGTCCTACCCCTTCCGCGTGGCGGGCCCTGGACGACATCGGCCCTCCATCCAGCCCGGGTCGGCCCCGGGCAAACTGCTGCACGACCCACAAACCACCAGCTCCGCCACCCGGCGGCCCGCAACCCCTGGCACGGCAACCTCGGGCCGCCCCAGCACTACCGGTCCGGTGCCACCCTGGATCCACATCCCAGGCCCGACGCCATCTTGGGCCCCTCACGTCACAGACACGTGGTCCCGGCCCAACCACGGCCACAGCCCCAGCGAGCCCGCCATCGAGGCACCAAGAACCTCCGGGGGGTAAAGTGGCCACTCAACCAGAGACAAGGAGAGGAGAGTTTCGATGGCTCCCCCAACCGTCCCCGGATGCCTGGTTTCGATCGGCCTCCGGCCTCCCTGGGCGCGGGCTCCACCCCCCTGCTGGGTGTCTGGACACCATCATCCCGGCCCCTCTGACCCCCAGGCGAGAGGGTCCGGACATCAAAGGACTCCAGACCTATATCTGGGCCAGTCACGGGGTAGGACGGCAGTTGGATCCCAGAGTCAAGAAGCCCTGCTGACGCTGTCGCGGCTGACCCTGAGACAAACTCACCTTGCTGCTCTCCCTGGAACCTGCTGGCGCTGCCGCGGTCCATCTTCGCTGTAACCACCTTGGAGCCTGCTGGCGCTGCCGCGGTCGACACTCGCTGAACCATCTTGGAACCTGCTGGCGCTGCCGCGGTCCACACTCGCTGAACCATCTTGGAACCTGCTGGCGTTGCCGCGGTCCACACTCGCTGAACCATCTTGGAGCCTGCTGGCGCTGCCGCGGTCCACACTCGCTGAACCATCTTGGAACCTGCTGGCGCTGCCGCGGTCCATCTTCGCTGTAACCATCTTGGAACCTGCTGACGCCGCCGCGGTCCACACTCACTGAACCATCTTGGAGCCTGCTGGCGCTGCCGCGGCCCAACCTTCCGGGACCCCCCAGCTCGAGGATTGAGAGCTGTGCGTAGGGTCTCCCTGCAACCGACCATCTATAAGACTGTCCCGCTACCTTGCCCCTTGGCCGCGAGACTTTCTAGATCTCCGGATCTGCTGTATATATTGAAATGATACTTCTTGCCAGATAAAGATTGAAAACTCTCTCCACGTGTGGTGTACTTTTGTAGGGGTGTGATTACTCTGCTGTACGAGTCTAGGAGAGGGCCCTCCCGTCGGAGGCCTCTCGACATCGCTCGGTCCCTTCTCTGAAGGAGGGGTAGACATAGGAGTGGTCAGTCAGACACCTTCTGCCGCCCCCGGGTTCGCCTTTCTAACAGGGCTGCATTCCAGTTTTCTGTCTTTAGGCTGACTTTGAATTACGAAAGCCGCATGGGAACCTTTGCATACAGAATAGGACAGCTGGGAAGAGTTAAAAGTCAGTTCTATATTTAGATGCCTAGCAGGGCTCCCAGAGCAAGGTCTGCTTTGACATTTTGACATCTGAAACTTGAAAGACAAGATGGCAGCACAGGGAAAGAAGGAGGAGTTGTGCTTATTTTTTGTTGGCAAAAGCAAGTTTTTATGCACTCATATGAATATACCACAATACAATTGTATATGTGAGCTTGGCCACATATACAGCACTAATGCCTTTAGTTTGGCGCTTACTAGGGCTGAGCCAATGGGATTTAGTTTGACTTCATTTGCCCTTATATTACAACTAGTATACTTACTAAAGGGATTTGAGGTTGGTTATTCATGTTTTTAGCTTCAATGTACTATTTACCTCCTCAGAGTTTGTTTATGCCCAGTGTCAACAAATAGGGGATGATTGTGTTGACAGAAGTGAAACCGGTTTCAGGTTTACTAATGTCAAAATGGGGGAAGGAGGCTGTCTCCTCTACAAATTAAGGGAAGGTAAAATGCATGTTACTCTCTCTTTTTCTTAATATTTTTTTAACCTAAGTTGTCTGTGAAATAGCAATGAGACATTTAATTGGCTATTCAGTAATACTGTTTTAAACATTGTTAGCATTAATAAAATGAATACATATATATGTTATGTTACTGCCCATCCTGTTTGATGAAATTATGACAGGATCAGTAATCTAGATTGTTGTTCCCTTATTTTGATCTTTAAGGGGAACTAGAAGTGGGTAGTTTTTGTTCTAAAAGTCTTAGGTGATAACACCATTATTGTATGTTATTCTCATGCTACATAGTTTTGCAAGGACATTGCTAGTTTTTTATTAGCTAGTCTGTGTAAATGAACTGACAGTCCGTATTAGAGCTGATGTTGCATAGTTTGGATCATGAAAAGTAGAATGCAGGAAAGATGCCCATGTGATCCTTAGCAAAAAATGTATTGAAGAAAATGTTGTTTTATAGATAAGAACCCCTGTTAAATTAGCAGTTTTAGACTTTCCTGTTGCTCCTATAACATGAGAGCATGGTCCTAAGCATACAATGTAGGTGCTTTTATTAAGAAGAAGAATTTTAGAAGTGTCTGCAGTCCTATACAAGTAATGTAAAGTTTATGAGCAAAAGTGTAGAACATTTCCTTTTTTTATCTTGAGGGTTTTCAGATTAGTACACAGGAATACACCAATGTAAGGATTTAGGGTATGTCTGTGTTGTTTTTCTCTTTTCCTCCGAGTTTAGTAAATGAATACAGGCTTCCTTGGCTGCTTGGGATTGGGTGATGTATTACTCTTGTCAGTTCACCAAAAAGTACCTTTTATACTTGCCAATAGGTCTAGGCTGTTGTTTTTTTTTACTCTCTCATAGATAGATGAAAGTGGTTCTTGGTTGCCTTGTTAATATATGAGGTGTCCCAAGACTAGGAAGTATTCTGAGACTATCCTATCTGTTGATAAACTGTTTCTGTGCCTTGTCTAAAGACCTTATGTTATGTCCACCAATAGATATTTGCTGCTTTACAACCATTGCCAGAGGGGCCCGGACATCAGATTCAGCCCAGGGAGTCAGCGTCAGCACCAGTCCAGCTTGAAGCCAAAGTGAAGTTAACCAGCACAGGCATTGCTGGCAACTTGGACCTCAGTGAAGGCGGAGGCCCTGGGATAAAGTGTGTACCCCTGCCACTGTCTTGGGCGAAAGAAGGGGTCACAAACCAGAAAGGAGAAATCGTGGATCAAGTTTTTGATGCCCAGCTGAGTCAAAGACCGTCCAGAACAGCAAGGAGGCTTTGCTTGAGGTGACCCCTTTTGAAACAAGGGTTGCTTCAGAGATCCTAGCATCAGGCCTCTGAATCCTGGTCCCAAAGTGAATGCAAGTTTGCACCATTGTTTGTTGGTCAAGAGATACCTGTGCACACTGGATGCAATGTGTGGCCCCAACGAATGAGCAGTGCGCCAGCAGAGCAATACAGGAGTTAGGGAAGGACTTGAGTTTAGGGTACAGGTAATGTGTCTTTGGTGCCTGTTAGATTGAAGTGAAGAAAACTGGTGCACTGCCTGAGACACTGGACAGTATCATTGAGAGCCTTTGCCCTGGTGGGTGACTGCCCTATCCTGAAAGAAGAGACTTTTTCCTTGAAACTGGGCTGTGATTCTTGAGTTGAGAGTTGTGCAGCTCCACCATAGAAACAATAAGAGCCTGCCTGTGAGGCTCAAACGGACACAGGGAGAAGACTCCCCTCTGGTTGGTTGTACAGCAGCTTCAATTTCCCCAAGGACTTCTTTTTTTGTCAATAATGTACCCCTTTGGATGTCCCGTTTTTGAGAAGGAGCAGCCCTTTGCAGCTCTTCGTCCTAATTCTTATGGCCCTGTGTGGTCCTCCTGGTCCCAAATATAATTGATGTTCTAGCCCTCATTAAGGGAACCATGGAAAAATCTACAAAAAAATGTTTTTATTAAATATGTGCTTTTGGCTATTCTGAAAGTGAAATGGATAGTCACTGAAATGCATAGAAGCCCAGAAAATGTTTACTAAATGATTCTAGGATTTGCTTTTGCTGAGGGTTGTGAAAAATGATAATTCTGTTTGTGATAGTGGTCATTACTCTATGTGTATGTTAATTATGACCCAATGCTCCGTTCTCTTTGTATTCCTGCTTATACCTCATACATACCCGCTTAATGAAATGTTTAGAATGGAAAATGCCCACCTAGCAATGAATTAGAATATTGATAAATTTGTGAAAATTAATGTGCAAATATTTTCTATGTGGATCATAGGAATGTCTTTAGCTCATGCTAAAAGGACCATCTGTTAAAGATTGCAGGGATTTATTAGCATGAGCTGAAAGCCATTTTGTATTTTGGCAGCCATTTCAGGTAGCCATGTGCTGTTTCACTCTTCATATCCTTGCACATGCTCAGAAGGGCCTAGCTAGTAGAATGCACCTGCTCCACTTATAGAACTGTCAGGCTATTTTTGCTGCTGTATGTAGAAGTAACTCTCCTCTCACTTTGTTGAGTAAGCAGATCTTGTATGCCCATATTAGGCATTTTGCATGCTTACATGTGCCAGGACCTCCACTTGGTCTTATGCTGACTATGTAACCCTACACATATATAAGACCCCTGTTTTCTGTACTCCTTAGACTGCCTCATTCAGTTGCTAAGGCTTCTGTGTGACATAGTCTCCCTCATTTGAGGTTATTAAAGATGTTACTCTTATATTACAGCTTCTGTGCCAATTTCTTCTTTGTTGGTTTAAAGGGACAAAGTATCATTGGGACCCTGAGAAGGTTTCTATTTTCTACAAATCCCCCAGCTCCCCAGTACTATTGAGCTACTCCACCAGCTCCCCGGTACTAACCAGACACCCCTCCCGGTACTATCCAGCCACTCTCCCCCAGGGCCCCAGTATTATCCAGCCAATCTCTAGCTCCCCGGTACTATACACCCATCCCCCCAGCTCCATTGCACTATCCAGCTCCCCAGTACTATTGAGCCACTCCCCAGCTCCAGGGTACTAACCAGCCATCCCCCAGCTCCCTGGTACTATCCAGCCACTCCCCAGTACTATCCAGTCATCCCTCCCAACTCCCCGGTACTTTCCAGCCATTCCCCCCAACATCCTGGAACTAGCCAGCCATCCCCCTAGCTACCCAGTACTAGCCAGCCCCTTTCACAGCTCCTCGATACTATCCAGCCATCCCCCCAGCTCCCCATTACTATCCAACAACTCTGCCAGCTCTTGTGTTCTATTTAGCCACTGCCCAGCACCCCGGTACTAACCTTCCACCCACCCCCAGCTCCCGGTACTATCCAACCATACCCTGCTCCTCAGAATTATCCAGCCGGCCCCCCAGGTTCCAAGTACTACCCAGCCACTCCTCAGTACTAGCCAGCCATCCCCCCAGCACTAACCAGCCATCCGCCCAGCTCCAGAGTACCATCCAGTCACTCTCCTAGCTCTGCGGTACTATCCAATCATCCCCCCAGCTCCCTGGTATTATCCAGCCATCCCCCAATGCCCCAGTATTATCCAGCAATCCCCCAGCACCCCAGTACTATTGAGCCACTCCTCCCACTCCCCGGTATTATCCAGCCATCCCCCCCTAGGGCCCCAGTACTATCCAGCCATCCCCCAGCTCCACAGTACTATCCACCCATCCCCCAGCTCCCCAGTACTACTGAGCCACTCCCCCAACTCCCTGGTACTATCCAGCCAACCCCCGCTCCCCGGTACTAACCAGCCACCCCCGCAGCTCCCCGGTACTATCCAGCCACTCACCAGCTAACCAGTACTATCCAGCCATCCCCAGCTCCTCAGAATTATCCAGGCACCCCCCTGCCCCCCCCCCCCAAGTCCCCAGTACTAACCAGCCATCCCCCAGCACTAACCAGCCATTCCCCCAGCACTAACCAGCCATTCCCCAGCTCCTCAGTACTATCCAGCCACTCCTCCAGCTCTGCGGTACTATCCAGCCACTTCCAAGCTCCCCAGTACTATCCAGCCATCCCCCAGCTCCCCAGTACTATTGAGCCACTCCCCCAGCTCCTGGTAATAACCAGCCATCCTCCAGCTCCTCGGTAGTAAACAGCCACTCCTCCCAGCTACCCAGTACCAGCCAGCCACCTCCCTGCTCCCCGGTACTTTCCAGCCATCCTGCATCTCGTACCATCCAGCCACTCCCCTGCTCCCCGGTACTATCCTGCCATCCACCCAGCCACCGAGTACTATCCTGCCATCCCCCCCAGCTCCCCGATACCAACTAGCCATCCCTCCCTCAATCACCCCGTGCTATCCAGTCATGCCCCCAGCACTATCCAGCCACTTACTCAGCTCCTCAAAACTACCAAGCCATCCCCCAGCTCCCCAGTACTATTGAGCCACTCCCCCAGCTCCCCAGTAATATCCACCCACCCTCCCAGCTCCACAGCACTATCCAGCTCCCCAGTACTAACCAACCATCCTCCAGCTCCCCGTTAGTAGCCAGCCACTCCCCCAGGACTATCCAGCCACTTCCAAGCTCCCCAGTACTATCCACCCATCCCCCCAGCACTATCAAGCCATTCCGCAGCTTCCCAGTACTATTGAGCCACTCCCCCAGCTCCCCTGTACTAACCAGCCATCCCCCAGCTCCCCGGTACTAACCAGCCACTCCACCAGGGCCCTAGTTCTATCCAGCCACTCCCTAGCTCCCCAATACTATCCAGCCACTCCCCAGCTCCCTGGTCCTATCCAGCCATCCTGCAGCTCCCCGGTACTATCCAGCCATTCCCCTGTTCCCCGGTACCATCCAGCCATCCCCCCTAGCTCCCCGGTACTAACCAGTCATCCCCCCCCCCCCAGCTCCCGGTACTTTCCAGCCACTCCCCTGCTCCCTGGTACTAGACCGCAATCCCCCCAGCTACCCGGTACTAGCCAGCCATCCCCCTAGCTCCCCGGTGCTTTCCAGCCACTCCCCTGCTCCCTGGTACTATGCAGTCATCCCCCAGCTACCCGGTACTAGCCAGCCTTCCCTTCAGCTACTCGGTACTAGCTAGCCATCCCCAGCTACTCGGTACTAGCTAGCCATCCCCAGCTACCCGGTACTAACCAGCTATCCCCCAGCTACCCGGTACTAGCCAGCCATCCCTCCAGCTACCCGGTACCATCCAGCCATCCCCCCCCAGCTCCCCGGTACTAGCCAGCCATCCCCCCCAGCTCCCCTGTACTAGCCAGCCATCCCCCCCAGCTCACCGGTACTAGCCAGGCATCCCCCCAGCTCCCCGGTACTAGCCAGCCATCCTCCAGGTACCCGGTACTAGACCGCAATCCCCCCCAGCTACCCGGTACTAGACCGCAATCCCCCCAGCTACCCGGTACTAGACAGCAATCCCCCCAGCTGCCCGGTACTAACCAGCCACTCCCCTGCTTCCTGGTACTATGCAGCCATCCCCCCCAGCTTCACGGTAATAACCAGCCACCCCCCCAGCTCCCCGGTACTATCCAGCCGTCCGGTAGCTCCCCGGTACCATCCAGCCATTCCCCTGCTCCCAAGTACTATCCTGCCATCCCCCACAGCTCCCCGACACTAATCAGCCATCCCTCCAGCAATCACCCCAGCACCCCTCTGCTATCCAGTCATGCCCCCATCACTATCCAGCCTTCCCCCCCCAGCACCCCAGTACTATCGAGCCACTTCCTCAGCTCCTTGATTCTATCCAACCATGCCCCAGCTCCCCATTACTATTCAACGACTCTCCCAGCTCTTCTGAACTATTTCGCCACTGCCTAGCTCTCCGGTACTATCCAGCCACTCACCAGCTAACCAGTACTATACAGCCACTCCGCCAGCTCCACAGTACTATCCAGCCATCCCCAGCTCCTCAGAATTATCCAGCCATCCCCCCGCCAAGTCCCCAGTCCTAACCGGCCATACCTCCAGCACTAACCAGCCACTCCCCCAGCTCCTCAGTACTATCCAGCCAACCCCCTAGCTCCCAGGTACCATCCCGCCACTCCCCCAGCTCTGTGGTACTATCCAGCCATCCCCCAGCTCCCCAGTACTATTGAGCCGCTCCCCAGTACTATTGAGCCACTCGGCCAGCTCCCCAATACTATTGAGCCACTCCACCAGCTACCCGGTACTAACCAGCCATCCCCCGCTCGCCGGTACTATCCAGCCACTCCCCCCAAGGCCACAGTACTATTCAGCCACTTCCTAGCTCCCCGGTACTATCCACCCATCTCCACAGCACTATCCAGCTCCCCAGTACTATTGAGCCAATCCCTAGCTCCCCAATACTATCCAGCCATTCCCCAGTACTATTCACCCATCCCTCCCAGCTCCTCTGCACTATCCAGCTCCCCAGTACTATTGAGCCACTCCCCCACCTCCCCTGTACTAACCAGCCATCCCCCAGCTCCCCGGTACTAACCAGCCATCCCCCAGCTCCCCGGTACTAACCAGCCACTCCCCAGCTCCCTGGTACTATCCAGTCATCCCCCAACTCCCTGGTACTATCCAGCTACTCCCCAGCACTATCCAGCCACTCCCCAGTACTATCCAGCCATTCCCCCAACATCCCGGTACTGTGAAGCCAGCCCCTCCTCCCCTGTGCATCAAAGCCCGAAACCTCTCACCGATTCTTAATAAGCCTCCATGCCCCATCTATCCTCCTGCCTCCCCCACACAATGTTCTTCGGCACCCCTACATCCATGTCTCCTCTCCACCCTCCAGGACTCTGAGCCCTACCATTTCCCCCACCATGTCCCCTCCATCAGTCTTTTGAGCTCTCCACATCTGAGCCACTCGGTGGCCCCCATCAGCTCATCAGAACCCCACTCGTATCCGATGAAATATGTTTGAAAGAACAAGACAAGCATCCTCCTTTGATCACACCCCACAGTGCACACAGACATCCCTCACACACACCTGTCCTTTGATCACACCCCACAGTGCATAAATGTAAATGTAAATGTAGTATACTTGTAAAGCGCACAGCTGCCCCAGCAACGGGGCGTCCCAGCGCTGTATAACTCTGGGGAACCCGTCCTGGCTTTCCCTGTGGGATGGTCCCTTGCTGGGAGTCCCCAAGGTGGAGCCAGGCATCCCCGGAATTGGTGGGGCCGTTGTGGAGATTAGGCAAGCTAATGCCCAGAGTTGCCGAGTGTAACCCCTGATTAGAGTAAGCACCAAAGCGAGAATTATCGAGTCCGCTGACCAAGGTCCACGACCCTGCCGCGTCGGGAATTGAACCCTGGTCCCGGGCTGACTTCTGCTCTCAGGCCTGCCGCCTCTAACCAGTGAGCCACACTACTCCACATACAGACATCCCTCATACACTGCCTGCCCCCTCAAACACACACCTGTCCTTTGATCACACCCCGCAGTGCACAGGCATCCCTCACACACCGCCTGACCTTGGATCACACCCCACAGTGCACACAGACATCCCTCAAAAACTCCTGTCCTTTGATCACACCCCAATTTACAGACATTCATCACACACCGCCTGACCTTGGATCACACCCCACAGTGCACACAGACATCCCTCACACACACCTGTCCTTTGATCACACCCCACAGTGCTCACAGACATCCCTCACAAACACACCTGTCCTTTGATCACACCCCACAGTGCACAGGCATCCCTCACACATTGCCTGTCCTTTGATCACACCCCAATTTACAGACATCCCTCACACACACCTGTCCTTTGATCACACCTCACAGTGCACAGACATCCCTCACACACACCTGTCCTTTGATCACACCCCACAGTGCACACAGACATCCCTCATACAATGCCTGCCACCTCAAACACACCTGTCCTTTGATCACACCCCGCAGTAGACATCCCTTACACACGCCTGTCCTTTGATCACACCCCAGTGCACACAGATCCCTCACACACGCCTGTCCTTTGATCACATCCCAGTGCACAGACATCCCTCACACACACCTGTCCTTTGATCACACTCCAGTGCACACAGACATCCCTCATACACCACTGTCCTTTGATCACACCCCAGTGTACAGACATCCCTCACACACTGTCCTTTGGTCACACCCCACAGTGCACACAGACATCCCTCACACCGCCGGTCCTTTGATCACACCCCAGTGCACAGCCATCCCTCACACACGCCTGTCCTTTGATCACACCACAGTCTACAGACACCCATCACAACGCCTGTCCTTTGATCAAACCCACAGTGCACACAGACATCCCTCACACACACCTGTCCTTTGATCACACCCCAGAGTACAGACACCCATCACAACACCTGTCCTTTGATCACACCCCAGTGTACACAGACAACCTTCCCACTGCCTGTCCTTTGATCATACCCCACAGGGCACACAGACATCCCTCACACACGCCTGTCCTTTGATCACACCCCACAGTGCACGCAAACATTCCTCACACACACCAGTCCTTTGATCACACCCCACAGTGCAGACATCCCTCACACACACCTGTCCTTTGATCACACCCCAGAGTACAGACACCCATCACAACACCTGTCCTTTGATCACACCCCAGTGTACACAGACAACCTTCCCACTGCCTGTCCTTTGATCATACCCCACAGTGCACACATACATCCCCCACACACACACACACCCACACACACACACCTGTCCTTTGATCAAACCTTAGTGCAGACATCCCTCACACACAAACACCTGTCCTTTGATCACCCCCCCCAAGTGTACACAGACATCCCTCACACAAACCTGTCCTTTGATCACACCCCGCAGTGCACACAGACATCCCTCACAAAGGCCTGTCCTGTGATCACACCCACAGTGCAGACATCCCTCACACACGCCAGTACTTTGATCACCTCCCACAGTGCATGCAAACATTCCTCACACACACACCAGTCCTTTGATCACACCCCAGTGTACACAGACACCCATCACAACGCCTGTCCTTTGATCACACCCCAGTGTACACAGACACCCATCACAACGCCTGTCCTTTGATCACACCCCACAGGGCACACAGACATCCCTCACACACGCCTGTCCTTTGATCACACCCCACAGTGCACGCAAACATTCCTCACACACACCAGTCCTTTGATCACACCCCACAGTGCAGACATCCCTCACACACACCTGTCCTTTGACCACACCCCAGTGCACACAGACATCCCTCACACCGCCTGTCCTTTGATCACGCCCCACAGTGCACGCAAACATTCCTCACACACACCTGTCCTTTGATCACACCCCAGAGTACACAGACAGCCATCACAACGCCTGTCACACCCCACTGCACTGACAACCTTCACACCGCCTGTCCTTTGATCTTACCCCACAGTGCACACAGACATCCCTCACACACACCTGTCCTTTGATCACACCCCAGAGTACACAGATACCCATCACAACGCCTGTCCTTTGATCTTACCCCACAGTGCACACAGACATCCCACACACACACCTGTCCTTTGATCATACCCCACAGTGCAGACATCCCTCACAAACACACACCTGTCCTTTGATCACACCCCAGTGCACAGACAGCCCTCACACCGCCTGTCCTTTGATCTTACCCCACAGTGCACAGAGATCCCTCACACACACACCTGTCCTTTGATCATATCCCACAGTGCACACAGACATCCCAAACACACACCTGTCCTTTGATCATACCCCAGTGCACAGACATCCCTCACACACACACACACCTGTCCTTTGATCACACCCCAGTGCACAGACATCCCTCACACCGTCTGTCCTTTGATCACACCCCACAGTACACAGACATCCCTCACACACCTGTCCTTTGATCACACCCCCAGTGCACACAGACATCCCTCACACACGCCTGTCCTTTGATCACAGTGTACAGACATCCCTCACACACTGTCCTTTGATCACACCCCACAGTGCAAACAGACATCCCTCACACCGCCGGTCCTTTGATTTGTGGCCCCACCAGTGCAGATGGTGGACGATGGTTAGGCCGACAGAGCTTCAGGTGAGTACATCTTGGCTGACTCGGCCATGCCCCCCTTATGAGTCCAGTGATGGTGGAAGTGGTACAAAAGTAAGAAACGCGGAGTGCACATCCCCAAAGACTTAGTGCCTAGTTATGTGGTGAAGCATGACATAGGTAAATAGTTTACAGCAAAGGAGGTGGCTATCTGTATTCACAGAGTCCCATAGGAGGACTGTGGTGCCAGTCTGTGAAGCACATGCATACTGTGGGTAGGGATACCTTACTGGCCCCTGAAGGATCTGACCTCATCAAGTATGTCCCAATTACGAAACCCAGATCACCAAACTTTGTCTGGCACATGTGAAGCAGCATCTGAAATTCAGGGATAGCCAGAAGCAGTAATAAATGGATTTTGCAGATTCTTTCAGTAAGGCACTGGAATGTTAGGGGAAGCTCAGCAAAGGAAATTGTTATGATGGCTGTACAATTTGACGATTAAAAAGCACATTTAAAGTAACCAGTGTACAGTGTTTCACCGGCACCTGATAGACACCAGGCTCACTGTGCCCAGAGAGCTTGGGAAAGAAGCCGACCTATGGATTAACACCAGAGTGTTAAAGAAAGTACTCAGTAGTTACCATAGGAAAGGTGGCTCAGGTTCTACCTCTGCAGAGGGAAGGGGAAGGCCAGGATATTACAGAGAAGTCCCCAAGACAGTTTAGAGAGGAAGAACTCCAAGACCTCTGCAGAACACACGAAGGGACCTAGCCATGGTGTTGGTATTGTCTCCATGAAGTCATAGGAAGCTACCCGCTGTGTTACCTCCACAAGGGAGGCTAATATAGCCCTTAGAATGATGATATTCCCCAGAGGTGAAGGGTTCCCCATGGATAGGGTTAGTGGCTAGGGAAGATGTTGACAGAGGGTTACATGTAGGCTCACAGGAGCACTGAACAGACAAAGGCCACTGCAGAGGTTGCAAACTGCCTACATTTGAACGCTTGAGCAGGGAAGCCTGGCAAGGGACATATTAGTGTAACTTGGCAGCCTGTGTTAGAAATCTACTGTCTCTGCATGGCCACGTGGGAATTTTCGCCTTTTGTTGAACCCCATCCGTTTTTATGGCTTTAGAACTCTGTGCACTTTACCCCCTGAGATTGTCCTAACTGGCAAATGCTCTTACCTATAATTCCCTAGTATATAGTACAGAGTGGCCTGTAACAAATAGTTTCTTACCCGTCGTAGTTTTGTAGCTTGAAGACTTTCTGGATTCACTATGCTGTGCATTATTCTGTTAAAGTCACTAGTGGACTGTAGCACCTAATACGCCATTCACAACAGTGGCAGTGCATACATGGCTTAAAGCCTACCAGTGTATCCTGACAATGGTAGTACAAAAAACTGCAATTCGACATGTCTAAAACACTATTGACAGATTGGAGCCTACTATTTAAATATTAATAGGTTAGCTCTTTGTAGGCCTTATGGCCCAAAAGGGGAAATGCACTGCATTTGCCCCTACTGTGACTAGCATACAAAAACTATTTTTCACTGTAGCAGGCCTCACTGTCCTATAGGGTAAACAAAATTACAGATTAAAATACTAATACGGAATCTATGGAAAGTAGATATCTAGAAAAATAATCATACCACTATTTTTAAAAGTAACTAAAATCCAAGTCAAGAAATAAGGCCTTTTTTTTAATAAATATTAAGGAAAAGTACCTTTTAGAAAGTGACCTTTTCCCTGCCTGAAATTCCTGGAGGCTAATTTGCATTTGCTCTCAGACCTCTCCCACCTAGGGAATAGCACTTGAATAGGTGTGACCTGCTCCTCTGAAGCAAACAATAGGATGACATGACTAGGCAGAGGGGACTAATCGGAATCTCACAGAATATGCAGCGTGGGAGCTGTGAGCATAGTTTTTATGATTCTCCTGCAAAGCGCTTGCGCTTTGCTTGAGAAATCTATTGTTTGTATTCTAAACTTAAAAGGGACTTAAATCACGCCTCCTATTTTTCCTGGCTTCTCATAGGTTTCGGAGTGTGCTATTTGCCTTCCCTCCATTTCCATTAGCTGTAGCATATTTTCCTGCATTTACCAATGCTTGCTCCTAGTCTGCTTTTATCATCAGTTTTTCGCAGCAGAAACACTGTTAACATTCGCTTTGGTGGAACTATATTTCTATAAAGTTTTGCCTTTTACTCTTACAGCATATTTATATAACAATTTATTGCCCAAAGAGATTATGTGATTTGCAAAGAATCAATGGATGTTGTGCGGCCCGCAGATAATCAAACTGGGATCCCCAGCTTTCGAATCAGTAGCTCTGCCCACATCTTCTACTCCTGTGTTATCTGTCAGGGAGCTCTTTCCTTCTCTCGGACGTTGATTGATTAAATCAGCTCATTAATAATTCCATAGGCGAAACAGATGCATTACCAATGCTTGTGGATATTTGTGTTCCATCCTGCTCAATGCTCTGTTTACTAATAGTGCATTGGGGCACTTCAAAGGCAGAAGAGGATACTAAGTCAACACTCGCCTGTCCACGCCGTCACCAATCACTCAAAAGGTACAGAACACTCTTGGGGCTGGGGAAGACCAGAAGTGGACTGAGCCTGCGGTCTGTGACTTGAGGAGCCCTAAAGGATTGGACCTGCTTTCTTTTGGACCCAGGACAATGAGCTGGACTGCAAGGGCCATACAGCTGACCTCTGGTTCAAGCTACAGGGTCCCATGAGGCCTTTCCTGCAAGTGCTGAGCTGACCAGTGACTATGGATGTGGAGTGGACCCTGCTGTTGGCTTTCGTCCGACACCCAGAGAGCCTCTGACTGACTCCCCTGACTTCCTATCTCTGGTTGCCCTTATTGGATTATTGTCACTTTGGTGTACTTTTGCATATTATATGTTACTCTTTCTCTAATTGGGTTTGGGATTTTGCTGTTTTGTATTCTGACTTTATTACTGTTTTGTTACTGAATAAATACTTTACACGTTGGCCTAAGTTGAGTCGGTCTCCTCTGCTTCATAGCTACCAGGGGGTGGAGCTCACGTTAATTTAGTGAGCGAGGGTTCACCCCGACAAGAGTTGTGATTATTCCTTCAGGCAGATAGTCACCCACTGAAAATAATCTATTTCCTACATGAAGTATGGCAAGAGTGAGAGCTGTGGAAAAGGACATCCAAACAGCGGCAGACAATGAAAGACCAGAGCTCTGGAAGCCAACAGGTGAATGCACGAGGGAGGGAATTGGTGCAGCAAGGCTGCACATGTACACCAATGCTGTGTGGAAGGAACAATGTACATTCATATCAATACACACCGCTATAGAGGGTTGGTGGTACCTCCTAGGGAGAACATGCAATGACTTTTCTTTACAAAAGCACAGGTGCAGACTTAAGACATGTACAGCAAAATGTAAATGCTCCAATTATGTGAGAACTAGCCTGCTACTTTTATATCACATCAACAGAATGGAAAGATTGTGAACGGTTTCCATTGTACAAATTATGCTTTATTGAGCATTAGACTGGGTCACGTTTTACTATCTTCGTTCTGCTGTCATGCCAATTATAACTTACTTCCACACACTGACATTTTTGTGCTTCTAAGCACTTGAAAATGTTTCTATAGTTTAACTATTTGAACCGTAACAAAACAAATGCGCCAGGAGCTGCGTGCAACAACTGTCAGCATGAATACCAAAAATGTAAAAAGCAGCAACTATTTGGTAAGATGATGGGATACGGTGTAAAACAGCGAAGGGGACCAACTGTAACAGCAGTTAACAACAACCGACAGGAGAGAAGCATAGTGAAGATTAAGGTAAGTTTATTTTGACAAAGATGTTAGTGATAAGGAGGGCAGAGCACGAGAAGGGACAGGAGAAGGAAATCACATGTGAGAAAACATGAAAATGGAAAAGTCGGAAGTCCGTAACAATTTATGACACAAAACATAACAACTGAAAAGTGCCAACAACAGAAGTGCACAAAAAACAGGACGCTTGGAGAAAGGTTTGACTGAATGTGAACAAAGCAGTGGATCATGAGCAGAAAGTGCCTTAATGTGACAAGTACTGTAGCCTAGGGGCAGTGGACAAGAAAGCAAAAAACAAACCTACCAAAAGGAAGCAGAGGAGAAAACCACTCTTGGCTCGGTGGTAAGACAAAGGGAGTGATTGGAGAGTGCAAAGCACACACCAAGATAAACCGTTTAAAGAATTAACAAGAGGGTCCTATGAAGGGCTATCACCATCTCACTACCGGCTACCAGCGCACACGGTCAGCATTCCTTCAAGGGACACCAAAATGCTATCAGATGGAGAGAAACAGCCAGGCTAGTGTACAATGGAAAGCTCCTGACAAGCAGCTCCCAGCCTTGCCTCCCAATGAAGAGGGCACAGGAGCACCTCTCCCACTAACATTGGCTGGGATGCTGCTTCATATGATCCCATTGCTTGAGGTGTTGACCCATATTGTTCTCTTCTCCTCCATTAGGATAAGGATGTCGTCTAGTTCTCTTGTAAGAACATGTGATAGCTTTACACATGGCAGACCACACTGGGTCTACCTGCATCCAGGCAACAAACCAGCATATCCTATCCAAAGTGCGAGACAGACTCAGGTTTCATAACTCATATGATATATTGTGACGTTGCCCACTGTTCCATTCATGCAGCAAATCATTTCATATCCTGCGATGTCATGAAAAACCTTCCTTCACAAACATCTTGTGTTCCTCACAGGCATATATACACACAAGTCCTTTCCTTCAGATCTGTTGAAGGTCATGAAATTCCTTCCAATTCTGGTGACAGTTACAAAGTAATTTTTTAAAGCTATTCTTGGAATGGGGCCTTTGAGTTCTGCAATCCAGCGGAAGGATTGTCCAAATATAAATATGGAAATAAATAATACTGTTCATATTGTAACAACTTGTATAATATGCATTTTTTGATGAGTATAGAGACTTCCTGACTGATTAAAGCTCTTTCCACATTCATTGCACTGATACGGTTTTTCTCCTGTATGTATCCTCTGATGCCTAAGACGATCAGTTGAGCGTCTGAAACTTTTCCCACAAACCGTACAGGGATAAGGTTTCTCCCCAGTATGAATTAGCATATGCGAGAGAAGGGTTGACAAGTGTCCAAAATGTTTCCCACATTCATTGCAGGTATATGGCTTTTCCCCAGTATGCATCCGCTTGTGGCTGATAAGGTGTGCCACTTGGCTAAAGCCCTTCCCACAATCACCACAAGTAAAGGGCTTCTCTCCTGTGTGCACCCTCTGATGTGTGATCAGTTTTTTAGACTCTTTAAAGATCTTCCCACATTCATTACATGTGTAGAGTTTCTCTCCTTTGTGGTGTGCAGCCAGGTACTTCGACTGGCTGAAGCTCTTTCCACATTCAGTGCACGTATACGAGGTCCTTCCTGTGCAGGGTCCTTTTTGTCTGTTTGGGTTTACTAATCGTCCAACCCCTTTCTCGTATACAGTAGCCATGTATCCAGCCTGTTGTTTGAGCTTCCGTTCGGACATGATCCATTTCTTGGGGCCTCTTTCCTTCTCGGAATCCTGCAACATGTCCTCGTTGGCTGGCTCCAATAAAGAATCTTGTGGCTCCACTTTGGAAATGTGGTGACCAGAATTCTGCTCTTCGTAATCTACTGTGGCCCTAGACTCCACTAATTAAAAAAAACAAATAAAAGAAGGTTAGACTTAGAAGATGACTAGCATTATTATACTTTTTTTTAATAGCAAACTACAGATTAATCACAATCCTAGTTCAATTTTTTAGGATGTTGGACAAAAAGTTACAAGTTTTACTGCATCTCCCATTTGGCCTGGAGGAACCAAGGATTTATTGTTGCTGTAACATGGGTGAGGCCCAGACCCTCAGACAGGCTTACAAGAGCTTCTGGATATAAAGACATCAGGGATGGAAATGAGAATGGAGGCAGAGAAAGAGGGAAAGAGAAAGGGAAACATGGAGAAACTGAAGAGGAATAGGGCGGAGGAGTGAGAAAGTAACAGGCAGAGAGAGGAAGGAGACAGGAAAAGAGACAGAGTGAGAGGGTACATAATACCGAAGTGTGCACTGAGCTCCACTAATGTTATTGAGTGCTTGAAGCTTAAATGTTTTCTAAATGTTCAAGACAGAGGTAATTAAGATTTTTTTTACCCAGGTCACTCAGCGCTGCATTTGTGCCACTTCTACAATACAGATGAAAATTAAATTCAAGTACACCGCAATCATTATTCATGTCACACCATTTTCCTAAACAAATAGTTTCATCTATGAACTTTATCTTAGTTGAACGTATTGTGTACAAAGTCAATGGTCAATTTTCCAGTCAATATGGGACAACTCGTTTTTAGGTCGAGGGACCTAGCTCTCACAGCGAAGCAGTGAGGGCGGAGTCCCGAAGAATTAATGATTTGGAGATAGGGGGTTTGAACCCGCCTCTCACCTTCATTCTCCTCCATTGGCTGCGTTCCTAAATGGAGGCCAGCCATTGGAGGAGAATGGAGTCACTCAATGAAGCCCCGTCTCTTTCGGATTCGGGGGCGTGTTTTTTGCGTTCTTTAGCCCTGTGACGTCATCTGTCACTCAGAGGGCCAAAACACGCCCCCGAATCTGAAAATGGCGGCGCTTTTCTTTATGCCATTTTGCGCCGATCGCCGCACCAAGAAGTCGCCGAGTCCTCGTCCCTGCTGCTGCATTACTGCAACAGAGCTCGCAATGGCCGGGGAGTTAGGCGGAGGCAGCCTGGCCCAGACAGAAGACACGCACAGGATCGCAGGTACGGAGCGGGAGCCAGAGCGCACAAGCAGCAGCCCCACCACACCCAGTCCTGCAGCTCGCACAGCCTGCACTCCCCATGGCCACCAGCGCCGTGCTGAGCATGTCCTCCCGGCTGGGCCTGCAGCGTCTCTACCCGGGAATGCACCAGGAGGAGCCTCCCGTTTTCGCCCAGCTCAAACCAGTGCAGCCGGGGGCCCGCGGGAGCGGCCCAGGTCTCTATGAAGAGGACTCTCTGAAGACCCCCTCCGGAGGCGACCGGCTGCTGCCGGAGGTGCAGGTATGTGGCATGCAGCTTTAGCGTGGAGGCTCGGGCAGGGCTGATTGATTGCATTTTGGAATTGTGACTCAACAATTAAAGGCGCGTTTGAGCTCATAAGGCGGAAGGAGCAGGCAGCAGATGGGACATAATTGCACAGCCTTCCGTAATTCTTGCCGGCGTGGGCTCATTAGTGATGCCAGAAAGTCCCTGCAGCCCCCAACACGCAGGCTCCACGCTACACATTTCTCCATGGAGGCTGAAGACACGCAAATTGTTTGTTTCCACTTATTTCCCTGTGTCTTTCTTTCTGTTCGTCGATCCCAGGCCGAGAATGGCATGTGTGTTAACACATTTGAAATAAAACGCGCATTCACCTTGAACACCCCATAGAAGTGTGCGCACATGATTCAAAAGCGATTTTCCCAGAGCAGACTTTCCACCTCCAAAACCAGATCTTTTTAGAACCCGTGACCCCAGATCCACACCACGCCCTCGGATCTGAACAATGAAGACCCCTAGCCCCCCCGGCCCTGGTATCAAAGACACAGGCTTGGTTTTGTGTGGTCCAGACCATACTTGCGCCACCAAATTCTGGCATTCAGTGCACTGCATTGACCCCAGGTTGTGTCGTATCAGATTCAACACTGACCGGACCCTCCATCCTGGCATTTCATAACCTACACTACCCACTCATCCTGGGACATTCCAAACGCTACACTGAACGCCGCACCCAATCATTGGCATTCCAGACACTGGGAGGGGGGCGAGGGGGTTGTCCTTGTCGCATGGTGGAAATCTCTTTCAAGAACCGGCTCCGAGAGTCCCTGAATCCCAACCAGAGCATCCATTTCTCCTCCCATCCACTATTCTAGCGCCACTCTCTCGTTGATTTAACGAGACAGCGCCCCGCCTCCCCGCTACCGCCCCCCCCCCCACACATATAAAGAGCAGAGCAGCACAGACCTCGCATCTCCACACACCTCTTTTGCGCTCAGCAGTCTGTGCTGGAACCACACACGCACAAACACACACCCACCCTCCACTCAACCGGCTGGGGCTGCCAGAGCTTCGATGCTGCAGCAGGTCAGTAGCCGCTAGAAGAGGGTGTGCGGCGGGTGAGGTGTGCAGGCAGGGCTTGGTGTGGATGCTGTGTGGTGCTTGGAACGGGCGTGAGAGGTCAGCGTGGTACTGCATAGGAGTTTAACGGTGTGCGGCGTACTTAGCAGTACCATTAAAGCTATAAAACAAAAAAATATATAGCGCTTCACACGACACGTCTAGGTTTCTAAGCGCTGTAAATAAAACACGTTGCTTTACTAATTGAATGGAACTCGTATGAGTGAGCAGGTATGCAGGAGGCATGGGGTTGTAGGGTGCGCCGGAGTTAATGAGGTGTAGTTGTGTCAAATTGGTGGGGTCGGTGTGGGACTCACTGACTGGTGTAGAGATACTGTAGGGGAGTGGAGAGGGGCTAAGTGTTAATGGGTGTTGGACGAGTGTGTCGTGTTCGTGCGAATGGTATGAGTGGGCGTGACGGGGTAGTTTCGTGGGTATACGTGTTGGATTGTGCTCCAAGTATGTGGCATGTGTATGTGTCTGTGTAATGTACTTTTTGGACATTTGATGTGGGTGTGTGGTGTCGAAGATGACTCAGTGGAGCCTATAGGTGTGATGTGGGTGGATGATATATATCAAGGTGTAGATGTGGTTATAGATGATGTGTGTGTGTGTGTATGTAGCTTGAGTGTTTGGAGTGCGTGCAATGGGTGGGGGAATCTTGTAGGGTTTGAGAATGTAAGCGGTAGGTTCTTGGGGTGAAACCTATGAGTCTCACACCAAGGGTGGTCATAATAGTGGGAGGGTGATGTTAGATTTTAGAGAGAGGCTGAAGGGAGACATGTATATATCAAGCTGTGGGACGAGTTTTGAATGCTAATGTAGAGTTTAGGATTTTTTTATTTGTGTGATAAGCAGGTTTATTAATTGAATGCAGGAGGATTATAGCAATGCGGTCCAACGTGTGATTGTTTGGAAGTGGTTTTCTCTCGTGGTGTAGACGATTTGGGGTTAGTGTAGAGTGGTTAAAGGGGCTTACAGTGCATGGAGGAGTTGGGACAGTAGGCAGGATATGTGTTAGCATAATCTGTGTGTGTGTGGCGCTCTGTGTGTGTGTAGTCTGTGTGGCGCTCTGTGTGTGTGTGGCGCTCTGTGTGTGTGAAGCGCTCTGTGTGTGTGTGAAGCGCTCTGTGTGTGTGTGTGTGTGTAGCACGTAGCGCTCTGTGTGTAGCACGTAGCACGCTGTGTGTGTGTAGCTCTGTGTGGATAGCTTTTTTTGTAGGTGGCTCTGTGTGGGTGACTGTGTGGGTGGCTCTGTGTGGGCGTAAATGCAATAGGTCATGCATTTGTGAGCGATTAAGCTACTGGCATTGTAAATGACAATGCCATTTATTTAACGATTAAGCTATTGGCAATGTAAATGACAATGCTCCCAGGAAGATCTTCACTTGTTCCGGCTCCATTGATGATTTCTTCCAATGGATGGAGAACCCCAGGCTGATGAGCGTGCTCGTCACTGTATGTGCGTGCTGCTTGCATTTCTGGTATGAGTTTGCTTTCACCAGCCAGTCGTCCAGGTAAGGGTATACGTGTATTCCTTGCCTTCGTAGGTGCGCTGCGACTGCTGCGAGGCACTTTGTGAAGACCCTAGGTGCTGATTTTAGCCCGAAGGCTAGTGTCGTGAACTGGTAGTGGCTTTCTCCGATGGTGAACCTGAGCATATGCTTGTGCTTTCTGTTCTTTGGGATGTGCAGGTAGGCGTCTTTGAGGTCTATTGTGACCATGAAGTCCCCGATCTGCAATTGCGGGAGCACCTCTTGCAGGGAGGTCATTTTGAATTTTTGCGTTCTTATGAATTTGTTCAGGAACCTTAGGTCCAGAATGGGTCTCACTGTCTCGTCTACCTTTGGCACCAGGAAGTACGTTGAGTATATTCCTGTGTTTCTTTCCTTGACGGGTACCCATTCTATGGCCTGCTTCCACAGGAGTTCCTTTGCCTCTTCCTGAAGACACTCTAGCTGCTTGCTTGCTAGTTGTTTTCTTTTTGGTTTTCTGCTTGTTGGCCTCCCTTCCAACTCTATGCAGTATCCGAATTGGATGATGTTGAGGATCCATTTGTCTGATGTGATTTCTCTCCATTCCTGGAGGTAAAATCTTAATCTTCCTCCCACTGGTGTTATGTGGTCGTAGATGTTTAGCTTGTCTTGATCCCTCTGTACGTGCTGCCCCCTGGGATCTTTTCTGTGGGTGGGCACACAGGTTTTTTGAAGTCACTTAGAAGCGGGCTGCTGTCCCCCTCTTCTATTCTGGCCACGTCCATTTCCTCTCCCTCGAAAGGACTGGCCTCTTTGTTGGTATTGCCAGGACTGCTTCTGCTTACCCTGCTGGGCCTGTGAGTCTGCCTGGTGCGTTTGTTGGAAAGCCTGGTGTGATGTACCTGGCTGGTTTCCACCTCTCCCACCAGGCCTCCGTGACGGTGTGCCCCTTTTGCTGCCTCTGAACTGCAATGCTCCCATGGACCTTGCTGTTTCGTTATCCTTTTGCAGTTGGCTGAGCTTCTCATTAACAATTGTTCCGAAAAGCGTGTCGCCGTTGAACGGGGTGTTCAGAATGCTGTGTTGCACCTCTGGTTTGAAACCTGAGATCCTTAGCCAGGCGTGTCTTCTATCAGTGACACCCATCATCATGAGCCTGCTGGAGGTGTCTGCTCCATCCAGGGCCGTCTTAAGGCAAGAATTTGCCGCGTTCTACCCTTCTTCAACCAGTTTTTCGGCCTTATGCCTGGCATCCTGGGGCAGGTCCTTCACCAACTGCCCCAGCTCCTCCATGATCTGGTACATGTGCCTGTTTATCAGGGCGTTGGAGTTAGCCATGCGCCAGTGGGTCGCGGCATTCCGTTCGATCCTTCTGCCCACCAGATCCATCCTTTTGCTCTCCTTATCCGGTGGTGGTCCAGAGGTAGTGGGTACGTTAGCCCTCTTCCTTGCTGTGGCGTGATAATGGAGTCTGCGGAGACCATCCCCTGAATGTAGGGTGGGTCTTTTGAGGAAGGTTTGTATTTTTTCTCTGTTCTGGGAGTTACTGCCTTGCATGTTGCGGGCTCCCTGAATGCTTCCTTCCCCTGGGCCATGACGCTGTAGAGCATTGGCAGGTACTGGCTCTTTGTTTGTGTGGGGAGCAATGTCTCTAGAAGGAAGTCTGCTTTCTGCTTCTTTTCGTCGAGCTTGAGCTTGAATGCCGCTGCGGCAGACCTTATCATCGAGTTGTAGGCCCCGATGTCGTCTGGCGGCGAGGGCCTCGAGGGATACGTGTCGACCGCCTCCTCCGGGCTGTCAGGTAATCCAAGTCAGAGGGGGCCGACTCTGCGTCCGTCCTGCTGTCCTCTTCCTCCCCATAGTTGTAACTATCATAGGGATTCTCGTACTCTTCCTGGTCGTCGACCACCTCGACGTCCGGGTCTTGTTCTTCGGCGACCTTGTCTTCCTCCTCGACCACCTCCACCACCGGTGGCTTGGTCTTGTGAGGGATCGTGAAAGCTTTCATCTTTGCGTCGAATGCTCTCTTCCGCTGCACGATGTTTTCCATTCCGACCTCGAGGCGCCTTCTCTTTTTCTCCATCTCGGCGCGTGTTCCGCGTCGGATGGTTCGGCTGCTCTTTTCGGCGGTTGGCTCGGCGCCGTGCCTTTCGGTGCCGAAGTTGTCGACGTCGAACCGGATTTTGGGTCTCTGGTCGGCATCGGTAGTTTAGGGTCCTTGTCCCTCGCCGTCGATCGATCCTTTTCGGGGACAATTTTCGACGACTTCTGCTGTTCAACAGCTCTCGGCGCCGGGGACTCCTTCTCAGAGGATCCGCTGGGCCTGTGAGTACTCGCGGACGCCTGGTGTTTTGGCGTCGGCACCTTCGGGGCCTTGCCCTCGTTTTCTCGAGACTCAGAGTCTCTCGGGTTCTTGTGGGCCAGAGAGTCTCCTACCTTATCAGAAGTCTTCGTGTAATCGGTCTCTACGACCGTGTAGCTGTCGTCATCGGCAGCAGCGTTGTCCTCTTCCTCGGAAGACATCCCCAGATCGTAGAGGGACGGAGTCGGGGCCTTCCCGTGCAGGGTGGCGTGCGCTACCCTCTGTCTCGCTCTCACACGAAGGGTCTTCAGGGTGAAGGCGGAGCAGGTGTTGCAGTCCTCGCTTTCGTGATTCACCGGTAGACAAAGGTTGCATACCGGTTGCTGGTCCTTCTGCGCGTACTTGTGGTGGCAGTTACGGCAGAACTTGAACGGCGTGTTGTCCATCATCGAGCGCTCAGGGCCTCCCTGGTCGCGTGTTCGTCGACGGTCGTCAAGGATCTCGATGAATTCGCCTTTTCCTTTGCTGACTCCTCGTCGATGAAGTCCCCTGGAGTCTTCAGATGACTTTTCTTTGTGATTTCTGTATTTTCCTTTCTTCTTTCTCCAAAAATGTCTGGAGCCCAAACGGGAACGATCCAGACCCGACCACGGAAAAAATAATCTGAAGATGGCGCCCAAGAGTGGGAGCTTCCGCAGGAAGCATGCCGACGTCACCGGAAATACACCCAGGAGGTGTGATGCTGACGCCCACCTGGGCTACGAAAAAAAAAAAAAAAAACCAAAAAGAAAAGACTACGAATCCGGACCCAACCACAAGACCGCGGAATAATGCACAGCATAGTGAATCCAGAAAGATTCACGCTGCAAAACTTGAATTTTACCAAACAATTACTCCGGAGCCTCAAGGCCGGAGGTCTTGGAAGAAATCTAGGTGAGACAAAGGCTCGTTTTTACCAGGGCGGACACAAGCTGCAGTGCCCAATGCAGTCAACGGCTTGAGACAGCATTTCTTGGGAGTGGTATGGAAGAGAAAATAATATATTAAGGCAGCAGCTTTTGGCTAAAGTTTGGTACGAAGGCCTTTTGCTAGAGGGGAGAGCAGAGTTAACTGGGCATAGTAGTTGTGTGGCAAAGGGCTGGGGAGATGAGAGATGCTTTAAATGTAGCTCATGGAGATTTATATAATAGCTGTTTCTTGCAATACTTTTATTAGTGATGAGCTGGGCTACTACTGCAAAATGAACTCCCCACCAGATCTATGCCATGCTGGTGTCTAAGCCAAACGATCAAGTTACTTGCCTTCGGTAACCCATTATCTGGTAGAGACTCTATCTAGCTGTGGACTCCTTACCTTTGAATTTCCCCAGACGTCAGGCTGGATCCGGAAACCTTTTCATCATCAATAAACTCTGGTTTGCATCAACGGGTGGCTTCATTCGGCTCCGCATGATAGCGTTGGTTATAATTTCATGGTCACTTATATAGGTGCCACGTTGCTGCATGATAGACGTGCAGGACTGGGACACCCAGAGCCAAGGCCGTAGTAGAAACCTTTTCCCTGGTGGAAGGAGGTTACTTCTTAGCCAGGGCATAGCAGATCTTAATGTAGAGAATGTGTTGGCCTTGGCCCTTTTTGCAGGGTCATCCTTGAACTTTTTGCCTTCCTCCTGTATTTTATCTGACCTCTTGTTGGCTGCTTTATGACTCTGGGCACTTTACCACTGCTGATCAGTGCTAAAGTGCATATGCTCTCCCTATTGTAAATTAATGTATCAATTTGTGATTCCATGATTGGCTGATTTGGTTTATCTGTCAGACCCAAGTACAGTGCACTGAGTGTGCCCAGGGCTTGTAAATCCAAATGCTGCTGGTGGGCTTGCAGCACTGGTTGTGCCACCCACAGAAGCAGTCTTGTAAAATGTATCTAAGGCCTGCTATTGCAGAGCCTGTGTACAGTCTGGTACTGCCATGTTGACTGAGCCAGTGCACCCACTTGTTAGCCCCCAAACCTTCCCTTTTCTTCATATCAGACCCCCTTATGGTAGGCCCAATGGCAGGGTGCAATGTAAGTATAAGGTAGGACATGCCCTGGTGTGTGTGGCATGCCCTAATAGTGAATTAGAGCCATTTTCGTTTTTCACTATTGCAAGGCCAGAATGGGCAGTTAGCTTATTACATTTTATAATCCTAAGTGACTCAGGAAACATAGTAGAAATTCAAGTTTAGTATGCCTGAACTCAGAATGATAAAATACATCTTTTAGTGAAGTTGGTTTTAACATTTTGTGTTTGAAAATACCACTTTTAGAAAGTAGGTATTTTCTGGACTAACTTTCCAAGCCTGCCTCTGCTAGGTTGTGTATTCCTTGTCTGGAGTTTGAGTGACAGGGCTGGGGGATTCCAGGAGACAGAATTAGTCCGCCCAGTGGTGAATAGATAGATGTGCATCAAGATGGGAGGGAGGAGTTGCACCTGGAACCTGAATAGCTCTGCCTAAACCAACTACGAAGGTGAGAAACCTAGGTGTCACCTTCGATGATAATTTGAATTTTGTGGCTCATGCCAATCAGACGACATCAGTGGCTTTTTACAAACTACGTTTGGTAAAAAAGATCTTGCCATTTCTACCTGAATCTGTAGGCAGAACCCTGGTAAGTGCCCTTGTCTTGTCGGCACTAGATTACTGCAATGGCTTGTTTGCCAATGCCCAAATCAGGGTCATAAAAAAAATGCAGCTAGTACAGAATGCTGCGGCCAGGCTACTCTCAGGTGTTCCTAGATTTAAAGCAATAACTAACACCTTGAGAGAGCTTCATTGGCTTCCAGTAAAGAATCGAATAAAGTTTAAGACCTTGTGCATTGTGTACAAAGCCTTGCACCAACAAGCCCCGCAATTTCTGAGAAAGCACCTCATGCCGTATCAACCTTCCCGACCACTCCGGTCCGCGAAGATGAACGATCTAGTAGTGCCGCGTACTAGATTAGTTAACTGGGGAGATAGACGCTTTCTGGTGGCCGCTCCTAAATTGTGGAACACTCTTCCGCAATCAATCAGAGCTAGCCCAAATCTGCTGTCATTCAGGAAACAGCTGAAAACATGGTTGTTTAACCTCTAAAGTCTAGAAGCCAAAGTAAGGAGAGTCTGCAGATTACAGCGCCGAGACACATGCGGGCAATTGTTCGCGCTATATTAAATGTTAAAAAATAAATAAATAAATAGGACTGTGCCTGCCCCCCACAGTGCTGGCTCCACCCCCTGTGGTGCGTCTGATGTCTGTGCCCTGCACTGTGAAAGGAGAGAAGGAATCATGTCACCAAAGTGCTCCAGGGCTGTGCTTTCCCTCCACAATGCTGACTCCACCTCCTGATGTTTCTGCTCTGCACTGTGAAAGGAAAGAAGACGTCATGTAAACAGAGTGCTCCAGAACTGGTTTGGACAGGGCAAAGGCCCCTCTGCCCTCAAAGGAAAAAGGATTTTGTGGTATAAGTATTGGGACCCAGATCCCACGAAATTAGATCACGTTTGGACTACAAGAAGAAAGCTTTGCTGAGGAGAGGAACCTGAAGAGGAGAGACTATCCCTAAGCTGAAGTGATGCTTGGGGGATTGGCTTGCAGTGGTTGCCTGACTCCCAAAGAAAGGAGAAAGAACTTTGTGTGCACTTTATTCAACTTGTGAAGGATCTCCAAGGGCATGAGAGAAGAGCTTGCCTCCTGCTGAAGGCTCAGGAACAACAGACTTCAACCCCCAGCTCCCCAAGAGTTCTTTGGAAGTGCTTGCTGCTGTTTTGGGCCTTCTGAGGGTCTGCGTGTCGCAAGGAGCTGGAAGCACGACTCAAGAGGAAGAAGCGCGACGCCGTCGCAGCATTTCTGAACAAAGATGCCGCCGCTGTAGCTGACGCATTGCACTGCATCGAGAGAAGCGTCTTGCACTGAAGAAGCGTGTCGCCGTCGCATTTCTAAACAAGCATGTTGCCGCTGTAGCGGACGCATTGCACCGTATCAAGAAAAGCGGCTCGCATCCACGGAGAAGCGTGCCGCTGTCGGAGCATCTCTGAACAAGGGCGTCGCCGCTGCAGTTGCCACATCGAGCGGAAGCACCTCGCATCGAGGGAGAAGAGTGTCGCTGCCAAGCCGCCGTCGTCGCATCTCTGCACAAGGGTATTGCCGCTGCAGCCAAGACTTCTCACAACATCGGAGAAGCGTGACGCATCTGGAAGATCTTCACGTCTATTTCTTTGCACCCGAAGTTTGCTGCATTTCCAACGCTACAACACTTTTGTTGTGGAAGCGCAACGCATCGTAAGGTACAATGATGCAAAGTGTTGGATCTTAAGAACTGAACTAAGTTAAGACTACCATCTTATGTACAGTATTGTGGATTTTTGTCGTTTATGGTCTTGTGTTAGATCTATATAAAGAATACTTATTTTTTATATAAAACCTGGTGTGGTGTCCATCTGTTGTGTTGTCACTGGATTACTGTATGTAGTCACAAATGCTTTACACACTGTCTCTGAGATAAGCCTGTCTGCTCGTGCCAAGCTACAAAGGGGGTGAGCAGGGTCTATTTTAGGAGTGTACCCCTTTACCCTGACTAGAGGCAAGGGTCCCTGTTTGTCACAAGTACCTACCTGTGTCCACTAGAGACCCCCAAATCTAAAATGACCCAGTGAGAAATGTTCCTTGTCTGCAGTGCCCGCCCCGTCTTAGCTCCTACGCACACTACAAAGAGATGGTCGTCCACCCGGAACTCTTTTGTGTGGGCATGGTAGAACAACAACACTTTTTGGGTCCAGGAGGTGGAGAGGCTCTTCTTTCTTAGAGGGATGTGGGGGAGCAAATAAGGTAGGCAGAGTGATAGACTGACCCAGGTGGAATAGGGTCAACACCTTCGGAAAGAATGAACCACGGGTGTGAAGCACCACTTTATCTTGAAAGGAAATCATGTTGGGTGGCATATATGACAGCGCCTGCAACTCTCCTCCGGGCAGATGTTAACGCCACCAGAAAGACGGTCTTGATGGTAAGCAGCTGTAAGGGACAGATGTGTAAAGTCTCGAAGGGAGAATACACAAGAAAAATGAAGGCCAAATTAAAGCCCCACTGCGGCATAGTAAAGGGTGTGTGCGGAAACAAGTGAGCCACCACATTCAAAAACCTACTTACAATTGAAGAGAGAGGATTGGATTGGCAGCCGCCATAAAGTGGATAGAGCAGAATGAGAACCCTTGAGAATACTCGACGCACAGCCCTGCTGGGCAAGGGTAAGAATAAAAAGAAGAACAGTAGAAAGAGAAGCAGAAAGAGGGTCAATAGACCTTTACGTACAAAAGAACACATTTCTGCCAACGGCAGGCATATGCCGTCTCACTGGAAGAAGGTTTACTTCTGCCCCTCTCAGGAGTAAATTCCGAGCCTTTTTCTGCATGGTAAAATATTGGAGACAAGCTGATAAAAACCCATAGAACATGCTAGACTCAAAAGGACATTCCAAGCATGAGCAACTATTGCTTACAGCTACCTCCAGTCCCAGTCTGTGGAAACCAGGCAAATTAAGTGAACTGCTAGTATTCAAACCCTACTATGGTATGAGCTCATGGATGGTCAGAGTAGCTATTATCACAGTGCCTATATATAAGGAGATGGCTGCCATAATTGTCCGTCACACTACATGGCGCCAAAGACAAATGGGTTTGGTTACTGGACAAATAGATTTATGAAGCAAACTGTCTCATGGACAGGGAGAGATTTTTATTAAATTACGCACCACTGTTTATGTTAAAAAAGTATTTAAGTTCACTGAAAAGACCAAAGGCTAAAGTAACTTTATAGTTAGGTGAAGTTATCAGTGACTACCATAACATTTTAACCAACAAAAAAACACACACACAAATTAATTTGCCCACCACCATGCACTGTGTTAGATCTGGCATTAATAGGGGGGGGTTCTCCTGTATTTTTGCCTCCTGTGTTTATGCTGTGAGTGGACTTAGCTTTGCTGGTCTAGATGTTTTAGGCACTTTGCCACTGTTGTTCGGTGCCAAAGTGCAAGTGCTCCCTTTGTCAATTGTTGTGTGGATTGATAATTCCATGATTGGTTTATTTGGTTTACTGTTAAGTCCCTAGTACAGTTCACTGAGTGTGCCCAGTGCCTGTAAACCAAATGCTGCTAGTAGGCTTGCAGCACTGATTGTGACACCCACGAAAGCAGCTTTGCAACAAGGTCTCAGGCCTGCCATTGCAATGCCTGTGTGCAGTTCAGTACTGCTATGTCGACCGGGCGAGTGCACCCCCTTGCCAGGCCCTAACCTTCCCTTTTCTTACATGTGAGTCACCACTAAGGAAAGCCTGAGGTCCCTCCTTAGTACAGCCATTACGTCATTTGTATCAGCCCATGGGTACTGGCCCCTTTGCACAAGTTACTTGCCTTCGGTAACAATATATCTGTAAGAAACATTAGTTAGTTAGATTCCTTACCTTAGAATATTCCCAGGCGTCAAAGGATCCGGAAAGTTTTCGTCAGCAGTACCCCTGCGCATCGGTAGGCGTCGTCTGCGGCTCTGTGTCCGTCGTGGGCGTCGTGATGACGTCGGAGTACTTAAGAGGCTTCCCCTCGCGAGCTGACATCAGTTCTGTACATAGCTTTCCGAGCCAGGAACGCAGAGCAATGCAAGAAACCGACACTAGTGCCATGAAACTAGGGCGCTCAAAGGGAAATACCTTCACCCTAGATATCGGTCTGCAGTACGGGGAGGATGGGTGGAGCGGTAAGGAATCTAACTAACTAATGTTTCTTACAGATATATCGTTACCGAAGGTAAGTAACTTGTGCATATGAAAGAAACACGTTAGTTAGATTTCTTACCTTAGAATAGATACCCCAGCAATACCAACCCCGGTGGTGGGTCTGCGAACCAAGATCACACCAGGAAGTCCTGGAGAACGGAACGGCCAAAGAGCCCATCTCTCCGGACTTGGCTGTAGAGGCAGTAATACCTAGCAAATGTGTGCAGCGAGGCCCAAGTAGCTGCCTGACAAATGTCCTGCAAAGGGACTCCCCGTCCCAAGGCAGTAGTGGCTGCCATGGCCCGAGTGGAAGGGGCGCACGTTTTGGGTCCAGACGGTGGAGCCTCTCTTCCGCTTTCGAGGGATGCGGAGGCGGAAAGAAGGTGGGCAAGGTAATGAAGTGCCCAATGTGAAAGGCAGTGACTACCTTGGGCAGGAAAGAAGGACGAGTTCTCCTAACAACTTTGTCCGGATGGACAGAAAGGAAAGGAGGTTTAGAGGAAAGTGCCTGGAGCTCACTCACTCTTCTGGCAGAGGTGATCACAACCAGGAAAGCAGTTTTGAGCGTCAGAAGATGAAGAGGACAATTGTGAAGTGGCTTAAAGGGAACGCACATCAAATAAGTAAGAACCAAGTTCAAGTCCAACTGAGGCATCTAAATAGGAATAGGAGGGAACATGTGTGTGATGCCTTTCAATAAACTATTTACAACAGGAGACTTGAAAAGAGAAGGCTGATCAGGAAGCCTCCAGAAGGCTGAAATGGCCGAGAGATAGCCCTTGACAGTGCCCAGAGCAGAGCCCGCTGGGCAAGAGACCGAAGAAAGAGGAGAACCTCTGAAAGGGGGGCAGAGAGTGGATCCACAGCCTTTGCTGTGCACCATGCCACAAATTTGGCCCACCGGCAGGCGTATACCGTTTTTGTGGAGGGACGCCTGGCTGCCAGAATCGGATCACAGACTTCAGGAGGCAAGTCAAATGGCCTCAACTGTCGCTGCTCAATCTCTATGCAGTAGGTGGAGACTGGACAGGTTCGGGTGGAGGACCGTCCCCTGCTGCTGTATTCCTTGTCTGGAGTTTGAGTGACAGGGCTGGGGGATTCCAGGAGACAGAATTAGTCCGCCCAGTGGTGAATAGATAGATGTGCATCAAGATGGGAGGGAGGAGTTGCACCTGGGACCTGAATAGGACTGTGCCTGCCCCCCACAGTGCTGGCTCCACCCCCTGTGGTGCGTCTGATGTCTGTGCCCTGCACTGTGAAAGGAGAGAAGGAATCATGTCACCAAAGTGCTCCAGGGCTGTGCTTTCCCTCCACAATGCTGACTCCACCTCCTGATGTTTCTGCTCTGCACTGTGAAAGGAAAGAAGACGTCATGTAAACAGAGTGCTCCAGAACTGGTTTGGACTGGGCGAAGGCCCCTCTGCCCTCAAAGGAAAAAGGATTTTGGGGTATAAGTATTGGGACCCAGAAACCAAGAAATTAGATCACGTTTGGACTACAAGAAGAAAGCTTTGCTGAGGAGAGGAACCTGAAGAAACTGAGGAGACTATCCCTAAGCTGAAGTGATGCTTCGGGGAATGGCTTGCAGTGGTTGCCTGACTCCCAAAGAAAGGAGAAAGAACTTTGTGTGCACTTTATTCAACTTGTGAAGGATCTCCAAGGGCATGAGAGAAGAGCTTGCCTCCTGCTGAAGGCTCAGGAACAACAGACTTCAACCCCCAGCTCCCCAAGAGTTCTTTGGAAGTGCTTGCTGCTGTTTTGGGCCTTCTGAGGGTCTGCGTGTCGCAAGGAGCTGGAAGCGCGACTCAAGAGGAAGAAGCGCGACGCCGTCGCAGGATTTCTGAACAAAGATGTCGCCGCTGTAGCCGACGCATTGCACTGCATCGAGAGAAGCGCCTTGCACTGAAGAAGCGTGTCGCCGTCGCATTTCTAAACAAGCATGTTGCTGCTGTAGCGGACGCATTGCACCGCATCAAGAAAAGCGGCTCGCATCCACGGAGAAGCGTGCCGCTGTCGGAGCATCTCTGAACAAGGGCGTCGCCGCTGCAGTTGCCACATCGAGCGGAAGCACCTCGCATCGAGGGAGAAGAGTGTCGCTGCCAAGCCGCCGTCGTCGCATCTCTGCACAGGGTATTGGCGCTGCAGCCAAGACTTCTCGCAACATCGGAGAAGCGTGCCGCATCTGGAAGATCTTCACGTTTATTTCTTTGCACCGGAAGTTTGCTGCATTACCAATGCTACAACACTTTTGTTGTGGAAGCGCAACGCATCGTAAGGTACATTGATGCAAAGTGTTGGATCTTAAGAACTGAACTGAACTAAGCTAAGACTACCATCTTATGTACAGTATTGTGGATTTTTGTCGTTTATGGTCTTGTGTTAAATCTATATAAAGAATACTTATTTTTTATATAAAACGTGGTGTGGTGTCCATCTGTAGTGTTGTCACTGGATTACTGTATGTAGTCACAAATGCTTTACACACTGCCTCCGAGATAAGCCTGTCTGCTCGTGCCAAGCTACAAAGGGGGTGAGCAGGGTCTATTTTAGGAGTGTACCCCTTTACCCTGACTAGAGGCAAGGGTCCGTATTTGTCACAAGTACCTACCTGTGTAGAGTAGAGATCCCTAAATCTAACAATGACCCAGTGAGGAATGTTCCTTTACTGCAGTGCCCACCCCTTCTTAGCTCCTACGCACACTACAAAGAGATGGTCATCCACCCGGAACTCTTTTGTGTGGACATGGTAGAACAACAACACTTTTTGGGTCCAGGCGGTGGAGAGGCTCTTCTTTCTTCGAGGGATGTGGGGGAGCAAATAAGGTAGGCAGAGTGGTAGACTGACTGTTAGAAAGGCGATTCCGGGGGAGGCAGAAGATGTCTGACTGACCACCCCTAGGTCCACCCCTCCTTCTTGGAAGTGGCCGAGCGTTGTCGAGAGGCCTCCAGTGCGAGGGCTCTCTCCTATAATCGTACAGCAGAGCAATCCCACCACTACAAATGGACACCACACAATGATAAGTTCTTAGGCTTTATCAAGTATAAAGGGTTGATTATCTTCGGTAATATGTACAAGCGGATCGAGGGGTCCGTAAAGTCTCGTAACAGGGAACAGGGTAGCGGGACAGTCTCAGTACTTGTTGGGCAAAGGGATACCCTGCGCACAGCTCTCAATCCTCGAGCTGGGGGGTTCCGAAGGGTCGAGCCGCGGCAGCGCCAGCAGGACTCGAGGCAGGTTCAGCGAGGATGGGCCGTGGCAGCGCCATCAGGCTCCAAAGAGGGTTCAGCTAAGATGGACCGCGGCAGCGCCAGCAGGCTCCAAAGATGGTTCAGCGAAGATGGACCGCGGCAGCGCCAGCAGGCTCCAAAGATGGTTCAGCGAAGATGGACCACGGCAGCGCCAGCAGGCTCCAAAGATGGTTCAGCGAAGATGGACCGCGGCAGCGCCAGCAGGCTCCAAAGATGGTTCAGCGAAGATGGACCGCGGCAGCGCCAGCAGGCTCCCAAGATGGTTCAGGTACAGAGGATGAGTTCTTCACGGTGTCAGCCGCGTCAGCGTCAGCAGGGCTCTCGACTCCAGGATACAACTAGCGTCCTACTCCAGGGCTAGCCCAGATATAGGACTGGAGTCCTTTGATGTCCGGACCCTCACGCCTGGGGGTCAGAGGGGCCGGGATCATGGTGTCCAGACACCCAGCAGGGGGGTGGAGCCAGCGCCCAGGTAAGCCAGAGGGCGATCGATACCAGGCGTCCGGGGACGGCTGGAGGCCCATCGAAACTCCCATCCTCTTGGATTCGTTGAGTGGCCACTCTACCACCTGGGAGGATCTTGGTGCCTCGATGGCGGGGCTTCGCTGGGGCCTTGGCCGGGGTCGGCCGAGGCCACGTGTTCGGGACGTGAAGGGCCCAAGATGGAGTCGGGCCTGAAATGGGGGTCTGGCGTGGGCGCCGGGCTGGCAGCGTTGGGGCGTGCAGGTCTCGCCATGATCAAGGGGGGGTGGTGTGGGGGGGGGTTGGGGGAAGAGCCGTGGGTTGCCAGGGTGGCGGCTCTTGTCGGTAGTTCGTGTAGGGTCGTGCCAAGGGGTGACCGTGGCTCGATGGGAGGGCCGATGTCGTCCGGGGCCCGCCATGCGGGAGCGGTAGGACCACGCCATGAGGCCGGGTCCAACACTGACCCAGGTGGAATAGGGTCAACACCTTCGGAAAGAATGAATCACGGGTGTGAAGCACCACTTTATCTTGAAAGGAAATCATGTTGGGTGGCATACATGACAGCGCCTGCAACTCTCCTCCGGGCAGATGTTGTGCGGAAACAAGTGAGCCACCACATTCAAAAACCTACTTACAATTGAAGAGAGAGGATTGGATTGGCAGCCGCCATAAAGTGGATAGAGCAGAATGAGAACCCTTGAGAATACTCGACGCACAGCCCTGCTGGGCAAGGGTAAGAATAAAAAGAAGAACAGTAGAAAGAGAAGCAGAAAGAGGGTCAATAGACCTTTACGTACAGAAGAACACATTTCTGCCAACGGCAGGCATATGCCGTCTCACTGGAAGAAGGTTTACTTCTGCCCCTCTCAGGAGTAAATTCCGAGCCTTTTTCTGCATGGTAAAATATTGGCGACAAGCTGATGAAAACCCATGTAACATGCTAGACTCAAAAGGACATTCCAAGCATGAGCAACTATTGCTTACAGCTACCTCCAGTCCCAGTCTGTGGAAACCAGGCAAATTAAGTGAACTGCTAGTATTCAAACCCTACTATGGTATGAGCTCATGGATGGTCAGAGTAGCTATTATCACAGTGCCTATATATAAGGAGATCGCTGCCATAATTGTCCGTCACACTACATGGCGCCAAAGACAAATGGGTTTGGTTACTGGACAAATAGATTTATGAAGCAAACTGTCCCATGGACAGGGAGAGATTTTTATTAAATTACGCACCACTGTTTATGTTAAAAAAATATTTAAGTTCACTGAAAAGACCAAAGGCTAAAGTAACTTTATAGTTAGGTGAAGTTATCAGTGACTACCATAACATTTTAACCAACAAAAAAACACACACACAAATTAATTTGCCCACCACCATGCACTGTGTTAGATCTGGCATTATTAGGGGGGGGTTTCTCCTGTATTTTTGCCTCCTGTGTTTTTGCTGTGAGTGGACTTAGCTTTGCTGGTCTAGATGTTTTAGGCACTTTGCCACTGTTGTTCGGTGCCAAAGTGCAAGTGCTCCCTTTGTCAATTGTTGTGTGGATTGATAATTCCATGATTGGTTTATTTGGTTTACTGTTAAGTCCCTAGTACAGTGCACGGAGTGTGCCCAGGGCCTGTAAACTAAATGCTGCTAGTAGGCTTGCAGCACTGATTGTGACACCCACGAAAGCAGCTTTGCAACAAGGTCTCAGGCCTGCCATTGCAGTGCCTGTGTGCAGTTCAGTACTGCTATGTCGACCGGGCGAGTGCACCCACTTGCCAGGCCCTAACCTTCCCTTTTCTTACATGCGAGTCATCACTAAGGAAAGCCTGAGGTCCCTCCTTAGTACAGCCATTACGTCACTTTTATCAGCCCATGGGTACTGGCCCCTTTGCACAAGTTACTTGCCTTCGGTAACAATATATCTGTAAGAAACATTAGTTAGTTAGATTCCTTACCTTAGAATATTCCCAGGCGTCAAAGGATCTGGAAAGTTTTCGTCAGCAGTACCCCAGCGCATCGGTAGGCGTCGTCTGCGGCTCGGTGTCCGTCGTGGGCGTCGTGATGACGTTGGAGTACTTAAGAGGCTGCCCCTCGCGAGCTGACATCAGTTCTGTACATAGCTTTTTGAGCCAGGAACGCAGAGCAATGCAAGAAACCGACACTAGTGCCATGAAACTAGGGCGCTCAAAGGGAAATACCTTAACCCTAGATATCGGTTTGCAGTACGGGGAGGATGGGTGGAGCGGTAAGGAATCTAACTAACTAATGTTTCTTACAGATATATCGTTACCGACGGTAAGTAACTTGTGCATATGAAAGAAACACGTTAGTTAGATTCCTTACCTTAGAATAGATACCCCAGCAATACCAACCCCGGTGGTGGGTCTGCGAACCAAGATCACACCAGGAAGTCCTGGAGAACGGACCGGCCAAAGAGCCCATCTCTCCGGACTTGGCTGTAGAGGCAGTAATACCTAGCAAATGTGTGCAGCGAGGCCCAAGTAGCTGCCTGACAAATGTCCTGCAAAGGTACTCCCCGTCCCAAGGCAGTAGTGGCTGCCATGGCCCAAGTGGAAGGGGCGCACGTTTTGGGTCAAGACGGTGGAGCCTCTCTTCCGCTTTCGAGGGATGCGGAGGCGGAAAGAAGGTGGGCAAGGTAATGAAGTGCCCAATGTGAAAGGCAGTGACTACCTTGGGCAGGAAAGAAGGACGAGTTCTCCGAACAACTTTGTCCGGATGGACAGAAAGGAAAGGAGGTTTAGAGGAAAGTGCCTGGAGCTCACTCACTCTTCTGGCAGAGGTGATCACAACCAGGAAAGCAGTTTTGAGCGTCAGAAGACGAAGAGGACAATTGTGAAGTGGCTCAAAGGGAACGCACATCAAATAAGTAAGAACCAAGTTCAAGTCCAACTGAGGCATCTAAATAGGAACAGGAGGGAACATGTGTGTGATGCCTTTCAATAAACTATTTACAACAGGAGACTTGAAAAGAGAAGGCTGATCAGGAAGCCTCCAGAAGGCTGAAATGGCCGAGAGATAGCCCTTGACAGTGCCCAGAGCAGAGCCCGCTGGGCAAGAGACCGAAGAAAGAGGAGAACCTCTGAAAGGGGGGCAGAGAGTGGATCCACCGCCTTTGCTGTGCACCATGCCACAAATTTGGCCCACCAGCAGGAGTATACCGTTTTTGTGGAGGGACGCCTGGCTGCCAGAATCGCATCATAGACTTCAGGAGGCAAGTCAAATGGCCTCAACTGTCGCTGCTCAATCTCTATGCAGTTAGGTGGAGACTGGACAGGTTCGGGTGGAGGACTGTCCCCTGCTGCTGCAACAGAAGGTCCTCCTGAAGAGGCAGACAAATGGGGGGAAATCGACTGACATACTGAGTAGCTCGGGATACCAGAATCTTTGCGCCCAGTCCGGAGCCACAAGGATGACTTGGGCCCGGTCGAGCCTGATCTTCTTCAGCACTCTGGGCAGAAATGGTATAGGCGGAAAGGCGTGCAACAGACTGCAACTCCACTCGCAATGAAAAGCATCGCTGAGCGAGTGCCGCCTTGGAAATTCAAACGCGCAGAACTGATGACATTGCGTGTTCTCTTCGGTGGCGAATAGAACTAACCAAGGATCTCCTCACTGCTGAAAGAGACATTGCTCCACATCCGAGTTCAGACGCCATTCGTGATCCATCATGCACCGGCGGCTGAGTTCGTCTGCCCTGGCGTTCAGGGAACCGGCCAGGTGTTGAACCACCAGGGTGTCGCCGTGGTGTTCCAGCCATGTCCAGAAGCGCAGAGCCTCCTGACAAAGGTCCACGACCCCACCCCGCCTGATTTGTTGTAGTACCACATGGCGGTGGGGTTGTTCGTGAACACCTGCTCTACACTTTCCCGGACAGAGGGAAGGAATGCCTTCAGTGCAAGCCGGATCACCCGCCGCTCCAGAAGGTTGATATGGAGCTGGGACTCTGCCGGAGATCAGAGACCTATGATCTCCGCCTCTCCCATGTGGTGCCCCCCATCCAGGAGGGACGCGTCCGTCACCACTGTGTGCTCCGGTTGGGGAAGGGAGGGGGATCTGCCACTGACCCAATCGCGGTCTGTGAGCCACCACTGCAGCTGTCTTGCAGTGCCCTCCGAGATCAGGACGTGGTCGGACAGGTTGCCCTGATGCTGTGACCACTGAAACTTCAGGTCCCACTGCAGAGCCCGCATCCGCCACCTGGTGTGATGGACCAGCAGGATGCAGGAGGCCATCAGTCCCAGGAGCCGCAGCGTCAGCCTGACCGAAACTCGGGATAAAGGCCGAAAGATCAGAATCAGAGCCTGAATATCCCGAACCCGCTGCTCAGGTGGATAAACACGAAACTGCACCGAGTCCAGAACCGCCTCAATGAAGAGGAGCTTTTGAGAGGGACTCAGGTGTGACTTCGACACGTTGATGGAGAACCCCAATAGTGCAGGAGATCAGCCGTAGTCTGGAGGTGGGAGATAACTGTCTGGGGCGAGCCCGCCTTCAACAACCAGTCGTCGAGATAGGGGAAGACCGGAACCCCTGATCTGCGCAGATGAGCTGTGACCACCGCCATCACTTTCGTGAACACCCGAGGGGCACTGGTGAGGCCGAAGGGGAGCACGGGAAACTAAACGTACTCAAGGCCTACCGTGAACCGCAGGTAGCGCCGGTGGGCCGGCAGGATGGGGATATGGAAATAAGCGTCCTGCAAGTCCAACGCTACCATCCAGTCTCCAGGGTCTAGGGAAGCCAGGACCTGAGCTAACGTCAGCATCTTAAACTTCTCCTTCCGGAGGAAGCAGTTGACGCTCCGGAGGTCCAAGATTTGCCCTTCTTGGAAACCAGAAAGTAGTGGGAGTAACAACCACATCCTACTTCTGGCCCAGGAACGTGCTCGATGGCCCCCTTGGCCAAGAGAGCTCTAACTTCCTCCTGCAGAAGTCGCAAGTGATCCCCCGCAATGCAGTGGTACTGAGGTGGCATGGCTGGAGGGGTCGCCTCGAAGGGGAGGGAGTATCCCCTTCAGACGATTTGCAGCACCCACCTGTCCGAAGTGCTGGAACGCCAGTGGAGTAGGTGATGGCGAACCCTGTCTCCCACTGGTATGAAAAAAAGGACTAGGAGGGCTTTGAGGCGGATGCTGCGGGGGTGGATGAGGAGTGACCCGGCCATTGTCCCCCTGCACCGCCACGGCGATTTCCACGTCCTCAATCGCGTTGTGGTTGATTCTGCGGCCTGCGGCTGGACTAAAGTGTGGGGGCGCCCCTTCCTTGGCCACGAAAGGGGCGAAAAGCAGAAGGCTGCTGGTCCGACAGGCCCAAGGATTTGGCCCTAGCCCTAGAGTCCTTGAAACGCTCAAGTGCACTGTCTGCTTTGTTGCCAAAGAGGCGACGGCCATCGAAGTGCATATCCATGAAGGTGTTCTGGACATCCCCCGAGAAATTGGCAGACCTCAGCCAGGCGTGGCGACAGATAACCACCGTCGTGGAAATCGCTCTGCCCAGCGAGTCCGTGGTATCAAGTCCACACCTGATAGAATACCGTGCTGCACTACCACCACCGTATCCCACAGAGAGTGGGTGTAACGGCCCAAAAGGCATGCGGTATTGATCGACCGCAACCCCAGACTGAGGAGAACAGCTTCTTCCCTAACTAATCAAGCCTTTTGGATTCCGGATCCGGGGGAGCGGACGGGAATGTGGTCTGGGATGTAGAGGCCTGGATCACCAGGCTCTCAGGGGTTGGGTGGGTGAACAGGAAGCAGGGGTCACCCGGAGCCGGGCGGTGGCGTTGGCCCACGTTCCAATCCACAGGGGGCACCGGGGAGGGCCTGGCCCATCAGAACGTCGGTGAGGGCTTAGTTAAACGGCAGCATAGGCTCCAAAGAGCTTACTGGTGGTTGAAGCACCTCGGTGAGGAGATTAGTCCTCACAGCCGCAGCAGGGAGCTCAAGACGCAAGGCCTTGGCCGCCTTACGCAACACCACGCTATAAGTAGCCACGGAGGGAGGAGAGATAAACCCAGTGTCTGGCGAAGTGTCAAGACCACTGGCCTCCCCCAGCTCATCTGCCCAGTCCTGACTGACACAGCTGTGCCAGAGGGTCGTACCCCTCCCAGTCCTCCCCTTCATCCGTGTCCTGGTAGACAGGCATAAAGGACGGAGTAGGGTCGTAGGTGAAGGCCTCACCCATCGACGCCGGAGACGGCGCCGGACTGAAATTGGGGACGGTGTCGTCTGACGACGGCACCGGGAGTGGCTCCAAAGGGGACGGCACCAGCGGAGGAGTCGTGAGGTCGACTGGCGTCGACCGGGATCCAGGCCTGGAGCCCGGGGGTCCTGCGGCGCTGTGACTGCAGCCACGGATACGCTAGGACCCCCAGTTGGGCCCGTGGGGGCCTGGAGGCCTAGACGGCGGAAAGAGTCCTCATGGCCACGAGGAAGTCTCGAATCTTTCCTGGTGTCACATTGAGCCCAGGGACCGAAGGGTGTGGGGCCAGATGCAGCGCCTGCGGAGCCGCGTGGGTGGAGCCACCTGAACCCTCGGCCGGATCGCGCAAACGGCGAGGGGAGTCAGAAAAGTGAGGTCTCCTCTTAGACTTCTTCTTCTTGGAGTGCCTCGACTTACCGGAGGGACTTGGAGCCTGACGAGTGGTGGTGACTCGACGAGCGGTGATGACTTCGGCTCTGCAACTGGTGCCTTGACTTCCTCCTTGACCAGGACCTCGAGCGGCACGGAGCCGACAGCGTGATCTCGAGAAGCTTACGGGATCGCTCCCGTCTAGCTTTCGAGGTCAAGGCCCGGCAGTTGGGGCATGACTTGGTTAGCCCCGAGACAGTAGACAACGGCGGTGCGGGTCCGTCACAAACATCAGCCGGTGACAGGCGTCGCACGGTTTGAATCCAGGCACCCCTATCGGCACCAGGAGTCGAAGTCGACTCGAAAAGATAGTCCAAAATAGACCAAAAGTTAGTCAAAAAGTGACTAGGGTACCGCTCTTCCCGGATCTGCGCTTGCTGGCGCGGAAAAAAGAAGAACGGACGCCAGCGCGCGAGGGCGGCGTCTAAGTACTCCGACGACGTCATCCCGGCGATCACGACGCAGACGATGGACGCGGAGCCATAGACGACACCTACCGACGCTCAGAGGTACTGCTGACGAAAACCTTCCGGATCCAGCCTGACGCCTGGGGATATTCCAAGGTAAGGAATCTAACTTACGTGTTTCTTTCAGATACTTCGTTATTACACGGGCGTGTACTATTTTGAGGGCATGCATTCAACTGTCCCATACTTTAGGGGTCATTCACCTGCGCTGCTACTTTTGTCATACAGGTAAAGCATGAGGTACGACTCTCCTCCTAGTGACAACGCCAGCACCGCATGCTCTGCTAGGTGGAGCACCGAAGCGCTTTGAAGCTACGTCCGTTGGTATCACAGCAGGGCAGGCAGGTTTGGGGGAGGTGCCTTCCTCTGACCTGACAGCAGGGTTGCCTGACTTGGCAAATTCTCGTACAATTTGGCGATATTTAGCCCCATTGTGCGAGGAAAAATCGTGTTGGGTGGGCTACCAAAATTTGTGCTAGAATCCGCTGTGTGTGTCAGATTCAAGGGTTTGTGCGGCGCAGCCGCGCTGCAGACAAATAGTTACCTTGACACACCCTTTACTAATTTTAGGTGTGTCTGTGCCCTGCGGCCCCTGCCCACAAGACACACCTGCAGGGCCATAAATCTTTGCGGGCAGGAAGCTTCTTCCAATTAGGGTCCTGCAAGATCTGCAGTGACCTCTGACCTGCCCCCAATAATGTACCAACCTGCCTTGGAGTTCATTTGACCCAATCCTGGGTCAGATCATTTTGTGAATAGAGGGTGTGGCGGGCACATTACCGGCTTACCCCCTCACATGTGTGCCCTTTACTTTTTAGGGCTCACCCCCTACTTCCTCCTTTTGAATTTGATCTGCTGCGACTACCGACCCCCCACCAGGCCACCACCGCCATACCACCTTGATTGAGGCCTCCTGTTGCCACGTGTTGTGCTACTCAGCCTTCCGACTTGCTACTTGCCTGTCAGTCAGCTGTTCGGCCCGGTCACAGCCCTTTCCTTTCACAAACGGCTCCGTCTCTCTTCTCGAGTGAACTCTGCAGACTGCGTCGTCCCACAGCCAGTTAAAAGGTGAGTGAAAGGGTGGTGTGTAAGCGAATGTGTGCATTAAGGCTTCAGTGCATGCGTGCACACGAGTGACATGCTCACGAGAAGCATCGGTTTGCGGTGTGGGTGGGGAGCATATATTATGATGCAGTGTGGGGTTGACTGGGAGTCACGTGGTCCGAGTCCGAGGTGATATGTTTGCAATAGTTATTCATGTGTATATAAGCAGGGCAATCGGAGGTTTATCGACTCCGTGCTAGCTGTGTGAAACAAGCATTGGAATTCAATTGGTCTCACATTTGTTGGAGGCTGGGCTATTGCCAATGTAAATGAAAAGTGCACGCTAATACAAAAAAAAAACCAACAAGATGGATTTTCACGGTGCACTGTTTGGAAAAAAGCCACAACCTGCACCATGTTGTGTCTAGGGTCGGGATAGACATTTGCACGATATTACTGTACGGACCGGTTAGGGAAAAAGAGAAAAGCGAGGCTAACATTTAAGAGAAGTGGAGGCCTCCGTCCCCGATGTAAATGGCATCTCGGATTTAGTGGCAACTTGAAATTCGGTCCCTGCATGAGGACTACCAGGGAAATTAAATATTTTCCCATTAAACTCTTGGAGTCGCATCCATCAAAGATTTCATGAGCTAATATTACTATTTAAAAGTAATGGGGGGGGGGGGGAGGAGCCACGCCAGCGACCAAGATGGCCGCTTGAGCGTCGGCTCCGCCGGCCGCCACATCCTGACTTGCCATCCGGCACATACTCCTGAGCCCCATCCCTACCATTGTGTGGGGGACCAGCAGCTGAACCACTAGGTGAAATTCTGAACAATTTGAACGCCTCGGCGACATAATACCGTTGTCTGCAATTTTGTGGCCATCCGGTGGCGATGCCGGGACCCTGTGTGTGGCACTGCCCGCTTTGGAGTTCGACAACATCCGCGAGTGGGACCGGAAGTGCTCGGTCGGAGCCCAGTCTACGGAAGCTGTGTCACACCTGAGGTGTCTTCGGGTCCCCCCCTACTTTTTGCTCTTACTGCGACCTCCTGTTGGGACAGAACACCCCGCGATCGACTGGCTTTGATGCACGTTGGTGACATATTGGCTTGGCCTTGTTCGATCGGCGGAGGTGGTGTCTGAATCGGAGTTGAAAATGGAGGCAAGAGGGGACCCTGATAAGCCACTGCCGAAAACATCTAGGACTACCAGACTGGTTCAGTCCAACAAACTGGACGAGTACAACTTTTCCAAGGGTTCCCCGGTGGATGTGAAACTTACTCAGACGGGAGGACAGGGGAGTGATCCCACCGGAGAGGATCGACGATGAAGGACTTAATGGCGGCGATCACCGGGGTCCAGTCTTCCCTGGGTAGGATGGACTCCAAATTGGACACTGTGTCAATCGAGGTGGGTCTCATAAGAGCGGACCTTACTAAAACCACAGTGAAGGTCAAGACGTTAGAGATCAAAACATCGAGCCTCATTGACGATGTGTCGGAGCTGCAGCGGGAGGGCTCGGACTCAATTCGATCGAAAGTTGGACGAGTATGAGGGACGAGCGAGGTGCAATAACATTCGCATCCTAGGAGTGCCGGAGAAGTCGGAGGGCCTGGCCCTGGATCTCTTTGTGGAGGATCTTATCCTTAAACATCTCAAGCCCAAAGGCCTAAGCAACTTTTTCACAGTGGAGAGGGCCCACCTGGTTCCTGGTGGATGCCTGAAGCCGGGGGTGCTTCCTTGTCCCATTATAGAGCGGATTCTGAATTTCCGCGATCGGGACGCTATCCTGCAGATGGCACGATCCTCTGGACCGCTGCCGTTTGAGAACACTTCCTTACTATTTTTCCCTGATTTCACCCAGTCGGTTCAGAAACAGCGGCAGGGTTTCATGGCAGTCAAACGGTGGCTGCGGGCCTCGGAAATTAAGTACTCTGTTTTCCCGGCTCGCCTCCGGATCGAACACAAAGGAAAAACTTGGTTTTTTGACAATCCCGAGGCAGCAGTGGACTGGCTGGACCGAGTCCGGGGACCGGATTCAGGGGGAGGCACCCGGGCGGAGAATGAGGAACAGTGACTTTTATCCTGTGCTTGTGCCGGACGATGGTGGTGGGGGTGCTGGTTCGATTGGGGCGTTTTTATCCCCCATTGATATTTTTGAACTCTAATTGAACATTTTTGGTGGGGGGAACGTGATCGGGTTTGGGATTGTGGAGGCTGTCGGACTGTTGTAAGGTCCTCCTCCGTTTTTCTATGTTTAGATATTTGTAGGGAGACAGGCAAACTTCTAGTTGGGGATGTGCATATGTTGCATGCAGGGTGCAGGGTGGGGGGTTGGGGGGGTCGGGTTTTGGGGTTTTTTGTTTGTTGGTTGTATGTGGCCAGTGTCTGCTATGGGTGCCGCGGAATGCTTCAGAATCTTTGAGAGATAAGTATGGCTTCCGCTAGATTGGGCTTGGGTTTATCCATCCTCAGTTGGAACGTGAATGGTTTGGGGGATAAGATGAAGCGTGCTATGGAAGGGCAACTAATTAGACGACGCTCTCCAGATGTGGTTTTGTTACAGGAGACCCACCTTATGGGCAAGCGCTGTATGGCACTGTATCGTGGGGGTTATAAACTGGTGGCTAATGCAGGTTTCACTTCTGGATCTAGGGGGGTAGGGATACTGGTGAAGAACTCCTTTCCGCTTACTATACAGGCGACTTGGTCTGATAACCGGGGTCGCTATGTCGGCATCTTGGGACTCTGGGAGGGTAGGACTGTTACATTTCTTTCTATCTATGTCCCTCCCGCACTGCAGGTAGATACCTTTCGCAAGCAGGGTGTTTCTTACATTGCCCATTGGAACTATGGTACTAGGAGGAGACTTTAATGCTGTGATGGATGGTGAGCTTGACAGGCATCCCTCCCGTGTGTTGTTGTCCTCCCGTAGGTGGCTGGCGGATTTTGTCTCCGCAACTGGTTTGGTTGACGGGTGGGGACGTCGACAGCCCGGTGACTGGGAATACACGCATGTATCCGCGGCACATCACTCTTTCTCCAGGATTTCAGGAAGTGTGTAATTTGGCAAGAGGAGTGTCCGATCATTCACCGATCTGGCTTCAACTAAAAATGAGACTAGGTGACGTGGCCAGGATAGCCCAGATTGGCGCATGGCGCATGGCGCCTGAGAGACCCTACTACTAAGAAGGAGCTGGTGCGTGTCACTGATAGTTATTTTCGGGAGAATGCGGGGACGGTCGATTCAGGATGGTCCCTCTGGGAGGCCTACAAAACTGTTGTAAGGAGGGAGGCGCTCTCCCTAATCTTTGGGCAGAAGAAGAAGAGCAGGGCGGAAATTGATAGGATTGAGGCGGAGTTGTCGGCCTTGGAGAGGGAGGTGTCCACTGATGGGGACCCGGGGGCAGGACACTGCCTCGGGCTTCTCAGAGATGAATACAAAAACCTGGTGCGTGATAGGGCGAAGGTGCAGCATGCCAACACCCAGAGCAGAATTTACGGCGATAAGGCCGGAAAACTGATAGCATGGTTGGGGAAGGGTGCAGACGCGGGCTACGGTGCCACGACGGATCCACAAATTATAGTGGACGAGTTTGCCCGGTATTTTGAGGAGGTTTACACATCGATCGGGGACTATACTGTGGAAGATAACGCGGAGGTCATACGGGATATTCCGATGCCCGTCCTGCCCGTTGAGCACAGGGTGTTTCTGGACTCCGCCCTCAAGAATGACGAGGTGCGGCGGCCATCAGGGTGTTCACTCCGGGAAGGCCTCGGGCCCGAACGGTATCCCCATAGAATTGTATAAATTGCACGCTGACCGACTGGCTCCATTTTTGAAAGATATGTATGTCGAGAGTAGAGACAGTGGTATATTGCCCTATGACCAGCGCATCACTAATACTATTGTAATCTATAAGAAGGGCAAGCCTCGATTGGAGTGTCACAAAAAAAAAAAACTAATGTTCATGTGCATCACACCGTAATAAGGGAAGTGCATACAAGCCCAAGTTGTCTTTATGGCTTTGATGTTTACTACACCAAACACGCCTCAGCCATTGAACTCAATAGCCTTCCTAACTATTTAGGAAATATACAAGTGAGTGATACACAGTTGAGCATGGAATATGTTGCACTGGAGAGAAGATAGGAAAGGGCACACAGTAGGGTGGTGGGGGTGGGCACACAGTGGGGTGGTGGGCACACAGTGGTGGGTACACAGTGGGGGGGGTGGGGGTGGGCACATGGTGGTGGGCACACGGGGGGTAGGGGTGGGCACACGGTGGTGGGCACATGTGGGGTGGTGGGGCTGGGCACACGCTGGTGCACGCCCACGGGCTCTGGCACTGAGTGCACTAATGTGTCCACTACAGGGGCCTGTGCTCGACCTCATGGGCACAGGTTCTAACCCAGGCGGGTTAGAGCTCGACAAAATGAGTACCATCAAGTCTGGTTACAACAAGCATCTGTGATTTACTGCCCAGATGCCTTTCTGGTTGGAAGTATATAAGAAGAAGGGGTTTGGCCCAAAGGGATAGAGGGGGGGGGGGGGCAAGGGGGGGGGGTAGGGCCTCAATATCAAAAATTAGAAAAATTTACCCACACCTCCATTAGTTTAGATCAGATTTCCGATCCAAGAATAAGATAAACAAAAATTATTATGTTTATCTCTTTATTTTAAATTATTTTGTAGAAAAAAGGATATTTTATTTAATCACAAGTAGTGATCTGGCCTCGCCCCATGTATTTAACTGAGGGTAAATTACATGTGGAAAACCGCGAATGGTACAGATCGGTCAGAGAAGACCCTCTGTATGGAATACAAAACAAAATTGGGAAAATAACAAGAGTCGCCTTTGATCAAGGCTTTCTGGGACATAAGGAGTGTGAATTTTTGAATAAAAAAAAACCTAGAACTCCGATTCTGTATTTTTTACCAAAAATACATAAGAACAGCCAAACACCCCCGGGAAGACCCATTGTTTCGGGTTGTGATTCGGTTTTGGAGCCAGTTTCAAAGTATATTGACTTTTTCCTAAAACCATTTTTAATGGGTGTTAAGTCATATCTTCGAGATATACGACTGATTTCATTACAAAAGTGGAGGGTAGACATTTTAATGAAGAGACACAAATAATGGTCACAATGGATGTAACATCCTTATATACCCAAATCCCTCAGGACGAGGCACTCCAAGTGATGGAACTATACTTGGAATCGAGGGAAAGACCACATCGGGTACCCACATCCTTCATCATTGATTTGGCTGAAATATCGCTCAGAAGCAACTACTTCAAATTTGAGAATGAATTCTTTGTACAGGTCAAGGGCACAGCAATGGGATGCCCTTACGCACCAGAAATGGCGGTGTTGTTCATGGCTCAATATGAGGAAAGGTTTATATACAGCAATAATCCCTTTTCCGACAACATGATCCAATGGCTGAGGTATATCGACAATGTCTGGCTCCTGTGGCAGGGGAGCCAGACAGAGTTGGATCAATTTGTTGATTGGATCAACACAAGACACATCGATATCAAGTTTTCGATGCAGTCCAGTAAAACTAAGATGACGTTTCTTGATGTGTCAGTTAGCCCTGATGAACAAAAACTCATTACATCATTGTACAAAAAGGAGACAGATGGGAACACCATTCTCCACTACAAAAGCTCACACCCAGAGTGTTTAAAAGAGAATCTCCCGTTTGGGCAATTGTTATGAATTAGAAGGAACTGTACGGAGCTGGTTGAGTTTGAGACTCACGCAACAACAAAAAAGAGGGGATATCCGAAAAAATTGTTAAAACATTCAAAGAAAAGAGTGAGATTTACCCCTAGACAAAGTCTACTACAGAAAAAAGACAAGGTTGAGTTGAATAAACTTGTTTGTGTGACAACCTATGGACCTCACACCAAAAAATTTAGACAAATTATTTTGAAAAATTGGCATCTGTTGGAGAACTTGGAATATCCAATGACGAAACCGATCTTCGCGATGAAGAAAAATCTCAGCATAGGACAACAGCTAGTAAGAGCAGATAGCTACATTCCTAAACCTAAGAGTGATTTAATCACACAATGGAATTTGAAACCAGTTTGTGGGCACCACAAATGTGGTAATTGTGTGGCCTGTCCCGCGACATTGAAGGGGAATGTTTTTGAGCATAATGGAATTAAATGGAGACATGACAGTTTCACATACTGTAAAACGAAAACTGTTATCTACGCAGTGGTTTGTCGATGTGGCAAAATTTACATTGGCAACACATGCCAACAGATCAATATGAGAATAACACAACACAGATCACGCATAAGGCGAAAAGTATTGACTGCTCCCATGGTTGAGCATTTTTTGTCTGCCAACCATTATGAGAACGACTTTGAATGGACTGTCCTGGCTGGGATAGATCCTAAACATCGGTCCCCCAACATTGAGAGTGCGTTGTTACGCAAAGAAGCCTATCTAATTATGAAATTTGATAGCATTAATAGAGGGCTCAATTGCATGAGCGAGCTGAATAGAATTTAATCCCCATTTCAATAATGCAATCCACCGGCCTGGTTTTAAAACATGGGCATTAAATGTAAGGCTAATGCAACCTTTGTTATATTCAGTCCCCAGCGATATAATTTATATAATGCACTACGAGGGACACCGGCTGAAAAATGTATTAAATTCCCATTTCAGGAATGTAATTTTTGCTCTCTGAACACCCCCCTCATTTTCAAAAAGTTTGGCCTCAGCAATACAACTCCCACAATGCATCACGAGGGATGCTTGGAGGCCCCCCTTCACCATTGGTGGTATTAGCGATCACGTGGGGCCTTGACCCGGTAACTATACCATAGAGTTGGACGAAGCGGTTTGTTCCGAATCACGGAGTGAGAAACGAGCTTGAATAACTGCTAAACGCTGAATTAGGTGAGTGACCTCAAATAATCCTGACTATTCTAGTATATTACCGTAGCTGTGGGAATGCGGGACTTAATATAGTCCGTGTCTTTTACAGCTTCCTGTCAAGCACGAAAACATCTACTAATACTGAAATATGAAAAATCCTCTCTCAGTATGCAGTCGTTAATCAGCTATCGAGTAAGTAGTCTTCGTGCTTGTTTATATCAAAAAGTTCACGTTCAGTAATGGGCCAGACAAGTAAAACCGCTATAACTCAATCTTTCAGAAATAAAGAACTGAGAGTTGCGGAATTCGTTTTGCTATTGGCCTAAAAGAATGCCACTTTTAAGGTAATTCTTTCCCCTTCTTTGCCTAAACGGTTGTTAGACTTAAGGTCTGGTGGCACACAGAATCAATAAGGGTTTGATATTTTGTTGCAGACTGGCAACCACTGCGTAGAAACATAACTCTAAGGCCACGAATCCACTTTGGCAACACACAGGTATGTGGCCGCGTATTTAATTAATGATGAAGCTAGCTGTTAAGGACAGTTGGGAAGTGTTTCTAAAAAGATTTTCCATTTTTTGTTTTTCGTCAAAAACAGTTGTCAAAGAAAAGACTAATCCAGCCCTGATGAGAGTTTGGTAACTCATAAAGCCAGAACTCGAAACGCGTCGGCTATGTGGGATTTAAGTCTTTGTTAAATCTTTGTAACACTTAGAGTATTAGGATTAGTTGCTCTCTAGGTGTAAAAAGCTTTTCTGAGTTGTTCGATTTTATTCGCAACTTTATGAGATTGAATATATGTATATATAAACTGCTTTTTTAACATGTTGAATGTTATGTAATGTATTGAACTTCACCGTGTGTTTAAATGTATTGTAAATATATGTGGAGATATATGTACAATATGATATAATTTAGTTATTGTCAGATTGTTTTGTATTTATGTGACATTTTGTTTGGTAGATGATGTGTTCTTATTGTGGTTAAATAAAATATCCTTTTTTCTACAAAATAATTTAAAATAAAGAGGCAAAAATTACTGTCGAGATAAACCTAATAATTTTTGTTTATCTCATTCTTGGATCGGAAATCTGATCTAAACTAATGGAGGTGTGGGACAATTTTTCAAAAAAAAAAAAAATTCTGGTTGGAAGGGCATTTTACAATTCATTTTGGAAGAGGGGATGTATAAGGGGAGTGAATTTGGACACAGGGATGTAAGCCATGCACAAGGAATACAGGTGAGGAGCAGCATCAGGGTAGTACGAGTATTGAAGGTTGTGGGATGGCATGAACATGGTTTGGAAAGCACGGATATTTACTCTTTGGATAGGATAGATGTTTTACAAGTTATTTACGTAGGTCGCTTCATTTGGCTGCTTTTCGTGCAAGGTCACTATAGATTTTATCTTGTGCCTGAATGCGAGAGGCAGAAAGAAAGCATTGGTTTCTGGGAGTGCAGTATATGGACCATTTCAAATGGATTATCAAGGGTCGGATAAGCATCCGGGAGAATGAAGAGATGTGTTAGCACTATCTGAATCCCCAATAAGTGTGTTTAAGATTCCAGCAATGTCGCTACTCTGAGGATAACCAATGCTTTGCATTTTTTGGCATCATTTTTACTCTCCACTCCACAGAAGACCAAATAGTAGACGTCACTGATGTTCAGCTTGGTGGTGTGTTTTTTTTTTAAACCACAAAAGGATAAATGGTTATACTTGTAAATCAGATGTTTCAGGAAGTGATGCTGGTGACACGGGCAACCATCTGGCATAATAGTTTTAAAAACAGCCTTTGTTTACTTTCTACTTACCTGGGGTTCCTGAAGACACTTGAAAACAAAAATCCATATGTGCCACTACCTAACAAACTTTTAATGTTGCTAAATATCTGTAGAAAGGATTCCTTTATAGAAATGCCTATTAGGACGTCTTATCTAAACAGAATGAATGTGCAAGGCACACAACTAACTGAATCATTAACAAATAAACCAACAGAAAGCTTCTCATTAACCGAAAGAGTTGGTGTGGGCATGCCTGAATGTGGGCTTGCAGATTACACATTATTGTCCACAAGAGCTCAAATTACTGGGTTATCTGTTCCCCCTACTGTTCTAGGTTGCGGAAGGGCAGAGAAGTGGCCTGAGAGATGAGCAGTGGCCAGTGGTGCTCAGTGTCCTGGGACTGCCCTCAGGGCACTGCAGACACTTCCAGAGCAGCACCACGTTACAGGATCGGAGGGCAAAGGTAACATAGCAGGCTCAGAAATGTGCATACAAGGTGTGGAGCAAACCAGGAATGTGCCTTGAAGCTGTTCAGGTTTTCATGAACACAAAGCATTCTCCTTCACTGCTAACAAACCTTCCTGAAGCTGAATATGAACCAACGTGTCCTTGACATTAGTACAATTATCCAGGTGCCACCTTTACATTATTTTAGATGCTCCCACCATTGTCTGTAGCCTTCCTCCTGTCTCCCCCATTTTTGTCCGTAACCCACCCCCCCGCCCTCCCTCCCTCCCTCCCTCCTGTTGTCCATGGCAATGCTATAGGTCTTGCGTAAATTGGAGATCTATTGCATGAAAATGCTTGTTTCCTTTGCTGATGAAGTACAGATTTGTGTTGTTCCGATTGTGTTTACCTTTGTTGAGCGATTGTCATAATGCGACTGATAAAATAGATACAAAAGAAAAACGTCTCTAATTATTTTCAGTATAAGCCAAAACAGACCGGCAGAGCTCCAGGAGAAGGATTGTCAGTGCAAGACTTATTTGGGTTAAATAAACTTGAAAGTTACCAGATGGCTTCACTTCATTGGGCAGTCACCATACTCTACTTTTCTTTTTATCTACAAGCCCTTGCAATTTTTAATGTTTGTTCCGTTGGTTCAATTGAGGTGACCGACAACTACAGCTCCCAGGATGCAACAGGTTTTTTGAACGAGACTCTAGCGTTGTTGTATGGTGTTAATGAAGACTTGAAGACATCACGTGAAATGAATTGATCCAAGCGGCTGAAGTTACTTTCGGTTTAAAACAACGTGTGCCAATGCAGACGGAAGGGACGTCTTGTAAGTTGAGCCGTCTCAAAATGAGCTCCTCCCTCAACCTTTGGTACTTGCTCGGTGAGGGAGGGAGGCTGGCCCCAGCGCGCCTCCCACCACTGGCTTCCCCAGGAAGCCTCAGTTGTAACCCGGCACAGCGGCCACACGCCGGTTCCTGGTGGCGGCAGCAGCGTGCCAGCTACAAACTGTACCCCTACAACTGCGGGCAGCACACAGAAGCCCAGAACGACCATCAGGGCGCGAGTGCTGGAGGAGAAGGGGGGCATGATTCCAGCATGACCCTGCTGCACTCCTGGGAGGGGGACTCGAAAGGGGACTGCTGGAGACACCTGAAACGTAAGAAAACGTAATTGCTACTTGTGTATGCACACACTTGTCCTAAACCTATAGGAAAACTTCACTGTCACTTGTGTATGCACACACCTGTCCTGAACCCATAGGAAAACGTCACTGTCACTTGTGTATGCACACACCTGTCCTGAACCCATAGGAAAACGTCAGTCACTTGTGTATGCACACACCTGTCCTGAACCCATAGGAAAACGTCACTGTCACTTGTGTATGCACACACCTGTCCTGAACCCGTAGGAAAACGTCATTGTTACTTGTATATGCACACAGCTGAAAACCACAAGCAACTTTGTCCTGTTGTATACACCTGGACATTTCTATAGCTTCAGATTTTTCTGCTCTGTGGCGGTGTTTTGAAAGCCACACAATATTTTAATTAGAAACTAAAACTGCTTTATTTAATGAATGCGAAAAACATGCTTTGTATATGCATAAATCCGAGTTTCTATATAGCGTTTAGCCTGTTTCCAAGCACACCCAGTCCTAGAGGATAAAATATTCTCAGCAAAAGGACACTTGCAGGGGAGCAAACCCGTGCAAGTGGGGAAGCCAGGATCATAACTTATTTTCTGGGTTTGTTTTGGAGTTGAGTTGTCAGCCATTGGATTGGCAGGCAGTTCATCCTATTTGACTGACACCTGTCAGTCGCATAGGTCATTAACACCTTGGCTGCTAGGGAGATTTTCATGCTGTGCTGCATATCCCGATTTTACATTGTTCATGACAAGGTCAGCTCGTCATCAGCACAGGAGCAGTGTACTGCATGACGAGCTGAGCTCGTCAAGAGCATCCAAAGGGTTAAGACCAGCTTTGTAGCCCTAAAAGGGTGTATTTGAATAGTGTATGTCACGTGGTTCCTGAAGAATTTTATATCCCCGTACTTTGCACGCTATTGCCACAGGGTACAACGTTCTAAGCCTTTCTCTATGTCCCCTCTTCAATGAGCACTAGCAACAGGATGGCAAGACACGGTAATCTTCTCAAAGCTATTTAATAGGAGACAAATGTACTGACTTATTGTGGAGCCCAGCGGGGTCACATGGGCAGCACCATCGAGGTGACCAACCGGATGCCTTCACTCCTGCGTCCGATTTACAGTGAGAAGGACCAGTCAATGGACTTATGTTGCAGATTTTCAGACTGTGGGTCCGTCAATTGGCAAAGTCAATCGCTGTGGCTAACCCTTATAAGGTCCCAAAGGAGAGACCTATTGGCTTTGCCAATGCTGGTTACATTCTGGGTTTGAAAATACCCCTTTTAGAAAGTAGGTATATTTTTGCCTAACCATCCAGGGCGCCTCTGCTAGGTTGTGTATTGACTGTCTGGCTTTGGAGTGACAGGGGAAGGGATGTGCTTTCTGTTCAGACAACCACTTGGTGGGTTGAGGTGTGTCCTGCCTTTCCAGGGTGTGTCAGGGCTGGGCTGAATAGACTTGGGCGGCATTCAGAGTAGTGGGAGGAGATTTCTTTCACACCTGAATGGGCCTGGTCTGCCAAGGACAATGAGGTCTCCACCTCCTGCCAGGAAGCTGCACCAGAGAGGCCAGAACTGGTTTTGGCTGGGCAAAATGCTTCTCTGCCACGGAGAACAAAGGATTTTGTATTATAAAAAGAGGGGCCCAGTCCCCAGACTTTTAGATCACATCTGGGAATCAAGAGGAATATTTGCCATGGAGAAGAGCTGGAGAAATACTGCCCCTGTGCTGTTTGCGGTCTGGTGTTGGCCTGCAGTGGCTACTTTCTGCTAAGGAAAGGGAAAAGGAATTTGCTGTGTGCTGGGTCCCCTGCTTGAGGAAGATCTCCAAGGGCTTGAAGAAGAGGTTGCCTCCTGCTCTGAAGTCTCAGGGACACAAAGACTTCACCCCCAGCTCCTCTGAACTTCTTTGCTGGGATTTCTGACCTGCCGAGAGATGCATGTAGCTATTCTGGGCCTAAGGAGGTTGTTCTGGCTGTGGGAGCTGGAAAAGCAACGCAAAGACGAGAAGAGCAACGAATATGTACCAGTTTCCGACGCATCACCGAAGAAACCGATGCAGTGCCTGCCCGCAGCTCGAGAAATTACTGCATCTTGTGTGCCGATCTCCAACGTCCGAGATCACCGCACGATTCCGACGCAAGCCCTGCTGTGCGGCTGCAAGAACGGACGCATTGTCCGGGATCGAAACGCATCGCATCGATGCGCCAGGTCTGTCACATCATTGGGGGACTCAGTAAGAAACCACGCATCACCTCCCCACCCAGTAAGAAACCAACGCATCACCACCTCTCTGGTAAGGAACCGATGCATCACCTCCCCTGCGCATCAGTAAGGCACCGACGCATCACCTCCCCCGAAGCAAGGAACCAACGCATCACCTTCCCTGCGACCCTTTTTGTTTGTGTGCGCAACACATCCAAGGTACTTTGTTTTGAAAAGTGGTGCATCTGCAATTTGCTTTGAACAGAACTATTTCTACCATTTGAAAGCCATATTTTTAGTACTGGATTATGGATTTTTGTCGTTTGGGTCTTGTTTTGGTTTAGATAAAGATTGCCTATTTTTATAAAAACTGGTGTGATGTCTATTTGTAGCGTTTTTACTGAGTTACTGTATGTGTTCACAAATGCTTTACACACTGCCTCTGAGATAAGCCTGTCTGCTCGTGCCAAGCTATCAAGGGGGTGAGCAGGGGTTATTTTAGAAGTGTACCCCTTTACCATGAAGAAGGGTCCCTACTTGGGCAACAGTGAATACCACTGTCAACTAGATACCCCCATTTCTAATACACTGCTTCTCACATATTAATTACATCTCTCAGGACATGTAATATGAGATAATTGATGACATCTCCAATTACATCACTGATGACACCACCCAACCTTCTTTTGTACACATCGCTCTATAAACTAGTTCAGCATTAGAGCTCTAAAAGTAAGGACAAAAAAGCTCAGAAGAATATGAGGCATCATTAATGCCATCACAGAAACAACTCCCTTGAGTGTAGAAAGCATGGGTTATGTGCCACATTCATCCTGTATCATAAACATCACAGGTAGCGCAGTTCACAGGATCAATCAATTACAGATAATGGAAAATCCTCATCGAACACATATGCAATCTGTATACAACTGTGCAGGGACAGTCAAGTTCTTGAAAATACTAAACGTCTGTTCCAAAATGAATGACCTACTATGACAGCTTTTATCTGGATCACACCACAGATAGTCACTGAGCCTACACTGAGAAAAGAGAAGAGGCTACTGTAAACAGAACTCTGTATGGAGTTTACCCTCTACCTCGCTGTTTACAGACAGAGTATTTGAAAATAATTTACTAAGAGCAGTGTACACTGAATGCAAAAAAGACACTTCATTTAAAATAAGCAGCATCTGAAGGTGATAAAGATCATACTACCTGCAGCATCATACTGTGAGGACATTGTACACAGCCCATCTTCTGAAGCAAAACAAGCACATGTACATAGGTCAATACCTGGTGCACACAGTCTTCTACGTTACGCAGAAACTGTCCTGCTGAGACAATTGTCTCTAATAACGCAAGGCAGCTTACAATACTTAGAACGTTATATGCAGAATCTTTACCCTGCGGCAAACTTTTCTGCAGAGCCTAAAAACTTGTATGGTACATAATGGACACAAGTTGTCAACTGTCACCTGCGCACAGGGTTGCTCTTCAATGCACACATTAATAACGTGTTCAATATCTCTACACACCTATGATATACTATTAATACCCAATAACTGCACCCAGGGTGTACAAAATAGGGTAGAAAATTAACATGGTGGTTACCTGCCACTATGTAAACTATAAAACAAACTAGCGCACTCAATGAATGATGTCACCAGTTTGTCATCAATGTCACAAATGAGGTGATAGAAAATGTCATGAGTGATATAATACGTAAGGTCATAATTCGTGCTTGGTGAATTTCTATACATTTTAGTTCAAACCGTTAATGTTGTCCCTGACAAATTCACCTAGCTATAACGCTACTTTATCCTTTGTATGTTTCATTGAATATATGCGCACACTCACACATGTACAGAAAAGGGTAGCAGGGAACTCTGGCAAGTTCCCACGTTTAGGTGGAGAGCAGCTACTTTATATGGAGCCCTCTATAACACGAGCAAATCAGCTCAGCTCAAATGTCTGTTTCTCTAGCAAGGTTTTTAAGCAAAGGACTAGCACAGTGCCATTCACGCCGAGCTCGAAAGAGACAAACCCTTTTTAAAGCAAAGACCATAAGTATAGGATTAGAAAGTGCCATCCATACCGGATATAAGCTTGGGACACAAACTTAAACCATATATTTTGTTGGTGGATTATGTAAAAATGATTGGGTTAAAAAAAAAAAAAAAAAAGAACACTTTTGCAACATGCAGTCCACTCTGCAAACCATTAAAACTGTTCAGACACCAAGAGCCATGGATATAGCACATGGCAGGAACCAATCCCTTTTAAATTCCCTTAGCAATGCAATCCTCTTTCATAGTTGAAAAGTACGAGTACGTTGTCTAGCCGCAGATTCCTCAACTTAGAATATCCTCAGGTATGAGATTGGACACAGAATTTCTTTGCAGCAGCACCTCTGCGGACCGACGCCATACGAACCCGCCCTGATGTCGTCCACGAACATGACGTCAGCGAGGTAATATAAGTCCCTCCCGGCGCGCTGACGTCAGTTTTCTTCAGAGAAACTTTTCTGCTACATAACGCAGAGACACAAACCAAAAACTGTGAAAGTATGGGAACAGTGTGCCAAGGATGAAAGATTGGAGGTTGGTGGCAGTGAATGACCAAGACTTAACACAGCACTTCCTTATTTCCTTTCTTCCGCACGTGAAGTGTCAGTCAGGCTGCTTTTTGTTGCCACCTGACTAGACAGTGCTGGCAGAGTGTGCCGGTACCAAGGAGCCGTGCCTTTTTAGCAATGTAAATGTAATATTTACCTATATCCCTCCTCATAGGACTGAGTGCACCCTGAGCTCCACGCCAGGGTCAATCGAGTTGAGGCATGAAATCAGACGGTCATTTTTTGTGCTTTGTACAAATGTTACGACTGTATCTATGTTATACACATCCTTTTGTGGTGGATAAATTATACCACTGCTTGGTTGCTGATGGTACTATACTCATAAGTGTTACTACCACGATCGCAATAACCTAGTTGTCATTATAGCCTTCTGCACGTCGTAAAAGTGGATCCGTTGTTGAGACCTTGGTGGACCACTAACTTTGGTTCTGTATTTTTCCTTTATATGCACGTTGCTGGGTCATAAGCAATACTTTAAGGTCCTGATGAATGAAAATACACCTCTCATGAGGGTCTAGTTGGCAGAAACATGTTGACCAATGAGACACAGAAGCCGGTTCAGTTGACCTCTGAAGTGTCTCTTCACTCTTTACTCCTGACCCAGATGTGCAAGAACAAAGTTGAATGCCTGCTCTGGAGTCAGTCTTAATCACCACTATCACATTCTTGCTCACGCATTGCATGCTCTGCTAGCCTCACCACCCCTTATATCCCCAGAGGTTTTCTACCATATATCAAAACACCCGAAGGGTGATGGATTTCTCTCACGCCATGCCAGAATACTTGTGGGATTGGGACTCTATTCATGACAGATACTGCTAAGTACTGGAGTTCCTCCGCCGTCTCTCCTGAGAGGGATGGACAACGTGCAACAACAGATGAGCCTGTTTACATTCAAGGAACCTGGGAACCACCTGGCACATCACCCTGGATTAGCACGGGTCTGTAGTTTTCATAAACTTCAGGTCTGGTACACTTGCCTGGCGCTCACTTAACCAGGACAGAATATTCTTACCACTCACCAGGGAAAGTGAAAGGAAAATTGGGTTTTTAATTTTGATACCTGGAGCAGGTGTCCATTTCAGGAAAGGTAACACTGGAAAGGGAAGAATCTCCCATTGCCAATGGTAATTCCCCCATCCTGTTCATAGCATGGGGTGGAGCTATACCTTTGAGCATCAACTCTTCCATCAGCCTCTGCAGGCAAATAGCATTGGCAGATTCCAGAATTGGCCGAGGACATTGGCGCACCAAAGACACCATGCTGGCCTCCAGGAAAGGCACTCCTCATCAAGGGTAGGGTATTATCAAGTGTATGGGCTTCCACGCTGGGGAGTACAATGTTAGCAGTCATGAAAGGCAGTGTTTAAGCCATTGCCGGCCACTATGTACAAAACCAGCCGCATAATCTACAAAGCACTCACAAACTGCTTTCAACACACCCTCAGCCAAGATACTGGCTGAGTCAATCAGGATTTAAAAGCACAGCAAATAACCTGCTGAGGTTTCAAGGCACTGGAGTTGCTGGTTGCTTCACAGTAAGAAAGGACAAGGCGCTCAGAGAAACGAGGGATAAAGAAGGAGACAGCAGCAACCACGCATTTACAATGCAATAGGACTCGCATTTACGCAAGACCTATTGCATTGCAAACGGGATTGAGGGCGGGGGTGGAGGGGGCGAGAAGGCAAGAACAACGGGAGTAGGGGCGAGAAGGCAAGGACTGCAGGGGGAGGGATGAAGAGAGTGCTCACAATCTAAATGACACATACCGTGCAACACTCGAAGTAAAGGGGCCAGTAGCCTTGGAAGCATACAAATGACGACATGGCCGTCATAAGGAGGGACTAACAAGCCTATAAACCAATCAGAAGGCAGCATTCAGGAACGACAAAGACACAAACCAATGGAAAAGATGGGTGGGAGAGTGGGCGTGGCTTATCTCTGGTACTCTACCACCACAGATCAACCCCAGAGCAGCACTGGCACAGGGCTCGACCTAAAAACTAGGCAAAAAAGCTCAGAAAAGCATTGGTAAATTAGGCTTCCTTTACCCATTGGCACATTGTGTTTTAATGTGTTTTAAAAACTGAAAAAAATTAAAGCAGGGCACTGTTGCTATTAATTTGCACATAAATCATTACTGAATTGAATGTTCTAAGGAGGTGGGAGCATCAAAAACTTTGAAGAATCGTTCGCTGGGTAGCAGCCACTACAGGACATCAAAAGGCACCATTTTGAGCAGTGCTCTAGTCTCTCGACTCTGCTATGTAAGGAGTGACGCTGCGCGGACACACAGCGGGCGCACCCAAGCCAAGCTTGTCAGCGTGCTGTCAAGCAACCTGCAGCAGCCACTCTGTGTTTTATGGGCAGAAGACATGCCTCGAATTACCTATACAAGCTCCAATATACCCAGCCTCGCCCCAAAACAACCCTGCAAGCCACAATGTCTGATCTCCATTTTGAGTAATGATTTCTTCAGCACTTGCTGCAACTGAACCACGGATGCCAGAGACGCAAGTAAGTCCAATATTAACATAACTACGGGGGTTTTAAGTACTGATGAATTTTCAGCGATTCTTCTGAACGTCTATTCATTGCGGAAACACGGATTGCATGTTGCTCAGCTACTGGAGGATGGAACGTCAGACCTTATGTTTCTGTAAGAAACTTGGCTCAAGGAGTTCTCAAACCCAACAATAATGCTAATGCCATACCCAAGGGTGATCCTGATAAGGGGAGAGGGGGGCCATGGTTTATAAGAGTACATTTGAGTGGGCAGCAATCCAGATAGATGAAGTTGAGGGGGCGGAAAGTCTAGGCTTCTGCTGAATGCTATTGTCACAGCAATCAGTGGCAGGTGCCCTTATATATAGGCCCTCATAACAAACTGGCCAGCTTCTGGGATGCCTGATTAAGGCATTAGCCTCGTAGTTCATGAAATATGCTCATTTTATGGAACTGCGAGATTTTATTATTCATATAGACAAACCGGCGAAACCCGAGACATCTTCAAACATAGAGACAATGGCCTTGCTTGGGTGCATGCTACAATTATTTAAACCCACACGTGGCTGGCCATACGCTACATCAAATTTTCTCTAATATGATAACGTTAACATCTGACCCACTTCCAATGTCCTAGTCGGATCATTATTTGACCAAGTTCAGTTTGCAGAAACTCAGGAATAACCAGCCTTGTCTGTGTGTTACCAAAGCTACGTCCAGAGCATTTCATAAAATTCCACTGGCTAATCTAAACAGTGCTCTTGTAGCGAGCCAACCAGCTTTGTCCGGAGCTCAGGAATCAGATGCAGAGCGCATTGAGGACTAGATATGCAGCAATATTAATGACTTAGCACCCCTCATCACCACACAATCCTCTCGAGGCAAGCCCCCTGGTTTAATGAAAATCTGAGGTCCTGAAAAAACACTGTAAATGTCTCGAAGGAAAGTGACAGAAAAACTATAAGGAGTTAGATAAGGCGACGTATAGACAAGCATTAAAGGATTACCATCACCAGGTACGAATAGAGAAAAAATATTTTAACAAGGAAAATATTTTTATAAGGACAAATGATCAATCAGGCAATAAATCCAATGAAAGTTTCAAAATCTTAAAATCATTTCTGAAACCAGAGGCTGTAACGAATCTGCTTCAGGGGAATGGTGCAAACAGCTGGCAGAGCATTTCCATGAGAAAATAACAATCCAAGCTGATTTGCAAAACAGAAGTCAGCTAGCAGGCCGTTTCAAAAGAACAAGGGTATTGGGGCGTATACTGAACGGGCGATATTGGAACCCGGCCAAAAGGGGACGAGAGGCTTACAGAGTCAAGAGTGAACCTCAGATGGATTAAAGTCGGTCTCGGCAGGGGAACCCGTCACGAGGATTCCGGGGCTGAGTTGACCTGAAAGGGGGAAGGGGAGGTTTTTAGCAATCGGCCACGGAGAGGAGCTGGGGCCGTCCAGCGGCGAGGACGATATCTCACCTGAATGTTCAGGATCGAACATCTAGGTACACTGAAGGGCTCAATAGCTCCTGTCAGTGAGTTGGTCCAAGGTGGATGCCTGGTAGATAAACGCCGACCGCCATATTGGGTGTGGCGGAAGGAAGCAAACCACGTCTGTGGTAATGGCGGCGGCCATCTTGGGTGTGGCTCATTGCCGTATTCAAGGTAGGAGTTGGACATGTGTGGCAACGGTGGCAGCCATCTTGGTGTGGCTCAGTGCAGTGTACATTTATTTATTTATTTATACCATTTATTGAGTGCGAACAAATGCCCTTGGGCGTCTCGGCGCTAAGATATCTACCTATACTTCCTCTTGGACAGCCAGGTCTTTAACTGCTTGCGAAATGACCAAAGTGAGGGACATGTTTTAATTGACTGGGGCAAGGTATTCCATAGTTTAGGGGCGGCAACCAGAAACCTTCGGTCCCCCCAAGAGACAGTTTTGGTGCGGGGGACCACTAGATCATTTAGAGTTGAGGAACGTAAAGATATAGGTGGACGGTAAGGGATCAGATGTTGTGCAAGAAATGAAGGTCCTTGATTGTGTAGGACCTTATACAAAATTCAGAGGGTTTGAACTTGATCTTGTTTCTGATTTGCAGCCAGTGTAAGTTTCTAATGGTATCGGTTGCAGATTTATATTTGGGAACTCTGCCCAGGAGTCTAGCAGCCAAGTTCTGGATGACTTGCATTTTATTAATGACCCTTACTTGGGCATTTGCAAACAGGGCGTTACAATAGTCCAGGGTGGACAGAACTAATGAGGTCACCAATGTTTTACCGGCAGTATCAGGGAGAAAGGGAATGATTTTCTTTATTAGACGGAGTTTGTGGAAGGCAGAGGATGCAATTTGATTGGCGTGTGGGAGAAAGTTGAGGTGGTCATCAAAAATCACTCCCAGGTTCCTCACTTTGCTGGCAGGTTTAGGGGGACTTCCAAAGGACCTGGGCCACCATACGGAGGACCATTCTGGCGTCAGTTGTCCGAAAATGACGACTTCCGTTTTGTCGGAATTAAGTTTTAGGCAATTGGTAGACATCCAGTCCCCAATTGCCATCATGCCCTCTTTGAAGTCCTCCGCTACTTTGTGGCCATTATTTTTGATGGCCAGGACAAGCTGCGTGTCGTCTGCATAGGAGGTAAGGCTTATCCCATGTGCTCGAATGATGTTAGCTAGGTCCGACACATAGATGTTGAAAAGTGTCGGACTTAGGGATGAGCCTTGTGGTACCCCACATGGCAGAGACAAGTTGGAAGATTTGAAGGAGCCCAGTGTGACAGCCTGAGTCCTATCAGACAAAAAAGAAGCTAGCAGTTTCTTGGCTGTGTGTTGGATGCCCATATTTTCGACACGGTCGATCAAAACCGAGTGATCGACCGTGTCGAAGGCGGCCGACAAATCCAGCAGAATTAATACTGCTGTCCCACCTAGATCTCGGATGGATCTAATGTCGTCCGCAGCTTTGATTAGTGCGGTCTCTGTACCGTGAAATCGGCGGAATCCAAATTGGGAGTTATCGAGTAGATGGTGTTCCTCTATAAAAGCAGAGAGTTGCTGGTTCATTGGTTTTTCTGCAATTTTAGCCAGGAATGGAAGGCTTGCAGTTGGGCGATAGTTTTTCAAGTCCTCCTTATCGAGGTGTGGCTTCTTTAATAGAGGTCTGAGAAGAGTTTTTTTTAGGGCGTCTGGGTAGATACCTGTTCTGAACATGGAGTTGCAGATTTGGGTGATGGTGGGTAAGAGTATATCAATGATAGGTGGAAGGATTTTGAAGACAGGGATCGAGTGCAGGGCCTGTTTTGATCGTAGCGATGATTTCCGCGATTTGGGCATTGGTAATGTCTGTAAACTGGGTAAGGTTAGGTCCAGGATGAATCAAAGAATTAGTGATAACAGGGGGATTGGTATTATTTGAAAAGGCAGAAAATATGTCATTGACCTTTGTGAAGAAAAAGGTGGCCAAAGAGTAACAGAGGAATTGAGAGGGGGTTGGGTTCAGATCGGGGGAGTAACCGGCTAGCTGCTTGGTGGTATCATAGAGTTCCTTAGAGGAATTTTTGGCTAATTCTATCCGGTCACTGAAGAACTTTTTCTTAGCATCACTGATCATAATTTTATATTTGACCAGAGTCTCTTTGTAGCAATTTTTGGTGTCTTCGCTATAATTCTTCCGCCAGTGCCTCTCCCTGTTCCTACAGAGTTGTTTCCGAGTTCTTAACTCCTTTGTGAACCAGGGGGCAGAAGGGGCAAGTCTGTTGCGGGTCTTCTGTTTGGTGGGAACCAGTGAGGTAGCAGCAGAACTCAGCCAGTCATAAAATTGTGTAGTGGCAGTGTTAGGATCGGCGGAGAAAGAAGGGTTAGAATTACTGAGAAGCGTTTTCAGGCTGGAGCTGTCAATGTCATTCCAAGCCAGGAACGGTTGACGGGGATTTAGAGGTGATTTAAGGGAGGGGGATTCGTAAATGATCAATGATGCCAGGATAGCATGGTGATCCGACCAGATGAGGGGGAGGATTTGGGTTATGTGGGTTTCCTCCAGATTGGAGAAGATGCTGTCCAAGGTGTGGCCTCCGTTATGCGTAGGAGGAGGAGCCAGAAGGGGGAGGCCAAAGGTCTTCATATCCGATATTAAGGATGAGGTATCCCCGTCCTCTATTTTCTCTAGGTGAAAATTAAAATCACCGAGGACTATTAGAGAGTCTACTAGAGCCAATGATTCCAGGATTGAACAGAGGTCCGAGATGAAACCACCTCGTGATCCAGGGGGTCTGTATATAAGGACCCCTCTGAGATTGTAAGGGGGGATAGCTTGATAGCGAATTGCAGGGCTTCATAGGAAGATGAGGGGATGGGCGTAATTCTCACATTTAGTGGGTCACGGGCGATAATCGCTAATCCTCCCCCTTTTTTACGCTGTCTGTCAAGTCTGTGGATGGAGAAACCTCTTGGGACTGCTATCACTAGGTCTGGGTCAGATGAGTTATCCATCCAGGTTTCAGTCATAAATAGTATATCTAGTTTTCTATCCTCTATAAAGTCAGCTATGTCCTGTCGGTGCTTACCAAGCGAGCGGACGTTGGAGAGTGCTATTGATATACTAGTTTGTGATTTTCTATTAGCACTGGGGAGTGTTTTAATAGCAAGGGGGATTGAAGTCATACAGTGAGGACAGGAAAGGGTGGAGTGACCAGGGAGGGATACTGGGTCGAGTTTTAGACATTCTTGAAGAGTGTGAGGACGCAGTTCTAAGAGCTTGATGTTAGAATAGGATGATCGTGAAACTGGGACCCAGGGGCCAGGGGTGGTGGCCCTAGGCCCGGTCCAGGCGTGGACGGGTGCAGACGGGCTTGCCTTTGGCGCGCCCACTGTGCCCGCCCGCTGCGCGGACGGGGAGGTATGATGTTTTTATACATGTCAGGGCGGGGTTAGAGGAGGGTGGGAGGCGTCCAAGAACTGGAGCGCTACCCTTCCTCCCTGCAAGATGGTGTTAAAGTATGGCCAGTTACGGTGACAGTGCCTTAAATCGGCTGCACTGAACAGAAGAAAGCAGTGGACTGCTTCGGTGAGACGCTAGTCTCGCGCCGAAGTGCAAGGAATTCTGGTATTTTTAAAAGCGCACAATTAAAATATATACAATTTGTTAAAACACGTACTTTTTAATCAAGGGCGTGCAGTAGCTGTAAGGAAAGAGTAGAGTGCCCCCGGCTTCCGCCTCAGGGGAAAAGATTGGCAGTTATCTGAGCAACAACGGGCAACGCCCCTTAAATATCGTGGGAGGGCGGGAGGCGTTCAAGAACTGGAGCGCTACCCTTCCTCCCTGCAAGATGGTGTTAAAGTATGGCCAGTTACGGTGACGGCGCCTTAAATCGGCTGCATCGAACAGAAGAAAGCAGTGGACTGCTTCGGTGACAGCGCCTTAAATCGGCTGCATCGAACAGAAGAAAGCAGTGGACTGCTTCGGTGACAGCGCCTTAAATCGGCTGCATCGAACAGAAGAAAGCAGTGGACTGCTTCGGTGCGACGCTAGTCTTGCGCCGAAGTGCAAGGAGGGAACTGAGTTATAGTATCATTACCACAACCAACCCAGTGACTTATATACAATAAATTATTTACATCAAGGATTAAAAAACTTTTCTCTAAGGAGAGTAAATATATACAGTGCTGAAATTAAGAAACAAGCATTTACAATGCAATGGTTTCGCCTTTGGAAAAATTAGAGCTATTGGCATTGCCCATGACATTTCGTTTTTTTTTTTTACTTATAAATAAATGGCATTGTTATTTACATTGCCAACAGCTCTCTCAGCCCACACAGCTCGCTCAGCTCTCACAGCCCACACAGCCCTCACAGCCCACACAGCCCTCACAGCCCACACAGCCCTCACAGCCCTCACAGCCCTCACAGCCCTCACAGCCCTCACAGCCCTCACAGCCCACACAGCCCTCACAGCCCACACAGCCCACACAGCCCACACAGCCCACACAGCCCACACAGCCCACACAGCCCACAGCGCCCACACAGCCCACACAGCCCACACAGCCCACACAGCCCACACAGCCCACACAGCCCACACACCTCCCACAGCCCACACACCTCCCACAGCCCACACACCTCCCACAGCCCACACACCTCCCACAGCCCACACACCTCCCACAGCCCACACCTCCCACAGCCCACACACCTCCCACAGCCCACACACCTCCCACAGCCCACACACCTCCCACAGCCCACACACCTCCCACAGCCCACACACCTCTCACAGCCCACACACAGCCCACACACCTCTCACAGCCCACACACCTCTCACAGCCCACACTATGCTGCTGTCTCTAAGAGAAGCACTTCCCAAATTCAAAACAGATCTCAGTTTCAGAGATTCATTCCCCAAATGCAACTACAGACATGTGCTTTCCCAAGGAAATATAGTGCAAAAATAAAACAAGCATTTACAAGTGGGGCCGGAGACACGGACAGCGGGAGGGGGGGCAGGAACGGGCTCACGGACAGCGGGAGGGGGGGCGGGAACGGAGAGCGGGACATCGCGCAACCTAACCCTGAAGACGACACTTCAAAAATGGCAAAAACAAAGCTTGAGAAAAAAAAAATAGCACACACCCACTGCCGCGATGACGATGCGAAAAGGATGGAGAGGGAAGAAATCGCGGGAACACCCACGAATTTGGTCCGGCCATGACGGACAGATCTCTGTTCCAATGGCTAGCCTCCATTTATGGAGCTAGCCAATGGAACAGAGGGCGTATTCCAAAGCCACATATTATTCTCATTAGGTTTTCACCTTCGTGAAAAGCCTGCTGCGCAGGCTTTCACTTAGGCGAAACCTAAAAAGTTAAGGTTTTATTTTGCACTGTGAAAAGTCCAACCTACGCCTTGCAGGGTACATGCAGTTCTTAGTAGTGTCAACATAATGAACTGAGAAGATGCACCAGGATCACAGCTTGGCACGTGTAGTTTGCACAAGGCTCGTGATCTTTACCATGATTCTAATTAGTGACATATTGTCACATTAACTGTCTGAGCTATTATTGGATTATTGTAAACGTTCAACAGATCATACATGTATTATTTCAGGACACGCGCGATAACCACGTGTTATGACACCAGCTTTGTAACTTGAGTTGCTTCATAAACACGTGTCTGCAGTGGGTGCTTTGCCAGAAGCAATGCTTTGAACAATACAGTATCTACTATAACCCACTCAAAAGGTGGTTAATTTCTTTTAACCCGCAAGCAATCTAAATCACACACATTTAAATTCTGGTTGCTGCCAGGCTAGCCTTTGTTTAGTTGGAATTATTTTTATTTCACTTTAAAAGGAAAATTAAGAAACACATCAGATCAACCGAGTCTTTAAATTCTCGAAGGTTCGATTGCGTTGAGCAGACTCCATAGACTGTATCTACTCTTTACAGTGTTACTGAATAGTAACATTTTTTTAAAGTACTATGTAAAACAAAAACACACAGATGTGTTTATTTTCAAAACGATGTGTATGAATTGTGCTTGGAAAGGGGGGCTGCAAAGGGGTACGTCACTTATTCACATGGGTTGGGCTTAACATTGGGATTTGGTCTAAACAAAGATGTTAAAGATACAGTAGAAGAGCATGCTGCTTCCCAGGTGAGTGCGGAATAGGGAGGTGGAGACAGAGGAGGAGAAGGGAGTCGATTTCTGTATGTTGCACCCCTAACCTGTGGCAAAGTAGCGCCAATCGGCCTTCTAATTCTTTCCGCTTACACAGCTCTTGAGTTCCCCCAACTCCTCCTCACTTCAACCTCAGTGCCTCTATGTGCCTCCCTGCTTATGTCTCCCATTTCACCTTTTGTGCTTCCTCTGTTCCTGATGATCCTGTGGACAGCCCTTAAACCTCTTTTTCCATGTATCTACCTGCACTCACTTTCCTTTTGCCTCCTAATCCATGCCCCCTGTGTCTATTAATTTCCCCTCTGCTTGGATCGCCGTAACTGTGCTCCTTGTGCCTAAGGCTCTTTATGTCTGTGCTTGCCTGCATTGGGGCAAGCTTGGGCTCCTGGGCCCCAGCCGATAGTCCAGAGGTCATTTGCCTCTGATGTCCTGGAAACGTTGTACTGTGGATCTGCAAACTGGGCCAAGCACAACCCCTTCAACGTTTTACTGTCAGTGGTAGTCCTAACGGGCAGGCGCAGGCATCTCAATCCGGCTAGTGTAGTGGTACGACAAGCTAAGCATTCATCAAACACCTGCAAATGTAATAACTCAATTGAGCCCAAAGTACTTGAATACGCTTCAAATGTAATACTACACACTCCAAAACTAAGGTACTCCGAGTCTCTGGCGCGAAGCCACTGTCTTGCGCAAGATGGAACCTGTATACTGACTCCACTCTGGTTCACTTCGCTGTTCACGATGCATTTATCACACTGATTACACACACAGGCGCATGCATACTGGGATGTTAGCACAAAGATCGGAGTCTGGCTTGAGGCAGTAGGCCTTTACTTAAGTGGGTCAGTAGGACACCGCTCCCGTTATGCAGATAAGGGCTGGTCAGGACTATGACCAATGAAAGTTGACATGCTGCCACGTCACCTTCCATGCTAGCACCTAAGACAATGACGGTAGTCTGCTGTCATTAAAAAGAACGCACTTGGTGCGCCCCTAGTGGTCCAGGACTGCACTTCTGTCTGAGGAACAGGCCTAGGCCCTCGAGCACACATAAAATTAGCGTGAAGCTGGAGCAAAGTTAAAAAAGTTCAAAAACCAGGATACCAGATGCTTGCAGATGGGTACTCGATGCAGAGAGAGGACACAGCTGTACACGAGTCAGGGGACGTTACTATTCCACCATCCACCCGTGTCAAGCGGTGTTGGACCATCCATCACCTCTTACCTAAAACATATGTCCCTTTTTGTCCTTTTGTGCGAGGGAAGTTTATACTACAAGATTTCCTATTGTTAACACCTTTTGTGTGTGTGAGACAAGGTTGTGCTGCTAGTGCCTATTTATTACCACTTATCTGTGTCTCAAAGCTTCAGAAATGTTTAACTTCGGAGAGACAAAATGAAAGGCCTTGATGATGCTTCGATTCATTTGGCGAACATCTTTCAGGGTGGGAAGTCTTCGAAGCATACTACCACTCACTGGCTATATGCTTGAGGCCAACCTGCAGCTCCCAAATGTAATGGGTTTACTTACCAAAGGGAGTAGTTTGTCTTCTACCAGAAATGAACTACATATGACTTTTCTGAAGGCTGCATGAGACGTATGGGCTTGAGTGCATTTCAGCCAGGCTTTGCGTGAAGTCTGACTGAAGTGCACGCTGTTGTTACCTCATTAACTAACCTTGCTGTCTGATAACCTGTTCCACAAGTTGGAGGTGAAAAAAGATGATGGGGTCGGGAAAAGATACTCACCAGTAATGTCTGTACTGCTGATCCAAATGCACGGTCATGCTAACAGTGTCCATTCCTGCCTCGATTTCTTCAATCTATATTGGATTAGAGCATTGATTTTAAGTTTGGATTTGATCTTAAACTTTTTTTAGTTCACAGATATAGATGCTATCTTGTGATGAGTGACACACTGAGAGGAAGGACTGAAATTACAAGCTGTCCTTTTAAAGCCTGGTTTCCATTGTTACCTCAGGCCCTTTTTATGACCTCACGTGGTCTGCTGCTTAGTGGCTCAAGAACATAATGTGACAAGGGACTTTACAGCCTTCTGGCAATATCCTCCCTTCTTCCGTCGCTCATGCAAAGAGTTAAAGAACGGACACACACGGACAGCGGGAGGGGGGCGGGCGGGCACAAGGACAGCGGGAGGGGGGGGCGGGCACACGGACAGCGGGAGGGGGGCGGACAGCTACACGGACAGCGGGAGGGGGGCGGGCAGCTACACGGACAGCGGGAGGCAGAAGGCGTTGTGGCTCTTGCATACCTGTTGGGCGGACACGGACAGCGGGAACGGGCACTCACCTGGACTTCTTCCGGCGGCCATGGTCGGCATAATGACGAAAACAAACACCAAAACAAAAAACGAAACTCCGCCCACCGCCCGATGATGGTGCAAAAAGGGTGGAGAGGGAAAAAAATGCAGGAACGCCCACGAATCTGGTCCGGCCATGACGGACAGATCTCTGTTCCAATGGCTAGCCTCCATTTATGGTGCTAGCCAATGGAACAGAGGGCGGGACTAAGCCACACACTGTAGGGACATAAGATTTCTCCTGGGCGGAGCTAGGAGCTCCGACGCCAGGCGAAACCTAAAAAGGACATTTATTTAGAGTTTTATAGAAGCGATGCCCAGTCCTCATTTCGGTTGAGTCCAACTCTTATGCTGTCCATTTGAATGATCATTTTGAGTTCTTCCTTGTTAAGTAGGAGGGCCATATTTCCTCCACGTGGTGGTAATTTCAATGCTTTCAATACAGTTCATTTAATGTCATCCTCAGTGTGGCCTTCCTGTATAAAATGTTCAACCAGGGGGGCATTTGGGGTTTTACAGCGAACCCTGCTGCGATGTTGTCCAATTCTGGTTTTTGACTTTCTGTTTGGTTTGGCCAATGTATACTTTACGACTAGGGCATTGGATGAGATAAATAACATCACTAGTATTACAGTTTGTGAATGATTTACAATTTATCTGTAAATTGTTAAACACGTAGGATTTGCCTTCCATAGTGTAATCGCAAATGTTACATGAGCCACATTTTGCATGCCCTATCAATGGCGTTTGACTCCAATGCGCATCAATTGTATGGCACTGTGGGGGGCTAGGGAGTGCTGCCCTCACTAGATGATCCTTAAGATTGGAGCTTTTGCGAAAGGCGAAGACCGGGCGCTCTGTGTGTAGGGAACCAGCGTTGAGCAAGGACCAATCTCTAAGTATGGATTTTTTCAGGGCATTGGACACTGGCGAAAAGGTGGCAACACACGCAATCTTGTTGGTGGGGTCTTTTTGCTTGGGACAAAGGAGGGCCTCTCTCGGGCAATACCATGCTCTTTTAACAGCCCTACATACTAGTCTTTTGGGGTACCCTCTATCTTTGAGTTTGTTAGATAGTACCATGGCTTCCCTAAAGTAATCTTCTTTGGCAAAACAATTCCTCCTGATCCTCAGGAATTGGGAGTAGGGTAATGAGTCCCTCAAAGCTCTGGGGTGGTTACTTGTACAGTTCAGCAAAGTATTCCGTTCAGTAGGTTTACGGTACAATCTGGTATGAAGAGAACCTTCCAGGTGGTAGATTGTTAGGTCTAAGAAGGAAATGGAAGATTTTTCAACTGTACTAGTGAATGAGAGACCAAAGCAATTATCGTTGAGCCAATGGATAAATTGTTGGAGACTGTCATGATTGTGATGCCAGATGAGAAAAATGTCATCTATATAGCGCCTCCAGATGGAGATGGAGGAAGAGAAGGGATTGGTGGGAGAGAGTATAGTATGTGTCTCAATGTAGTCCATGAAAAGTATGGCAAGGTCGGGGGCAAAAATTGCCACCAGGGACGTACCCCTGACCTGTTGATAGTACTGCTGGTCAAAAGTAAAGAAATTTCTAGTGAGACACAACTCCAATAATTGGAGAATGAAGAGTGAAGGTACTCTATGTGGTCTCGGCCTAGAATCAAGGATGTTCTGTATGATGAGCATGGCGTCAGTCCGAGGTATATTAGTGTATAATTACTCAACGTCCAGTGTACACAAGAGTTGGCTGTTTTCAGAGAAAGGGAGGTCCTCAATGAGATTAACCATCGCCATGCTATCCCTCACATAGCACTGGGTCATGGACACTATCAGCCTGATTCATCAAGCTAAATTGCACTCGCAAAGGGCAAGATTCTCAGAATCTTGCCTTTTGACGGCGCAATTTTTGCATTTGGAATTCATCATCCCAAATGCAAAATTCGCTATTTAAGAATTCGCATATTTGCGAGGAATTGGATTTAAGGAATCTCTAATAGAGATTCCTTAAATGCAATTCATCAACCAATTAGAAATAGCGAAATCGCAATATTTGGTCTCAATTTACCACCAAGTCTGACTTGGTGGTAAATTGCGAAAATAGTGTAAAAAGCACTTTAGTGCATTTTTTTCTTTTGCATGTTACACACACACGTCCTTTGGGCATGTGTCTGCGCAACACCTGTTCAAATGTGCATTTAAGGGGTGCTCCAGGGTGTCCTTTGGACACCCCTGGCACCCTTAAAATCGCTATCTTATTTGCGAGTAGCAAATTGCTACTCGCAAATAAGGGATACTCCCCATTCATTCCTATGGGCCTTTTGGCCCATAGGAATGAATGGGGAGTTATTCTTTATTTGCGAGTAGCAATTTGCTACTCGCAAATAAGGAATGTGTAGGAATCGCTATTTATTTAGCAATTCCTACATGAATACCGTTTTGCGAGTCCTCAATAGTGATTCGCTATGAATCGCTATTAGGGGCTCGCAAAACGGCCCGTTGATGAATCAGGCTGAAAGTCTTTCATGAAAAAATTGACAAAATGTCCAAGAGGCTCTAAAATTGAGCCACAGCCGGAGACAATAGGTCTACCCGGTGGGCTAGTTATATTTTTGTGGATCTTTGGAAGAGTGTAAATTACAGGAATTCTAGGAGATCTGACATTTAAAAAAATAAATTCTTTTTGACTGATGAACCCAGATTCTAAGAACTCAGTGATTATTTTGGCAATGAGACCTTGCAATTCCTTTTTACGATTAGTTGGAAGTCTCACGTAGTGATCAGTATTAGCGAGTTGTCTAAGTATTTCAGTGGTATATAAATCCCTGTCCTGTAGGACAATACCACCGCCCTTATCCGCACTTTTGATGATCAGAGTTTCTACCGATTTTAGCGATTGGATGGCTTTCTTTTGCTCCAAGGGGAGGTTGTAAGGAATATACTTTTTGGTTTCTTTAAGTGACGTAAGATCTTTGGTAACCATTTTCTGAAATGCCATCACCTCTGGCGGGATCATGCCCGCTGTGGGGGAGAAGGTGGAAGGTGGCCAGAAGGGAGTATTAGAGACAGTCATGGATGAGGGATTGACTTGGAAGAAGGCCTCAAGTCTAACCCTACGAAAAAACCTCAAGATTTCGGTGTGTAAATCGAGAAAGTTGGTAGGTATGGTAGGCACAAAGGAAAGTCCTTTGCTTAAAAGGGCAGTTTAAGCAGTGGACAGGTTATGCGTCGATAAATTAAATATCGGAATAATCTGTGAGTTGGATGGAGCTCACCATTGATAAAATTTCTGACGGGTCTGTCTTTCCCCTGGTGGGTTGTGCCAGCGCGGTATTCACTTGCCTCTGCCCCGTGTTGGTGTATCGGATTGGCCTTGAGCTAAAAAATTGCTCTTGCTAGAGCCTTGGTTCCTACCTGAGGTGCCTGGATGTTCTCCGGAGTCAGTCTGGTCTGAAGAGTCAATGGAAGAATCAGAGAACCCTACTAGAGTTTGACGTTGGTTGAAACGTCCCCAGGGTCTACTACTCCGAGAGTTTGAGTATGTGCGATTAGTGTAGAAATCCTTCTGGAGGTAAGGATAGGTGGTTTCAATGTGATATGACTTGATGTCTTTTTTCACTTTGTTGTTTTTTTTATTTTGTTCACTCCTGTAGAAATCGTCTACAGTTTTTTGGACTCACTCGAGTAGTTTCTTGGCCTCTGGGACTGGGTTAGTTTCTTCAAGTTTTTTCTCAATGGTATCAATCTCAATGGCAAGGGCTGTGAGAGTCTCTGTTGCAATTTCAATTCCAAGCACAAGCCAGTGTCTTCAGCAAGTAGTGCCTATATGGCTGAAGTTATGGATGTATTTAGAATTATCCGTAAATATCCCAGGGATATTATGGATTTGAAGTCCAACCGGGATTATATCTGCTTTTAAGTATTGTCTGAGCATAAGGGGCATTAATTTTACGCTGACCTGTTTCTTCCGTAATTTCTCTAACTGGTCAGGGAGTGTGGAGGTTACATTAGAAGGGGTGGTGTCAGTGGAATCGGAAAAGAGGGAGAGTCCATCACAGATCTTTTTGATGTATTCGTCCGAATAAAAGGGGTCGAGGTCAGACATGCTATGCTTACAGGGAGGTGATTGACAAACAAGGTTGTAACAAAACAATATATACAAAGTACAGGAAAGCCCACTTCCAAAAGGAGCAGATTAATAGCTAAGCCCTTGCAATCCAGCGATTGCGCAAAATACAGTTTCAAAATAACAAGGGAACCCTCAAGGTAATCAAGGACCCGGGGTAGCAGTTTAAGCAATTAACAAGGGTCCTTGACTCAACAAAATAACCAGAACCGATGGATAAATTATAGACAAGAATCTGTACTATAATGGAGAAGGTGTCCAGCCGGACACTGATTTTAATCAATTAAGGCGATTGTAAACAAAATAAAGATAAAGTTTGAGTTATTGGCATTGTATATGACAATGGGTTGCATTACATTTTTAGCTAAGTCTGTATTGGTGTTACTAAAGGTTCAAGTCCACAAGGCTTAGTACCTCTCATCGACAAGCAGCATCTTTACCTCCCGCTGAGCATATTCTACAGAACTCTCTAGTGTCCCAGATCCAGTCCAGGTTTTTGGTTGCTTGCTGAGATTTATAACATTGTTTAACTTGCTGTAATATCAGGACTACAAATCCCAGAATGCAAGATTATCGATTGGCTGAGTAACTAAAGCACCGAGCTGTACGTAAAAAAAGAACACCATTGTACGCTGAGAACGATTTATTCAGAACCGTTTGTTGGCGTTAATTATGACGTGAGTGCTATAAATTGGTACCAAAGTCAAGAGGTGCTTGCGGAAGTGTCAAAGTGAAAAAACTTGACCTCGAGAAGAAGTTGCAACGTTCCCATATACTTCGCAAAGTTTGGTAAAAATTTGGCACCGCCGTGGAAATGTGCACGAATTAAGATGGAAGGCTGCCAGCTGCTTCCGGGATGTGGTTGGGCTGGTCACGTGTTCACTTTAACCAGACCATTGATTCCGCATTCCTGTGCACCTGGTGGGTGACGCGGTGTCAGGGCGCGGGCTAGCCCAACTTAGCACTTCTTTGCCTGAAGGTAGGGCCACAGGGAACAGTCAAAGAGGAATGCATGCGTTCACCATACGTCCTGTCAGCTTCCATGCCCAGCAGGCAGTGCCAGCCTGTGGGATGAGTGAACCAGCTCACAGCCAAGGTGCCAAGCTTCGGATGGGCATACTGCGGTGTCGCATGAGGTCCTGCAGCCACCAGGGGGCGCAAGCCTGCATGGATTCTTTTGATCACGCTCCCCGCCCCGTGATGATGGGGCGCCGGTGCCCATTATCCCGCCGCCCTGGCCGGGTGGCCGCAGGGCAGGGCCGCACCGCTGGGAAACCACACCGGAAGTCTCGCCCAGACGTGGAGGAAATGACAGGCCTGCACCGCGGGCCAGACCTCGCCTTGGCAGACGATGAAAGATGGTGCTGCCGCGGGAGCGCCCAAAAGAAGGGCTCATTTCAGGTCCTGGTCACCCGGCGCCACCCAGAGAAGCTGCCGGCCTGGCACAGGGACTTCACCTTAAAAGAAAAAGTTTCAGAATAAAAAAATAAAAAACAAACTTCTGGTTCTGTTAAAATACAGATCTTTGATCCGCAGAGTACGCATTCTTCACAGCAGGCACATTAACCCTAGACAGTGCTACATTATGGCAGGTCAAAACTGACACTAGACAAAACTTCAATCTCTTTCTCTCTAGCAGGAACGTTAACCACAACAGTTCTCGAAGTGTTGAGCTCCGTGTGTGCCCTGCAAGGGGTTAACAGTCAGCAAACAGATCTCATGAGTGGCGGACCTTCGAGTCCGTGACGGCGCCCTCGAGCACACACTAAACAGTACCTGGGTCCGGGATGCCGCGGACAATGCGGGGAACAGCTGTGGACCGGCAGGGCTCAGCAGAGGCCCGGAGGTAGGTCCGGCTCGTGGCAGCGTTGAAGAGATGCGGCGCTGGAGCGGGGCCTCCGAGGGGCTCTGCGGGCCGTCGGGGGTGCTGTCTGTTGTCCGGGCGTAGGCGGGGCTCCTGGGGCAATCTGGCGGCTCTCCTCCCGGTGGGGCTCTGTCCGGCCCGTGAAGGCGTCTCTAGATGAGGCGTTACGGGCGGTGCGCCCACGTGTGTGTCTGTGTGCGAGGGGGGGCAGCACTCGTGTGTCTGTGCGTGCGCATGTGTATGTGTGTGGGGGAGGCTGTATGAAAGTCGCAACATGGGCATCGAGGGTAAGCGGCCAGATATGTAGGCGGGAGTGCACAGTTCAAAGGGTGATAAAAACGGAAGGAGAAGGAGTTAGCGAGTAAGATGGAGGGAATGCAGCTTGTATGCGCGGTGTGTATGTGTGTGGGGGGGAATCTCTCTGTATGTATGTGGCCGCTTGTGTGTGTATGCGCATGCGTGTGTGCTTCCCAGGAGACAGCGCCTGGCCGCAGCGCTCGTTCGCGTGCGCGTGTCACTTTCAAATCGCCTCCAAGGCGATGCGCGCGGCCAGGACTGTCTCCTGGGAAGCACACATGCCGACAAAAGGGGCTCGGCGGAGACACGCTTCGCGCGGCTAGCCGAGACCTAAAAAACATTTATACAGTGGGATACAATCCTGTAAGTAATGTAATGTAATGGCACATTTTTATAGCGTGGCTATTATTATTATTATTATAATTGCATTTATTGAGCGCGCAGCTATCCGGAGGTTTCCCGGCGCTAGAGCAAATAGAAGGTGAGCCAAGTTTAAGAGGATATGAGCATGCATGTTAAGTATTGAAAAGCCAGGTCTTAATTCCTTTATGGAATGTCAGGTAACAAATTTCAGATCGCAAGGATTGAGGCATGGAGTTCCATAGGGAGGGTGCCAGTAAAGCAAACGAGCGACCGCCCATTTTGGCTCGGTTAACGCGGGGGATCTGAAACTTATTTTGTGTGGAAGATCTCAGCGTACGGGAGGGGACATATTGCTGCACCAAAGAGGACAAATATTTCGGAGCTTTGCCCGTTTTGATGTGGTGCATTATACAGAGGGCTTTAAATTTAATTCGGCTCTCAATTCGCAGCCAATGTAGCTTACACAGATGGATGGCGGCCGAGGACCTGGCAGGTAAATTACAGATAAGACGAACTGCCATGTTCTGAACCACCTGAAGTTTCTTTATTACCTCCTTACAGGCGCCCAGAAGTAGAATGTTCCCGTAGTCCATACGTGAGGTGACCAGGGCCTGGACCACGGTCCTCAGGGTATCAGCTGGAAGCATCCACGTGATTTTTCTCAGCCACCTAATGATGGTGGTACAGGTGGCCGATACTTTTACAACATGTTGCTTCAGAGACAGCTGGTTGTCAAAGAGAACCCCGAGGTTACGGGCTGTGGCTGAAGGGGTTGGTAAAGGGCCCATCTGATGAGGCCAATGTTGCGGGCCCCAGAGCGATGTATTTGGACCAAATAGGAGCAGCTCTGTTTTGTCACCATTCAATTTTAATTTATGTCTATGCATCCAGTTAGAGATATGTTTCAGTCCGGACTGCAGGGAAGACGTGGGGAGATGTTTATTAGTGGAAAGCGAGTAGACGATTTGCGTATCGTCTGCGTAAGAATAGATTGTGAGGCCTGCTTGCTCTGCCAAGAAAGCAAGAGGTCTCACATAAAGATTGAAAGAAAGAGGACTAAGGATAGACCCCTGGGGAACACCGTGGGGGGAGTTGAAGATAGAGGAAACAGAAGTGGAAGAAAAGACTTGAAAGCTGCGATTAGAGAGAAAACTAGCAATCCAGGCCAGGGCAGGGCCATCAATACCCACCGATTTCAGGGTGGACAACAAGATGGAATGGGAGACGGTGTCAAATGCGGCACTCAAATCTAGCAGAATGAGTTCCACTGTCTCCCCGTTGTCCACCTGTCTTCTGATGGTCTCAGACACACCAAGGAGCGTGGTCTCAGTGGAGAAGCCAGCCCTGAACCCAGACTGTGAACAATGAAGAAGATTAGAAGATTCAACATAAGAGCTGAGAAGTGAGTTAACATGCTTTTCAAGAACCTTAGAGTAGCAAGAGAGCAAAGAGATGGGGCGGAAGTTGGAAGGATTGTTTGGGTTCGCGTTGGCCTTTTTTATCAATGGAACCACCATTGCATGTTTCCATTCATTAGGGACCGTAGCTTCGATCAATGAAGCATTCAAAATATCCAGGATGATCTGGAGTATGGCTGGATCCAAGGTGCACAATATTTGAGGAGGCATGGGATCAAGGGGAGAACCAGATTTTATTTCATGTAGATATTTTTGAAAGAGCAGGGCCGATATCGGCTCCCAAGAGTGGAGTTGGGGGGCAGTGGGAGTTAAATTAGAAGCATCGGCGAGACAAGGGATGGGTAGTAAAGGCTCAGGAGTGGAAGATACAGTAGGAGTAGAGCTAAAAATAGCATAGATCTTATCTATTTTCTCCAAAAAGAAAATTTGCCAGGGCGTTACATTGTGTTGTGTCCAGACAAGGGTCTTTAGGTGCAGAAGACACGCCAGGGAGCATCTTGGCGCTGGTACCGTTGCCAGTTGGAGTGAGGCCGGCTGACTGTTGGGTTTTTTGGGAAATCCTGCACATTTACACCAAGGTTTTACTGGCGGTATCAGTAAGTCTGCAAATCCAAGTTTTCAAGGCTTTCCTAAACTGGCTCTCTGAGGGGATTTGACGAAGCTGCAGTGGGAGCTTATTCCATGCCCTGGGTCCCAGTACAGCGAGGGATTTTCCTCCCTTGGTGGCAAGCCTGAAGCTTGGGATCCGCAATAAATTCTGATTTGATGACCTAAGGCTCCGAACTGGTAAGTAGCGCCTAAAGCCATTTGACAGATACTTAGGTCCTTGTAGATGGAAAGCCCTAAACGTGATGACCAGTATTTTAAACAAAATACGCTTATGTATTGGCAGCCAGTGGAGGGCATTGAGTGCGGCCGAGGCGGATGACTTCCTCGGCCAACCAAGGAGAAGGTGGGCAGCTGCATGTTGGACCATCTGCAACCTGTAAAGTACAGATTTATTTGCTCCCGCATACAGGCTGTTGCAGTAATCCAATCTTGATGTTATAAGTGCAACTGCCACCGTTTGCCTTGCTGTCAGGGGGAGAAGGTCGAAGAATTTTCTGAGGCCTCTGATAATGGTAAAACAGGTACCAGCCACAGTTACCAGTATCCAGTATATATGACACAACAGGACAAACCAAAAATTATATAAGGGGAGGGTTATTTACAGGCAATTAAGAAACGAGCCACTAGTGAAAATAATGCATTGTACTAGCTGGATTCATGTAGAGAACACAATTGGGCAACACAATGGAAGAACTTAGTGCGTAACTACATAAACAGTCGACAGCGTTTCGATCCTATAAGGGCTAAGGATCATCATCAGGACTAAAAATAACATTGCCTGAATTGCAAGCCTGTTGGAAACATAAGGGAAAAACAAAGAAGGACAAAAACCACAATTAGTTCTTATGTCCTCTGTAATTGTGCATAGCGATTTCACAGACCATGCTTAAAGTGAAGACCTTCTATGCGTGTGTGCATCCGTGTAGACGTGTCACTCAGTCCCATAGAGTTAAAATTATAGCAGCAACTGTGACATTTAAGAGTGATTTAGAGATGAATAAGGCGGGTAGGGCATTGTGGGTGGATAGGTCAGCGAGGCAGAAAGGGACCAACATACCTAGATGGCTTATGCTAGTGACCGTATTGGTGTGCTGTGCGCCGGGCGAACGGTCACTGTGGGATCTTGGAAAGGTGGCATGTGGGGAGCCAGGGATCCGTGTAGGATTGGGCTTAATTTGCCGTGTCTCGGCGGCTGAACCGTCACAGGAATGGGTTAGCCTGAAAGAAGAGGAGGGCTAGGCGAGTCTCGAGGAGCGGGTGGCGCCCTGGAGTGATTCCGGATCAAAAACCATATATCAATGTACCTTGGAGAATGGACGGCGGAGGGGAAGCCGTGCAGGGATTGAGTCGGATTCAGTAGAAGGGTGGCGGCAGGTGAGCCGGCACGTGGAATGAGGCCTGAAAAAAGTTGTAGGATAAGGCATTAACCTCAGAAGGGAGCGCAGGAACGGCCACGGAACAATAATCAGATAATATTTTACCGTGGCTGATGGATGGTGCAAGGGGGGCCAGGGGTCCTTGCGGGGAGCTGCTCAGGCGAGGGTAAGATGCTTTGTCATGCGGACCTGGAGGAGGGGGGGGAGGGGTGGGTGAGTATACTGAACGGGCGATATTGGAACCCGGCCAAAAGGGGACGAGAGGCTTACAGAGTCAAGAGTAAATCTCGGATGGAATAAAGTCGGTCTCGGTGGGGGACCTGTCACAAGGATTCCAGAGCTGAGTTGACCTGAAAGGGGGAAGGGGGGGTTTTTAGCAATCGGCCACGGAGAGGAGCTGGGGCCATCCAGCGGCGAGGGCGATATCTCACTTCCGTGTTCAGGATCGAACATCTAGGGCCACCGAAGGGCTCAGTAGCTCCTGTCAGTGAGTTGGTCCGAGGTGGATGCCTGGTAGATAAACGCCGACCACCATATTGGGTGAGGCGGACGGAAGCAAACCACGTCTGTGGTAAAGGCGGCGGCCATCTTGGGTGTGGCTCATTGCCGTATTCAAGGTAGGAGTTGGACATGTGTGGCAACGGTGGCGGCCATCTTGGTGTGGCTCAGTGAAGTGTACATGGAGGGCTTCGGAAGGGCCCGTTGGGAGCCAGCACGATTATGCACGGTCCAGACAGGAGGTGGATGCGGTGGCCATATTGGGAAGGGGCCTAGGGGGGCCAATTGTTGAGGATTTGGAGGATTACTCCGCGAGGGAAGGGAACTGAGTTATAGTATCATTACCACAACCAACCCAGTGACTTATATACAATAAATTATTTACATCAAGGATTAAAAAACTTTTCGCTAAGGAGAGCAAATATATACAGTGCTGAAATTAAGAAAAAAGGATATTTAGAGTTTTATAGAAGCGATATCCAGTCCTCATTTCGGTTGAGTCCACCTCTTATGCTTAAGCAGCATTGTAGTGGCAGCTTGACAATAAGTTAGGAAAGGACTCACACAATATGAATGAATGAATGAACAGGGATTTGTGTCGCGCGACTTAGCCCAAGGGCATCAAGGCGCAGACAACAGCCAAACAGTCTCAGGACATCGAGAACAGGAATTACTAGTACGCTTTGGTGAAAAGCCAAGTTTTAAGATGTCTGCGGAAGATCAACAATGAAGGTTGACTGATCAGTTCTGGAGGGAGGGAATTCCATAATTTGGGCACCAAGGTGGAAAAGGCTCTACCTCCCCACTTAGCTCTAGAAAATCTGGGGACAGAAAGAAGATTTTTTGGAGGCAGAGCGGAGTGTTCTGCTGGGAGTGTATGCGCAGACAAGAGACCTAATGCCTTCCGAGCCAGAGCCAAAGACAGCCCTGTGGGCAAAACAAAGAAGTTTGAAGGAGATCCTTGAATGAACCAGAAGCCAGTGGAGACTCTTCCTAGCCTGGGTTACTGAGGCAAGCCTCGGGAGGTTCAAAACCATCCTGGCTGCAGCATTTTGTACCATTTGAAGACGAGGGACAGAGCTCTTATTTATGCCACTACACAGGGCATTACAGTAATCGAACCTTGAGGAAACCAGGGCAACTGTAGCTTGTTTCCAGGTAGCAGGAGACAGATAGGAAGCAATTTTTCCCAGGGTCCTGATGATGCCACAACAGGTGGATATAGTTCTATTGACCTGAAGGTCAAAGGAAAGTGTAGAATCTATCAAGACTCCAAGGTTCCTGGCAGAGGGGACCGTGTGGGGGCAGTCCCCAAGGGAGGCCTGCCACCAGTCATCAGACCAAATCTCCTGGTTTCCTCCAAAAACCAGGACCTCTGTCTTTTCCCCATTTAAATTTAAAAAGTTCCGAATCATCCACTGGGATACTGCCTCAATGCAAGATCTGAACTTGAGGGCTGAGTCGTTGACCGACTGTGTGATAGAGACCATGATCTGAGTGTTGTCGCGTACGACAGCACCTCAAATCCAAAGGATCTCACCACTTTGGCAAGTGGGGTCACGTAGATGTTAAATAGTAGGGGACTTAACGAAGAGCCCTGCGGGACCCCACATTGCACTGACTGGGAGGGAGACAGAAAATTTTCCATCTTAGCGCTCTGTTCCCTTTGATGGAGGAAGGAAGCCAATAAGCTGAGGGCAGAGCCTCCAACCCCAATCTCCTCAAGCCTAGACACCAGGACTGAGGGAGACAGGGTGTCAAAGGCTGCAGTAAGGTCCAGTAGGACCAGAAGAGTGGTATGGCCCCTGTCGACCTTAGAACGGATGTGGTTAATAACGACAGTAAGGGCAGACTCTGTACTGTGGGCATTACGAAAACCATGTTGAGAAATATCTAACAGATTTGAGCCCTCCAAAAAGGTGGATAAATGGTGGTTAAGATGAGCCTAGAGGATCTTAGCCGGGGCTGGTAAAAGGGAGATGGGACAAAAGTTTTTTAGGACTCCTGGATCCAAAGAGGCCTTCTTAAGCAGTGGTTTAACAACTGCTGTTTTCCAGGAGAGGGGGAAATCCCCTCCGAAATAGCCAGATTCATGACCTCAAGTAGCGGAGGAATAGCCACCTCCCTACAGGCTTTCAGAATTTTCAATGGGCAAGGGTCCAGAGGCGAGCAAGATTTGGTGTTATCAAGGAGGCGATTTAACTCTTCCAAGGTCAGCTGAGGGAAGACAAAAAAAATACAACTTGGGAATCCGATCCTGGAGAGGTGTGGGAGGGGGAAAAGACAGTGCGGGGTTAGAATCAAGCTCCGAGTTGAGGATTTCAAGCGATTGATGGATATCGGCGATTTTTGAATAGGAAAAGCTTGCAATATTATTGCAGAGCTCCTGGGTCTCAATGATGGAATCCACTGTTTTAGGCACGGACAGAGAGTCAATGATTTTAAAGAGATCTCTGGAAGATTTTAGTGAGGCAGCCAGATTGGTATAGTAGATCTTTTTTTCCCCAGCTATTGCCCTTTTATATAACCTTAACAAAAGTTTGTTGTATTTTTCCAGGTGAATCGGGATGAGCATGCCAGTGTCTTTTTGTCTACATTTCTGCCATAACAGCCTAAGACGAATAGAGTACCAGGGCAGGGAAGGGCTCTTTCGGGCAGAGTAGTGCTGCTTGGCCGGGGCCAGAATGTCCATCGCACTCAAAAAGGCATTAGACAAGCCTAATGCCGCCGCGTTATGGTCTGACCTTGGAAGGGAGCTAAATTCATCCATAAACGGAGCAAGGGTTTCAGTATTAATCTCCCTTTAATTCCTTCTCAGTTCCCATTTCTTACATTTAGAATGGTAGGGGGCAGTAAAGGTAGTTTTGAGCTCAAAGGACACCACCAGATGGTCTGACCAGGCTAAAGGAATAGACATTCCGATCGTCAATCTGGTGTTGTTTGAAAAGACACCATCGAGCGTGTGGCCAGCTAGATGAGTAGCAGCTTCTACAAGTTGAATCAGGCCACACGCGGCAAGGCCTTCTACTAAGGACGACGTGTCTCTAGAGTATGCATTTTCTAGATGAAAATTAAAAATCACCAAGAAGGGTAAGATTTGGCCTGTTGATGAAGGGCTCTAAAAGTTTCAACAGATCTTGGGAAAACGTAGCTTTGGGGCCTGGAGGCCTATAACATAAAATACCAGAACAAGAGGCTGTTGGGGTAAAGTTTATAGAAAAGTGCATTGCCTCAAAGTTATCCAAAGGAGAAGAGAGGGGGGTCAGTGCGGCAAGTAAAGGAATCTCTAAACAAAATTCCTAGCCCACCGCCTCTGCGACCTGTTCTATCCATCCTGGTCAGGGCATAGCCCTTAAATGTATGTGTAAATGTATGTATACTTGTAAAGCGCACTATCACCTTTCAGACATCCTGGCACTGTATACCGCTGTGGAACCCTTCCTGGCTTTCCCTGTGAGATGCCCTTTACTGGGCACCTCCAAAGTGAGGCCAGGCATCCTAGCGTTTTCGGGGCCGTTGTGGAGATTAAGCAAGCTATTGCCCAGAGTTGCAGAGTGGGACCCATGATTAGAGTAGGCACCTAGGCGAGAATTATCGAGTCAGTGGACATTGAGCCCAAGACCCTGCGGCGTCGGGAATTGAACCCTGGTCCCGGGCCAGACCTCTGCCTCCGGGTCTGCCACTCTAATCGGTGAGCCACACTTCTCCACTACTTCTCCCTTAGGGATAGCATCAACCAGATCGGGGCCTGAGGTATCCGATCCCCAGGTTTCAGTAATGAAAACCCAGGGGGGTTTCCTCAGCGAGACAAAATCACAAAATGCCACATTATTTTTAACTAAAGATCTTGCATTAATGAGAAATCCCACATCCTTTATAGAATTTGCAATAGGCTTAAATGCCCCAGGGTGAACCCGGTCTTTCCTGGGGTGTCTAATCCTGATATGTCTTAGATCATGTCTACAACAATGCGTTATCCACTTTCCCACCCATTTCCATGGAGGAATCTTGGAGAGCCATTAAGCAACTTAAGTCAGGGTCTCCTGTGGATCTGTGCCCTCCCAGCCGAAGTAGCTCTGACCATTAACCCGGTAATTAACATAGTTTTAAAGAAATCATTGGCGAACGGCACAATGCTTGTAAGGTGGAACCATGCAAAAACCCTTCCCCTACTAAAAAACCCAAGGCTGACCCTAAAGTTCAAACCAATTATAGGCCGATCTTACTTTTACCAGCATACTCTAACATTTTAGAGGAGCATGTTACCACAAATATTTCAAGCTACCTGGAAAAGCAAAATTGTTGGACCCGGCCTCGTGGCGTGGTCCTACCCCTCCCGCATGGCGGGCCCGGGACGCCATCGGCCCTCCATCGACCCGCTGTCGCCCCCCTGACAATACCCTTCACGAACACTCGACGAGAGCAGCCCCCCTGGCAACCCACGGCTCCCCCCCTTGGAACCCGGCGAACCCTGCTCGCCCAACTCTGCCGGCCCGGCGACCATTTCCGGCCCGACTCCATCTTGGGCCCATCATGTCCCGAGCACGTGGCCTCAGCCGGCCCCGGCCCCAGCGAAGCCCCGACATCGAGGCACCAAGATCCACCCAGGTGGTAGAGTGGCCACTTGACGGATCCCGGAGGAGGGGAGTTTCGATGGCCCTCCAGCCGTCCCCGGACGCCTGGTATCGATCGCCCTCCGGCCTCCCTGGGCGCTGGCTCCACCCCCCTGCTGGCAGTCTGGACACTTTCATCCCGGCCCCTCTGACCCCCAGGCGCGAGGGTCCGGACATCAAAGGACTCCAGCCTTTGCAAAAGTTAGAGCTATTGGCATTGTAAATGACAACATTTTTATTTATGTGTTGGTTTTGAAAACAGATAAATAAATGGCATTGTCATTTACAATGCCAATAGCTTAATCTCTCGCAAATGCCACACACACCCAGAGAGCCCCCCACACAGAGCCCCCCCACACACACACAAAGAGCCCCCCCCACACACACACACACAGAGCCCCCCACACACACAGAGCCCCCCCACACACACAGAGCCCCCCCACACACACAGAGCCCCCCACACACACAGAGCCCCCCACACACACAGAGCCCCCCCACACACACAGAGCCCCCCCCACACACAGAGCCCCCGCACACACACAGAGCCCCCCCCACACACTGCGAGCCCCCCCCACATCAATAGAACAGCAGGTGTGCTGGCATGGAGGCACAGGGGTCTGCAGGGCCTACTGCACCTCAAACACTACTGCCTTTTTACTACCAAATCAGGGGAGTATGCCCATTTTCCAGATTCTATTGGGTACAAGGGCATCCTTGCTGTGCCACTTCGGGCAGCCCAAACACATTCAAATGGCCAACATTTTCCCTTCTTGCATCAGCAACAGTTACTATCCGACTATTAATCAGGTGTGGCATGCTGGGGTTGTTTGCTGTCACGTTCACAATGAAATGGGGCATCAAGATTAGAAGTGTCACTGGTGGCTTTGTGCAATGATAACCAAGCCCAGGAAATGAAGCAAAAGCGTAAGTATTATTGTATGACCAAATGTAAGCCTGGGCAGTGTTTGCCTATTCTCGGCGATTAGTGAATGCTGAATAACTGAGAAATGGAAGAATTAATTAACATCCTCATTGTGTAAGAAATATGTGGCAAATGTCAGAATGAAAAGGGCCACAGTCCATGTGCATACGAACCACGAGGTCATTGTGAAGCAATTGTGGCTTTATAACAACCACTGTTGTAATGCATTCAACTTCCATTTTCCGCATGCGCCCAAGATGTTTTATTTGCTATTTTACAGTGACGTCATTACCATGTTGTGGACTCGTAACGATCCTCTTGCGTGCATGCAATGCTTAATTTGAGCTGGTGGTTTCTGTGCTAGGCACTGGCACATAATTGTGAACACCAGCACGTATGACAGTCAGCCACATGGTGGCGCTGCCTGTGTAATTTCGAGATACACAGAGTAACAACTGTTTATTAATTCAATATATATTAAAAAGATTCATTTCTGCTGCCCAAGCCATTCCTATAGCTTTGGTGCCTGTAAATGTTTGAACTATCACATTTGTAGGAGTGTTAGGGTTAATAGTTGTGCAGGTATTGTTGGCAGTGCTGGCTGGGGCAATGGGTGGTTAAAGCTGCAGTGGCCACCGGACAAGGGCCATGGCGCACATTGTATTCCTAATTAAGCACTACGTGCTTGCCTGCTCTATCCCTCATGCAGAATAGCCAGGTACGCAGTGCTGGTGTTTCTACTGAAAGTGTAACAAATCAGCCCTACTGTGAAGTCAAAACCCATCTCTGTGATGCAAAATGCACCTTCTTGCGTTGTCTCATGCTAGCTCTCCCGAGATTCTTATGTAACTTCCACTGCTCGTGCACTGTGACAAATTACCTCGCACTAGCACTTCAGTTATACAAGAACATTAGAGTTATTGTGATGTCATAACTTGCCCTCCATGTCGCCTTAGTTCACAATTGTGACATCATAATAGCCCTCCCTTTAAGAAGAAATAGTGTAGGTACCGTGATGCCATGCTGCACTGCTGTGATGCCCAGGCCCCCCGTTCTACTGCACTGTGGCAAGCTACAACGCACTGGTGCGGCCACCGAGTAGGATGGTAGAGCTATTGTGATCTCAGATCGCGCATTTGTAACGTCACACGTGACCTTTTTGGAAGTCCAGATGCCAGGACCTGCGGGCCCTTATTCTAAGTACCCCCCCTGCACTCGGGCAAGCTACACTGCATCAGCACTTACGCTGAACATGAATGGTAGAGTTACTGTGATGTCACGGCTCACCATCTGCGACGTCAAAACCCAGTTAAGGTGATAGAATAATGGATTATGTACTCATTGACACCTTCCCCCAAAGAGAAATGAAAGTTACTGAGATGTCACTATCCACTTCCTATGACGTCATGATGACTCACCCTGTATCGCCCCGTGCCCCTTGCACTCGACTTTGAGAACTGTCCAGCTTGCAAGTTTCCGAGCTCTCCGTTACTCGTTCGGGACATCATTGTGCCCAACTTTGTGATGGCCAATGGCCGCACTGTGATTTTAGAATGTTGGAACTGTGGCGTCATCCTGCTCCCACTTTGATGTCATCATAACACCCCCTTCACGCAACCTGTTCTTGCGACTAGTGGCTCTTCTGACAGTGACAGTATCAGACATATTGAGTGTGTAACCAGTGACAGTTCAGAATGCCGGAGTCATCCTCCTACCCTCGTCCCGCGGTCCCCTCCCCTCTCTTACCTTTGCCGCTCCCTCCCTCCCATTCCTTCCCACCTCTGCCACCTTGCGGCCCCGGCTCTCCACACAGGCGCTGCGACTAAAGACCCAGTTAATTCCAGCCTTAACAGCCGAGTGTGTGTATTTATAAAAGCCGATAAGCGCTCCCGGCCTGCTGCTGTCTGGGCGGGGGAGGCTCACTGGAAACCGATCAGTCTCACTCGGGCATTGGAATGCTTATCCAGACCCGGGCCGGGAGGGCGGGGTGATGGAGAGTGGAGAGGGGCCTGCCGAAGACCCCGAGGTCTGTGCGCACGTCGGGGGAAAGCAGCCTTCGAGGGCAGGCCGTCAGACACCTACATTTGGAGGCCCCTTCCCACGGATCTTTGCGTAAGAAAGCAGCCTGATCAGGTGTCTACATAATACCCCATGCATTTATGAGTAAAAAGGGACGTGACTACCGTGAGACTGGTGAGGTCCCCTGACTTCTGGCTGTGAGGGTCCCAGTGCTCACGGCAGGGTCTAGAAGACTCCTCGCTGCCTGGAACCCTCTGCAGTGGCATCCGTGCACGCCGAGGCCGGCCCAGAGCAGGGGGTTAGCGGGGGTAGGTGGTCTGGAAGGCCCTCGCAGGCTCGAAAGCTGTGCCGTGGCATCACTTCACGCCGAGTCGGGCCTCTACCAGACTCCTCTAAACCCTTTCCAAATACAAATTTCCTTCCGCACTGTTATCAGCTGGGCACCTGAAAACACTCAACGGAGAGTGAAAGTGGAGGGGGGGCGGGAACGGGCACATTGGGAGGGGGGCAGAACGGACACATGGGGAGGGGGGCGGAACAGACACGGACAGCGGGAGGGGGGGGGGCGGGAAACAGAGCTCACGAGCCAGCGAGCACACAACACGGCGGAACCGACAAATGAAACAAAAAAAAGAAATTATATTAAAAAAATGCTCCTTGCCTGATCGCCTCGTGGGAACTCGAATCTTGCAGCCAACTCCAACAACAAACACTTGTAAAAAGACGAAAACGGGCCGACTAAAAAAAAAAAAATAACACACACCCACCGCCGCGATGACGATCCGAAGTGGGTGGAGAGCAAAAAAATCGCGGGACGCCCCCGAATCTGGTCCGGCCTTGACAGACAGATCCGGCTCCCAATGGCTAGCCTCCATTTATGGAGCTAGCCAATGGGAGCAGGGGGCGAGTCCCTGTTCCCCACTGTAAGACATAAGGTTTTTCTAGCGCATCCGCACTTCGTGCGCATTTGCTAGGCAAAACCTAAAAGGGGGGGGGGGGGGGGGGAAGAAGGAGAAAGCAGAAAAAACTAGGCGAAAGCAGGAAAGCACTCAGGAAATCAGGAGGAAGCAGAGCGGGCAGCTGCACGGAAGGGCTGAGCCTGGGACCTGCTCCTAAATGGACATAAAGCCTTCCAAAGAGAATCAAATACATCAGGACACCGGCCTTCTCCATTCATACACACATTCATCCTGGCAATCATTAGAACTGTTGCAGTATTCTTTAACGCAGGATCGAGCCGACGGTACCTCCTAGAACGCTACAGACGGATTTCTTGGAAGGATCCCCTTCTCTCACTGTTGTACCCGAAGTCCCTCACTTGCAAAGGATCATTGAGCATACTCTTTGCCTTGTACTAACCTGTTGCCCATAGCGATACAGAACCCTCTTTCTTATAAAAAAAAAAAAAAGATAAGAGGTGTGGTGATATCCTTTTCCTTTGACAGTTATTTTTATACTTAAGTGAGTTCACGCCTGAACAGCCCCAAGAGGAGTTAGTGAATACTGCCATCTAGAAGCAATACAATACATGAGGGAAAGACTTCGTTGGGCAGCTCTCTGGTGATCAAGAAGAAAAGGAACAGGGTGTGTTGCACGGTGAGGGTTCCTAGATTATTTCGTGAAACAGGATATTTCTCTCGAATTCACAAGGAAGAGAGGTTTATGCTTCTAGGCACAATCCAACACTGCCCCAGTACTAAAAGATTGAAGCTCAGAGCGATGTAAAAACGCCTAGTGAATGAACCCCCGGACAAGGAGTTTTAATTTTTTTTTTTTTGGCAGAGTTTTATATAACTTGACCCAAATTCGAATCGGGTATCAGAGCGCTATACACATCACCAGTTGCGTTACATGAGGTCACACACTCATTTTTGTTATGCACGGGGAGATTAAGTGATTTGCCCAGAATCACAGGAGGTTTTAGCGTCATTACCGAGACTCGAACCCAGTTCCTCAAATGTTCTCATTCTCAACTAGAAACTTTGCGTCTGTAAAGATGGAATTGAAGCTGAACTAGCAGCAGAGGCTTACACCTCCTGAGCGGAGAGCAAGTCTCTGGTCTGCTCACACACGGTGAAGCGGATCACGGAGCACACCAATTGAAAACATTTTTTACTGGCTGATGGCCAAGTTAGACTACATAAACTAATCAGCTAAGTCTTTTACAAAATGAATCACATTGTGCCATGCACTTGTTTCCATTTGATCTACTATGATCAGAAGTACACAAGAAGGCCTCAAAGACTATGTGTGTAGGAGAGCGCGCGCGCGCACACACACACACACACACACACGCACACACGCACACACACACGCACACACACACACGCACACACACACACACACACACACACACACACACACACGCACGCACACACACGCACACACACACCTGTAATTTTCAACGATGCTCACAGACCATCTTCAGCAGTAAAAGACATATTACCCTTCCCACCCGCTTCACCACCTGGGAATTGTGAGGCAAAGAGGAGTGTTGAGCAGGCTATGGGGTGAAAAAAGGATCAGGCATGGAGGGCGCAGATATGGAGTCATGGATTCCAAAATGGCCCTAGTATTTCAAAGAGAAGGCTTGGGTCTAACAGATCAGAACAATGTCCCTTCTTTATCACTTTCACAAACGTCCACTGCAGAAAGTTGCTCTGTCAGCCTACACATGAAGGCACTCCACTTATTTACTGATTTCCCGCACCAACCCAGCTCTTACCTTTCGGCAGCGTAGCTTCTTCCCAGGCTGGTGGGCAGGCACCGGAGTTGGTCTCTATGGATCCTGGCGGGATGTCATTCATAGCAAAGAAGTGCTCAATCAGCTGCATGACTCGGTCGAGAGACTTGACCTGATGGTGCCTCAAGGACTCCTTGGCCTCCGCAGGAAGGATCTGAATTAACTGTTCGACAACAATCAGCTCTACAATCTCTTCTGGGCTGCGGACCTCTGGCTTTAGCCACCTCCTAGCCCAGTCCTGCAGGTGGCTAGCTACCGAATGCAGTCTTCGTGTCGACTTCAAAGTGATACTGCGGAACTTTTTACGATAACTTTCTTCGCTGACACCCAAATGTTCAAGGATGGCATGTTTCAATCGGTCGTAATCCTCAGCAATTGTGCGCGGTAGAGCTTGGTAAATCGCCTGGGCCTCCCTGGAAAGAAAAGGAGCCAGGCACATTGGCCATAGTTCTTTAGGCCACATAGCACCCTCGGCTGCACACTCAAACTCCATTAGGAACGCTTCTGGGTCGTCTCCGGACTCCATCTTGACCAGATTGATGCCTTGTGCTGGAGCTTGGGATCTCTCCAAGAACTGCTGCGTCTCTTGCTGCCGCATCTGCATCTGCCGCTGAAGGTGCCCTAATGTCTTCTCCATGACACCAAGGAGGCCCTTTGATCTGTGTTCAAGTTGAAGTTCAGCTTCACCCTCTCCCAGGGTAGGAGTCCCCCTATTTCGTGTGGCTATGAATCATCCACCAGTAGGCCTTAATGAGATACGATGTTGGAAATCCTCCAATTCAATACAGGATTATTTCTTCCATCACAGGAGGTAGCAACTGTTCTCACATTCTTCTCCAAAATGGGGGAACTGTTGCTCTTCACACACCAGGATCCGGCACCACGAACCACCTGTAACAGAAATTGGGAACAATTTGAAGATAAAGAATAGTCAGTGTGTCTTGAAAAAGGTCTCTAATGTCCTTGAAGAGATAATTACATGAGCGGATTCAAGGTTCCCATCTTTCACTCCTTGGTCTATCTTTCTGCACCTATAACTCTTATTTAATGGTTTGCAAACATGTTGTGTCACAGTCATAGCTAGTTAACAATACACCCTACATCACAAGCACAAGAGAGACTAGCCAACGCTTCAAGCTTATCGTTAAACACTTACCTGTGTCTTTATTAGAGTATCTGCAGCGGATACTCCAGACGACTGACAGCCAGTCGCTCAAAAGAGACTATCCTAGTGCCCCCTGGATTCCCTCTGCCCAAAATATATTCAGACTCCTCTTCTTCAACTATCAGATTACTCACACAGTGGGGACAGCAAGATGGAAGCTTAAACACGAACCATATGGTTATCTTAAAACCCTCTAGCCACTCTCCTTTGCACTATTCCTGAACAATGCTCACCGTTCTCCGGGAACACACGAACACCCTTAACTGTGAACATTCATCCTTCGCAGATGGTAGTGATCAAACTGTGTCACTACCTCACCCACTCGTCTTTAAACTGCTCTTCGGGTACTCCTACTCCAAGTAGAATATTTAGAGTTCAACCTCTATGCTCACCCGCTTCAGGTGCTCCTACTCCAAGTAGCATATTTAGAGTTCAAAGTCTATGCTCACCCGCTTCTGGTACTCAAGCTCTGGGCTCTCCTCTGGACTACATAATGTCATCTCTCTCCTGCCCCTCTCTTACGCTCTACCATCTCCCACCTGATATGATCACACACACTCATTGCTCTTTGGCAGCCTACCTTCATTTGTCGTACGCCTCACATCAAAGAATCTTTACTCCTACCCCCTATAGATTACCTCCTTATCTATTTTTCAAACCCTTACAAATCGACTCAGCAGATTTACCAGGCCCCAGACAGCAAAGTGTCAAGTAATCAAGAAAAAACCTTGCTCCGTCCGATGCATTCACAACTGAAACCTCAGCCTGAGCTCAATCTACTTGGCATCCCCCTATATACCCACAGTCATTCCCTTCTAGCATACCAAACTGACAGAAAGAGAACTTGGAACTGAAACTAAATCGGAAGAGAGGGGATGGTGATCCCACTGTCAACGCCCATGCTGCCGGTTGGAGTGGTTCCTTTTTGGGTCTCGCCTGAGCCAGTGCATGTTCTGTTCTGGCGATACTTTTAGTATGGGCGAGACTTTTAGTAAGTGGGCTTCAAAAAGCTCACCACACGCTTTTGCTTGTGGCCTAAAGCTTGCGGTTACGCGCACAGTTATGCGCACAGGCGCCATCTGGCTTTCCTCTCTCATCACGGCTCATTAAGCGCATGGCTCGTGGGCACCTTTACAGCGCGCACACATAGCACACCACTAGCCAGACGTGCCTCTTTTTTTTTTTTACATTTAGCGCGAGGCGAGCGCACGCATGCACCACTCGCGTGCTTGTTTTCTTTTTGTCCACTCTCCCGCTTTCCTTTCCTTTAATTCCTCTTGTTCGATTTCTTTCAGCCTTTGCTTCCTCTACCTCAATTTCCCTCCACTTCACCATTCCCCGCTTTCATCCCACTTCTCTCATCACCCTCCTCTCATTGCCTGCCCTCTTTATCCTAAGCATTTCCTAGCCTCATTCTCCGTATCTCTCGCCTAGCCTTTTCCTTTTCTCTTTCTCCTCCTTTTTCTTTGTTTGCGTATCCATCCTTCTCATTCTTCCTTACACAATCCCTCTTTGTTTCCCTTTCTCTTTCCTGATCTCACACCTCCCCATCTTCATTCTTTTTGTCTCTTGCTTTCTTTCTTTTTCTGATTAGTTCTTCTTTTCTCGTCCAGCCATCCTTCCTTTGTCATTGTACGTGCTGTGTAAATAACTAGTGAACAGATGGAATGATATAAATGCGCCTATTTAGTGGGGGGAAGCATTTTTTTAATGAGATATTGTACTTCCAACTAGCTGCCCGGCAGCACTTTGTCGCATGATTATTTTAAAAGAATTGTCCATTCCGGAGGGAATTAAAATAAGCACACGCGTATTGGATTCAGTCCAAGATGGCCCGACAATTTTACTTTGTGACTTGCAAGGGGCGCAACCACCACAAACGCGCTCTCTTATCATGCACTCCATCAGCTGAGGCTCGGAAGCGCTGACAGAGGTGGCATGATGGTTTGAACAGCGGTGTAAGAGAATGTTTCCAAGGATAATGTGCTGCATGGGCAAATACTTACAAGTGTTGACCCGCTCCTCATTTGTGCTTAACTTCCTTCTGCTAGTTTTTAATAGCACTGCCTGACCCGTTTTTCCAGTCTGAGCGGAAAGCCGAAGATTGAGGCATAGTGTGAAATTCTCTCATGTTTTAGACAGCCCGGTGCGCACTGGTGAATACTAGGAGGCATCGCACTGCTTTTCAAGTCCATAGGCTATAGTGTATAAATTCGCCCAACAATGCACGGCAAGCGGTCAACACTGCTCCACCCTAATGAACTGGTCTTTGGGTGGCTTGTTTTTCTTTTTTTTTTTTTTAGTGCCAGCAATGCCGAGCTCACCTTATTGACAATTAATGTTATCATTAGCAGTGAAGCGGGCAGCTTTAAGGGTAAATATTTGCTGCTGTCAACATTGACTCACTTCTTTAAAAAAACACAGCATTGTGTTGTAATAAGAGTCGAGAAACCAGCTATGTCTTTTAATCCCATATTTAGGGCGTCTTTGTACCTATGCAGTGCTCTTCTGCCTTTGTGCTTCCTTTCAGCCAGGTTCGCACATGTAAACAACATCTACCTTCACACACAACTGAAGGTTTGTGCTTGTATACAGCACATCCATCCATACATGCATTCATACACACTGAAGGTTCGTGCGCGTAAGCAGCACATCCATCCATCGTCTAATATCAATTTCACACATTACTGTTCTTGCCTGTGTATGTCTAGCAAAGAGCCTGCACACCCAAACTGGTGAATTGTGCGCTATACAAAACAGCTTAAGATATGTCCTGCAGCGGCTGGTAGTGCGAACGCCAAGCCCATCTGAAATTAGTGTCACTATTCTGTACCCTTAGATAAGACTGTGACTAACATGCATAAATAAACAATCTATATTGGTACCAGATTAATTTTTTATTTTTAAAAGTGCGCTGAGACATAAAACGTGAAAAAATACTTTTCACTGAAGTTGGACCCTTTTCTCATAATCAGCGAAACATAGGTGTATTATTATTTACTGTGTGTTAACAAACAGATTATGTTGTTAATACAGCAGCACTTAATAGTTGCTTCAGAGCACTTTCCATATTCATGTAACTGAATGGAATATTAGAAAATACAGATGGTACTTCTGTAGTGATACTACTTTTAACAACTTAATTTGTATGCCTTTGAAAATATTTGACGGACTAGGCTTGCTGGCGCACGCTGTGACGCTATAAATATAGACGATCATGTCTGCGCAGCGGACGCTAACAGCGGACGTGCCTCCTTCGCGCCGAAGGAGCACCAAAGGAAAGCCCGTCTGCGCCCGTCAGCGTCCCGGAGGCGCCGGGTGTCGGGCAGGCGGTTGGACCTTTAATAATTACTACCGCTGACTTGCTCACTTATGAGCCAGAGCATTTAAAACACTTAGGCACATCAATGGTGGTTGCTGTTTGGTGTCCCCCGATAGTTTGAAGGGTGTCTTCCGCTGTTCCAGCTGCGGATGGACACCTCTTATTGGTTCATCTTCTAAAGACTTTCCGGGCCCCTCTAATCCCATTGTCCCAGACCAGTCCGGGGTACACCTCTAAAAGTATCTCCCATGTATGCTCCTCAACACGCGATCCTTGGGTGGGTAACCATGCTCTTGATCTTTTTAATTTATTAACCGAGTCCAAGCCCGCGTGTCTTTTTTTGACGGAGACTTGGCTGGGAGACTCCTCTAGTCCCGACTTATCCAATGCTCTCCCTCAGAACTATTATATTCTTAGAAAGGACCGGACAAAGGGCAAGGGTGGAGGAGTTGCAATTGTGGTGGATAGACGCTATACCTGCTCAATTATTCCTACAGAAGTTATTCAGGGGGCAGAGTCCCTAGGCTTCTGCCTTTCTTTTTCACCCCACCAATCATGCTCTGGGCTGCTAGTCTATAGGCCACCGGGCCATGCCGGCTCTTTCTATGAGGAACTTCAAGTGGCAGTCTCCTCATTAATTATGAAATTTAACATTGCTTGCTTCTAGGGGACTTCAACATCCATATGGACGTGGCAGACATGGTAGATACCATTAAGCTCCTCAACGTCACTAATCCATTTGGGCTGATTCCTTATCTCAGTACAGCCATCCACAATAAAGGCCACATATTGGATAAAATTTTTTCTAATAATCCTATCACCTCGGCCACTCCTCTCCCTGAGGTGTGGTCTGATCACTATTTAGTGAATTTTGTTATCCTGCGTGTGCTCAAATCGACCAATAGTGGTCCTAGTTCGCGACCATATGTCACCCGCTCCTACCATCGGGTGTCGTCTGACATGCTAGATCAATCTCTCGCCTCGCACCCGTGCCAACTAACAGGCGATCTTGAGGCCGATTTAGAACTGTTTCAGACCTGGCTAACACACCGCCTTGATGAGCTTGCACCTCTCTCCACTGGCCGCAAAAACAACACACGCGCCTCTGCTACCTGGTTTACCCCGGCATTACACGAAAGCAGAAGACTTTGTAAGAAAGCTGAGAGAGTGTGGCGCAGAAACTATGATGTGCCACTAAAGGAGGCTTACAGGGACTGCATTAAAATCTATCACAAGGATATCCTCTTTGAGAAAAAATCTTACTATGCTAAAAGAATTGAAGCAGCTGCTAACACCAGCAAGGAAATTTTTGCTATAGTCAAGGAATTTACCTCTCCTTCATCCTCAATATCCAAATTTTCTCCCTCGGAACTCTGAATTACACAATTGGCTAATTTCTTTGCCAGTAAAATTAAAAATATCCAGGCTTCATTCAAGACGACATGCCTAACGGGTGATCCTAGCACCTTTTCCTACGCCCCTTCCTCTCTTTCTGAACTAAACTTGCTCACTACTTTTCCCCCCCTTTCCCCTCAAGCATCTCTGGAACTCTTATCCAAACTAAAATCTGGGTCGCCGACGGATACTTGCCCTGCTAAATTCATCGCCAAGATAGCGCATGTCATCAATCCCATAATTAATCTGGTCCTCCATCAGTCTCTCAACACGGGCATTGTCCCTAGTTCCTGGAAAAAGGCCATTATCCTTCCTCTTTTGAAAAAACACAGCCTTGACCCCCTCACCCATGCTAACTATCGTCCAATTTCGCTTCTTCCGGCCTTTGCTAAAGTCGTGGAAAAGCATGTCCACACCTCCCTTTCCTATTTTCTTGAGGCTCATGATATCCTCCATCACACTCAGTCCGGCTTCCGTTCCAATATGAGTACGGACACGGCGCTGCTGGAGGTTTCTGAGTACATTAAAGAGGCTCTGGACAACGGAGGGAAGGCGATGCTGGTCCTGCTTGACCTTTTGGCGGCCTTCGATACCGTCCCTCACAGCCGTCTTCTTCTAAGACTCCAGGAGATTGGTCTGAGAGGGACGGTATTCAGTTAGTTTGAGTCTTTTCTTTCTGACCGCCAACAAGCAATCTGGGCCCCTCCATTCTCAGCCTCGGTTCCACCTCTGGAAGTGGGAGTCACTCAGGGATCAATTCTGAGTCCTACTCTTTTTAATATATATATATATATATATATATATATATATATATATATATATTACCTACTGGCGGTCGCCAGTAGGTATATATAGTTAGGATTTTTTCTCTATGGGTTTTTTGAAAATTCTATGTCTAATAACTTTGGCGTTTGTGGACGGAATCGGCTGAAATTTTCAGGAAAATGGCACATTTTGTTTCTGAGCAGCCCTTGAAAATTTGGGGGGGGTTCGTCCAGTGGGGGCCGAGAAAAAAGGGGGGTCCCAAAACGTGTTTTTAACATTGAGTTTTCCATAGGGCGGTTGGCCTCACTTTTAGCCCGAACGGCTGAATGGATTTGCACGAAACTTGGCAAAATTGTAGGGACTGGTAGCCCGATGTGCCTTTTGTAGGTCTCAATATATGTGCTCCAGTGGATTTTGAGAAATTAACGTTTAAAAAAAGATATATATCTGTAACAGCGGACCGGTTAGCGCTCTGGTTCGCGGACTTTTCGCGCAACGGAGCTTTGTGAAGCGAAGCTGATTGGTTCTCCGGCGTCTGTCAACATTCCAAACAGTCCGTAGCGGCCGCCATCTTGTCTCTCGGTAGGATCGAGAGACAAGAGGAGGTCAAAACAAAGGGGGAAATAACTATAAGGGGGCATAGTAGATCCTCGCTGACCCCCTAGGTTTGATGTGGAGGTTTTAAAAGGGCCCCGCGGGGCAAAAAAAAATAATAATAATAATAATCGAACGGCTGAATGGATTTGCACGAAACTTGGCAAAATTGTAGGGACTGGTAGCCCGATGTGCCTTTGCTAGGTCTCAATATATGTGCTTCAGTGGATTTTGAGAAATTAACGTTCAAAAAAAGATATATATCTGTAACAGCGCACCGCTTCGCGTACTTTTCGCGTTACGGAGCTTTGCGAAGCGAAGCTGATTGGCTCTCCGGTGTCTGTAAACATTCCAAACAGTACGTAGCGGCCGCCATCTTGTCTCTCGGTAGGATCGAGAGACAAGAGGAGGCCAAAGCGAAGGGGCAAATGACCATAAGGGGGCATAGTAGATCCTCGCTGACCCCCTAGGTTTGATGTGGAGGTTTTAAAAGGGCCCCGCGGGGCAAAAAAAAAAATAATAATAATAATCGAACGGCTGATGACCATAAGGGGGCATAGTAGATCCTCGCTGACCCCCTAGGTTTGATGTGGAGGTTTTAAAAGGGCCCCGCGGGGCAAAAAAAAATAATAATAATAATAATCGAACGGCTGAATGGATTTGCACGAAACTTGGTAAAATATTAGGGACTGGTAGCCCGATGTGCCTTTGCTATGTCTCAATATATGTGCTTCAGTGCATTTTGAGAAATTAACGTTCAAAAACAAGATATATATCTGTAACAGCGCTCCGCTTCGCGGAGATAAAATTATATGTGTATTACCTAGCTGTTGCTAACACCAGTTAGCGACGGCTAGTAGGAGATAGCGACCATCTTGGGTCCCACTTTGCATGTGAGTGATATTTATCACTAATGACATGCAAAGTGGGCATGCCAAGATGTTAGCGACTGGAAACAGTCGCTAACATCGCTATCTCCTATTATCAACTTTTGGAAATATTCGAGATAAGCGCGAATATCTCCAAAAAGTAACAGCTGCCCTGAGCAGTTCTTAGCCATGTTATCCAATGGGAGGTGGATAACATGGCTAAGAGCATTAGCTCGGTAATGCATGAATATCGCGGAGTTTTCAGCGACATTAATGCATTGCGCTCGTTTTTTATCGTATTTGCGATAAACCTTGATAATAGCAAGGTTTATCTGCGATAATTTCTGACGGTAAAAAAATCTTTGCAATGCATCGTTAGGGATAAATATCGCTTAACTTTGGTAATATGCCCCAACGTCTGTTAACGTTCGATTCGAAGGAAATCAGGAATTGTTGAAAAACATTGTGTGCGCCATCTTGTCTTTTTTCAAATGCCACACTTTTGTCGTGCACGGCAGCCATTTTAGATGCCTTGACCAGATCCACTCTGTGAACGCTGTCGATCCTTAGCATGGCTCCCCACCCTCGCAAGCATCTCCCCCAGGCAGTGGTCACCCCCGCTCTCTGTTTTATGCATGGGTAATAAACCTCCCCCCATCTGCGCTGTTCTTCCCTGAGAATCACACCCTGTGCCCGCCCGACACCTCCCTTTCGCCCTATTCACTACCGCACCCTCTGACACTCCTTTTCCTCTGTGTCCGATTGTCCAGGCCGGTCCTAGGCTATCAGCTAGCCCTGCAGATGTAGTTTATGGCCACAGCTGTAAAGAATCACCCGTCTTCAAAGGAGTTATAGTAGATCAAGGCCCACACTCGATGAGATCCGTCACAGCAGAAGCGTTGCTATTATCTGAAAACCATTCTGTATTGTGATTGGGGAGGGGACCGAGCGTGAAGCGGAAGATTCCAGGGATGACTCTTTGTACATCAAAGTTTTTACAATTATGTGTCACATTAAAAATATATAGCACTCCGACAAAGTAGTAAGATTATAAAACTTTAATAATTTATAAATATATACAAGAAAACAAAAATAGTAATAACATATAAACATTTTTAGAGAAAAACAACGAAGTAGCGGTCGGCTGTGCGAATAGTCCCAACGCAGCACAACGTCCAGATTTCCGGCGTGGGGCGTCGCGGGGGGTGGGTGATCAGTAGCAAACTGTTGTGCGAATAGTTCCAAGGCAGCAGAACGCGCCGAAATCTAGATGACACAAAAGTGATGTCTAGTAAGTTGCCACCCAGCAAATAACGGCGTGGGGCGTCGCGGGGGGTGGGTCATCAGTAGCAAACTGTTGTGCGAATAGTTCCAAGGCAGCAGAACGATGGCACCAAGGTGATGTCCAGTAAGTTGCCGCACTGGTTTTGGTATCCTACAATGCTGCTCCGAATAACGGCGTGGAGCGCCCCGGGGGAGGCGGCGTGAACGGGCCTCTCCAGGTGGAGTCTCGTCTGTTGTAGTGGGGCGCCCCTTTACCGTTTCAGTTGCCATTCCGTCCGCTTTTGGTCCACTGTGTCAAAATCCGCCATTCAGCTGAGTTGCGCCCACTCTTGCGGTGCAGCGATAGGCGGCTGTCACAGGACTCTCAAAATGGCGGCAGGCTGTTTCCTTTTTGGGCCTGGTCCACTGAAATGGCCCTGGGACACCTTGGAAATCGGACGCTTGTCTGCTAGGTCTTGGACCCCATTCTCGAAAGCGTCCCCTCCGCCTTGAGAATTCATCAAAAGTTTTGGGGGCCCCGACTCCTGCAGGCTTCTGGTGGGGAGCGGCTGCCATGATTGCTCGCGGAATGACCACGACGGAGCTACGAGATGGTGGTGCTCTCATGGTGACGCCAGCTTCAGTCTGAAACATCCAGAAACAAGGTGGGGCTTTCATCGTTTGGGGGAAAAAAAAAGTTTTCATCCAATGAAAAGTGTTATTTTTAGGTCATATGATCAAGCCTTCCATCATTAGGAAACCAAAAGTAAAATGAACCAATGAAAAGTTTTATAAACAAGTGACATGACCTGTTATGCTGCATAGGGTATAAAATGCGGAGAAAATACGTTGGCACGTGAGGCGGCGTCAGTAGCGGACCGATGTGCGAATAGGCCGAAGGCAATACAACGCGCCAAGATCCGGATGGCATCGAGGTGGTGTCATAGTTGAGAGTTCTGAGCAGCGGTTGTAACACTGTCTGAAGCTTATTTGCAGCTGCTGCAGCTTCACTACGCGCCAAGATCCGGATGGCACCGAGGTGGTGTGTAGGAAGTTGTCGCACTGGTGTGGCCATCCTACAATGCTGAAAGTCGGCGTGGGGCGCCCCGTTGGCCTGTGAGTTTGCGTCAGTAGCGGACCGATGTGCGAATAGGCCGAAGGCAGCACAACGCGCCAAGATCCGGATGGCACCGAGGTGGTGTCTAGTAAGTTGTCGCACTTCTGTGGCCATCCTACAATGTTGAAAGTCGGCGTGGGGCGCCCCGTTGGCCTGTGAGATGGTGTCAGTAGCGGACTGATGTGTGAATGGGGCCAAAGGCAGCGCAACAATATTTTCTACTATATTTCCGGTGTAGAAGAGACCACAAGGCGCTGAGATGCCAAGATCCGGATGGCACCGAGGTGGTGTGTAGCAAGTTGCCGCACTGGTGTGGCCATCCTACAATGCTGAAAGTCGGCGTGGGGCGCCCCGTTGGCCTGTGAGATGGCGTCAGTAGCGGACCGATGTGCGAATAGGCCGAAGGCAGCACAACAATATTTTCTGACTGACACCACAAGGCGCTGAGATGCCAAGATCCGGATGGCACCGAGGTGATGTCTAAGTTGCGGACTGATGTGCGAATGGGGCCAAAGGCAGCGTAACAATATTTTTTGTATGGAAGATACCACTAGGCGTTGAGATGCCAAGATTCGGATGGCACTGAGGTGATGTCTAGCAAGTTGGTGTGGTCATCCTACAATGCTGAAACTCGGCGTGGGTCACCCCATTAGCCTGTGAGATGGCGTCAGTAGCGGACCGATGTGCGAATAGGCCGAAGGCAGCACAACGCGCCAAGATCCGGATGTCACCGTGGTGGTTTCATAGTTGAGAGGCACTTCATCTGCAGTGGGGCGCCGAGATCCGGATGGCACCGAGGTGATGTCTAGCAAGTTGCTGTACTGGTGTGGTCATCCTACAATGCTGAAACTCGGCGTGGGTCGCCCCATTAGCCTGTGAGATGGCGTCAGTAGCGGACCGATGTGCGAATAGGCCGAAGGCAGCACAACGCGCCAAGATCCGGATGTCACCGTGGTGGTTTCATAGTTGAGAGGCACTTCATCTGCAGTGGGGCGCCGAGATCCGGATGGCACCGAGGTGATGTCTAGCAAGTTGCTGTACTGGTGTGGTCATCCTACAATGCTGAAACTCGGCGTGGGTCGCCCCATTAGCCTGTGAGATGGCGTCAGTAGCGGACCGATGTGCGAATAGGCCGAAGGCAGCACAACGCGCCAAGATCCGGATGTCACCGTGGTGGTTTCATAGTTGAGAGGCACTTCATCTGCAGTGGGGCGCCGAGATCCGGATGGCACCGAGGTGATGTCTAGCAAGTTGCTGTACTTGTGTGGTCATCCTACAATGCTGAAACTCGGCGTGGGTCGCCCCATTAGCCTGTGAGATAGCAGTTCTTTGGATTTGGGCCTGGCTCGTCTGCTGTAGTGGGGCGCCCCTTTACCGTTTCAGTTGCCATTCAGCTGAGTTTCGGCTGCTCTTGATGCTACAGCGACAGGCGGCTGCAACAGGACTCTCAAAATGGCGGCCTGTTCTTTGGATTTGGGCCTGGTCCACTAAAATGGCCCTGGGACACCTTAGAACTCGGACGCTCGATTTTTTTTTCCTTTCCTGTACATGCAAAAAAAGGTAAATGCCCGGTACGTTACACGCTTCATCTGCCACGATGAACTCTCTAGAGGAACCGAAAAAAAATATAGTTGTGGTAACTATACCATGCATCGTCATATGGAGAGGTGGCACCAATTAATTATAGTGCTGCATAAAAGAGAGATTTGGAGGAGAACCCCTGACCTGCTAGTACATTCATCAAAGAAGTGGCACTGAGAGCTTCAGAGGCAAGGGAAACGGTCCCAAATATTTAGAAGAACTTTGGAAAGATTAAAATGACATGTTTAGATTGTGGCAAATTTATTTCATGTGGACATCTGAGTGTTACTCTAATAAATACAGCATATGAACATCATCATAGTCGATGGTTGGTAGAGACATTTTGACTATATCCTGGACCTGCCCGTCCTCGCCCAAAATGGCGCCAGAATAAATGGGACTCGTAACTCCTTGTTGTGTACTGGTTGCAGAACCTTGAAATCACGAGATACGTATGCAGTTTTGAAGCACATGGCGGGCGGGGACGAGAATTGATTGAATATTTCGACATCCCTATTGATATTAAGTTCTGATGTGTTATTGATTACTGTACTGTTGAAAGTTCGAATTAACGTCACCCATGGTACTTGCCCGCAAATGTATATCTAGATAATTTTATTGTAACTGGCCCTGTCGTATTTTAATTATAAAATGTACGTCCACCGATTCCGTAACTGTTAGACACCTTAGTTCTTGCAACCTAATGGCCCGCCCGTTACGTTCCTCTACAGTGTAAATGTCTATTCATCATATACGATTACAGTTTGCTCCGTGGCCGGCCCACGTGGTTATAGGCTCGTATTTGTATAATGAAATTTTCACAATAAAGGTTTTTAAAAGAAAACATGGTAGTAGTATATACATTGGTAAAGTTTTTAATAATAGTCACTGTTTTAGAATCATTAAAAGGCAAGTGAAATAAAGCAGACCAATTACATGAAGGGTAAAAGGTATAATACGAAGGAACGCAGTAAAGATAAATGGTCAAGGGCTGTTGTGTTTTCTATTCCTGCAACATAAAGTGATCGATAAGAATCTCATATTCAGGCGTATCGGCGACTAAGACAGCAGGTCGACCCTCTTTTGCTCAACGGCTCCGTCATGGGACGAAGAAACGCTCTTTTTCTCGAAAAAAGAATATATTTTACTTGCAGGACAGTTGTAAAATTTCCGGGAAAGTACATTAGCCTGGAACATTATAACATATATTTAAGAAAAAATAATGTTCGGAAGTAATGAAAAGCGTAATTTTTAGGTCATATGACCAAGCCTTTCATCATTACAATAAGAAAAGTAAAATGAACCAATGAAAAGTTTTATTAACAAGTCACATGACTTGTTATGCTTACGTTACGCGCTGCGCGCCCCGGATGACTTCCGGATGCGCTAACGCGGCGCGTCATATGACGCATTACGCGACAACGCAGGTACAGAATATAGTCAAAATGTCTCCACCAACCAGCGGTCGGAACACAACCCCTTTCAGCAGGCTAAATAGTTCTGTTAAATGACAACAGAAGGGACAGGCAACAAGAACCATCAGTCAAAGAGGGGAGGGCTAGTTCTTCTCTACCGGGTTACATTGGGGCGCTACCGGAACTGATCGAATTGGTAGTCTACAGTGTTTCTGGATGTTTCAGACTGAAGCTGGGGTTAGCATGAGAGCAGCACCATTTCGTAGCTCCGTCGTGGTCATTCCGCAACCAATCATGGCAGCCGTTCTTTATCGTTATTTTGGGCGGGGTGGGTGGCGGAGCAGAGCTGTTTTGCAGCCATCATTGTGTGGAGTTCAGTTCATCTCACTAGTTTTGTATTTGTCATGAGGGGTTGTTCCTAATGTTTCTATTTTAGCGAGGTCAAAAAGAGATCCCATTAGTGGCCTACTGATTTTGCTCGATTCCTTTTCTTTTTTTTTACACGATTTTTCGTTATCTGCAAAGACTAAACAGAGTATTGCGACTCTGTGTTTGTTTGTAAATAGAGAATGAACCAAAGAGAACTAATTCTAAAACAGTAAATACTTGGATAACAATGAATCAAATGGAGAGAGAAGCAGGCACGACGGATTACAATGGGGGCAAAGACCTGCGTTAACTACCTTTCACTATCTGCAAAGAGAGAGTACTCCTAATAGAAATGAGGGGGGGGGGGCACCATTCAAAGCAGATCAGTGTGCATAAACACGAAAATGTTTTCACTTACCACGTACTTGACATTCGACAGCTTATGATATTTGCTATTAAAAAACCATTGAAATTCACTGAAAAAACCATAGGTTATAGACCATATATAGTTAGGAATTAGCATTTACAAAACCTTGAAAATTCACTGAAAAAACCATAGGTTATAGACCATATATAGTTAGGAATTAGCATTTAAAAAACCTTATTTTACTCACACAAAACCATTGAAATTCCATATATAGTTAGTTGCACTAACTATATATCGCGCACCTGCAATCCACTGCTGATGATGTCACATATTACATCATTCATGACATGGTCAGTGACATCACTGATGACATCACTGATGACATCTCAAATGACATCACTGATGACATCACTGATGACAACATCCAGTGACTGTATGTTTCTGTAAAGTTAAAATGTGTCTTACATATTGAAGAATGAGTGGAAGTATAAGTGTCTGGACAAAGGATTTAGTAGGTGCATGACTGAATGCATGAGTGAGTGATTAAATGTGTCTCACTGAGTGCATGGGTTAGTGACTAAAGTGTCTTAATTTGTGCATCATTATGTCTGTTGTTCTGTAAACTGCTGCATGTTTTGATCAGTAGCTATATGATTAACTATATGGGTTACTGATTGATTGTCCAAGTATTTGTATGGGAGACTGAGTGTGTGTGTGGCTGGCTGGGAGGTGTGTGACTCTGTGCAGATCAATGTGTACTTGTATCAATGATTGTATAACAAGGTAAGTATGTGTTAGTATATGTTTGAAAATGTAAGGTGCTCTATGTTTAACTGTATAGACAAGAAAATGGAAGTGTCATTGATTCTTTACAGGACTGACTAGGTGTGTGAGTAACTCCATGGATGAGTGGCAGACTGTGAGTGTCTGTATAGGTGTATGAGTGCATATGATAGTGTTGTAAAGATGAGTGATTGTATGTATGAATGATAGTATGGGTGAATGAGTGAAGGTGTGTGTAGACGTAGGAATCAGTGAGTGCGTATGTAGTAACTAGTATTGGTGTGTCAATGGTTTCAAAAATTATATTCTGTATTTAACACTGGGTGAAACAGAGGTTATATTAAAATGTGAGGAGATGCATTGTATTGTCACATGAATGATATCATCAGTGATGTGGTCATTGATGTCAAATGAGATGTCATCAGTGATGTCATCAGTGATGTCATTTGAGATGTCATCAGTGATGTCACTGACCATGTCATGAATGATGTAATATGTGACATGATCAGCAGTGGATTGCGGGTGCGCGATATATAGTTAGTGCAACTAACTATATATGGAATTTCAATGGTTTTGTGTGAGTAAAATAAGGTTTTTTAAATGCTAATTCCTAACTATATATGGTCTATAACCTATGGTTTTTTCAGTGAATTTTCAAGGTTTTGTAAATGCTAATTCCTAACTATATATGGTCTATAACCTATGGTTTTTTCAGTGAATATATATATATATATATATATGTCCCCCTTGGCAGCACTGGTTGAGTCCTTTGGAGCCCTGATTGTGTCATATGCTGATGACACGCAGCTTCTCTTCACGTGTAATAAAAACACTGCTTTTAACGGCAAGAGCTGCCTAGAGGCCGTTTTTGCTTGGTTCCCATTGAACCGACTAAAATGCAACTCTGATAAATCAGAGTTTCTCTTGTTTGGCTGCCCCCCCCCCCCCCGACACCCACTGGAAATTCTGGTGGCCTGCTGATATGTTCCCTCCTTCAGCTGCCACCTCCATGGCAAAAAACCTGGGCGTGAAACTGGACATTGGGCTCACTCTTAAACCCCATATTCTGGGTTTAGTGGGACAATGTTTCGGCCTGCTAAAAATTCTTAGGAAATTCCTTCCCTTCCTATCACTTGCCCATAGGAGGATCACAGTTCAGGCCTTGATCGGGTCACGGCTGGACTACGCCAATGTTGTATATTTGGGCCTCCCGGAGTATCTCCTCACCCGACTGCAGACTGTCCAAAATGCAGCAGCGCGAGCAATCTTTGGCCTCAGTCGTAGGTCCAAAACTTCGGTGCTTTTAAACTCACTACATTGGCTGCCAGTGCTCAGTCGCATCCTTTTTAAGACTCTTACCATGGCATTTAAAGCTCTTCATGGCACTGGTGCTTTCTATTTAAGAATCTGCTTTTACCATCCTGCCAGATCCCTACGCTCCGCCTCCTTAGCGTTGGCTACTGTCTCTGCAATCAGACGGGCGTGAATTGGGGGACGCTCTTTCAAACTTCTGGCACCCCAATGGTGGAACAAACTGCCTCTGTCTCTCAGGAAGTCAGACAACCTGCTCTCCTTCAGAAAGGAGCTCAAAACTTGGTTGTTTGGTCAGTAGCTCTCTGCGATTTCTGGACTTCGTGGCCCGACAGGTCTGATAGCGCCGGGACACTCTGCCCGAGTAGCTGAGCACTCTATAAGACTCCCCCTAACATAACATAACATGTGTTTAGACTCTAGGTCATCAGCCTGCTGGGTTAACTCTCCGTGACAGGCCTGGTCTAGAAGATTCCCTCGTCCCTAAGGACTAAATCTGCTAATGTCCCTTTCCACGCCTTCGTCCCGAGCGTCAGTGCTCAGGACAAGAGTATCAGCAGATCCTTGCTACTGATCGCCACTGAATACCTAAGTCGTCATCTCCACCCTTTTCCCCACACCTTTGACTTGGGCTGCACCGTTTAACTCACGAATGCCAGCAATCCACTGGCATCGTCTGGGACAGGCTGCACCTCAAACTATGGTTTACCAGGTGATACAGAAGGGACTCCACTGCCAGTCACCCATCACACAACACTTGAGGATGGAATACAGGGTCTGGTTATTACATTCAATCATAACTGTACACACATGGGACCTCTAAGCACCAGGATTAGCACAGAACAGAAATAAAAGTCTAGTCCCTACGATCAATCAGAACACAGATACGCTGCCAGTACCACTTAAAGTATAAGACCCAGGACAAGGACAGTACCCAATGTCAACTAGAGAGCACGCTTGTTGTGACCCCACCCTCCAAACCCTTGGTCATAGAGCCACAAAGACAAGCCGAGATCTCTACAAGGATTCTGATAGAAGACTAAGAGCCCCATATACAGAATAACTCTGCTGTGCATGGGGACATGTTTGTGTACGTCAGGTACAAGGATTCTGATAGAAGACTAAGAGCCCCGTATACAGAATAACTCTGCTGTGCATGGGGACATGTTTGTGTACGTCAGGTACAAGGATTCTGATAGAAGACTAAGAGCCCCGTATACAGAATAACTCTGCTGTGCATGGGGACATGTTTATGTACGTCAGGTACAAGGATTCTGATAGAAGACTAAGAGCCCCGTATACAGAATAACTCTGCTGTGCTGGGGACATGTTTATGTACGTCAAGTACAAGGATTCTGATAGAAGACTAAGAGCCTCGTATACAGAATAATTCTGCTGGGCCTGGGGACATGTTTATGTACGTCAGGTACAAGGATTCTGATAGAAGACTAAGAGCCCCGTATACAGAATAACTCTGCTGTGCATGGGGACATGTTTATGTACGTCAGGTACAAGGATTCTGATAGAAGACTAAGAGCCCCGTATACAGAATAACTCTGCTGTGCTGGGGACATGTTTATGTACGTCAGGTACAAGGATTCTGATAGAAGACTAAGAGCCCCGTATACAGAATAACTCTGCAGTGCATGGGGACATGTTTATGTACGTCAGGTACAAGGATTCTGATAGAAGACTAAGGGCCAGATGTAGGTAGGGTTTTACCGGTCGGTAACGGCCGAATTCGGCCGATACCGACCGGTAAAAGGATTTTGACATGTAGGGGGCATAATCGGTAAATTTACCGTTCTGTAAATTTACCGATCGGTATTTTTACCGATTCTGTAAATATACCGGTCTGTAAATTTACCGACTGGTATTTTTACACAATCGGTAAAATTGATATGTAGGTGGGACTCTTATGAGTCCCACAAGGCCTAAGAAATCGGTATTTTACCATCAAATTCAATTTGATGGTGAAATACCGATTCAGGTGTGCATGCACATGTGTGCATGCACACCTGTGCCATATGACAGGCAGACCTGCCCTTAGGGCAGGTATGCCTGCCATATGGCCCCCGACCCTTTTTTGGGGGTGCTAGAGGGTGTCAAAGTGACACCCCCTGCACCCTTGTCAAAATCGGTATTTACCGATTCGGTAAATACCGACCGGTAATGCCCCATTCATTCCTATGGGCTTCAAAGCCCATAGGAATGAATGGAGCATTACCGGTCGGTATTTACCGATTCGGTAAATACCGATTTTTACTGAATCGGTAAAATACACATCTGGATGGACCTACATGTCCACCCTTCATATTTACCGATTCTTAATTACCGAATCGGTAAAATTCGGTAATTAAGAATCGGTAAATATTTTTTACCTACATCTGGGCCTAAGAACCCCGTATACAGAATAACTCTGCTGTGCTGGGGACATGTTTATGTACGTCAGGTACAAGGATTCTGATAGAAAACTAAGAGCCCCGTATACAGAATAACTCTGCTGTGCTGGGGACATGTTTATGTACGTCAGGTACAAGGATTCTGATAGAAGACTAAGAGCCTGGTGTTGAAGAGAACAGGAGCAAGCCATTAGATAAAAGGTCACCTGTTTAGAATCGTTATTGTCATGTGGATGGGATCATGTATGTAAAATTATGTATACATGATGGGACTAGCCTAAGGGACATGACAGTAGCATTTTGTCAAGTACGAAGTTTGTGGAAATCAGCAATTTTGTTTTTCATGGCCATTTGTGCCGTGTACATTTTACGCATCAAGCACAATGATAAGTTCCTACATTGGTAGAGATGTGCCTTTTACATAAAAGTGGGACTGTGCATATGTCCATAGCTCATACTTCTGTATGAGGTTATCTGCGACTGCCCCTCGAGTACTGGGAGAATCTTCGGTAACAGGACAAATGAAATAAGATTGCTCACTGAATCTAAAATCTAAAACATGAGCTGCTTGGACAGAGGGTTATTGAAAGGCGACAGAAATACTGTAATTTCTAAATATAAATTAAAAGCAAATCTACACAAGGTTAATACAGGAATGAAACATCAGACAGGCACAAAGAGATACAGAGACGGCTGACCAAGCATACCTTCTATATGCCATACAGCACTTCATAACCATGACTAGGCATCAAAGCGTGTTAGCTAGAAAATGTAAAGTGGTACTCGGAGGAGCATCTTTAGATACGGACAGGTTATTTCATGTCTTCTGCTTTTCTAGAACCATGTACTTGGCCAGGCAGATAGCTGGCTGTGGTTTGTTTAGAAGGGGTGAAGGGTGCTGTGAAAAGAGGGAACATCTGAGCTGGATAACCACTGGCCTTGGTAAGCAGATATGAGGGTTGGTGCCTGAAGCCCGAAAAGCGGTGGCTGGCTGCAGGACGATATTCAACACATACATACATGAAATGCTTTCCACTCGTGTGTCTAACATTGATCTCCACGAATACCGACTGCCCTGTTCCATCCCATGCACCACCGCGCCCTGCCCCGCGTGCCACCACGCCCTGTCCAATCCCACGCCCTGTTCCATCCCTTGAGCCCCACGCCTTGCTCTATTCCGTGCGCCCCCATGTACTGCTCCATCCCACGCGCCCCTGCGCCCTGCCCCATCCCGCACGCCCCCATGCCCTGCTCGGCCCCCCACGCCCTGCTCTGTGCGCCCAGCTCGCCCTGCTCCGTCCCGCGCGCCCCCCTCGCCCTGCTCCACCAGAAGCACCACTTCCCCTGCTCCACCACAACCATATCCCCAGCCCTGCTCCATCACAAGCACCCACTTCTCAGATGCAACACCCGCCCTGCTCCACCACAAGCCCCCCGCCCTGCTCCACCACAAGCCCCCCATGCTCCACAAGCCCCCCTGCCCTGCCCCACCACAAGCCCCCCTGCTCCACCACAAGCCCCGCGCCCTGCTCCACCACAAGCCCCCCCTGCCGTGCTCCACCACAAGCCCCCCAGCCCTGCCCCACCACAAGCCCCCCTGCTCCACCACAAGCCCCCCGCCCTGCTCCACCACAAGCCCCCCTGCCGTGCTCCACCACAAGCCCCCCATGCTCCACAAGGCCCCCTGCCCTGCTCCACCACAAGCCCCCCATGCTCCACAAGGCCCCCTGCCCTGCTCCACCACAAGCCCCCCATGCTCCACAAGCCCCCCTGCCCTGCTCCACCACAAGCCCCCCTGCTCCACCACAAGCCCCCCCTGCCGTGCTCCACCACAAGCCCCCCATGCTCCACAAGCCCCCCTGCCCTGCCCCACCACAAGCCCCCCTGCTCCACCACAAGCCCCCCGCCCTGCTCCACCACAAGCCCCCCCTGCCCTGCTCCACCACAAGCCCCCCTGCCCTGCTCCACCACAAGCCACCCCCGCCCTGCTCCACCACAAGCCCCCCATGCTCCACAAGCCCCCCTGCCCTGCCCCACCACAAGCCCCCCTGCTCCACCACAAGCCCCCGCCCTGCTCCACCACAAGCCCCCCCTGCCGTGCTCCACCACAAGCCCCCCATGCTCCACAAGCCCCCCTGCCCTGCTCCACCACAAGCCCCCCTGCCCTGCTCCACCACAAGCCCCCCGCCCTGCTCCACCACAAGCCCCCCATGCTCCACAAGCCCCCCTGCCCTGCCCCACCACAAGCCCCCCTGCTCCACCACAAGCCCCCCGCCCTGCTCCACCACAAGCCCCCCCTGCCGTGCTCCACCACAAGCCCCCCATGCTCCACAAGCCCCCCTGCCCTGCTCCACCACAAGCCCCCCTGCCCTGCTCCACCACAAGCCCCCCGCCCTGCTCCACCACAAGCCCCCCCTGCCGTGCTCCACCACAAGCCCCCCATGCTCCACAAGCCCCCCGCCCTGCTCCAACACAAGCCCCTCTGCCCTGCTCCACAACAAGCCCCCTGCCCTGCTCCACAACAAGTACCCCCTGCCCCACCACAAGCCTCCATGCCCCACCGCAAGCCCCCCTGCCCTGCTCCACAGGTACCGGCTGCCCTGCTCCACAAGTACCCCCTGCCCTGCTCCACCACAAGCCCCCCCTGCCCTGCTCCACAACAAGCCCCCCCTGCCCTGCTCCACAACAAGCCCCCCCTGCCCTGCTCCACAACAAGTACCCCCGCCCTGCTCCACAACAAGCCCCCCTGCCCTGCTCCACAACAAGCCCCCCCTGCCCTGCTCCACAAGCCCCCCCTGCCCTGCTCCACAACAAGTACCCCCTGCCCTGCTCCACCACAAGCCCCGCCCTGCTCCACTACAAACCCCCAAATAGTGCTCCACCACAAGCCCCCCGCCCTGCTCCACAACAAGTACCCACTGCCCCACCACAAGCCCCCCTGCCCTGCTCCACAAGTACCCCCTGCCCTGCTCCACCACAAGCCCCCCCTGCCCCACCACAAGCCCCCCTGCCCTGCTCCACAACAAGCCCCCCCTGCCCTGCTCCACAACAAGCCCCCCCTGCCCTGCTCCACAACAAGGCCCCCTGCCCCACCACAAGCCTCCATGCCCCACCGCAACCCCCCCTGCCCTGCTCCACAGGTACCGGCTGCCCTGCTCCTCAAGTACCCCCTGCCCTGCTCCACCACAAGCCCCCCCTGCCCCACCACAAGCCCCTCTGCCCTGCTCCACAACAAGCCCCCCCTGCCCCACCACAAACCCCCCTGCCCCACCACAAGCCCCCCTGCCCTGCTCCACAAGTACCCCCTGCCCTGCTCCACCACAAGCCCCCCTGCCCTGCTCCACCACAAGCCCCCCTGCCCTGCTCCACCACAAGCCCCCCCATGCCCTGCTCCACAACAAGCCCCCCCTGCCCTGTTCCACAAGTACCCCCTGCCCTGCTCCACCACAAGCCCCCCTGCCCTGCTCTCCCACAAGCCCCCCCGCCCTGCTCCACCACAAGGCCCCCCGCCCTGCTCCACCACAAGGCCCCCTGCCCTGCTCCACAACAAGCCCCCCGCCCTGCTCCACCACAAGCCCCCCCGCCCTGCTCCACCACAAGCCCCCCCGCCCTGCTCCACCACAAGCCCCCCTGCCCTGCTCCACCACAAGCCCCCCGCCCTGCTCTACCACAAGCCCCCCGCCCTGCTCCACCACAAGCCCCCCGCCCTGCTCCACCACAAGCCCCCCTGCCCTGCTCCACCACAAGCCCCCCCGCCCTGCTCCACCACAAGCCCCCCCGCCCTGCTCCACCACAAGCCCCCCCGCACTGCTCAACCACAAGCACCCCTGCCCTGCTCCACCACAAGCACCACTGCCCTGCTCCACCACAAGCTCCCCCGCCCTGCTCCACCACAAGCACCCCCGCCCTGCTCCACCACAAGCTCCCCTGCTCCACAAGCCCCCCTGCCCTGCTCCACAAGCCCTGCTCCACCACAAGCCCCCCTAGCCATGGAGCCTCTGTCCACAGGGGTCTAGCATTCACTCCCCGGGTAATTTTTGTCATCCGAAAATAGCGAGACATCACGTTATACGTGAAACACCCTACGGACAACCTACACCCACGAATAAGGGAGTTTCTTCGCTTTGGTGGGCTCTCCGGAATATTAATCAATTGGGCAATGTTGGACTGTGCCCTTCTGGCAGGCCCACCTCTGAAGTTGTGCACGTTATATGTGACCTGGGGATGGTGATTACCCCTCGGAGTGCGTGTAGATGAGAGATGCCTGCCCTCACATAGGACTGCATGGGGAATGGGTGTGTCCCTGATAGTTCCTGGCGCGTTGGGGGTACAGGCTCGAGTCTGGTATGTATGGACTCGTGCGATTGAATGCTGTAAGATGATGTATGCGACGTGTGTGTGTCTAAAAGAGAAGTGCCACTTCTAGACATCGGTGTGTGTGTGCAGTAAGTATGCTGGCGCGTGATTGGCTGAAGTGAGGGAGGGGCTGTGCCTGTATCCTGTATGGGTCTGGGCTGTCCCCCACAATGCTGGCTCCACCCACCTGCGGTGCATCTGGTGTCCTAGCCTGGCCAGTAACAAGAAATTCCTTATAACCAGTTCTAGCTGGTTCTCATCCTGCCTGCCCCTTTTTAGACAAAGGGGTCTCCTGTATAAAAGGAGGGTGTGCCCTCTTCTCTCTCTCTTTCCTGCTGGTCCTGACTGACTCCTGCCAGGGGCATGCTGCTGCTTGGGCTCAGGGGAAAGGCTTGCCTCCCTGAGCCCTGCCCTGCCCCTGAACCACTGCTGTCCTGGACCCTACCAAGACTCTGCTGATTTTTGAGACCCCAGCGCCTGGAGGCACTTTATTCCCCCTTTCTGGCTGTCCTAGCACCCTGGGGCGCCTCATCTATGCTTCCAGCGCTTGGGAGCGCTTCCCCCTGGTCCTAGCGCCTCGAGGCGCTGCCTGCATGCTCCTAGCGCTGGGCGTGCTCCATTAGTCTTGCCAGTGCCCCCCCCCGGCCTTTTCCCGTTCGTGGGAGGGGGCCCGAGCCCCCAGCGAGTGCCTACCTTGCTTGCCCCCGCCCTCGTTCTATTTATCGAGGGTGCCTGGCCCTCGGCGATTTCCCCCGAGTTCACCGCCGCAGCCCGGGACCCCGCATGAGGCCCGCCCCCGGGCCGCGCTCTGATAGGCTGCTGGCCCGATGACGTCTCCCCGGGCCGCGCTCTGATTGGCCGGCGACCCGGGGAGCTGTAGAGGCGGAGGGGAGAGCCGAGCATGCAGGGAGCGGCGGGAGCCTACTCCGCGCCCCTGCGTCCCCCAGAAGAAGTGCCGCTTCCCCCCCGGGGCCCCCCCAGGAGCGAGAGGGAGCCCCGGAGAGACCGGCGCGACCAACAGCGGGTGAGTGCTGCCGGAGGGGAGGCGGGGCTTCGGGGCACATTGTCGGTGCCCGCCCCTCCCCTCCAGCGCGAGCACACATGTGTTTGAAGGCCCGCGGGGCCCCCAGTGATGCCGGGTCCCCCGAGGGGGGGCCCCGCCAGCCAATAGCTTCGTCCCTGGGCCCCGCGAGGCTTCGTTACAGCCCATGGGGCCCCCCAGTGATGCCGGGTCCCCCGAGAGGGACTCCGCCTGCCCCGCAGCTTAACCCCTGAGCCCGAGAGGCTCCATCATGGCCCGTGGGGCAACCCGTGATGCCGGGTCCCCCGAGTGGGACCCCGCCTGCCCTGCCTTGACCCCGGAGTCCCGAGAGGCTCCTTCTATAATTTATCTCCCGAGCCCCGAGGAGGCTCCCCCGTGACCTTGCCCCCTGAGCCCCGAGAGGCTCCAGCTATATTCCCTGAGCCCCGAGGAGGCTCCACCATGTGTCCCTGGCCCTCCGAGCCCTGCGAGGCTCCGCCCAGTTATTCCCGAGCCCGAGAGGCTCCACCGTTTGGCGCCTTTTCCTTCAGAGCCTGCGAGGCTCCCACAATCGCCCCATCCATGATCTACAGCTGCCCAGCACTTCGTGGGCAGCTGCCCCGTTTAGGTATTGTTGGCTACCTGCAGCCTGCCCTGAACATCGTGACATTGCCTGCTGGAAGTATTGATTAATGTGACTCTGAGAGTATTACGTGTTGCCTTCTGATGACGCCTCTAGTGTGTTATGTACTTTGTCATTCCTTCCCTCCTGTATAACCTTGCCTCATTTATGTTGATACGGGTTAGAGTGAGTTCTATTGCTAGTCCTATGAAACCCCGGGGCGTGACGTATTCTAATGCTAAGCTCCTGGTGATTATGTGTTCCAGTACTAGTTCGAGGAAACTCCCAGTTGTTATATGTTCTAAATGCCAACTCCGTCATGTGCATATCCCTGGCAGGGGTCCCATGGCCCTGTCCTGTATAGTTTCCCTTGTAAATCCTGCCCGTGCCTCTGGCACCCTGTAAGGTATGTGTTCCTATGTGTCCTTTTTAATACAAAAGCTATTTTTCATATATATCTTGTGTGGAGTCCTTTTGTGGGGGGCCCGGAAGGTTGTTGCTGGGGGTGCGTGCGCAAATGCTTTACACATGACCTCCGAGATAGGCCTGACTGCTCGTGCCAAGCTACCGAGGGGGTGAGCAGGGGTTGTCTTGGTGGGTGACTTCCCTACCCTAACTGGAAATGGTGATTTCTGCCTGGCCTTGGCACAAGCCTCGGCAAACCAGGGATCCCATTTCTAACAGGCAAAATTAACGATTTTCCCGCTGACAGGGACCACATCCAAAATCCACTCAAAATTTCCACTGCAATGGTCAGAAGACTCAGTGAAATACCTGAGCATCTGGATATGTCGAGATCCCGTGGAACTATGGCACTCCAACTATGGTAAACGAATGGATTGGCTGGAGTTGCGCATTAGGAGATGTTATCACTTTGCCACCGTCCCCGATTGGACGGATAGCTATAGCCAAAATAGTGGTACTACCAAAACTCCTCTACCTATTCATGAACCACCCGATGCCCCTCATTCAAAGTTTCAGGAAGCATTACGATCCAACATAATCACCCTGGCATGGGCGGCCAGGCAGCCCCGGATCTCCTGGGAAACTCTCACACTACATTTTGAGCAGGGTGACCGATTTTGATTTATACTACTGGTGCGCCCAAGCCCAATTTGCTTTTCACTGGGTGTTCCCTACACAATTCATGGCACACACTGCACCTCAACATGACCAGATTGCCCTGCCCCCCCTCCATTTAGTTATATCAGATACGATCCCGGCCTCGGACTGCGGCGGACACTGTGGGTTGTTCGTGTGGGCATGGCATGAGCTGCGCCAGAGGGCACAACTGGAGATACTGTACGCCGACTCCATCTCTCTGATTAGGCAGCCGGTGTTACCGTTACTGGTCGTGGCGGGCCCTGGCACCAGACTGAGGAAACTACAGCTCACTAAAATGTTATTGAGCTACACCGGGTACGGGAAGAGGGTCAGCTGCCCACACTAGAACAGATGACTATTTACCAACTGCGAGCCTTACTGCCCGCCACCCTCACCTCTTTTCCAACTGCGCCTCCAACATGCCACACCCTGAGAGATTCCTGAGGAAGCCCTCTCCACGCAAGCTTGTCACACGTCTATATGCAGACATGCAATAGACAGCACCCCTTCGCATGCCATGGGCCCACCAAGATTGGGAGGCAACGCTGGGCATCTCAATCACATAGGAAAAATGTACATTTTGCTGCGCCCTATCACCAATCACCTCCATCTCATTCCCTTCAAATGTATCCACAGATTATACAGAACGCCTGTTTGGCTCCAAAAGCAAGAGTAATAGAGCAGGCGCTGTGCCATATGACTGTAGGAAACGAATTGCAATGAACTGGGGAAGGAGGGGGACCCCCTAAAGAAAGGAATGGCTTGGGATGCGATGTTCTGTCAAGAGCAGCGGTCAGCTCAATGGGACCTCCAGCCACCTTAATCCCACCGCAAATACATATGGCGGCTGTTGCAACAATACATGCAATCACAAGCTGACAGTAGTTCCTACGCTTCCTCTGCTCCTGGGCAATCAAGAGTAATGCGGGGAACCCCCACTATACATGCGCTTGGTATAGGTAGACCACCCTGGGGCCAGCAGCCCCGGATACCCCTTTGCACCCCTCTTCCCTCCTTCCTTTCCCTCCCTTACTTCCCACTGTTGTTATTATGGCACTGTTTTTCTTACTAAAAACACATACTGAACTCTTGCACTACTTGATCTGGCTCAATTTATCAATTTATCTCAGCAGCATGATACTGTAGCGAATTTACAAAGAGACATTATTTGTAACGTGATCGTTTTTTTTCATGACCATTACTTTGTGGATCAAGATCAGTTCACTAACGGATATGGTGCATATCAAATGGGAATGTAATGTGATAGGGACTGAAAAATGTAATTAAAAAAAATAGATGTACCACCAAATCAACGGAGTATCACCTTGTTTCCACATGCTCCGCCTGCTTTGAAAGACTTTCAAAGAGCTCCCAACAGAATCCAGAAAGACCATCCCTCATGCATTACCAGCAGACTTGACTACAGCAACGCACTCTATGCCAGTGTCACTCAAACAGCTCAGGAAACAACAGAACGCCCAAAATACCGCAGCCAGGCTGGTCCTCGACATTCCCCAGGCAGCAACAGGGCACAACACCTCCAACAACTCCACTTGCTCCTACTCAACAAGACAATCACCGTCAAGCTCCTCACACACGCATACAAGGCTCTCGATGATGTAGGACCATTATATCTGAACCACTGCCTTGCTTTCCACACACCAGCCAGACAACTCAGCTTAACTCGTACTGGCCTCCATCCCACAAGACCAGAACCAGAGAAAGATCCTTCCCATACCTCGCCGCTAAGACCTGAAACCTCCTACCCCTCCATCTCAAGCAACCTGCGTCGTTGACCCAATTCAGGAAGGACCTCAAGACCTGGCTCTTCAACTGAACACCCAGACGGATCAACACCCCTCAGCACCTTTAGACACTCACAGGGGAGTAGTTGCGCTTTACAAACCCCTGATTGTTTGACTGAATGCCTTAGTTAGCAATTAGGTACCATCTCCCCCCAGTTATAACTAAATGTGACTGCGAATATTCTTCACTCCGTCTTGTGGGTCTGTATCAAGCCTTCAAGAGTGGCAGAAAGAGGCACCCGTGCAGCGGAAGGAATTCAAAAGAGAACGTCCAGAGGGGAGATCCTGGAACACTCCTGCCTCGGAGGCGCCGCCATAGAAATCCTTCCACCTCCTGCTGCTGTTCACCCCTGGATCCGCTTCACACACATGCCTCCTGGGTAACAGGAGCTGTTGTGCTTTATAACCCCCTCAGGGGACTGAACACGGATAGGAGAGGGGGAATCTGCGCACGGATGGGGAAGAGGGGGTGGGGGGATCTGCGCACAGATTGGGAAGCGGGGGGTGGGGGTGGGGGTCTGCGCACAGATGGGAAGAGGGGGGTGGGGGGGAGTCTGCGCACAGATGGGGAAGGAGGGGGTGGGGGGGGAGTCTGCGCTCAGATGGGGAAGAGGGGGTGGGGGGGGGGAGTCTGCGCACAGATGGGGAAGAGGGGGGTGGGGGGGTGGGAGTCTGCGCACAGATGGGGAAGAGGGGGGTGGGGGGGAGTCTGCGCTCAGATGGGGAAGAGGGGGTGGGGGGAGTCTGCGCACAGATTGGGGGAGTCTGCGCACGGATGGGAGAGGGGGGAGTCTGCGCACGGATGGGAGAGGGGGGGGAGTCTGCGCACGGATGGGAGAGGGGGGGAGTCTGCGCACGGATGGGAGAGGGGGGGAGTCTGCGCACGGATGGGAGAGGGGGGGGAGTCTGCGCACGGATAGGGAGAGGGGGGGAGTCTGCGCACGGATAGGAGAGGGGGGGAGTCTGCGCACGGATGGGAGGGGGGGAGCCTGCGCACAGAGGGGGAGCCTGCGCAAGAGGGGGAAGAGGGGGTGGGGGGGGAGTCTGCGCACAGATTGGGGGAAGTCTGCGCACGGATGGGAGAGGGGGGAGTCTGCGCACGGATGGGAGAGGGGTGGGGAGTCTGCGCACGGATGGGAGGGGGGGGGGAGTCTGCGCACGGATGGGAGGGGGGGGGGGAGTCTGCGCACGGATGGGAGGGGGGGGGGGGGGAGTCTGCGCACGTATGGGAGAGGGGGGGGGGAGTCTGCGCACGGATGGGAGAGGGGAGTCTGCGCACGGATAGGAGGGGGGGGGGAGTCTGCGCACGGATGGGAGGGGGGGAGCCTGCGCACAGAGGGGGGAGCCTGCGCACAGGGGGGGAGCCTGCGTACAGAGGGGGGGGAGTCTGCGCACAGAGGGGGGGGAGTCTGCGCACAGAGGGGGGGAGTCTGCGCACAGAGGGGGGGAGTCTGCGCACAGAGGGGGGGAGTCTGCGCACAGAGGGGGGGGAGTCTGCGCACAGAGGGGGGAGTCTGCGCACAGAGGGGGGGGGTCTGCGCACAGAGGGGGGGGAGTCTGCGCACAGAGGGGGGGGAGTCTGCGCACAGAGGGGGGGAGTCTGCGCACAGAGGGGGGGGAGTCTGCGCACAGAGGGGGGGGGAGTCTGCGCACAGAGGGGGGGGGAGTCTGCGCACAGAGGGGGGGGGAGTCTGCGCACAGAGGGGGGGGAGTCTGCGCACAGATGGGGGGGGAGTCTGCGCACAGAGGGGGAGGAGTCTGCGCACAGAGGGGGGGGGAGTCTGCGCACAGAGGGGGGGGAGTCTGCGCACAGAGGGGGGGAGTCTGCGCACAGAGGGGGGGAGTCTGCGCACAGAGGGGGGAGTCTGCGCACAGAGGGGGGGAGTCTGCGCACAGAGGGGGGAGTCTGCGCACAGAGGGGGGAGTCTGCGCACAGAGGGGGGGGAGTCTGCGCACAGAGGGGGGGAGTCTGCGCACAGAGGGGGGGGAGTCTGCGCACAGGGGGGGAGTCGCGCACAGAGGGGGGAGTCTGCGCACAGAGGGGGGGGGAGTCTGCGCACAGAGGGGGGGGGGAGTCTGCGCACAGAGGGGGGGAGTCTGCGCACAGAGGGGGGGGAGTCTGCGCACAGAGGGGGGGAGTCTGCGCACAGAGGGGGGGAGTCTGCGCACAGAGGGGGGGGAGTCTGCGCACAGAGGGGGGGGGAGTCTGCGCACAGAGGGGGGGGGAGTCTGCGCACAGAGGGGGGGGGGAGTCTGCGCACAGAGAGGGGGGGGGAGTCTGCGCACAGAGGGGGGGAGTCTGCGCACAGAGGGGGGAGTCTGGCGCACAGAGGGGGGGAGTCTGCGCACAGAGGGGGGGAGTCTGCGCACAGAGGGGGGGAGTCTGCGCACAGAGGGGGGGAGTCTGCGCACAGAGGGGGGGAGTCTGCGCACAGAGGGGGGAGTCTGCGCACAGAGGGGGGGAGTCTGCGCACAGAGGGGGGAGTCTGCGCACAGAGGGGGGGAGTCTGCGCACAGAGGGGGGGAGTCTGCGCACAGAGGGGGGGAGTCTGCGCACAGAGGGGGGAGTCTGCGCACAGAGGGGGGGGAGTCTGCGCACAGAGGGGGGGAGTCTGCGCACAGAGGGGGGGAGTCTGCGCACAGAGGGGGGAGTCTGCGCACAGAGGGGGGGAGTCTGCGCACAGAGGGGGGGTGGAGAGTCTGCGCACAGAGGGGGGGGAGTCTGCGCACAGAGGGGGGGGGGAGTCTGCGCACAGAGGGGGGTGGGGAGTCTGCGCACGGATGGGAGAGGGGGGTGGGGAGTCTGCGCACGGATGGGAGAGGGGGGGGGAGTCTGCGCACGGATGGGAGGGGGGGGGGGAGTCTACGCACGGATGGGAGAGGGGGGGGAGTCTACGCACGGATGGGAGAGGGGGGGGAGTCTGCGCACGGATGGGAGAGGGGGGGAGTCTGCGCACGGATGGGAGAGGGGGGGAGTCTGCGCACGGATGGGAGAGGGGGGGGGAGTCTGCGCACGGATGGGAGAGGGGGGGGAGTCTGCGCACGGATGGGAGAGGGGGGGGAGTCTGCGCACGGATGGGAGAGGGGGGGGGAGTCTGCGCACGGATGGGAGAGGGGGGGGGGGAGTCTGCGCACGGATGGGAGAGGGGGGGGGAGTCTGCGCACGGATGGGAGAGGGGGGGGAGTCTGCGCACGGATGGAGAGGGGGGGGAGTCTGCGCACGGATGGGAGGGGGGGGGGAGTCTGCGCACGGATGGGAGGGGGGGAGTCTGTGCAAGGATGAGAAGGGGGTCTGTGCACATAGAGAGGGTGGTCTGTGCATGAAGAGGAGGCTTTATAGGCACAGGGGACTGTGCACTGGGGAGAACTGTGCATGGAGAGGGGGTGGTTCGTGCACAGGAGGGACTGTGCACGGGGGAGGGCTGTGCGCAGGGAGGGACTCTGCACGGGGAGGGCTGTGCACAGGGAGGGACTCTGCACGGGGGAGGGCTGTGCACAGGGAGGGACTCTGCACGGGGGAGGGCTGTGCACAGGGAGGGACTCTGCACGGGGGAGGGCTGTGCACAGGGAGGGGGCTGTGCATGGGGAGGGCTGTGCGCAGGGAGGGGGCTGTGCATGGAAGAGGGCTGTGCTCAGGGAGGGACTCTGCATGGGGAGGGCTGTGCACAGGGAGGGGGCTGTACATGGGGAGGGCTGTGCACAGGGAGGGGCTGTGCTCATGGAGGGACTGTGCATGGGGAGGGAGTGTGCACAGGAGGGAGTGTGAATGGAGGGAGGTGACTGTGCACTGAGGGTGGGGCTGTGCTCAGGGGAGGGGTCTGTGCATAGGGAGGGAGTGTACATGGAGGGGGAGGGAGTGTGCTTTGGGAGGACAGTGCACGGGGGAGGGGCTGTGCATCATGGAGGGAGGGGACTGTGCACTGAGTTTGGGGCTGTGCAGGGGGGGCGGTGCACAGGGGGGAGGGACAGTGCATGGGGGCCTCTGGTCGTGACTCGGTCATTTCACCCTTTTCTGCTGCTGACATGTCTCCCGCAGTGACCCGCCCTGCTGCCCCCGGGGGGGGGGGGGGCGTTGCTTGGCGCCTGAGAGCGGAGCTCGACCACCCCCTGCCGGCTGGGGGCGGTCATTGGCCCCCAGGGGCCCCTCAGCTGCTCCCCCCCCCGTGGCCCCCTCGGGCCCTCCCCTCGCCCCCCAGGCCCCTCCCCTCGTCCCCCGGCCCTCACCTGCCCTCCTCGGCGCGGCCTCTAGGCGCTAGGCTCCTAAGATGGCCCCGGCTGGCGCTGCCTGTTTATTGTCAGGGAGGAGGGCCGGCCGCTTCCGGTGCGCCACTTCCGGGGGTCAGAGGCGCGTGCGGCTGGAGGAGCACCGGCGCCGCGCGCGGGGGGGCGGAAGGAGGACGCGGACCCCGCACCGCTGCGGGTCACACCCGCACATACAAGCGCGGGGCCCGGGGAGGCGCCCGAGGGGGCCCCTGCGGGCCCGCCATGGCCGACGCGCCGCTGGACGCCATCATTGTTCGGGGCGGCGTCACCATGGCAGCAGGAAGACTTCCGGGTCACAACCGGCGGTCACCTTTCTAAGGAGGAACTGACTCTAGCACTAACCAATCCCAAGGCTTTCCGCAGACTCAGCGCCATCTTTGTGAGGTCACTGTCACCCTGGACGCAAGGCTCATGCTCCCGCAGTCGCCATGTTTGTGAGGGGTAATTTGACTGCCGTTGAGTAGGAGTCCATGGCTGCCATCTTTCTACGGGTTACTAATACCTTTAAGCCAATGCTTATGACTGACGCCATGTTTGTGAGGGGTACAGAGACTCCACTATCAGTACAGAGCTCTTGCCACCATCTTTCTAAGGGGCTATGGACCCTGGAGTGAGTGTTTGTGCTCTCACCTGACGCCATGTTTGTGAGGGGTACAGTGACACTAACCTCAGGTAGAGTGCTCTCGCCACCATCTTTGTAAGGGGAACCAGTTTCACGTCCCAGTATTGGTTCAAAATCCTGTGATTATGGCAGGGCTAATCACTTAATCTACCCATGCCTATAAACAACGAATGGTGACTTTGTGTAATATAGCTGGCGCTTATGTAAGGCACTCCAGTACTTTTGGGTCAGTTCATGCTACATGAAAAATGAACAAAAAGGTTAAACCAAAGCCTTAGCATAAGTAAAGACACATAGCATAAATAAAGACAAATAGATACCTATTTAGGGGCTGATTAGTAAATTGTGGCTTCCCTGTTTAAGTTGTGTGATTTTAGGCAAATACTTTATTTCACAAAGCTGCCAAGGTTTCAGATTGAAATGTGTGACATTTTCATACTTTCATTGTAATTATGAGTGACATTTTAACGACTATGAGTGACACTTTATCGCGAGGAAAAATCAAGCAATGCACCATTTAGAGAAACATATAAAATATCAGAATTTACACCCATTTGAGCAACAGCTTGAAATTTGAAGAAGCAATTGAAATAAAGTGCGCTAACAGGGGCCCGCCTGCGAAGAGCGCCAGCGAGCTGTTCTGCCAATCCATGCAAACATAAGCAAATGCTCACGGTATGTTTATGTGTAGAGATAAGATCCAGAGTGGAACCCAGCATATTCACACCATGGTCCTACGTTGGCAGCTTAGCCCCGCCCCCCATTACACTATCCCTAAAACAAACAAAGTTATCCTCCAAGCAAACGGATAGCAAACTCGTCATAAACAATAGAGGTAGAAACAATCCTTTTAAACATGCGACGGAGTTAATTTACAACCATGTGTCAAGAAATATAAGATCCGGTGTCTACAGATGCTATAGTGAGGAATTGGTTGACCAATGCAGTGGACCATGTACTTCCACTCAAGAAGATGCTCATTAGGGATAAGAGAAGGGGGTCTGCCCCTTGGTATACCCCAGAGCTCAGAATCCTGAGGCAGAACTGCAAACGCGCGGAGAGACTATGGAGGAGGAGCCCGGAGACAGATAGCAGGGAAAAATATCGCATGGAACTAAGAATATATAAACGCTCTATACGTACTGCGAAGGCCTCCTTCTTTGGGGAGAGAGTAAATCACGCCGCGTCCTCATCCAGGGAAGCCTTCCTAGTGATGAAGGAGCTTCTTAAACCGCCTGAGCCCATTCCTGTCTACGATAGGCCACAGGAAAAATGTATGGAATTAGCTACCTACTTTAAAAACAAAATTGACATCATTATTAGTTCTCTCCCCTCGGTGGTGGGAACATTCCCCCCTTCTGAGGACTTCAGCATGTCGGAAAATCGACTGATGTCATTTGGTCCTGTATCTTCAGGTGAAGTGCTGAAGGTCCTCGGGAGCCTGAAAAGTGGCTCACCTCGGGACCCTGTCCCGATGCGGTATCTAAAGCAGGCCGCCCTGGCGATAGGAGAGCCCTTGACCGATCTGATCAATCTCTCGTTCACCCAGGGGACTGTGCCGCCTGACTGGAAGAGTGCGGTTGTCAAAGCGCTTCTGAAGAAGCCGGGCCTGGACCCGCAGAACCTGGCCAATTTCAGGCCCATCTCCTTATTACCAGGAGTGAGCAAGATTGCCGAGAGGTTGGCGAACCATCGGTTGTCAAACTTTCTTGAGGAGAATGGCCGGTTGAGGGACTCCCAGACGGGATTTTGTCCGGGCCATGGAACAGACACGGCTCTGCTAGCAGTGGTAGAGGAGGCCAGAAGCACTTTGGACGCAGGGGGATCAGTGGCAGTGATCCTCCTGGACCTCAGTGCGGCCTTCGATACCGTCAACCATGGGGTGCTGATACAACGTCTAGCTGAGTCGGGTGTCACAGGAGTGGCCCTGGAATGGTTGACCTCCTTTGAGGTCTGGGAAGGAAACGCAAAATCCCCTCCCCTCCCACTTTATTGCGGGGTGCCACAGGGCTCATCCCTGAGCCCAACGTTATTTAACGTGTATATGGCCCCCTTGGAGGGTGTGGTGTCTCCGTTTGGCTTTAAGACCATAAGCTATGCGGATGACACCCAGCTAGTGGTGAGCCTTACACAGCTGGAGAAACAGCCTGAGACGCTCCATGCTTGCTTGAGAGAGGTGTTTGATTGGATGTCCAGGTCATCGCTCAAATTGAATGGATCAAAAACTGAGCTGATGATCTTGGGCCAGTCAAGTTTTGCCCTCTCGCCAAGCAGCTGGCCTAACTGCATGGGCACCCCCCCCCCCCCGATCCAAAAAAGGAGATTAAGAGCCTGGGGGTCTGGCTGGAGCCGGATTTGTCTTTTAGGACACACGCCAAAAAGACCGCGGGCGTGTGCTACGGAATGCTCCGGTCGGCCCGTAAGGTTCTCCCCCTGCTACCAGAACTCTCCAGGAAGCTGTTAGTCCAAGGCTTAATCATCTCACGCCTGGACTACAGTAATGCGCTCTTTCTTGGAGCGCCAGAGTCAACGTTTAAGATCCTGCAACAAGTGCAGAACGCAGCAGCAAGGCTGCTGCGGAACGTTCCGGCCAGACAGTCAGCCAGGCCTGCCTTAAAAGCACTCCATTGGGTCCCTGTCAAAGAGAGAGTCACTTTTAAGGCCCTGTGCATCGCCCACAAGAGCATACAGGGTAAAGGCCCTGCTATTCTGAAGGACATGATCTGTCCCTATAAGCCCACAAGAGCTTTACGCTCTATTAACAAACATTTCCTTCAGACAAAGAGAATTAGGAGAGCCCGCACAGGGGGCAGGAGTTTTTCTATCCATACAGCGCGCGCCTGGAACTCCCTTCCATTCTCGCTGCGCTCTGAACCAAACCTTCTCAGATTCCGAAAACATCTGAAAACGTATCTTTTTCCAGAATAAGTGTAGCTCCTCTGTTCTTCCATTAGCAGTCTGCTCTTGGTCTCTATAAGCGCTGGGATGCCCCAGGGTAACCGTGCGCGGTACAAAATTCAATAATAATAATAATAAATACGTGACTCTCTGCAGTGAATCATACTGTGGCTACTCACCATGCCTACTACTTGAAAACGATACCAATTACTAGACTCCTGAGTCAATGCACATGAATAGTAATAATCAGAATTGTAACAAGCATTGGAAATGCAATAGGTCTCGCAATAGAATAGTTAGACATTTTTTGTTGTGCAAATGGAAGAGTGGTGTTGCATGGATGAGTGGCGTTGCGTGGATGAGTGGCGTTGCGTGGATGAGTGGCGTGTGTGAGGCGTTGCGTGTGTGAGTGGCGTTGCGTGTGTGAGTGGCGTTGCGTGTGTGAGTGGCGTAGCGTGTGTGAGTGGCGTTGCGTGTGTGAGTGGCGTTGCGTGTGTGAGTGGCGTTGCGTGTGTGAGTGGCGTAGCGTGTGTGAGTGGCGTTGCGTGTGTGAGTGGCGTTGCGTGTGTGAGTGGCGTTGCGTGTGTGAGTGGCGTTGCGTGTGTGAGTGGCGTTGCGTGTCTGAGTGGCGTTGCGTGGATGAGTGGGGTTGGAATGCAATAAGTATCGCATTAGAAAAGTTGTAGTTATTGTTCTTGTAAATGACATAATTTATTTATTTTTGCGATGTTAAAATTGCTATATTGATGGCTTTGTCATTTAGTGAGAGTGAGGGTGAGTGAGGTGTTGAGGGTGAGTGAGGGGGAGGCTGAGGGGATGAGGGTGAGTGAGGGTGAGGAGTTGAGGGAGGGTGAGTGAGGGTGAGGGTGAGTGAGGGTGAGGGGTTGAGGGTGAGTGAGGGTGAGGGTGAGTGAGGGTGAGTGAGGGTGAGTGAGGGTGGGTGAGTGAGGGTGAGGGTGAGTGAGGGTGAGGGTGAGGGGTTGAGGGTGAGTGAGGGTGAGGGTGATTGAGGGTGAGGTGTTGAGGGTGAGTGAGGGTGAGGGTGAGTGAGGATGAGGGTGATTGAGGGCGAGTGAGGGTGAGGGTGAGGGGTTGAGGGTGAGTGAGGGTGACTGAGGGTGAGTGAGAGTGAGGGTGAGTGAGGTGTTGAGGGTGAGGGGTTGAGGGTGAGTGAGGGGGAGGCTGAGGGGATGAGGGTGAGTGAGGGTGAGGGGTTGAGGGAGGGTGAGGGTGAGTGAGGGTGAGGGTGAGTGAGGGTGAGGGGTTGAGGGTGAGTGAGGCTGAGGGTGAGTGAGGGTGAGTGAGGGTGAGTGAGGGTGAGTGAGGGTGAGGGTGATTGAGGGTGAGTGAGGGTGAGGGTGGGTGAGGGTGAGTGAGGGTGAGTGAGGGTGAGTGAGGGTGAGTGAGGGTGAGGGTGAGTGAGGGTGAGGGTGAGTGAGGGTGAGTGAGGGCGAGGGTGAGTGAGGGTGAGGGTTTGAGGGTAAGTGAGGGTGAGTGAGAGTGAGGGTGAGTGAGGGGTTGAGGGTGAACGGTTGAGGGTGAGTGAGGGTGAGGGTGAGGTGTTGAGGGTGAGTGAGTGTGAGGGGTTGAGGGTGAGTGAGGGTGAGGGTGAGTGAGGGTGAGGGGTTGAGGGTGAGTGAGTGTGAGGGTGAGTGAGGGTGAGGCTGAGGGGTTGAGGGTGAGTGAGGGTGAGTGAGAGTGAGGGGTTGAGGGTGAACGGTTGAGGGTGAGTGAGGGTGAGGGTGAGGTGTTGAGGTTGAGTGAGGGTGAGGGGTTGAGAGTGAGTGAGGGTGAGGCGTTGAAGGTGAGTGAGGGTGAGGGTGAGTGTGGGTGAGGGTGAGTGAGGGTGAGTGAGGGTGAGGGTGAGTGAGGGTGAGTGAGGGTGAGGGTGAGTGAGGGTGAGTGAGGGTGAGGGGTTGAGGGTGAGTGAGGGTGAGGGGTTGAGAGTGAGTGAGGGTGAGGCGTTGAAGGTGAGTGAGGGTGAGGTTGAGTGTGGGTGAGGGTGAGTGAGGGTGAGTGAGGGTGAGTGAGGGTGAGTGAGGCTGAGGGTGAGTGAGGGTGAGTGAGGGTGAGTGAGGGTGAGTGAGGGTGAGGGTGAGGGTGATTGAGGGTGAGTGAGGGTGAGGGTGATTGAGGGTGAGGGTGGGTGAGGGTGAGTGAGGGTGAGGGTGGGTGAGGGTGGGTGAGGGTGAGTGAGGGTGAGTGAGGGTGAGGGTGAGTGAGGGTGAGTGAGGGTGAGTGACGGTGAAAATGCAATAGGTCTCGCATTAGTGAAACTTTGAGCTAATGGCGTTACAAATGAAACTCCACGAATTAAGGAAAGGGTGCAGTACCAGAGGCTATTACCTGTGGTGTTGTTAAGGGACCTCTATTAGCCACATAAGGTATTGCACCCTTAATGGAATTATAAAGAGCAAGATTGCTGGTGAGCATACGTTTTCATTTGTTTTTATTGGAAAGTGAAATTTTTGTTAGTTTGCATTTTGAAAATGCAAAATTGTTGTTTATTTATTTTTGTTTGTGAAATAAAGTTAAATAAAAACAATTGTGCATTTTCAAAACACAAGCTAACAAAAATGTCACTGCTAATAAATGTATCTGTTTATATTTGCATTAAGGGTGCAGTACTTCACAACTCTACAGGGACACCTAGTAACAGCCTGTGGTACTGCACCCTTTCCTTGAGACCTAACATGGAAATAGAATTACGCAGTGTCGTAAAAAGCAAAACAAAAAAACATTAGCATTGGCAATGGCAATAGCTCAAAGTTACACTAATGCAAGACCAATTGCATTACAAATACTTGTTAAATTTTGGTTACCGATCCGTGTCGAATCAGTGACTAAAAATAGAAGAAAACATATGAAAGAGGTTTTATTTCATTTTTAAAGTGGATGGGTGATTCTGAGGGCGGACGTGATGGGGGGGGGGGGGCGAGAGAACGAAGCAACAAAGGGGGGGGGGTGGAGAGTATGTGGAAGCAACAAGGTGATAAGTTGCACAAAGGGCGCCGGTGGTGGAAGCCGTGGATAGAGCACATGGACAAGCGCAAGAGAGAGGAATCAGGGTGAAGCCGGTGGGTGACAGAACAACAGAGAGTGCAGGAGGAAAGACTTACACAAGAACAAGCGTTTTTTGAGTGGTTTTGTAGCCTTTGCGGTGTGCCGCGTTTTAACTTTATATGCTTAAAGCTAAAGCGCGGGGTGCCGTCAATGCTATACAAATTAAAAAATAGAAAGTGAAGGCAGGCGCCCGCCATGTTGAAATTTCACTAATGCAGACCTATTTCATTGCAAATACTTGTTTAATTTTGGTTACCGACTGTGTTGGATCAGTCACTACAAATACAAGCATAGGTGTCGCATTTGTGAAAGTTAAAGCTCTTGGTTTTGAAAATGCTGAAAAGCCGAAGAGGTATATGCTGTGGGTGGTCTCTGCAGCAGGACGTAAGTCAGAATTTAAAAGCCCAGGCAGTGGCCAATTGGAGGAGCAGGCCTTGAGGACAGCATGCATCGTAAAGGGCCGGTGAGCTGCTGACAATAGACGCATGGGTACCATAGTTAAAGCAAGGCAAGGTGCGCTGTTGAAAAGAATTACGAATATTTTAAAAGTGGATTTAGGTGAGCCGCGCAGCACAAAAGTAAGGTGCGCAGCTGAAATGTTAAATCTAAAGCATGTTGTGTCGCATTGAAAATAAAAACAAAATAGTTAAAGTTATAGTGCGACGTCCAGGCAAGTGCTTTTTGGTAAATATAAAGCGGCCACACAAGAGTTGCGGCCACCATATTTTAAGTTAGAGCGAGATGTCGCAGCATGCCCTTTTTGTAAATATAAAAAGCGTTTAATAATGTGCAATATCCAAAGCAGCTGTAGCCAAGGATGGGGAGCGGGCGTGTACAGTGAGAGCTTTTTGTAAATATGAAGCGGCCAATAAAGCGCGACGTCCAAGCAGCTGTACCCAAAGAAGAGGAGAAAGCTTAAAACGAAACAAGGAAAGCCGTAGGGGGGGGGAGGGGGGAGAGGGGGGGGTCGGGAATGCGAACGAGGGGAGAAGTGTGGCAGGCAGATGGCTGCGCGGAGGGAAGCCGGATGGGGGCGGGAGAGCCTGGTGGGGGGGGCAGGGGGGGGGGGGGGCGCAAAGAGGAGAAAAGAAATGCGACACGGCGGGCAGGGGAGGGGGCGGAGCGGGGAGAGCGGCATGTGGGTGTGAAGAAGCCGGGGCCTTTGAAGTGAAGCTAAGCTTCACTTCAAAAGGTGTCGGAGGAATGCGGCTGAGGGAACAGACGGCGATTGCGGCTGAGGGAACTGATGTGCACGCGCTTTTAAGCTCAATGCACATGCGCATTGAGCTTAAAAGTCACGGGCACTGCAAGGAATCGCCACGTATCCTTGCTTGTTAGTTAAAGGTTGTTTAAGCCGCAATAGTCTCGCAAGCTCGATGCGCATGCGCATCGACAGGCGAGACCTAAAAAGCACAAATGTAGTGATTGTTACCTAGATTAACAAAATATTAGCTATGTCCTTAAACCTGATGATACGGTTCAGACACAAAAGTGTAACATGCACCCTGTCATTGAAAACAAAACGAAAAAAGAAAAATGAATCAATGCTCCATGAACAATTATTCGCCACTTGCTATTGCATAAAGATGAGCAACAGCATGTCACTGCCTATGGCACAAATGACCTCTCACTTGAAAATGCACCACCACATTCCTGTTACAGGATAATAAACTTACGTATTCGTCTCTCCTTCAGTACACCTTAAAGTACAACTCCTGGAAGCCCGCCACAATCCACTGTTTATTCTGTTCTTCTTTTGCAGCCCCCAGGCTAAGGCAGTGTGGCTCCCCCTCGGTGACGATCGGGCCTCTCACAGCTGTTGCATAATTATGCAGCACTCTCCCTCACCAAGTGGCCTCGAGTCGGCTGGCCTGGGCTGCTCTGACGAAATTCGCTGGCGGGCGGCATGGACAATAAATCAGCTCCTGGGCCTGTCATAGTCCAGCGTGAGCTGCCCTGCAGGGCAGAGAACGGGGTCTGAGGTGTTGTGTGCCAGCGGCCGAGCGCCATCATGATGCATGTGACCCTGGCCAGGCCCGCAAACCACTGAGGCTGAGGCAGCAGGCGAGCCTCTCCGCACCAGAGTCTTTACAAAATGTATGAGTTATACATTTTGGTAGCAGGACGTCATGTCACGTGCTCTTACGGCACTACGGCAAGTCTAAGACTTGTGTCCCTCAGCCCCATGGCGCCACGGAAATAAAAAAAGATACATTGTAGCAGAACTGCTGGCTCAGGCTGCCGCTGTGAGGCTGAGCCTGCTCAGCTGCTGGGAGCGCACAAAGCCTGTGGGAGAAGCCAGTGCAGGTACTCCGTCGCGCTGCCAGCTGCCACATACAGTTGTTTTCAGGACGCTTCTTGTGACAGCATAAACTACTACATTATGCGTGACAATGCATTTTAGTGCGGTGATGCGGACCACCACACTGAAATGCGTTAGTGTCACGTCTGATGCGTGACACTTGGCAGGACTGATTTCACCAAAACTCATTTTTCTTCAAGAGCGCTTATTAAAGCATTTTCAAATATGTGAGTTCAGAATATCAGTTAATCTGGGCAGTTTACAGGTTTTACATGGCACATGACTTGCCTTAGTTCACTAATGGTTTGTGCCTCAAAACTATCACTTGTAAGTATTTCTTAGTACAGTGCTGTAATGTGACGGTTTAATGTTAAAGCTTCTACATGGTAGAGAAATCCACTTTCTTGAATTTTGAAGATATTTTGTCATATTTTACGTGATGTTTGTTGTGTGATGTACATAGCAAACATTCTCACTGCTCAGCTCGTGCACGTGTCCTAAAAGCCAAGCCACACTCCTTGCTCAGCTCTCCCTGTTAATTTGCTGGTTCTCCTCTCTAAGAAAGCTTTATCCTTAAATATTAGAGGCAGGTACCCATCTACTGGCTGGCTGAATTGCACAGTGAGCAACTGGAAAATCGGGGATCATTGCTTTGTCCTTAATTCTTGGAGGGGGATATTATAGTCTGTGACATATATCAACATGTTATTTTTGGCAGTTTTACACAGCACAAACCAATAATAGGAGTTTGGGACCGATTTTGTTGCACTAGCACTATCTATTGTGCGGCTGCTAAAAATAAAATCCTGATTGCCTGTTGCACAATCTCCCCTTTCAAGAATTAAGGACAAAGCACTAACCTTTGATGTTAAAGATTGTACCCATCTGGTAGCTGAATTGCACAGCATGAACCTGGAAAAGTTGTAGATTAATCCCAACTTCTCTGCTCGACCAAAATGTCTTCCTGTATAGCTTCAGTGATTCATCTGTATTTTGATAACTTCCACCTTCTGCTTAGCAGCATCTAGTAATGTGATTCTGTATCCATATGCACCCTTCTTCGTCGGGTATCTCTGTGTGGGATTATGAACATTCACTAATTTTGATGACAGAAGACACAGAGCCAGATGTGTATTACACCTACCCTTTATTATAAATATGAAGAAAGTGGTATAAGAATCACAACTCGAGTAGACACACAGTCAAGAGGACTTAGAATTGCCGGGGACCCAAGAAACCACCCAAGGTAAGTAGATAGCGATCCCACGGAGAGCGTGTGCAGTGTGCGAACACAACGGCGGTCTCTGTACAATTCAATGTGTATATTAGTGCACGGTGCAAACCGTGCTTTAATGTGCTCTCAATAGGTTTGTGCTACTTGAGTGTCATTGAGTGGTTGTGTGCATGTATATTGTAATGCTGTGCTTGACTTGGCATATTCTGAACAGTGACCCATGTCATATGACGTGTCATTTTGGAGATGCATGTAAAAATTGTATGTCAGTGATTTTGTTATTCCCAGGTTTCACAACATGTGAGCATATTTGAAATGCGCTATATTTTATTGTTTGTAATTTCATCTGTGTATTTATTCCATTTATTTATGGTAGTTTAGGTTCATGTCATTTAGGGTGATGGTTTTTCTTCCATGTTGTGACGATGGGGACCCGGATGCGGGCCCCCCTGGCTTACCTAGTAATGTGTCTCCTCTTTCTTCTCAGCATACGGAGGCATGGAAAACCCCTGACGTCATCAGCAGCCGGCCGGAGGAGTCCGCCCTGCGACCCTGCACCTTTAACTGGGCGGCACCTGTTCTGGGACACACCCCCTACACCGCGGTAAAACCCGTCCCAGAAAGCACACAGGTGTGCGAGACACCCGGAGGAGGCGAAGGAGACTGGTGGCGAGAGTGGAGCGAGAGCGAAGAGGAGTGGAGTTCGAGGGAGCAGGAAGATCAGCGGAGGACGGAGGAAGAAGAGCGGAGGACAGAGGAAGAAGAGCGGAGGACGGAGGAAGATCAGCGGAGGACGGAGGAAGATCGGAGGAGGACGGAGGAAGAGGACAGACAAGAGGAGTGGAGAGCAGCGGAAAAGTATCCTGAGGAGGAGCGGAGGTCTGAGGATCCGAGGGCGGAGACACAGAGGCCAGCGAAGGCGGGAGACAGAGACGGCGGCAACATCAACAAGCCGGGAGGCCAACGGGACAACGCACCGCCCAGCCACGCTTCCCGCGAAGTGTGGCTTGACCAGGTACGGTCAAGATTCAGCGGGTGGGCGGGCACTAGACGGAACAAGCCGTCCTGAGCACACACACACCCTAACCCCTCCTCAGCACTAAAACCCCCCCCCCCTCACTGAAACCCCAACACTTGACAGGGGTATTTGTGCGCACGTGTGTATCCTCACCCCTTTTCCCCTGTACCAAGTCCGAGAGTAAGGACAGTCTGCCTGACACTTGTTTTATTTCATTTGCCGGTACTGAGAGTCATCGAGACGGCGGAGAGACGGCCTACAACCCCCAGGAGGCAGTGGGAAAGGCGGTCCGGAGCGGGAGCCGCCACGTCTGAGAAACCTGAAACCCCGCTCCCCTTCTACAGAGTGCCTGTACAGAAACGGAGATTGTGTACAAAAATAAAAGCCTCCTTACCACGAGCCCCCGTGTCTGTCAACCTTTTCGATACACCACTGGAATCCCCACACATGTCTAGGTGAATTAGATTTTTTTTAATGTGCTTTATTAATGTTTGCCTTTCTCATATTAGTGTTATATCCTGTCTGCATTGGTTTTCAGAGTGATTCTCTTGCAGTGCATGTGAGTGGCTTACTCCAAGGCTTGGCTGGAGTAGATTTGAGCCTGTCTGGGCAGTTGTACTGCTTGAATAACTGTGGGTGTAACTTATGAGCACTAGGTCTGCCTTACACTTTTGTAATAGTGGTTATACGTATTCATGCCCTCCTTATTCCCCCTTACTATTTGTACTTTTCTCTTCTTTTCTCCCACTTTTTAGTAGTATTGTTTATTTTTCTGACACTCCCCCGCCCTGGCGACTCCCACACATACTACAAAGTAGTAGGTCTATGTGTACCTGAGTTCTGCTTGTAGTGTAGGAGCCCTCCGATAAATGCAGCAGATTGAGGTGAAAATCTACAGTGTGGATTTTGGCAAATAGCACTTAGTTTTTAGAGACGTAGTACTACAATAGTATTATTCTGAAACTCGGAAATTGCCTATTGTTTATAGTTTCAACATTCGTAGTCTCTATGGACCAAACGTAAATGTTATCAGTGACCGTCAGAGGCAATTGGAACAATTGGAGGACAGTCACACAAAGCAAATGTGCGCCTTCATCCAAAGCAGTTCTGAATTACCTCTGGGTCGCGTTCCCACTCTAAAAACTAACACTCTTTGAAGTGCAGAGTGACTCTGCACTTTAAAGAATGTTAGTGTTTATAGAGTGAGAACGCAGACTGGTGTAGAAAATGTTTCTCACTCTGAAGCTACAGGCCCGGCCACGCGTGATGCACCACTGAGAAGCATACACACTGAATGCCAGCACTGGGCCTAGCTTCAAAAACCTGACAATAGAAATGTTTCTGACACTAGGCCCTTCTGGCACGCAGAGTGTATAGTGGTCAGAGGTGCGTGGCACTGGCAGGGCCTAGCTTCAGAAACAATTCTATCTACATGTTTTTTTTTTACATCCCTTTATTAATGTACACTGCACTTTCACAATTGCTTTATCAACCTTCTTGCTTCTCAAATTTGCTTGAAAATGCACCATTTACCCACTCTTTTTTCAAAATTTTCTCTGGGGTGAACCCCCGAACCCTCCTTAAGGTATTCAGGCTCGCAAGCTGTGCTCGCTCGCTGCAGTGCACTCCCACAGATGTTTACAGCCCACAACTTTCAAATGCCACCAGCCACATTTGCCTCCAATCTATTTTGTATTACGCCTGACCCATTTCGTGTTACGCGCTATTCAGGTCTTTCCGCCCGCGAATATTTCTCCCTCTAATCGACGTTGAAATGTTGGCATGTATGACAGTGACTCTAACATCAGGTAGAGTGCTCTTGCCACCATCTTTGTAAGGGGAACTATTCCCTTTCAGCCAATGCTTGTGCTCCCATCTAGACTCCATGTTTGTGAGGGGCGAAGAGAGCGACTCCAGTCCCTGGAGGAGTACCATGGCCGCCTTCTTTGTGAGTGGAGCACCCAGCAGAGGCACCCCCCACATGGTCGCACCACCTGAATCTCAATAAATTCAGACCACACAAGTTTCTGTTTTATGGAAGAATTGAGCCTGCAGTTTCATTTCCAACTTACAAGCGTACCTTTACACATCATTTTTTTGTCTGGCGAGCCTGTGTCCTTACCCCATCCGCTCTGCACTGTGCCCTACATTCAGTGCAGCTTTCTTAGCCAAGGTGAAACTATCACCTGGGGACGCACCCTTTCCTTTCACTCCGGGCAAGCTTCTGCTTCCAGCCCGACCGGGTAACCTTTTACTTCCAGTTGCCACGCACTCCTTGGGTAAGCGTCTGCTTCAACCCAACCGGATGACCCTTTCGCTTCCGGTGTCCACTCACTCCCGGGTAACCAGCCGGTTCCCACCCGGCTGGATGACCTTTCACTTCCGGTGTCCACACATTTCCTTCTGGGTAAGCGTTTGTTCTCACCGCAGCCCGGTGCCTCTACACTTCCGGTGCGTACCCTCTTTGATACCTGGGCAAGCCAATGTGCTTCCCGCCCGCCAAACCTGGTTGACTGTTCCCCCACCCATCTCTGCGAGGTGACCCGGTAACCGGTATCCCAACTTCCTCCATGTCACAGGCTCTGCTCTCTGTTGCGTAATTAATTGTTTACTTCCGGTTCACCTGAACAAAGGGGCTCGGGGAGCTTGCCAGTGGGGAGCTTGCCAGTAACCCCCTGGGTCCTAACTGCCCCGTTTGCGGTCTGTGCCCGCTTCACAACTTGCTTTTTTGTATTCCTCTTGGATCTCTTTGTAAGTACCGCCATGCCTCGCTGGGAGCTATTGCTGTCAGTGAGGACCCCCCCATGCCATTACTGCGGCCCCATTCTTGCGAACTAACAACAGCCCCTTGCATTCAATGCTACTAGCATATTCCGTAGCAGGACATCTCTTCCAGTGTTCGATAGGTACACCCCATCAGCTCTGTAATAGCGCGGCTGCCGCAAGTTAATCAGGGTGTGCCTGTTGCTACCTAAACCTGCCCCCCTAGAAATTTGGCCATGAGGCTATTTAGCCTCTTCCTTGACAACTCCATGCTGTTTTGGGAGCACGCACGAGCCCATACCCTTCCAGGAATGATCTCAGACCATACAAATTCCGTGGTGACCATGCTCCTGGCTAAATTGGTGAGATCCTTCTTTAACATGTGAAGTAGTTCACCAAGCGCCATCACTGGAAGGTCATTTCCCCCTACATGAATTACTAAAACACTCGGGGCCTTCGAACAGGTGCGCAATTCTTCAATGACGCTCCCCAATTCTCTCCTGTGCAACCCCGGCTTTCCAAGCCATTGCACCCTTGTCCGTTGAAACAGGAACGTTGCATTCCACCCAATCCTGTGGGCTCTGATAGCAGCCCGGACACGTAACTGTGCCTGATGACCCACACTGTTTTGTATTCTGTGTAGTAGAACAGAAGCACAGACATGTTGCATATAAGTCTTCCATCAGCCTTTTATTATAGGTGTAACTTGCTGTACATAAGTGTAGTCAAGACCCTTACAACTGAATCACCACAACACATGTCTTTTCCAATCCTTTATCTGTTGGATGTTGGGCGAATGTAAAGCCTAAACCTGTCTGATTCCCATCTTCCTATTTGTTTTATTGCCCTGCCGACATACCCTCCTGGAAGGCTGTGATGGCTGCCCCAATTCGGAAGGAATGTGTACTGTAGTGACACCCTTGGAGCCCAGCTATTTGGACCGTTGCTGCTAGCACCCTTTTAAAGTGATAAAGTGTTACCGGAGTCCCATCTTTGTGGGTGAGAAGGTAGTTGTCGCCGTGGACACCTTCCCGTTCCTGGGTGTACCCTGCCAAAAGCGTAACTGGGCAATACGAGCTGTGCCCTTCCATCCTATTCAGTGTAATGTACTGTCCCCTTCCCGCTTGATCTGTCTTACAGTGTCGCACCCGTAGGGATACCTGCTGTGTGCCTAGGGATATGTCCTTAACCAATAGGGCCCTGCTGCTTTTATCCCCTTTTGCCCCGGCTAGTAGTTCGCTAATGCGAAAGGCCCCAAAGAAGGCCAAGAAAAAAGTTACTCTAGACAGCGTACTTTCAAATTCCGAGTAGCATACCAAAGGGAGGTGGTCCATTAGTATTTCTGGTGTTTTAAAATCAATTGGGGACCTGTGATCCTGCTTTTTGCTTTCCCCTTTGGCCCAGCCTTTCAAGGCTGCCCTAAGAACAAAACCTTCAGTAGGATCGTCAAAACCCTTTAGCTTTAAATGATATGCTATTGCTGATAGGTGCTCACCAACCCATGACCTAGATTTGCCGCCCCCCCCTGGCCCACACCACAAACTGTTTGACCCGCATCCCCAGTTGTTGAACATTGTCTGGAAGCTCGGAAGCATCTGCTGCAAATTTCTGTAAAGTGTCCACACAACGCCAATGCCGTTGCCTTGTTCCCACTGCTAAAGCCTCTTCAGCCATATGCTGTAGTTGACCTTCTAATGCATTAGTCTGCAATATTCCTCTTTGAAGGGCGTCATTTCCTGCTGCGCCTCTGGCCATTCTGCCCGGAATCTTTCCCACTGCAAGCGAGAAAGAGCATCAGCTGCCTTGTTCTGAAAAAGGGTGGCGGAGTGAGCTAAAGAACGGTGATGGGTTAAACCCAGATCAGTAGACTGGGGGTGAGTGTTTGTATTGTCAACGCTCCGTCCATCACCACCTTTGGTTTTTCTTTGGTTTTTCTTTGTTTTCTATACCCCTGGCACATGCTTAGCTGTTATCTGAATATTATACCGTAGACACCTGCTCACCAAACGACTTAATAAGCCTAATACTATGGGACATGACGCCGCCTGATTATTATTTGCATGGACGGCTGCCATGTTGTCTGACCGGATGACCAAACTCTTGTTAGCCAAGGTGTCCAACCAGATTGACAATGCCACCAGAATTGGAAAGAGTTCTATTGCTGTGATATTGTTGGTGAGGCCACATTGTCGCTAAGCAGTTGGCCACCCGTTGGCACACCACGCAGAACTCAATATTGCCCCAAACCCCCTTGCCTAGAGGCATCTGTGTATAGTTGCGACCTCTCATCAGCTGTCCACAGCGACAGCCATATTCCAACCCCATTGAAACCTTGGAGAAAAGACAACCACATCTGCAAGTCTTGCTTCAGCCCCTAATTCAGCCGTACAAAGTGATGTTTCTGACTAATGCCTGCTGTAGCCCCTGCCAGCCTTCTTGAAAAAACTCTCCTCATCTGAATGACCCTGGATGCAAAATTGAGCTTACCCATTAACTCTTGGATGTCTTTTAAAGTTGCCTTCTCTTTTGCCAATACCTTTTTAATAGCTGCTGCAAAGTCCTGTACTTTCTCCACTGGGAGGCGTGACTCCCCTTCCTCTGAATCCAACTCTATCCCCGAAAAAGTTAACTCAGTTGTGGGGCCTTCCGTTTTTTCTGCTGCCAATGGAACTCCCAAGCCCTGCGACACGACCGTGAAGGCTGCCAATGCCTGGGCACACTCCGGGAGTTAGCCTCGCCTACAAACAAGAAGTCATCCAGATAATAAAGCTTGCCACCAAGTGGCTGGACCTTGTTCGTTGCCTACTCCAAAAAGGAACTAAATGCCTCAAAATAAGCGCATGAAACGGAACATCCCATGGGCATACACCTATCATAGTACAGCTTGTCTCTGAACTGGAACCCAAGCAAATGAAAGCTGTCGGGATGCACTGGTAACAGCCTGAAAGGTGATTCAATATCAGCTTTCGCCATGAGGGCTCCTGTCCCCGCCTGCCTGACTAACTTGATGGCTTCATCAAATGTTGCATAAGACACCGTGCAACCATTCTGGCTTAGCCAGTCATTTACTGAGTTGCCTTTGGGATAAGAGAGGTGGTGGATCATTCGGTATTTGCCTGCTTCCTTTTTTGGAACAATGCCTAGTGGAGAAATAATAAAGTTGCTTAAGGGGAGGCATCAAATGGGGCTGCTATTCATCCTAGCCGCAGCTCTTTTTGTATCTTTTCCGCAACTATTTCCGGAACTTTCTCCGCTGATCGAAGGTTCCTAGCTGACCTGCCTGCTAAAGTGTGGTGATGGGCCTCAGCAAGGCCTACCAGTGCAAGGGATTCACCCTTCTCTGCACAGTCCTCAGACCAATAGGAAGAAGTTGGCACAGAAACTGGAATAGAAAAGACAGAGTTTATTAAACCTCATGAGGTGGAACTACATTCACACAGCAACCTTCGGTAATGCATGAAGTAGCATGGTCCTTTTATACCCACACAGGGGCTCAAACGAAGGCAGTACAAGTACAAATGCTGGTTTTAGGGACATATAAGGTTATACAGAAAATGCAGGGTCGACAATTAGGAGGAGCTAACAGTGGCTAGTTTCTAGTAAACACATCCTGACAGATATGAATTGACAACAGCTGCAAGCTCAACTGAGCATGTGTGAAGCAGGAAAGGCTAAATATATCTCGTCTCTAGGCAGATTTAGAGAGCAGTTAACAGGAAGGTAGGACAGAGCACATGACGAGCACATGGTAGCACATGGCAAACAAAATGGCTGACAGAAATACAAAATGGATTCCACAAAACGGACAATATAGTCTCTAAATACAGGATGTCTTCTGCTAATGCTTACCCTAATTGCTGCCAAATTACAACAGACGACCCTTTCAGCATTAACTGAAGACATTAGTTTCTCTGGGGTAATCTAAATATGCATCCCGTACATCTATTAGCATTATTTCAGCCACTTCTTTATTCAACATTTGTTGACTGACTGACTGACTGTTGGGCCTTTGTTCTGCAACATTCCTTTTGGCAGGTATACAAGCAGAGATGCAAATGGAGCAAAGCATTGAACCACATTGAATACATACACAGCATGTAAAAAAGTATCGTAATCATTACACAACGGTTAGTCAGTAGCTTCCAGCCCCAAGCAGAAACAAGAGTCCAAAACCATACAGCAAAAGTCCAAGTACCAGTCTCTGGATGAATTTCTGCAGAAATCTTATGCAGTTTTGATATTGCGTCGTATACTGAAGGTGAGTGGTCTGGTATAAACACGCAGCAGCTGCTACCGATGATGCGACATGCACCTCCTCAATCAGCCAAAATCACATCTAGAAACATTCGGTTCTGGAGAGCTACAATTCTTGCAATTTGCAGCTCCTCTGTAATGTTCCCAAGTGCCATAGCTGTCTGATTGGTAACAGCTTCCACAACTCTAGTCAATCGTCTTATTTTCCTACCTTTTAATGCAGCACCCACAAAGAAGAACAAACCTAAATTAAAATCGACATATTGTTGCAGAGTAGTGTCAGTTTGGTCTACTTTGTCAGCACATATTGTCCTTTTGTATCTATTTCTAGAGATATCGTCGAACAATTTAAGGTCCCGGTGATATGATGCAGGTGCCAGAAACACAGGGGGCAATAGAAAGACACATAGCATACACCTGACAACCCAGCAGGTAGTTGATAATATCCTTGGCTACCACAGATAAAATAGGTATTATGTGAGGCTATAAAGCTACTATTATTAACACCTTCAATAGTCAGAATTACAGTACATTCACTGTTCCCCATTGGAATTCTCCCAATACTGCTTATACATAGATCTGCTTTGGCTCTGGTAACAGAAATCACAAATTGTTCATTGCTGGCAAAAGTTCTCATATTTGTGAAAACATATGGTGTTGAAATATTGTCCGGTTGATACTCTTCCCATTCCCATTTGGTCCCTTTGGCTTGAGGATAACCATCTTTATCTTGGTAGCATACTTTATTAAGGAGAAAAAGAGTCCTGCCTACTTTACGTCTTCCAGATTTAAACAAAAGCGCATACCAAGCTTGACAAGAACCATTGTGAGAAAATGGAAGAGGAATAAAAGGTGTTCCTCCTTTCTTTTGATGTGCAGGTATCATCCCATACACCCAACAGTTGGTAGTATTTGTAGCATTGTGAGTATGGTGCGACATCTGGATAAAGGTATTGTTGAGATGGGATTGTCGATGCTTCTGTTTATGGTAGGGAAGCGTGAAGTAGAGGTGTTCCACTGGTACTGGAGTAGTGGCAACGAAAAGCTGTCGAACAGGAGCCACTTTCTCAACAAACCAGGTGATTATTGCCATAACCACCAGAGCAACAACAAACCCTACAGCACAAATAATTATTTTGTTATTCATTACAGCAACAGTGATAGTTGATCTTTCTAAAACTCGTTGAAAACAATCATTGGAGCTCTTATCCCTTGGGCAGCCGCTGATTTCTACACCACGGGCCAAGACAGGTGTCACTACACTAACGCAGGGCTGATTCCCCCCCCCATGCCACATCGGCTCTCCGTTTCACTAACCCAGGGCGGTAGCTCAACCAGTCTTTTTCAACGCTGCAGATTCTTTCCTCGGTCTCAAGTGGTATCGCGATGCTCCAGGAATCGTGTGGTCCAGGAAGAATTCCGCAGATTCTTCAAGTGAGATAGTTTGACCTTTCTCCGTCTCCAGAATCTCTGGATGGTCAGTCAGCACATCAGGCCCCACCAAGGCAGGCGACACACGTTTGCAGTGTGTGCTGTGGACCCAGTTCTTCTTGTTCGTCACTCAAACTGCTGTCCTTGTAGTCAGAAGCACCTGCTCCGGACCTCGCCCCCTCGATTCCAGGCTGTTCGATCTGTCAAAGACCTTGACCATCACATAGTCGCCAGGACGGAGTTTTTTTTTTTTGCAGAGTTTTATATAGCGCAAAATTGACCCGAACTGAATCAGGTATCACAGCGCTTAACATATTTTCCAGTTACGTTACATGAGGACACACTTTTATTTTAGGCACGGGGAGATTAAGTGGTGGTGAAGAATCACAAGAGGTTTTTGACGTCGTTACCGAGACTCGAACCCAGATTCCGAGGTCGAGCGCCCTAGCCGTTAGGCCAAGTCCTCTCCCCACCATGGGACCCAGTTCATGGCTCCCACCTGTAGATCTGTCAGGAAGCGCTTCTCGAACCTGTTGATGAATATAAATCAAACTGTCGGTTAACTGTGCCAAATAATCATTCATCAGAACACAAGGAACATCATGTATGGGGCGTGGCTTAGGAACTCCTCAGATATTCATCGGTCTCCCAAAGACCACTTCATACTCAAAACTCCACTGGCTGCCGATCCGTCAACGGATCAAACTGATCTGCTGTGTTGTGCACAAGGGCATACATGGTCTGGGCCCTGTGTATCTGGCTGGGAGGTTTGTCCCCTATAATCCAATACGCAACCTCCGTTCCAGCAACCAGTCCCTTCTTCAAATTCCAACTATCAGAAGGGCTAGACAGGGTGGGAAAGCACTTTCCTATGTGGGCCCATACCTCTGGAATAAACTCCCAGACTCCCTTAGGCAGTGGACTAATCACCTGACATTCAGGAAACGGTTAAAAACATTCTTATTCCAATCTTAGCACCTTCCTTAGTTCTCTAGTTCTTTCCATCTCTGAGCTGTTTTTATTGCCTTGGCGCGGAGATACTCCTTCGGGAGTCGATTCCAGTGCAGTACAAACTCATAAATAAATAAGTAAATAAATACGGGGGGAGACTAAGCATGGGCGTAAAATCCATTCCGTTCGCGGAATTTGAGGACTTTCTGCAATTTCGCGGTCTGCGAATCTCGCGAAATTGCAGGAAAATCCGTGAAATCGCGTTCGGGACGGATTTTCACCAGAGGGTGACAGTGGTGAACCAGAGGGTGGCACTGATGAACTAGAGGGTGGCAGTGATGAACCAGAGGGTGGCAGTGGTGAACCAGAAGGTGCTGTGATGAACCAGAGGGTGGCCGTGATGAACCAGAGGGTGGCAGTGGTGAACCAGAAGGAGCTGTGATGAACCAGAGGGTGGCAGTGATGAACCAGAGGGTGGCAGTGGTGAACCAGAGGGTGTTGTGATGAACCAGAGGATGGCAGTGATCACCTAGAGGGTGGCAGTCGTGAACCAGAGGGTGGCAGTGATGAACCAGAGGGTGGCAGTGATGAACCAGAGGGTGGCACTGGTGAACCAGAGGGTGCTGTGATGAACCAGAGCGTGGCAGTGATGAACCAGAGGGTGACGGTGATGATCCAGAGGGTGGCAGTGGCAAACCAGAGGGTGGCAGTGATGAACCAGAGGGTGACAGTGATGATCCAGAGGGTGGCAGTGGCGAACCAGAGGGAGGCAGTAATGAACCAGAGGGTGACAGGGATGATCCAGAGGGTGGCAGTGGTGAACCAGAGGGTGGAAGTGATGAACTAGAGGGTTGCAGTGATGAACCAGAGGGTGGCAGTGGTGAACCAGAGGGTGCTGTGATGAACCAGAGGATGGCCGTGATGAACCAGAGGGTGGCAGTGGTGAACCAGAGGGAGCTGTGATGAACCAGAGGGTGGCAGTGATGAACCAGAGGGAAGCAGTGGTGAACCAGAGAGTGCTGTGATGAACCAGAGGATGGCAGTGATCAACTAGAGGGTAGCAGTCGTGAACCAGAGGGTGGCATGGATGAACTAGAGGGGGGCACTGGTGAACCAGAGGGTGCTGTGATGAACCAGAGGGTGGCAGTGATGAACCAGAGGGTGACAGTGATGAACCAGAGGGTAGCAGTGGTGAATCAGATGGTGCTGTGATGAACCAGAGGGTGGCAGTGACAGTAATGAACCAGAGGGTGACAGTGATGAACCAGAGGGTGGCAGTGGAGAACCAGAGGGTGCTGTGATGAACCAGAGGGTGGCAGTGATGAACCAGAGGGTGACAGTCGTGAACCAGAGGGTGGAAGTGGTGAACCAGAGGGTGGCAGTGATGAACCAGAGGGTGGCAGTGGTGAACCAGAGGGTGGCAGTGATGAACCAGAGGGTGGCAGTGATGAACCAGAGGGTGGCAGTGATGAACCAGAGGGCGGTGCTGCTAAACTGCCCGGGAGCCCTGTGGGTGTGAGCCCCTGCCCTGCTGAGCTGCCCAGGGGTTGTGAGCCCATGCGCTACTGAACTGCCCCGGGACCCAGTGGGTGTGAGTCCCCGTGCTGCTGAACTGTCCCAGAGCCATCTCAGTGTGAAAATCATTTGTGCTCAATTGCCTGGGAGCCCTCAAGGTGTGAGCACACATTGTGCTTAGTGTCCCCCTGCTCCAGTACATATATACCCGTACCGCACAGCATCATTATGCGCTTGCACCATGAAGTCTGGTGCCTGGATGCTCCTGATCCGTGTAGGTGGTACCACCGTCTGGTGCAGTCAAAATGTAAAGTCATAACTTGCTACACAGCACCAATAAACACGTGTCCCCCCTGGCACCAGCATGCGCATGTATCAGGCGTGGAGCACCCGCATGCCACTGCACCGTACTGCCCAGCGCCAGCATATGCCTGTACGGGGCAGTTTAGTATGAGATGGGACATTGTCCAGCCGCAGCAGCTGAAGAACCTGAAAACAGAGGGGACAGAGTCTGGGTCACTAGCCAGTGACCAGGAAAGTACCAGGAAGGAACCAGGCGATGTTGTGATGATCTCAGGTAAAGAGGTGAAGCTTGTCTCTGCAGCCACAAGGACCAGGAGGTGTTGACGATGACCAGGAGCTGGATTCGAGCTGTCCCATGAAGGATCTAGTCGACTGCGGCGTCGGTATCTGGATTGGACCCAACAAGCCTTGGCAAACGCACCCCATGCAGGAAGTGAAGATTGGCTTTGTTGCAGACCAACATGGTCTGGGTAGCTTCTCCTTTGCAGGAAAGCTGGAGCACGCCTGGAGCAACCAGGAAAGCAGTTTGGATTCAAAAGAAAGTCTTCAGAGGGCTCACTAACCAACGGGCTAGGAACCGGGAAGACGCATCGAGCTGAAATGCAAGAGCAGGCCCCACGCGGCATTCGTCGAGAGCTGAGCTTCAGTGCAAATGGTGCTCTGGTCTGGGGCTTCTCGTACCCCAATGCACAACTTCGAGTTACCCCAGGAGTTGATGCAGTTAGAAAAATGCAGGATGTCCAGGGTGTCCGGTCCCACGTCTCTCGTGTCCGCCATGGGTCTCAGCTTTGCTGTGGATGTGGATCGGAGTCAGAGAAGTCTGGAAGTCCAGTTCCTGTGTCGCTGAGCCTTCGGGTTCCGGCAGGAGCGTCGACAGACTGGCAAGTTACTGGTGGTGCCTGTTTGCACAGGGTGGCCACTCCTTGACCACAAGGGAGATGTCTTCAGTCTTCTAGTCTGAATAGAACGTCAAAGGTCCAAGAGTTCTGTATCAAAGTTTCGTTCCAGGATAATCTAAAGTCCCGGGGACGCAGCTCCTGTACTTATACTAGGAAAAGGGGCTGGATTACCTGCTAGGTCCCTCCTATGGGTGGACCTGGGAAGGGCTGGCTACACCCCTTTCCTTTTGTCCAGTTTCACGCCAGGGCCGGTCTGGAGTGCCCCAGCAACTGGTTTGAACCGGGCTATGCATGGAGCACCTTGTGTGGCCCAGGCAGTGTCTCAAAAAGCATCTGCTGATGCAGTCCTCCTTGCCCCAATACACAAAACCCTGTCTGGGGAGGTGCTGGCACCTCCCTGGATAAGAAACCTATTGTCCAGGCCACCCTTGCTGGAGTTTCACCCGGCAACAGGAGGTCAGCCTCGTGTCTGTGGCAGCAGCATCCATTTTGTGATGCTGAGGCTCTGTTTTACTTTAACCGGGGTTAACAGTAACTACATGTCTACTCCCTCTAGAAGGGTGGAATGCTACCCCCGCCGCCAGGACTGGCGGGGGGTAGTATTCCAAAGAGTTGGACACCTTACACAACATGTTTTGATAAAGCCAAACCAAAGTTAGCAATAACAGCGCGGATTATAATGCACTTAAGAGTATATGGTATGACTATATCATAGAACAGCTATAAGGAGATGGTTCTGAAAGCTGCAGAGGGGCTCAGCTCATGCTAGCGCACCCTCTCACACAAAACCAAGCACTCTGCCTCCAGGATCGATAAGGCCTGCCATAGGAGTGACTTATAGGTTACTATGTGTCTATATATAAGGTAGATATAGATATACTATATCTAAGTAAGGGGTTATTACACCACCTTACCCAAGCTGAGTGACCAGCCTGTGGTGTCAGTTTAGATGGCCAGCCAAGGGTGGTATAATACATGCTGCAGCCCCTGGCAGGCCTTGGATGCACCTATTCCCTATGGTACACTATACAGGGACTCACAAAGGTGACCCAATATCCAATCTGGTATGTACCTAAAGTACATGGAGTCCATTTTATAGGGAGAGCAGATAGCCTGGGGCCCTGAACAGCAGTATCCCAGGCCAACTAAGTCGAAAACCAGCAAAACACTAGACAAAAAGTTGGGGTAACCATATAGTCAGATATCCACCTTCCTACACCCCTCCCCTTCTTTTCCATGCCCCGCTTCTCCCCCCGTGTCGCTGCATAAGTATGGCCATTAATAGGAAAGCGGTCCCCTTGCCACTCTTCCACGTCCTTCCATTGTCCACCACCTTCGGGGGCAGGTGATTGCATTTGAGCCATTGCTAGCTCCCACCCTTCCCAATTCTTTGTTGTTGCTGCAAAGCTGGCCCAAAGCTGCTGCGCATCTTGGCCGCCGTGGTACTCCAGTCCTGGGATCCCCCCGCTAGGTCCAGCCTCTTAATTCGCTGCTAGCTCCAGCGCACCGCTGTGAAACAATCCTTCATCTCCCATCATGCTCGGGCACGTCCTGGAGCAATCCCCTTTCCATGGCTGACCTAAAAACGAAAATGGTGTTAACCTTGCAAGTTGTTATTGTGAGTACCTTTTCCGTGTGGTGTAGCCATTCCACACAAACAAGTGCCAGTGCCCTGGCCCAAGTGGTGCCCAGGCATGCTACGGTGCCCCCCATCCTCCTCCCGCAGTGTTCCTTATCTTTTCATTGTGCCGCCCCCTGTCTTTTGTAAACTTACCTTCTGGCAAGTCCCGACCCCATAGGCTTGTTCCTGCCCCTTTGCCCAGTCCGTGACCTACGCCACTACTGACACCTCTTTGCTCGTTCACTCAGCCCTTCATCGTCTGAATGTATTCAGTCCTTGCTCAACTCTATAATAGAAACCACATGTTAGATTTCCTATTCGCCCCTCCTGTACATAACTGTCGTACCATTCGTGTGCGCTCTACTTCTCTATGTTGTCACCCAAACCCATTTGACAGCCTATGCGTGCGTGCCTCCGAAACACTTTTACCTCCTCGTTGACCCTTTCCCAAATCACTGCCACCCCTGTATCCCTCCCACCCACCAGCATTGGTGGAGGCGCGCTGGGGAAGGGGGCAGAGGGTATTAGGAGCTCAGCTTTCTCCCAACCCCCCCACCCCAACCCCCCGGAATGAGCCTTGCATACTCCCCCAAAACCTTCAAGAAAAACCCCTTTGTACATTTATTGAGGCATTGTTGCTTCCTGACAATAAGTGTACCCATAGTTCATGGACAATTTAGTATATTAGCAAGACTATTGTCGCTCCTTTTCTGTAGAAGAAGTTTACATTTAGAACCGAGCTGCCACGCAGGAGATTAAGCCAAGGCACACCATACAAAAACAGGGAAGCAGGCGTCAGGCAGAGATCCAAGCGCACAGGCGCCGTAGAGCAGCCGCTCTACTTCGTGTGCCTTTCCGGGGGTCTGCCCAGTTCCGGCAGTCCTTGCTCCCTATTTATGATTATCCGCAATAGTACCTCCCTCCCCTCATCCCACTCCAGCCCCCCAAATGCTGCCCCCAACAGCGAACCCGGACCCACTAGATGCATTCCAATTTTTCCTTTAGGGTGCACAGTCAACCACCAACAACCGTAATGTAATACATTAAAATTCTAGAGTTTATTAGTTGCAGCTAAGCACAGTTGTCCCAGAAGTACAAAGGAGGTTCTTAGGAGACTGCCACTTTACTACGTGGCGCACAATCTTTTATAGCACACATATTTACAACGTATACTCCCAATACATACAAGGCTAGCCAATAATGAAAGTTGAAAAACAAGCTATCAAGTATCCCAAATACGCCCTTCTTTCAGACCCTGTGTGTCAACCCTCCCCACAAGTTAATCAGTGCTAGTGCCTGCAATCTAATTTGCAGGTGGCAGGACATATTTGTGTGCCTCAAAGGATAGTTGTGTAACAAGAGAATACAAGCAGAGAATAGCAAAGGCCAGTCGGATAAGATAAAGTAAGAAAAGAATAGAGAGAGACAAACAATCAGTCGAGACAGGGATCAATCAGTCCAGACATGGATTAGTAGACTCGGCCAGACCCTGACATCGGCTTCGTAAACAAGGGCAGGGGGTTACTTTTTAACAGAAGAGACAGGTAGCAGCTAGAAACGGCAAAAACACTCCGGTCGCCGTGCTGCCTGAGTGAAGGCAATACAAAATGGCGACGGGACACAAAATGGTGGCCAAATGTGGGACGAAGTCGGAAACCGAAGAACCTCACTGTTGCTGCGAATTTTGTGCGATAAGTATTCACTTCCTTAAGAGCTTTTATTCGTTCCTACTTCCCGACACTCAGAAACTGAATTGGAGCAACACATTTCCACCTAAATAGAAATATTGTGACATTTAACGGCTGTTTTCGTCTTTGCAAGTCCTTGTTGGGAAGTGTTGATATTCCTACTGAGGGTGTGAGCTAAGTGGCCCTATACCATACATAATTGAAATACAAACATATCCGCGTATACAGGGCATTACAGACTGCGTGCACAACACTCATTTCATTTTGTTCCTTTGACGCATACTTTAGGTGACCCTGCCTCATAATTTCAGCGGGACGTGATATGCGTCTGCCTTTAACACTTTACAACCCACTTTGCTGCGGAGTACAGGACGGTCTCCACCAACCGCTTTGTATTTGGCGATAGAGGCCTGTATACGTATTGCTCCATTGCTCTGCGTTATCCTGCCTTTCCTTCTGGTTGCCTTCGCTGCCGCACTCATGCACAGAAGGCCTCATCAAACAACACCACAAGCCACACTATTGTTCCTATTCGTGAAGCGCTCTGACACCTTCCGGTAAAGTCCGCGCTATATAAAAACGCATCAATTAACATTATAAAAATGCGCGTCCCTTCGCCCTGAAACTCTGACCATCCTTCCTTTCTTCCACAAACCTCGTGCTCCCAACCCCTGGCCCCCCATCCCTTCACCTCCATTGAGCCTCCTGCAGTCCTAGAAAAATGCCCCTTTTAAGACCTCCCCTTGAGCCCATCCCTCTTGCGCCTCCTACCCTGCCATGCGACCATTGCCTACGCAACATTTGTTCTTGTGTTTGAGTGTCCGCCTTTTATTGCAGTATTATACCTCTACTTGTACTTTTTACGCTTTTGTAACTTGCACACGTCACATTTCCTCCTGTAATGTGACGTTTGCTACCTCTTGTATTTTTGTTTGCTCACAATTGTCACTTTTGCCTCATGTAACTTAATTTGTTCACTTGCAATTTTCTCCCCATGTATCATTACTTTTCCCATTGTGAAGCGCTCTGCCACCTTCGGGTAAAGTCCACACTGTATAAAAACGCATATAATAAATAAATAAATAAAATCCAAATTTGCACCCGATCCCCTCCCCCCTCGCGGTGCCGCCAAAAAAGGTCTGTGAGGTGGCAACCATACTCCCCGGGGGGTCCCAACACTACGCCCAACAACCCCCCCACCCCCCTGTCACCTCAACCGCCCATGCCTACCCCCAACGTCCTGCGCAAGAAGGCACTCTGAACCAAACACCCTCCACCCATCGCACAAACTGCGCCCGTACCCTCACCCCCCCAGAGAAAACATACACCATGAGGGAGGTTTCTACAGGCCGAGACCCCCACGTCTGGACTGCACTCCATGCCCTTTCCCTCCCTCGCCTTCCAGGCAGCACCAGGGTTACCCTCTGCGATCCCACTGCCCCCACCCTCCGACCAAGAGCCCCGCCCACTGCAACCCCTTGCTCTCCGGACAGAAGCGAGAACTGAGGGAGACAACGAGGGAACCCCACAACGCAGCCTCATATGAGGGGAGGGGGATTGCAGAGATGAAAGAAGACCTGACCAGAAAGCATAGTGTGCTGGAGTGCTGCCTGCGTCTTGGCCCAACTGCCGCCCCCCCGCGTGGTCCCTGTGCCCACCCCACACGATCCCGCAACGGGCTCCCACTCCACACCAAGAGCATACCCAACACCCCTAACCAAGGTCTCAGTCGGCGCCTCCGTGCCAAGTGGTGCCTGCCACGTGCACCTTGATCCCTCCACGCGACGTGCCCACCCTGCCCCCAGCCCAAACTCATACCCATGTGTTAAGCACTCCTGCAGTGTTCCGACGGCGGCCTCTTGCACACCCTGCAGCGCGGCATCTGACACCTTCACCAGGGTGCGTGCCAGCCCTCACCGCACCTGGGGCCCCGGATCGCTCCCACGCCTGGCCCCTTCCGTTGGGAGCTGCGCAGTGTGGGGGGACCTCCCAAACAGCAACCCTTGGGGGAAGTGGTCCACGACACTCGCCCGCATTCCCCGCCCTCCGGTACCCAAATGCTCTTACCCGGCAGCCTCCAACAGCATCCCGGGTCTCCTTGCAATGCCTGCCCTCCCAAGCCTCGCTTTCCCCGCAGTATTTCCTTTCCGCCGCCAATGATGCCCCGCACACCCCCAAGACCACAACCCGTCCCCCATCCACCAGGCCAGCAATCCTCCCTCTCCCGTGACCTGCAGCAGCTCCCAGCCTCCCCCAGAGCCCCCCGCCACCCAAATGGGGGCCCGCCTGATCCTGTCACTCTTAACGAGCGCTTTGTCATGCTCAATTGAGAGGCCCCCCCCGTAGCATCCGGGCAAAGCCGGGGGTGGATCACACTTGTGCAGCTCCGCGATGACCCGACAGCGCTTAACCCCTGGTCCTCGGTCCTTGCCCGTGTGAGGCCCGAGACCTCTTTCCCCTCAGACTGCACCACCATTCAAGCTGCCATGAGCCCTGCAGCTGCCCGCATATCTCCACCCTCTGCACCTCGACCACCCAGAACCAACCTCCAATAGCGCCATGCCTGACCCCCACCATCTTGCACAAGCAAACCAAGGATACCAGCGCCCCCGCATCTTTCGAAGCCCCTTTCTCGATAGACAGCTGACGTTGCAGGTAGTGACTAACCACTTTCATTTACCTTCCGCCGTAGCCCTGCTCAGTGCTCGCTATGACTCCCACTCTTTTAACCCATGCTGTGTTATGTTCTTGAATTGCCCACTATACCCGCATTCTCGGCCCCAGCACCCCCCCGCCCGCTGTCCCATGCCACTCCCCACCCGCTCTCTCCTTTGCCCACTACACTGCAGCCCACCCCAGACCCACACCGTCCCCCCACCTCACCTCACACTCTGTAGCCGCAGCACCTCTCTTGTCCTGACAAAATTCCCCGGGGAAAGAGGGCCTTGTGCCCGGTGCCCACCTTTAAATACCCCTACCTCCCTACCACATTCCTAGCCCTATTATCTGGTGGTCCCGCTCTTTCTCCTTCCTTGTCTCCCTTCCCTTATCTCCAGCCAATCCTGTACATTGGTGCTCGGGATCTGCTTCCCGGGGGCGGCCTCCACTGAGACCCCCGGTCCAGCAACTATCCCTCTCCCCCTGGGGAGTGGGGGGACGAACCAAGGGGCAGTTTTCTATCACGTAATTCAATGTCAGAACCGGAGGCGAGGATTATGCATATCTTTCTTCACTCTTTATTAATAGCAAGTTTAAAGGTAAAAGTAAAAAACAACACAGTGATAATACTGCAACTCCCATGAACCACAGGGAGTAACCATGACCACCAATAGCCCAATCCAGTAACAGTCTGATAGTCTATATAACACATAACATAACGTAGTCCTTCCTCTTCTTTACTGAAGAAAGTTAAGCCTGTTGTTCCTCATTCTGTCTTTGTATCTGAACCTAAGAGGATATGGATAATCCTTGCCTCCGCGTTCTTAATAGAATTGAAACTTTATGTCATATTAACTGGGACATTTTTCATTCTTGTGTTGTGCATTATTATTTATGTATTTTAATATAGTGTGGACGTTACTCAAAGATGTCAGAGTGCTTTACAATAAAAGAATAATTACACAAGCACAAAGTTACAAACAGTTGCGAATTATAGGGTAAGCAAATTTTCAGCACCAAAAATTGTGATGGCTGAGACATAGAAGAAGGACCAAGTGAGGGCCCTGACCATGCACCTGAGCTGACCCTTGTAGTGAAGGGTGTGAGGCCCTGGGCGATATAATAAGGGATCTTGTGCCTGCACTCCGGTGCCTTCCTTTCCTCATGGACCTATCCGGGTAGCCTGCAACACACCTGCAGAGTTTCTCGAGGGAGCGCCCACTGAACCTCTACCATCATGGCCACTGGCTCGGCGGAGATGCCTCACTGCTGTAAAGTTTGAGCTGGCGGCTCTCCCATTCCGACAGCCATCCTACTCAAGGATTTCACCCATTTATCCACGCATTGCGGACCCCAGGTGATCCGGATGGACTGCTTGCACCCTCCGAGTTTCTGGAGGGAGCGCCCACAGAGCCTTTACCAACATGGCCGCTGGTTCTACAGAGATGCCTCGCTGCTGTGGAATCTGAGCTGGCGGTTCTCCCCCCTCCGACCGGGAGGAGTGCTGATTGCGGCGAGTAGCCTGCGAGGAACTGCTACACTGTAATCCATGGCTGGAAACCAGAGCCTGTGGAAACCGGAGCCTGCAGTGAGTGATGGCGGTCCTGCCTTTTAACCCTGGACATGTCTACCCTCCAGTCCCGACCTATATTGCTTGGCACACCGCAGCCCCTTCCGGAACATACCCAGCCCAGGCCCCCAGAGAACACTCTTCATCGGAGCGGCCTGTCCCGCCACGGACTCTCATGGACCTCTTTACTTTTTCTTTTGTCCTAGCTGCCATTTTGCTGATGCTCTCAGCCGCTTTTCTCTGGACCCTGACCCATCATCTTGTCCATTCCCTCGTCCTTTACCCTTTTCCCTCGTTTTCCCCTTGACGATCCTCAAATGTTTCTTCCCTTTTTGGTTTTGCCTTTTCTCCATACCCTTGTATCCCTCCCACCCTCCCTTGGTGCTGTGACTGCGTCCCCCCCTTAATGGAACTCTGCTCTCCTGTTTTTGTTTTGGGTCTTGACCTGAGAAAATCTACTATGTGTGTATATATGTATATAGAGATAACTCTAATCACTAGTATATGCAGTAGACCTCTGTACTCTCTACCATTCCTATGTGACTCTTAGAGTATATCCATTTGTATCTCTTCCTTGAGGGACTTTAATACTTGTCCATTTGCAATTTTTTCTGTTTGTATCTTTTATGTAACTTATGTAATCCTTAGTCCTTATGTTTTACAACTGGTTCTTATGTAAAGCGCCCTGTCACCTACGGGTAAAGTTTGCGCTACATAAAATCGCATAAAATAAAATAAAATAAAACAAAAACTATGCTGCTGGGCTATTTATTAACACATCTGACGCGTGCACCAACTACTTTCATTGCACCTACAAACACGGGGCATGCATTTCCACCCTGTGTCACAAGCAGCAAGTGGTGCTGTCCAGCCTCCTGCAACACTACATCCCTCCTTTACCATAGAATGAAAATTCTTCTAGCGGACGCGTCAACATTTTTACATTCTACTAAGGAGACAGAGGTAAGAATGATGCTTCTCTTTCTTTACTGAAGCATCACAACAGCCAATTATACTTTAAACTAGATAACCTGGAAGACATCGCCCCCCCGCTGTCCACCAATCACCATTCCCCCATCAAGTATTTAACTTCATGATGCGGAAGTCCTTCCTCTTTCTTTGCAAACAACAAATTAAGTCCATAACATTGAATCCGTTGGCCATCAGACATCGTGCAGAAACCAGCTTCCACGAACGAAGACGAAACTCCTCCGTCGTCAACCGAAGTAGCGGCAACTGTCTCTCAAGATCCCAATATCATGAAATACGTCATCAGCATCAGGGGGATCCTAGCCAAACCATAAACATAGGTTAATACATATAACAATTCATAATCCATATCTCAATAATAACATTTCACAACACAACCAATTCTAGGGCGGGATAATCCTCACCCCCGTATCCTTAATAGAATTGCAATTTCTTGACGCGTCAGCTTGAAATTGTTTTCTTTTATGTCCAGAAACGGAGGCTACTGATTACGCTAGTTTAAAGGTGTGCGACCACATTAGGTGCTGCATCCACTATTTGCTTATGACAAGACACTTTGAATGTTGAATCAGAAGACCAATCTGCAGCAGCCGTAATGTCCTCTAAACAAGAACCAGACATGAACGCTTGTTAGGCCACAGCCCCTTCACTGAATGAGTCCCAAAGATGGAGACATTGATACCTGCTTCAGACAGCACCCATCTGGCCAGAGTCACCGAAGAGGCCGGGCAGAAAGGTTTATGTAAGGAGATCAACAATTGACCTGTCACATCACTTCGCAGTTCACAAGTACAGTACTTGTAACATTTTAACCCCTTGCATGCTAATGACGGCCCCCAGCCGTCATGCACTACGGCGCTCGTGTGCTGATGATGGGGGGGGGCTGTCATGAACCCGCCCACTTGCGATTTTGCCACACAGGCGCAGAATCGAGGCCGCATGCAACGGGTTAAACAATGGATAACATCTGTTTTTTGGTGATGTGAAGATTTAGGAAAACTATGTCTTAGTCCATTGAGAAATTATAAATGATACTCCAGAATGTGTAAATACTCTACCTATCAAATCCAAGGTTCTTACGTCCGAGACCCTTCTGCAAGAAATGATGCACAACAACAGAGTAAGTTTTGCTGATAACTGTTTGCGTGAAAGCCATTCATTTGCAGTCCAATTCCTGATGAATCAGAGTACCACATCCACATCCCACACTGTGGAATACCTAGGTTTTGGTGGTCGAATCAACCTAATGCCCCTTAAGAGTTTACAAACCATAGGATGTTCCACCACAGGTTTGGCATCGACATGCGGATGTCCAGCTGAAATCTCAGAATGAAAATTATTTACTCTCCTATTCGCCGGTCCCTGACTTGCCACATCTGATAGAAAGTTAACAATCATTTGGATACCGGATCCCAAAGGATCTCCCTCTCGTTCACCACACCAACAAACCCATCTACACCAAGTTGATTTGTGACGTTTGTGCATAGAGAGAGCTCAAGATTGACAACTGCCCCAGAACCACCAGCGGATGAGGGATATCCATCGGATCTTGCAGAGGTTGCGGAAATGAGAGAAGTTGAATCAGAATGGCAAAGGACAGGGTTAGTGCCACTGGAAACCACGACTACGCCTTCCTTTAAGGAGTGATCAAGAGCACCTCTGCTCCTTAGTGACAAATCTGTACCAGTACTCTTTGAATCATGGCGAACGGGGAAAACGCATCAAGTGTGCCCGTCATCCAAGATTGAAGGAATGCATCCGAATCGAGAGCTCCGGGATCTGGTCTCCAACTGTAAAACAGGGGTAGTTGAGTGTTCTGCCATGATGCAAAAAAAGTCTATCGTGCACAGACCACACTTCAAGTTCAGTTGATGAAATACCTTGGGGTGGAGTCTCCAATCACAGGAATCCGGAAGAAACCAGGAATTCCAGTCCAACACCACATTGGAGCTGCCGGAATGTATTCCGCCGTGACTGAGAGATGGTGTTGAAGGAATTAATGTCAGAAGTCGTTGGCGATTTCTACGAGGAGCCGTTGCCTCGTGCCGCAAATGATTGATATACCGTACTGCTGACACATTGTCCATCCGAAGAACAACATGTTTTTCACGGGGATAGACTCTGAATAGAAAAAGAACCCACCAGGAGTTCCAGACATTTGACATGTAGGTGTAATTCCTCCAGGGAACACCTGCCCCGTCTCTATCGAGCCGCAACTGGCTCACCAGCCCCATCCACTGGCATCCGATTCTATCACTACCTCCGGGACCAATGCAAAAATGGCCTTGCCATTACTCGGATCCATATGATCCAACCACCAAAATATTTCCATCCAGGCTTCCCTGGACAGGACTATCTGTTCAGAGTAATTTAAAACCTTGCCCAGATGCAAGATCTTCAACCACTGCAGAGCCTCATAATGCTGAGGGGCCAGAAATATTATTGCCTGAATTGAAGAGGGCAAAAGACCCACCAGTCAAGCCAGACTCCTCAAGGATATAGTTGGAGAGTAAAGCGCTCTCCTCAACTCTTTCAAGAGCGAACCCCACTTTTTAATCGCAGCAATAGTTGTGACTCAGTCCACTTGGAAACCCAGAAACTCCATTGTCTGGAAGGAGATCACGACTGATTTGTCCCAATTGATGACGAACACCAGCTCTTGCAGTAGCTGGGCCATGCAAGATAAGTGTACTAGGACCGTCTCTGTGCTCCTCGCCAATACTAGAATATCATCTAAATAAATGATCAGACGCACTCTCCTTTCCCAGAGATACTGTACAACTGGTCTGAGAACCGCTCCGAGAAACTTGGTGAAACACCAAGGGTCATAGGAAAGGCGGAATGGCATGGCGATAAACTTGAACCATCAAATTCACCATCGAAACTGTACTAACCTCTGATGAGGTGGAAAACTCGAAACTGCCAGATAAGGGTCCATGAGGTCGAGGCAAAATATCCGGTCTCCCTCTAATAATAAGTCTCTCAACAAATGTATGCCCTCCATCTTGAAGTAGCGATACTCAATCCGGAATTGAATTCCTTGAGATTTAACACCATGTGGAACACAAGGTCCTCCTTTGGAACCAGAAAGATGGTGCTGGTGAAGCCATGCGGATGTGGGCATGATTCTACAATCGCCCCTTTCTGCAAAAGGGATAACCTCATTGTCTATGAAAGCGCTCTCTGTTAGGGACAAATGGAGAGGAACCGCTCTCTAACCTTGTATTGGGAGGAATAGAAATCCAGGTGAAAACCCTGGATCGTCTGAAGATCCCACAGGTCCAGGGTAAATGCCTCCCAATTGTAGTGAAACAAATCAATCCTTCCTCCTGCCAACACTTCCCCAGGCTGAACAGTCTTTGTCAGTGTATGAGGCCTCACCAAGTTGTTCCCTCCTCTATAACCTCCACGGTTCCCTCTGCCTGTACCACCCTGATTGCGGGTGGGATAGAAATTGGAGCAGGGAGCTCCCCCATGTCCTCTGGTCTCATATCCTCTGGTGGCCTGGTAGAATTCATGGCCCGGCGCTCGAACCCTAAAGCGCCCAGCCATGTTAAAAAGGTCACTGTGAAAAACTTTCATAAGTGATATCTGGGCCTTATCCAGGGCAGAAAAGGTGGAGACATACTTTCCTAGGTCTTTTACAAATTTGTCGCCAAACAACCGATCATTGGCTAAGGAACCCGCTTAGTAGAGGCCAAATCTGCCAATTGAGGATCGATCCTCATCAGAAATTATTTCCTACGTTCTGTCGTAAGGCACAGTTAGCATTGCCTAGAAAGCACAGCGCTTTTTATGCCCATTCCAAGACTACAGTTCGGTCGAGATGGGAATTGGAATCCTTAGCCTGGACTGACAAGTCAAAATTTTTAGAATGGGGACCTGACACATCCATGATTTTGTCCTGCCATCCCCACCAAGCTCTATCAAGCCCCTTTTTTGGGTCTTTCTCAAACTTCTTTAGAAACATCACTATGTTAGGGTCGAGCTCTGAAGTCTCCTTCCCTTTGCCAAATGGGGAAGGGTGAGGGCATTCTGCTTTTAATGTGTTGCGCACCTCGTGCTCGAAACCTTACCTTACATTTTCTTGTATGTAGTGTGCGACCTCTACATAGAGAACCCACTCAGTAAATCTCAGGTGCACAATATTCTTGGGGGTCAAACAAAAAGTTTTTGTTGATCAGAACCTTCGATCCCCAAAAGTGTGTCTTCCATTTGCGCTTGGTCACCGGGCATAATTTCTCCTGTGTCTTCTCTGACGTGTCTAGGGAGGAAGGGGAAGACTACTGAGCCAGCTGCTCCTCCATACGGTGCTCATAAGGCACTTCTTCATATTCTGCATACTCCGTATATTCATCTCCCTCATTGTGCTACTGGAGGGCTGGGAGAGGTTAAGGGGGAGAGTATGCCTCAGGGTGAACAAATATAGTACCTTCACAGGCCTATGAGCCTCCAGTCATCAACTCTGGGCGATTATAAAAATAAGTAACTATCTTAGGCCAGCCTTGCAATCATACACTCATTGTAATTCAAGCGGAGGGAGCCGCCCCAAACTCTCATAGGGCAGAAGCCGTTGATCATTTTTGTGCCCTCTCGGGCGTTCTAGGGACTAGGGATGTTTGCTCTATTGTAGCTCAGTGCGAGGAGCCGATCGGACTGTAATTAGCTCCAATCGACTGCTCAATCATGCACATTCAGTGCAGAAATAGCTTCCCCTTAGAGCGCTTGAATTCTGTCTGTCCCGCTTGTGAGAAGTTGGCGTGGCATATGCTGGCCACTAGTTGTAGTGGGCACCTTGCACCAGTACAAACAACCCCTTAGAGGTGATGGGTTAAAGATAACCTTATTTGAAAGCTATCCTAGTGGTAGCTATGGAGAGCAGCCTTCAGGCTAAGTCTTGAAGGAATGTAAAGCAGTTTGTTTTACCAGACTATAATCTCTTGAATGACCAAATGAAAGGAGAACCACTCCAGGTATATATATAAAATATATGTATTTATTCGAAGTACACCCTACTAGTCTCTTTATGACCCTAGAGGTCAAAACATATAAGTTGCACTTAATATCACACCGTAATTTAGCACAATATAAGTTGAGCGCTAGGGCGTACCAAACCATATATTAAGTAAGTGGTATAAGAACCGCGACTGACATAGATACATTGCTTAGAGCCTGTAGAATCACTGGGGCCACAAGGAACCACCCAAGGTAGTGACGCAGGGGACCCACGGGGACGCTGCAGCGTGAGAACACAGCTGCAAATTACTGTTAGCTTCTATGGGGAAAGTTGTGGTTGGAAATTTAAAGATTAAGGACACTTAGGAGAGGACTTTGAGCAAACCCCTTTAGACTTAAGAGGTTCTAGGGTCAACACCCACGGGAGCACCGGAGTACTCGAGTAACCTCGCCCAGGGAAGTCGGGTGCCTAGTTGTCTTTTAGTGTCGGGAATCCTCGTTGTTTTCAATGGCGATCTGCTTCAAAGTGCTGCTGCCGTAGAAGTGGTAAGTGTCCAGTGTGATCCAAGCCTGGATCGAAGATGAGAAGAACCTGAAAACAGAGGGGACAGAGTCTGGGTCACTTGCCAGTGACCAGGGGCACGATAGTCGAAGGCCCACCGATGTCGGGTGATTTCAGGTGAAAGAGGTGAAGCTTGACTCTTCAGCCACGCGAGACCATGAGATGTCGACAATGAGCAGGATCTGGAATCGAGCTGTCCCACGAAGGATGTCGAGTGCTGCGGTGTTGGTGACCGGATTGAACCCAGCAAGCCTTGGCAAAAGCACCCCACGCAGGAAGTGAATACATGCTTTGGTGTGGACCTGAACTGTCCGAGGGACTCACCATGTGGTGGGGAGTCATGGCACATCTGGAGCAACCAGGGAAGCCCAAGGAAAATCAGAGTTGCCTTCTTAGGGACCCACCAGTCAACGGACCGGGGATCACAAAGGGGCCTCGAGCGGAAATGGAGTGTAGGCCCACAATCTTCGATGCAAAAAGTGCTCGGGCTTGAGCTACAAGTAACCTAAAGAAAAACTTCAAGAGACGACGAGAAGTCAATGCAGTTGCAAATGTGCACGGTGTTCAGGAGTTCTGGTTCCACGTCACTAGTGAGGGCTGTGGGTTTCAGCTTTGCTGGGGACTCGGGTCGCCTCTGAGAAGTCTGAAAATCCTCTTCCTGGGCTGTAAATACTTCAGAGTCCGGTGGGAGCTTCGAAGATGCAGACCGGCAAATGCTTCGTTGATGCCTGCCAAGCTGGGGAGTCACTCCTTGACTCCAAGGGAGATTCTTCAGTCCTCTAGTCTTTAGTAGACGTCGAAGTTCTGGGATTTTGTAGCAGAGTTTCCTCCAGGTGTTATCTAAAGTCCTGTAGCCAGGGGTTCCTTACTTATACCTAACAAAGGGGTTGGACATACTCTGGGGACCCACCTATGGGAGGGTCTAGAAAGAGGGGTGGCTATACATATTTCCTTTGTCCAGTTTCGTGCCAGATCAGGGGCTAGTAGCCCCTGCAACCGTTTTGAACTGGGCTATGCACAGGGACACCAAATGTACCCCCAGTGCAGACTTCAAAGCACTTACAGAGTGCACCCACCATCCCCAATACATTAAAGCCTGTCTGGGAGGTGGTTACAGGACACCTATTGTCCAGGCCTCCCCTGCTGGAGTTTCGCTCAGCAGCAGGAGGCCAGACTCGTGTCTGTGGCTGCAGCATCCATTTTGTGATGCCAGGGCTTTTTAGGTCTCGCTATGCAGTGCATAAGCACTGCTTAGAGGGACCTCTTGTAATCGCTCAGCACTTTTCTTGAAACTGGTGCATGTTTTGCACGGTTTCCTATCAGTGCTCGTGCATGTATGGCGTTTATCGCACTGGCTCCAGCGAGGTAAACGCCATACATGGACTTCCGGCTGCGCGCGCCACTGAAACACCTTCGAGTGGTGCCTTCAGTGTCGTTTTAACTGTTGCGGCTGCGGGCTGCCCTTGTTTCCAGTTCTTATGTTTAAGACACGCTGAAGCATCCGCTAAAGTGGCAGACAACAAGCATTTCAGGCACCTGCGCCCTCTCAGGGTTGTGGTAACGTCCGCGTGGCAGTCAGAGGAAGGCTCTGTCGCTATGAAGTCCTGGTGGTCAGCATGGATAAGAATGTTTGGTTAATAATTCGTGAAGGACGTGTGACTTGTCGACAGGACCTGTATGTGGGTGCTCCGTGGTACTCCGGTTAATGAACGGGGTGCGGCGTCTCAATGGCACCTTCAGTCGGAGAGTGGGAAACATCTTACTAATAGGCTAGGAGTGTGTCCAATGTTAACTAGCCTAGGTGATCACGGCTGGCACCATCTCCAGGCGCGTCATTCGGGACCTGGGGCGAGCAGGCCATCCCAGCATTCACTCAGCAGTAGGATCGGTAAGCGGGGGTGGGGGAGAGGGGTCCAGGGGGGGTGGATGAGGGGGATGAGGGGAGGACCCACAGCTGCCCGTAATTTCTCCGTGATCTCAATGCGCAGTATCAGTTGCTTTTCTTTTTCTGTGTGCCAACCAATGCTTTAATAAGATATTGTCAACAGCAGCGACAAGGGTATGGGTGTGGGGGGGTTTAAAACAAACTTGTTAAAAAGACCGAGCTTCGAAACTGCAGCAGCTGAAACATTGAGCTCCTCTGTGAACATTGGAAGGATTGTACACCCCAACACCGTGAACCCTCCAGGGCCCAAGTGCAGAGAGTCGGAGTGTGCACCACATCTGCTCGGCTGTATCATGTTACAAGGCACCCGTGCAAGACACAAGGACCGCTGGCCTCGACACGTGCAGACATTTGTTATGGGGATTACACGAGGGACCTGAAAGGGTTAAATTCCTGGCGCTGACTAACGACATCAGTGAATTCAAGTATTTAATGCGTTTTTGTCAAGTGCAAACAGCTGTGCAGAATGCAAAACGTAGACTAGGCCTGTCTACTGCAGTTCATTGCTGCCCGGTCCAGCATTTTATTTATTTATTTATTTATAGGCTTGTTACGCGCCGGCATCACACCCGAGTGCTGTCTTTAGGCATTTCCTGAAAGCTGAGTGACTCGGGCATTCTCTAAGGGAGAGGGGGAGGTTGTTCCATAGGCGAGGGCCCATGATGGAGAGGGCGCGGCCTCCCTGTCTGGTCTTGTAATGTCTGGGAACCTGAAGTAACAGTTGGTTGGTGGACCTCAGGATGCGGGATGGACGGTGGTAAACAAATTTATCCGCCAAGTAATGGGGTCCCAGATTGTGTAAACTCTTGTGTATCACACAGCAAATCTTGAATTCCACCCGTTTCCGGATGGGAAGCCAGTGAAGGGCCTTGAGGAGGGGGAGGGACGGCGTTCTGGGGGGGGTGTTAGTCACCAACCGTGCCGCGGTGTTCTGCACCACCTGCAGTTTATTGAGCACTCCTTCATTGGCAGCTAAGAGTAGGCCATTACAATAGTCCAGGCGGCTCAAAACGAGGGCCTGGACCAAGGTCTTCCGAGTGTCATCAGGTAGAAGGGGAAACACCTTCCGAAGGAGGCCAATAATGTGAAAGCAGGACCCTGCAGTGGTGCTGGCATGATGAAAAAGGGTAAGGTCTTGGTCTAGACGAACCCCCAGGTTTTTTACTACCTGTTTAGGGAGCGGGGCCTGACCCAGGCTGGAAGGCCACCAATCTGGGGTCCAGAGGATTCTCGCCTCCCCGAATAACATGACCTCAGACTTTCCCACATTGCACTGTAGGAAGTTCTTGGCCATCCAGCTGGCGATTGCAGTCATGCCGTTGGAGAAAGCTTGTCTTATCTCCGGGGTAAAGGTCTTAAAAGTAAACAGCAGCTGCGTGTCGTCAGCGTAGGAGGTAGGCATAAACCCAAAGGACCTCGTCATGTTGGCCAGAGAGGAGACATATACGTTGAACAACGTAGGGCTAAGACAAGAGCCCTGTGGGACTCCTCTGATGATATTAGCCGAGGTGGAGCTAAAGGAGCCCATATTCACCTTCTGGGTGCGCTCTGAGAGAAAGCTGGTGAACCACGCCAAGGCAGATCTGTCAATGCCTATCTCCTTTAATCTGGTAAGGAGAATGGCGTGGGATATGGTGTCGAATGCTGCGGACAAGTCCAACAGCACCAACACCACAGACAGCCCTCTGTCCAGGGACAGGCGTATAGCATCCGTGACGGAGAGGAGGGCAGTCTCGGTACTATGCCTAGGCCTGAACCCGGACTGAGAATGGTCTAGGCTGCCGGTCTGCTCAATGAAGGTGGAAAGATGGTGATTGACGTGCTTCTCCGTCAGTTTGCCGATGAACGGCAGAAGGGAGATTGGCCTCAGATTGGTCATATCTGACCAGGGGATGGCGGTGTTTTTTCTGATAGGCTTGACCATGGCCTCCTTCCACATCCGGGGGACCAATCCCTCAGACAGGGAGCGATTGATCACCGTCCGAATGCAGGGGGTGAGGACACTCCCAATGAGGTGCATGACACGGGCAGGTACAGGATCTACTGGGCTACCTGACTTAATGGTCCCAATCAGGGAGTTGACCTGGTCTAAGGTTATCTCGGGGATGAATGATAGTGTGGCTGGAGCAGCGCAGGCTGTTCCAGGCTGGAGACTGGAAGAGGGGTCATTTTCATCCGCGGATGAGATTGTTTGGGAGATATTTCGGTAAATAACATCAATTTTATCCGAAAAAAAAACTGCCGTGTCATCGCACAGTTTTTGGGTCAGCACTTCTGCACTGTCGCAAGCGACAGGCTTGGTGAATGTGCAGAGCACCTGGTACAGCATTTTGGGGTCATTGCCGGCCCCAGAAAGTTGGGAGATAATGTGGGACTTACGGGCAGCTCTGATGTTTTTATGATAGAGTCTCATTGCTGAGCTGTACCTGTCTCTATCGACAGTGCTGCGCGATAATCTCCAGGATTTCTCCAACTTTCTGCAGGCCCTTTTCTCTGCACGTAGTAAGTCCGAGTACCATGGTTCTTGCTTGCGGTCCGACCGCTGATTGCAGCGTCTTAGGGGGGCGATAAGGTTGACCGCCGTACTCAAGGCATTATTGAATTTGGACAAGGCCAAATTGGGGGAGTCTGAGGGGAGAAAGTCAGGCGGTGTAAAGGCCGTTCTAAAAGTATCAGCGGACATCTTATGCCACTGCCTGCGCCATAGCGGCAGGGGGACAGGGAGGGGGCGTTCCTCCGAGAGAGTGGGGAGGGAGAAGTTGATTATAAAGTGGTCGGTCCATTCCACCTGTGTTGGGGGGTAACAGGTCAGGGAGTGAGAGTTAGATAGAATTATATCGAGGGTATGACCGGCCTGATGAGTCGGACCCCGGTTGCACTGTTTAAAGCCTAGGGCAGATAGATCAGTCAGCAGGTTGCGAGCTTCAGTGTTGTCAGATAGTTCGCTGTGGACATTGAAGTCCCCTAGGAGTACAAAATTGGTCCCTGATCTGATATGGGGAGCTAGTGTCTCCAGGAGGATGGTCGACGCCTCAGTGTAGGGACCCGGAGGGCGGTACACCAATGCTCCCTTCCAGTAAGCTAGAGGCGAGGACCCAATTTTAAAAACCAGAATCTCAATGTCGTTAGTCAAGCATTGGTCAAGGAGATTGACCGTAAAAGTGTCTTTGTAGATTACCGCGACCCCGCCGCCGGTTTTAACAGGGCGGTCTAGCCTAAGAATCTTGTACCCCGAAGGGACCCCCAAGGTGATAGCAGGGACCAGGTGGGGTTTAAGCCAGGTCTCGGTGCAGAAGCAGTAGTCGGGGCGGGTTGAGTGTATTAAGTCCCAAACCTCCGAATGATGCTTCGGGAGAGATCTAACATTACATAGTATGCTGTTACCCCTGGGGGGCAAGGGGCTGAAGTCCTCAGGGGTTGGAGTGTCTACAAGGGGGGGACCAGGATATGACTGAAAGTGACAATGCTTGCAGGAAAACGGGCCCCCGGGACATGGGCCGGCATCCTGCGCGCAGCCATTAGGAGGTGGGTGCCACAGGTTGCGTAAGTCACTAGGTGAATACCTTAGTCTGTCCACTACTCTGCAGGTTGAGGCTACAGAAGTAGGGTTCATGGCCCCTGGCCCCGTTCGGTCACGGACGGGCACAGACGGGCTCCTCTCTGGCTCGTCTCAGGCGCGACTAAGGCGCCCCCTGCGCGCAACCGCTGCGCGCTTGGGCGACGAGAGGGCTTAAATGCCCTGCCTGAAGTGATCTGCTAGAGCGCTAACAGCGCGAGAGTGTGGGTGGGGTCACTGGCTCTTCCTGTCCCGCCCTCCGCTCAAGCGGCACTGGTTGCCGTGTCGGAACGGGGCGGGGCAGGGGAAGAATCGAGCACAGGCCCAGGAAGTCAGCGCAGTCTTAGCGGTGAGTGTGCAATAGTGTGCAATAGTTTTTAAAATGTTTCAATCACAAGTTAAAAATAGCAATTTTAAAATACAGCTGAGAGCAGGAGCACACAAACAGGTACCGGCTAGTGGGGAGCGCGGAGCGCTGTCACAGTCATAGCAGATAGCACAAGCGGGTCGGGGAGACTCTGCCACCGTCCCTCCCTTCCGCAAGCTGCCGCAGCTCCTCGCCGCCTTAAATGCCCTGCCTGAAGTGATCTGCTAGAGCGCTAACAGCGCGAGAGTGTGGGTGGGGTCACTGGCTCTTCCTGTCCCGCCCTCCGCTCAAGCGGCACTGGTTGCCGTGTCGGAACGGGGCGGGGCAGGGGAAGAATCGAGCACAGGCCCAGGAAGTCAGCGCAGTCTTAGCGGTGAGTGTGCAATAGTGTGCAATAGTTTTTAAAATGTTTCAATCACAAGTTAAAAATAGCAATTTTAAAATACAGCTGAGAGCAGGAGCACACAAACAGGTACCGGCTAGTGGGGAGCGCGGAGCGCTGTCACAGTCACAGCAGATAGCACAAGCGGGTCGGGGAGACTCTGCCACCGTCCCTCCCTTCCGCAAGCTGCCGCAGCTCCTCGCCGCCTTAAATGCCCTGCCTGAAGTGATCTGCTAGAGCGCTAACAGCGCGAGAGTGTGGGTGGGGTCACTGGCTCTTCCTGTCCCGCCCTCCGCTCAAGCGGCACTGGTTGCCGTGTCGGAACGGGGCGGGGCAGGGGAAGAATCGAGCACAGGCCCAGGAAGTCAGCGCAGTCTTAGCGGTGAGTGTGCAATAGTGTGCAATAGTTTTTAAAATGTTTCAATCACAAGTTAAAAATAGCAATTTTAAAATACAGCTGAGAGCAGGAGCACACAAACAGGTACCGGCTAGTGGGGAGCGCGGAGCGCTGTCACAGTCACAGCAGATAGCACAAGCGGGTCGGGGAGACTCTGCCACCGTCCCTCCCTTCCGCAAGCTGCCGCAGCTCCTCGCCGCCTTAAATGCCCTGCCTGAAGTGATCTGCTAGAGCGCTAACAGCGCGAGAGTGTGGGTGGGGTCACTGGCTCTTCCTGTCCCGCCCTCCGCTCAAGCGGCACTGGTTGCCGTGTCGGAACGGGGCGGGGCAGGGGAAGAATCGAGCACAGGCCCAGGAAGTCAGCGCAGTCTTAGCGGTGAGTGTGCAATAGTGTGCAATAGTTTTTAAAATGTTTCAATCACAAGTTAAAAATAGCAATTTTAAAATACAGCTGAGAGCAGGAGCACACAAACAGGTACCGGCTAGTGGGGAGCGCGGAGCGCTGTCACAGTCACAGCAGATAGCACAAGCGGGTCGGGGAGACTCTGCCACCGTCCCTCCCTTCCGCATCCCTCTACAACATACACAATTGACTGTGGTGTGTCTTCAGATAAAGCCACCAAACATCTAGCGAATAAAGCAACATAACACAAGCATTGGCATAGCCAATATGTCTCGCCTTAAGGACCTTATAAGTGTTTAACCATGCAACAGTTAATGTTGTTGCACAAAGGATATTGTGCTGCATAACTAAATACTTATAAGGTCACAAAAGCGAGACCTATTGGCTATGCCAATGCTTGTTTAAACTATTATCGGGTGGACCAGTGTTTACATGTCTCACCCACTAGAAGGGTGGAATTCTACCCCCGCGGCCAGGACTGGCGGGGGTGGGGGTAGAATTCCAAAGTGTTGAACACCAAACACAACATGTTTCCATGCAGCCATTCCAAAGTTAGCATTTACCACAACGTTATAATGCACTTAGAGTATATGGTCTGACTGCATCACAGAACAGCCCCAGAGAATGGATTCCGAAGCCTGCAGAGGGGTCCTGCTCACACGAAACCAAGCACCCTGCCTTCAGGATTGATAAGGCCTGCCATAGGGGTGACTGATAGGTTTCTATGTGCAGTGATTTATGGTAGATATGGGTAACCTATATCTTATTAAGGGGTGCCTACACCACCTTACCCAGGCTGCAGTAGCAGTCCTGTGGTGTCATTTTCGAAGGCTTCCCAGGGGTGGCATAATACATGCTGCAGCCCCTTGTAGGCCTCTGGGGTACCTATGCCCTTAGTACCTAGTGTACCATATACTATGGTCTCACAAGGGTACCCCAGTAACCAAACTGGAGTGTACCTAATGTACTTGCAATCAATTTAGAGAGGAAGCAGCTAGGCTGGGGTCCTGGATAACTGTGCCCCAGCCAGACTAAAGTCGAAAAACAGTGGAACATCAGCAAAAAATGGGGTAACCATAGTAAGCGGATCCTACTCTCCTACACCACTACACAATAATTACGAGCTGTAGATAATGCGCTACGCAGTCCTTGAAATACTTCAAGGCCTGCACGCGCACAGCGTGATGTATTAAAAAAGCTCTTATCAACATTAATAAATTAAAGGAAAGTTGTGCTTAACTCTCTGCTGCAGCAGCAAAGAAAGAGGAAGGAAGTGGTCCTTAAATATCAAACACCACTTTTTGTCATGGTAACTCTAGCTATTTACAGCTTTTCAAGGGTGGAGCATTGACCTTTAAAATCTTTTCACTTTCAGAATGTAGGAGCGTAGGGTCTGCTTCCCATGGTTACCCCCACTTTTTGATGTGATTCTCTGGTTTTTCGACTTTAGTCTGGCTGTGGCCCTGCTAATAAGGACCACAGCCTAGCTGTTCTCCCTCTAAATTGATACCATGTACTTTAGGTACATACGAGATTGGTTACTGAGTTACCTTGTGAGCCCCTAGTATATGGTACCTTAGGTACCAAGGTCATAGGTACCCCAGAGGCTATGAGGGATGAAGCATGTATTATGCCACCCCTGGTTAGCCTTCCAAAATGGCACCACAGGACTGCTACTGCAGCCTGGGTAAGGTGGTGTAAGCACCCCTTACTTAGAAATAGTATACCTCTATCTACATATATATATATATATATATATATAGACACATATTAACCTATAAGTCATTCCTATGTCAGGCCTTCACAACTCCGATCCACTCTTGGATCCACCCGGACACTTTTCCTCTGGTCGCCTGCAGCACTTCTTCGCAGCTCTCCATTGGAATCGATGACGAAACCCGACACGAAAAGACACCTATGCACCCGGCTTCACTGGGTGAGGTAACATGAGTACTCTGGTGCTTTGACTCCCGAAGTGTCTGAGAGGGAAAAGGAAATTCTGCTGCTCAGACGCTGTGCATATTCGGGCCGAGCTGGTGAGGGAGAGAAGAAAGCATTGCCCAATTTCGTCAGCATTTCCAGGATGCAGGTGTTTAACATAATAATAATAATAATAATTTTGTATTTGTATAGCGCACTACTCACCCCCAGGGGGGTCTGAAAGCGCTGGTACGCATACCGCTGTGGAACCCATCCTGGCTTTCCCTGTGAGGTGTCCACTCCTGGGCACCCCCAAGGTGGAGGCCAGGCATCCTTAGCGTTGTGGGGGCCGTTGTGGAGATTAAGCAAGCTATTGCCCAGAGTTGCAGAGTGGGACTCATGATTGGAATAGGCACCGAGGCGAGAATTATCGAGTCCGCGGACACTGAGCCCAAGATCCCGCCGCGTCGGGTCCTGAACCCTGGTCCCGGGCTAGACCTCTGCGTCAGAGTCTTCCGCTCTAACCAGTTAGCCACACTTCTCCGCAGCTATGCAGTGCGGGGTGGGAGGAAGGGGACAGGTCACCTAGAGGGGCCCTTCTCAGCCTGGATTATGTTTTACAACGTTATTATGAAAATAAACGCTGCTGCTGCTGCCAGGCTGGACCCGGGCTGGCAACGAACGTCATTTTGGGAACAGAAATGTATCTATTTTGAGCAGGGGCAGGAGGCCGGACTTTGCCTTCCAGGAGTGGCTGTGGCATCCCTAGGTTCAGTGGCTGAACTGACGCCCCCCCTTGAAGCTACAACCCAGCTTCACCCACAGCTCTCTGTACCAGCCTTCACTCCAAGCTGAAGTACAGCCTAAGGCTTGACCTTCACACACTCTTTCCATCTGCACAACACTCAGAGCCTGTGTCCTGCTTTGAAATCAGATAAATCAAAGTAGCATCTACTCTGTCCTGCTGGCCTTATTTTATTTCATGTTTCTTGACTCTGCATAATGTTAAAACATGAACTGACGATCTTTACTTTGCTCTGGGAAGGGTGGCAACCCTAAGCAAAGGCTGGACAGGATTCTTAGGAAAAACATCATAGCAAAAGGTCTCTACGAATTTCTAACATGGGGTTTCTGTCTTTGAATACTTTCATTATCAGTCGGGGTCAGTAGGGCAACTGTAGACCATGTTTCTGCCTTTTGTAAAGTAGATTTTCAGGACATTGCTACCACTTTTGGTGGATGGAGTTTATTTTCTTTCTCACTATCCTGACATTGAAATCAACAATGAAAGCTTGACATAGAACTTCAAAGATTAAACTGTATGCCTTGTGAGCTGAACTGTGCACATGAATCACAGCAGCAAGCACATGAACCTGCTAAGCTATGATACTTGGCTGATGGAGCATGGCAGTATCTTTCACACCACTCAGCAGCAGGCATGTAAACATCCCAGGACTTTTTTATGATGTAAACCTGAGATACTGCTGCTGTTTGAAAACAGAGACTGCTATACTTTGTGCGTGACACTCTCTTCTGTCTAAAGAAATCTCTCCTGAGATCAGTGGGATCCTTGAGACAGCTCTGCTGCCTAAAGCTAAAGCTGGAACATTCTGTGACTCTGTACGTGCAGCTCTTCCGAGAGGCCTGAGCCTGACACTTGTGTTGCTTTGGGAACATCTCTGCTGTCTAAAGACAAATTGTGAGTCAGTGGCATGTTGTGAGGCCTTTTCACAGGGGTGTGCAGTTAGACAGGATGCTAGTGAACTCTAGAGATGATAGGACACCTTGCAGGGTGGCCTCCTAAGGATTTGTTATGCCACTGTTTGGATGGTGTGAGAAGGGGAAGAGGCACAGAGTGAGTCTGTGTGATTTGTGCCACCTCCTTGCACTTTGAGCTCTCAGCAAACACTGTGCTTTGTTTCAAAGGAAAGACACAACCAATCTTTGATATGTGGCGCTTGATGTGAGAGAGGTTGGTGCAGGACTCTGCCTCTCCTCTCTGAACTTTACAAAGTTTACCTGTCTTCATTCAAAGGTGGAAATAACCCCCTTTAATTCAGAGTGCATGAATAGAGGGGAGGGGGTGTTCATTAGAACATGTGGATTGCTGCATTTCCAAGAGTAAATTACCAACCATTTGTTGCTGTTTAAAGAGTCTGCAAAAACGCAGACGTGATACTAGATAGAACTTTAGGGTAGAGGATGTAGCCTTACGGCAAGATCGGTCCCCCTCGCAGCTGGGCAACCGGGTTCGAGTCTCAGCAACGACGCTCAACATCTTGTGATTCTGGGCAAGTCCCTTAATCTCCCCCGTGTCTAACAAAAATGGATGTGTCCCTGTGTAACGAAGCTGGTGCTCGTGTAAAGCGCCCTGATACCCGATATCTTCGGGTCTAGTTTGCACTAAATAAAATTAACCGGACTCTTATCTTTTATTACTTAATTATTAGTCAAGGATCCTTAACTCAGCTCACAATTATGTTTTTCACTATTTGCGTGTCCCAGATGTGCTATCGCTATTTGTGATTGTGAATTTTATCGATTCTGAATTTAATCGCTAAAACGGTCATGCATTGGAAATAGCAATTAGCGATTCTTTAATTTTCGTAATTTAGAATTCTCTATTTTTAAGTTTGATGCTTGAGCTCCATAGTTTCCTCTCTATCCTCGCTCTAAATGGGTCCCCAATTAAGCCAACCATAGCTGCTCCCCTATTGATCCCCAAGAACTCACAATCCATTTATCCATATGTTCCCTGTATAGCAGATCTTGCAAGAGCTTCTTCTCAAACGTCCAGACTTCTTACTGCTGACAATACCAGGTACGGAGACTTCCAGCTCCAGGGGATGCTGGGAACTGATTGTTTTATTTGCTAATATCACCACTCCCTTTGATGGTACCCCTTGACGAGTGCACGCCAATAATGACATCCCATGAGCTATCAGTCTATGGTCTTTGACTGAGCCCCTCCCCATCCCACTTCAGCTCTAACAGATAGTTATGGTCCAGGACAGACGCTCCCATTTTTTTTTAACATAATCAATTTTTATAATAATCATTTCATCAATTCTTTTTGCACCCTTTTTGCACAGTTGTTTAACTTCGTACCTAGTCTAAAAACTCCCAAGGATAAGATTGCGGCCCAACCGCTGTATATTTTGTGTGGGGAATTAAATGCTGAAACGGGTGGTGTAGGACCCTCTGAGGGTAGAACCTTAGGAGATCTTAGTGATGCAAGGGGACTTGAGTCGGCAAAATACCCAGCCACCCATGACCTTTTCGATACAGTTAATTAACTAAACACGCACAAGTGTTCAATGCCTACTTGTTGGAGGCATGGCCGGCATTCCATCATTGACTATATTTTTATAACTTGGAATTTCGTTGAGTGCGTTTTTAAAGGGGAGGTTGTGCAGATAGAATGGGGATCATAATGCCCTTTCCATCGCTGGCATTCTTCCCGTAAAAAGGGTTAAACCGACCAGTGCTATTTTGCCAACTCAGCACTCCAGAGATTGACTTAGATTAATCTGGCGCCTTAAAGATCCAGTGCTTACTCTGGGCACCATTCAGGGGATCTGTTTCTGAACTGTTTATCAGCAGCACGTGGAAGTGATTTGTTGGGCCATTTTTAGGTCGAGCCCAAACGTTGCTTGTTAGGTCTCGCCTAGGCAGCGCAATACGCTGTCTCTCCAAGACATTAAGGGCCCGATGTAGGTCGGTCGGTAACGGCCGAAAATCGGTATTTTCGGCCGTTACCGACCGGTATTTACAAATCGGTATGTAGGGCCACATATTTTACAGATTCGGTAAATTTACCGAATCTGTAAAATACAGAATCGGTATTATTACCTAATCGTTAATTTCGATATGTAGGTGGGACTCTTCTGAGTCCCACAACCCTTACCGAATCTGTATTTTACCATCAAATATATTTGATGGTAAAATACCGATTCCGGTGTGCATGCACACGTGTGCCATATGACAGGCAGACCTGCCCTTAGGGCAGGTATGCCTGCCACATGGCACCCAAATCTTTTTTGGGGGTGCTAGAGGGTGTCAAAGTGACACCCCCTGCACCCTTGTCAAAATCGGTATTTACCGATTCAGTAAATACCGACCGGTAATGCCCCATTCATTCCTATGGCCTTCAAAGTCCATAGGAATGAATGGAGCTTTACTGGTCGGTATTTACAGAATCGGTAAATACAGATATTTACCGATTCGGTAAAAGGAACATCTGGATGTTCCTACATGTCCCCCCTTAGATTTACCAATTTTTAATTACCAAATCGGTAAAATTCGGTAATTAAAAATCGGTAAATCTATTTTACCTACATCGGGCCCTAAGTAATCTGCATGCGTGGTGAAACTCCGCCTATTGCTGGGTAATTTCTCCTGCCGCTTGCCATTGGTTAACTCTGGTATTTATTTTGTTAGCTGGCTTATCGTCGGCTTGCGATCCAAAATATCACTTCCGTTTTGCTTCCATTTTGCAGAAAGCAGCCCCGACCAACTACAGTTTTGTTCCGCTGCTCGGTTTTATCTTTTTTTTAGGGACAACTTCCTTGTTTATTTTCCACCACCGTTTCCCACTGCTTGTTATTGTCAGTCTTGGCTTCAACATAACATTCCTTGATTCAGGGCGAATCACTTCATCTGCCGCCGCTAGTCACTGCTGGTTATTTTGTTTGTCCCGTGGCTGTGTTAAATTTGATCTGTTTGCTATATAATGAAGCCTCTTCACCTGCCCCAGCCAACAAATGCTAGATCCTCACAATGCCCTCCGACGCCAAATCCCTGTCCAATGTCTAATCCTCACGTTGAACTTTAACAAATGCCACTTCCTTACTACATGTTCTCGAGAGGACATGCATTTTAATTTACCGTTTCCGTTCAACCAGCATGCCATCATCAGAAGACTCACAGCTTTGAAAGACTTAGAAACAATGCAAATTAGTTTTTTAATTCGAAAGGTATTGATAGCACGCACCAACATTCTCGCTTTACAATAGCCAAATACTGTTGATTTTAATCAAAGCGTGCTTCATCCACTGATGTGTTATTCCATAAACAACCTTAAGTGTTTTACTCATCTATTGCCATCCCGCACCTTGTAGGCAGTTGTTAGCACTCTACAGATATTCAAAAGTGCTCATTAGCAGGGCCCCGGGCAGGTGGTGCAACAACCACAGAGTGCACAGTAGCAACAGCCACTGGTAATGAATATGGCCCAATAACAGTCCTCTTTCTAATGTGCCCCTACGGGAGTAAGACTACAGTCCATGCCATGTCCAGTCTGGCAATCTGCCAGAACCACATCAGTGCAGCTTGATTCCTGTGGTCCTGCAGGCAGACATGGGACAAACGGCAAAGCACACTGATTGCCCCCAGAAAAACAAACTTGTTAGTGAAAGGGCGAGATTTTGATCGATACCTTATCTCTATTGATCCAAACCTCGATCTGGTCGACTGAACCTTTGTTGCCTGTCTAGGAGGAAAACAGTACACCCATTTCCAAGCCAGTTCACCCAAGAAAGGACTCTACTCTTAAAGATCACGGACAACTTCTAGTTTTCAAAAGTTTATTGTAAAGATATAATGAGCTGCAAATACAGGCATCTCAGAATGAGATTCACGAGATACACAGGTCCAATTACATACATGTGCTCTCGAAAAGCCCTCAGACGAGCAACAGAAATCACTAACACAAGTTCTAAGAATAGTAAAGCTATCAGCATAGACGCATATCTCTCCTTCATTTAGGTTGGAGGAAAACAAACACAGGTTAGGCGTCCCTACCCTGTTCTAGATGGTATCCCTACTTAACCAAATCCCAACCTAACAAAGGTGTCAGCAATGAATGACCCCCAAGGGAAGTCACCCACTCTAAGTCTCTTGGTGAAAACCTATAGTTCTCCAGTCATGACCCCTCACTGCCTACCCATCCGCTCTCTAAAGGGTCCTCAGGTCTCTGCTCTAACTCCACCCAGGGGTGCTGTCCCTAATACAAAACAGTCAACAACATTTGAGACGCCCCTTGCGAAACGCCTCTCACGTGGTGCAACTTCAGGCTTTTTCCATGATGCTTTGTATTGGGCCTCAGACGTTAGAGTTGACCTTGCTTCTCAGACTCTTCTCCGGCCCGCTGATACCCCTTAAACATTCCAGAACCCTCCTCCATGTCTGGGCCGTCCACTGAACAGACCTCTATTCATTCATTTATAATTGGATCCCCCCTTTCCTGTTGCAGACAGATATCTGCCGCCAAGAACCCAACTCTCATAGACTTCTAAAAAGGCTTGCAACATTTCTCAGCCCAGACATGTACGTGTAAATCAATGCTAAAACATTTCAGGCCTACAATATTTCTCCTAATGATTATAACATTCAACTTCTTCCTTAATTAAAGCATGTTAATACTCTTATTCTATTATTAAGTAAACATTTCTATAAATCATGGTCTATTAATGCAATGACCAAAAACGTTAATATAATCTGTGTCGTGAAAAGAACCATCTTCCCTTTCAACTCCAGCTCTGGCCCTAAGGCCTACCACGTTCTGCTTTTAACCACATACCATCTTATGCTTTAGCAGCTTCACGACATGGATTCAAAAAAATAATCACATCTAATAAAGTCATATAATGTCACACATTTCTGTATTAGTTCCACTTCTATTAAATCTCTACATTAGCTATACATTTTTTATATATTTGCAGATACTATTAGCACTCATGGCATTTCTCTTCATGATTTGTGCTTACTACAGGTAAGTGTGGTGCATTCATACATTTAAATCAGTTTGCGCTCTCTCAGTTCCCCCCTTTGATGACCTCTCGGGGTCATCACTAACATTTAAACTGCAGTTATTGCTGGCATTCTCTGCGCTTCCAGAGCTCTCAGGCTCCTGTACTGATTATCTTGTATGGCAGCCAATCTCTGCAGCTGCTCTCTTTGGGCCCTTTCTGACCTTCTTGCTCTGTACCATTTGAATACCCTCACCAATCCCCACAATATTATCCCACAGATCAATATTATGATGATAGGCTTTAGGATATACCATACAAAGCTTTTGCCGAAGGCGGAAAACCACCCTCCAACTGTACTCATTCCGTGGCCCACCTTTTCCCAGACATTTTCTCTACTCAAGTCTTCGATCTCCTTGTGAATACTAGTTATGTTCTTAATAACTTTCTCAAGGGGCTTCGAATTGTCTGGAATGTAAGTGCAACATTCCTGGACCTTCAAAGCCTTACAGACTCCGCCCTCTTTTGCTAGTAGGACATCTAATGCAAGACGATTTTGAAGAACCATAGCCCTTATCGATTGCATCTCTCCTTCTACCAGCATTAAGGACTGAGCAGTGCTGGCAGACAACCTGTCGACAACTGTTGCCAGTCGTCTAATTTTAACATCATTAAGGATTATTCCCAAAAGAGGAAACATAGCTCCAAAGACATCTCCAACCATTTCGGCATCACCTACATCTCTCCTTCCCCTCGATGACGTCTGACCCTCAATGATCACTAAGTCTTGTGCATGATATATTTTGGGGAAGACAATTGCCAAGTAACATGATCCATACCAGTTGTCAGGTAGTCTCACGTAAGCATTTCTTCCACAGACAAAATACACATTTGGAATCACTTGCATTCCCTTCAGGAAATCCTTAGTGTAGTACTCTAAATTAAAAGCATGTTCACAGTCAACTTCACCTACGTATACATTTTCATAATACGTTTTGGCTCGGTGAAGACATAACTTTCCTCTCTGTGCTTTATCTAAAGCTATTGGACCACTACTACCCTTTCTCTTATGTGACTTCTCTTCCTCGGTCCAATCTATTTTCCCTTGTCCAGATTTTTTCAAAATCTTTTGTCTCCTGTAACGATCATCCACCTGCCCTATGAACTTCTTCTCGACTTCTGACACCTTGCATGTCAGGTTATTTCTACGGGCATGTGAAGTATCTAAGGTAATCCAAGGAATGAAGAATTTGGCCAATCTGTCTTCACTCTTCCAGTAATCCCATTTATTCATCTGCTTATAATTCGGGACTTCTGGCAACACTGAATCATAATTAGAGAAATAGTATTCAAAACTATCTCTCTCATAAAATATACTAAGCAATAAGCTACATGTAATGCCATATGTCAGAGGGAGGTGATGATAGCGAATTCCTTCATCTACAGACGCAGGCAACTGCATGCAGACGTAGCAATCCTTAACCTCCATGGCATCCACGTATTCATATAAAAGTTTAGCATAAGCATTTGACCTAAAGTCTCCTTGGGACTCGTCTACATGTAACCTGCGGGCTTCTGCAGCTAACAACGCTTTCTCTTGAGTGTTTTCCCTTTTCTCACCAGCAACTGTGGGTGTAAGCGTTTCTGCAGAACTCACATCAGTTACCTTTACCTCTTCTTCATTTCCCTTTACATAAGAAATTGTTACCACTAAAGCTATTAATATTATCACTCCTACTATTAGTGTACCTATTATACATTTAGCTCTGCGGTTCGGGGTGCCGGCCTCCATTTCGTCAGACAATCTAGCTCTCTCTTTATCTTCGCAAAAATTTCTTTTCCTCTCGTTCCTTTACAGTCTCTTTTCAATCCTTTTGTCTTTAGAATCCACACAACTGGAGGCTGACAACCTTCTTCGCAAAAGTCCTTTAACAGTTCAAAAAGACAACCCTAGCTCTTCTCCATCAACTCAAGGGAAGTTCCCTAAAATTCTCTGCTTCCTGGGCGCTAGGTAATCTTCTTTTTCTGCTTGCTTTATTTACAAAGTCCTTTAACAGTCTACTATCAGATTTGTGGTTGCAGCTTCAATAGCATAGTTCAGTATTTCCAAACGAAGATTGTGCTCTTCATGTGCTGTTATCGTTGTACCAAAGTCGGGGAATTGCAATTCTGAAAGGAACATGTGTTTTAACTTGCTGAGGCGGGGAGGTCTGGGGAGCACGAATGTTAGTGACCCTTCTTGTTCGACACCGGGTACCAACAGTCGTATTTCCACGGTGATAATGGGCTCAGAACTGGACACCACCACCGCTCGGATCCTCCCTGTCTCCGGTTTCACAGACATTTGACGCCAGATATGTCCACTCAGGTGTGGAGTATCTTCTGTTAGGCACTCGCACTCTTCTTGACCTTCTTCGGTCCGGTGCTTCAGCGCCCTGAGCACCTTCTTCTGGATCTGAGTCTTCTGATATCGGAGGAAGGGTTAACTCTGGAGTTGACCTCAGGCTAGAGCTCCTTCTTTGCGGCCAATTAGCTTCTCCACGTGCCCTTCTACTCCTTCTCCTTCTGGTCTGTTCTCGCTCTCTTTCAGACCTGTCAGGGTCAGACTCGTACTCCCAGCTACTTTCTCCTTCTGTAGCGTCTTCTGTTTCGCTGTTGTACTGACCGTCCTCAGCTTGGTCAGACTCGTTCCCTGCTTCCGCTGGCACCTCTACAGCTTGGCTAGCCCCCTCTATGGCTTCTCGGTCCTCTGCTGGACGTCTATCCGAGAGAGGAGCTGTTTCCAGAGGTGCTGGAACCCTTTTCGTATGTGACGCGTGGATCCAATTGGGCAGGCCTCCCACCTTTACAGCTGTGTTTGTGATCAGGATGACCTGGAAGGGCCCACGCCAACGAATATCCAGACAGCTTCTTCTCACGTGTTTTCTTACCAGGACCCAGTCCCCAGGGTTCAGGTCATGGCACGGGCCCTGGCACGCTGGAACCTCTGCAGCCTGCACCTGAAGGGACACAGAACGCATGGCGTCAGACAGCCCCTTACAATAGTCCAGGATCATATCATCTGTGATATTTAACAGTGCAGTAGCTGGAATAGATGGCAGCCTCATTGCTCTCCCCATTAACACCTCATGTGGTGACAACCCTGTTCTTCTGTCTGGGGTACTACGAAGGCTCATGAGAACTAATGGCAGGGCATCAGGCCAACTCAGGGTCGTTGAGGAGCACACTTTCGCTATTCTGGCCTTGATTGTGCCATTGATTTGTTCCACAATTCCTGAGGCTTCTGGTCGGTAACTGCAATGCAGCTTTTGGTCAATATTTAGTGCTACACAGATCATCTTCACAAGCTCGCTGTTAAAATGTGTTCCCCTATCTGATTCCAAAAAGGCCGGCACCCCGAAGCGAGGGATGAGTTCTCTAAGCAGTAACTTGGCCACTGTGAGGGTGTCGCACCTACGTGTAGGGTATGCCTCAACCCATCTGGAGAACACACAAACAACCACCAGAACATAGCGGAGGCGGTTGCACCTTGGCATTTCAATGAAATCTATCTGCATTCTATTGAATGGACCTCCAGACCTTCCTATGTGACTTAGTGCAACTGGTGTTCTTTTCCCTACGTTCAGCTGCTGGCAGGTCACACAACGCTGGCACACTGCTTCTGCTGCTATTCTAAACTTAGGATTGTACCAAGTCTGTCTAAACACTCTCAGCATAGCATCTCTCCCTAAGTGTACGGGACCATGTATGAGCCTAGCCATTGGACTCACCATCTCATTGGGCAACACTGCTCTGCCGTCTGCTGAGACCCAAAAATGGGTCTCACCCATTACACATCCTGCCTTTTCCCATGTTTCTTTTTCAGAATCAGGAGCATTTTCTTGCATGGTTGACAGTTCATCCCAAGTATCAACAGTTTCCAATATCATAGCTAATTCAGTTCTTACATTTATTCCACCCACATCCACCTCTGTGAAAGAGTAACCTTGTTCCGCGCAATACCGCGCAACTTCATCAGCATATCTATTGCCTTTCGAAACAAAGTCCTCATTTCTGGTATGTGCGATGCACTTTACAACTGCGATACTTGCTGGGCATTGCAATGCTTCTAACAACAGGCGCACAAACTCTCCATTGCGAATGGGAGAGCCTGAAGAGGTCATGAACCCTCTTTGAGACCATAACTGCCCGTAATCATGAACTACCCCATACCCATACTGGCTGTCGGTGTATATGGTAACTCGAATTTGATTGCCTGCTAAGCAAGCACGTGTCAGGGCAATAATCTCGGCTACCTGAGCGGAGTGTACTCCTTCCAGGCACCCAGCTTCCACAACTCCTTCAATTGTACAAACAGCATAAGCTGCTCTCAACTGCCCAACTTCGTCTCTTACACATGAGCCATCGACAAAGAAAACTTCGTCTGGGTCGGTCAGTGGCTCATCTACGATGTCGGGTCTGGGTTTGGTGCATAGTTCAGTCACATCGAGACAGTCATGGTCTGTACATTCATCATCATCATCGATATCATTTGGAAGTGGCATCAAGGTAGCAGGGTTCAAAACAGAGCATCTCTTGAGGGTCACGTTCTCTGCAGCAAGAATAACTTGCTCATAGCGCGTGAGCCTGCTGTTGGTCAGATGCTGTGTTTTGGTCCTGGTCATTAACAGTTCAACAGAATGTGGCACGCACACCTCTAACGGGTGCCCCATAACGATATTTTCACATCTTTCAATGCTGACACCCGTTGCAGCAACGGACTTGAGACATCCGGGCAACGCTGCGGCTACTGGGTCTAAAGTAGCCGAGAAATAAGCAACTGGTCTACGGGCATTCCCATGGATTTGGACCAACACAGACAACGCACAACCTTCTCTCTCACAACAGTAAAGAAAAAATTGTTTATTGTAATCAGGCATTCCCAATGCCGGAGCACGACACAGGTCCTCTCTCAGCTGTAGGAACGCCATCAAACAGTCCTTGTCCCATGGTACCGGATCACTCACCTCTTTGTGCGTCAGTTTTTGCAAGGGCTTTGCTTTCAGTGAAAAATTCACGATCCACTGTCGGCAATAACCCACCATCCCTAGAAACATCCTGACCTCTCTCTGTGTCTTAGGCGCATTCATTTTCATGATCGCCTCTATCCTGTCTGGTGACACCTTTCGTTTGCCTTTCTCAATTCTGTGTCCCAAGTACTGCACTTCTGTCAGGCAGTACTGCAATTTTCCCGGGGACACCTTGTGCCCATTGGCAGCTAGGTGATTTAACAAAGCAATGGAGTCTTCTCTGCAAGCTTCTTCTGTCTCTGACGCCACAAGGAGGTCGTCTATGTACTGGACCAGAACTGACTTCTGGGGCAGCACTAGACTTTCAAGATTTTTCTTCAAAAGCTGGTTAAAGATCGATGGACTCTCTGTATACCCCTGAGGGATACGACACCATGTTAGGACGCGATTTTCCAGCTTAAATGCGAAAAGAAAATGGCTATCTTCGTCCAAAGGGATCGAAAAGAAAGCCTGACAAAGATCGATCACTGTGAACCACTCTGCTTGGAATGGAATTTGAAACAGTATCACTGATGGATTCGGTACCACTGGACAACATGAAACGACTATGTTATTAATCTTTCGAAGATCCTGCACTATCCGAAATTTCCCATTTGGTTTCTGCAGACCCATAATCGGGGAGTTGCATGGACTACCCACGATTTCTTTCAGTATTCCCTGTTTAATCATGGACTCGATCACGGGTTTTATGCCTGCAATCGTTTCTGGAGTCAATTTGTATTGGGGTGTTCTTGGGAACTCAGCATGCGGTTTCACTACAATTTTCACTGGGTCCACCCCTTTGACCAATCCAATCTCTTCCCCAGTGAAATCCCATACTTCTGATGCCACTGTCTCTCTCAAGTCCCAGGGAAGCTCCTCTACTGTTAAAGTAGGGTACAATTCCACGCATATTCTAGAGTTTGCAACTTTGAAATCTGCGTCATCATCATTGGTCAATACCTCCACCCCCTGAGGTGTACAATATATAGTACAATTCAATTTACACAACAGGTCTCTTCCTAGCAGACACACAGGGCTTGAATCGCAAACCACAAACTGGTGCTCATCACTGTACTTCCCTATTTTCACCTGCACCGGTTCTGTCAATTGGCTGGTTATTCTCCTGTTTGCGACCCCTACCACCTGTATAGTCTCTCCAGACATGGGCAGGTCTGGAACTGCAGCTGATCTGATTGTGGATCTAGTGGCTCCTGTGTCCACCAGAAATGTCGTAGGGCACCCTGCTACTTCTGCTTCCACATAGGGTCCCCTCTGATCTACCTCTAAGGCTGCCCCAAGGGTGCAGTCTTCCCTTTCCACTCTCTGTCCGGTTAATGGGTCCACATAATAGCACTCTTCCCCTTCCACAAACAGGGGCATTTGTCTATAGGTCTTACCCATACTCCCTACTCGAGGAGGTTGCGGGAACTGGGCTCGGGGAGGAGCCCCCCCTTTGAGCACCTTTCCTTGGTATGGCGTTACCCCTCTTGTAGGCGCGCTTTGGACCTCTTCCTCCTCTTCCTCTTGCTCTCCTATCTCTACATTGTAAGGGCACTCGCGTTTCCAATGCCCCAGCTCGTTACACTGGTGGCACCTAGTCGTTTTCTTCAAGGTAGCTATGTCTATTCTGGGTCTAAAGGTGGAACTCTCCTATTACCCTTGTTCTGACTGTACTGCTTCTTTCCTCCTGTACCTGTTCCTTGCTGCTGTTGCTGCGGTCCCCCCTTCCCTGCTGCCTGCATCTGTACCACCATCAACTTTTCTTTTAGTTTCTTAGCCTTGGAATCTATCTCATCACAGCAGTACCTGGCATATCTCAGTATTTCATCTAGGGGTTTAGTTTGCCAACAAATCGAGTGTTGCTGAATCATTAAACTAATATCCGGTCTCAGTCCCAAGACGAACTTGGATACGAATTGTCCTATGTCTTTTGGGTCCATTACATCCAAGCCGCTATACTGTTTAAACGCCTTCAGCAATCTCTCGTAATATTCGTGGACTGTCTCTTTGGGTTCCTGTCTCGTTCGGTCTATTCTGACCCAATCTATGTCTTGCATTGGCACCTTTTCTTTCAGCCAAGTCATCACTCTCTCGAATTTTGCCATCACAATCTCGGACGGCCCATTAGTCTTGGCATCTCTCTCTGGCTCCGTTGTGGGCCACTCAGCGCTAACCTTGCATGCTGTCCACAGATCTCCAGGTACTACAATGTCAAACAACGTGTTCAGATCTATCCAAAGGACCTTTGAAATTTTTACAAACCTCTCGACTTGCTTGTACCACTCCACAGGGTTCTCTCGTAATTTGGGGAAAGAGGTGGTAAAAGCAGCTAAATCTCCCCTACTCCAAGGGACATGTACATAGTTCCCATTTGCAACTTCCCGCAAAGGGTAAGCTTCTATTCCCTGCTGTCCTGGTGTCATACCAATCATGCTTCTCCTGCCGGTCCCTTTCTTGGACCACCTCTCTTCCCACTTATCTAGTGCCCTCCATGTCCTTATTCCAGTAATCAGTTCCCTTATGTGTGTTTTCAGCCCAATCGTTCTCCTCTCATCTAGGTCTCGATCTGAGTAATGTAGCCTGTGGTTACCCTGTAATGCTTTGGTTCTTGACAAGTCCACCATATATTTGCCTGCTAGTTCGACTAACTTCTCATGGACTGCTCTCGCCTTTCGAGTGATGTCCTTTGCCATATACAGTATTTCATCTTGTTCATACATTTCCATTCTTTCTAAAGGCAGGGTACCATCTACCATGTCATCCAGGTCTGACCTTAAACTGGAGACATCGAGTCTCTTGGCTTTTATCTCAGCTCGCAATATGTCTTTCGAAGGGGGCTCGCTGGTCTCCCTACCATCCCAACTTCGAGCTCTGCGTTTGGGCTCAGGAGAGTTAATGGGTGGCCTCCCTTGCTCCCATCTCTCCAGGTCCCATGCTCGACCATCCGATCTTGGAAGGTGATGGAACACGGGCCTGTTACCCCTATTCTGGCTCTGCCCATTCTCTTCTTCTTCTCTCCTCTCACTGCACACCTCTCTGTTATTTTCCCTCTGGTCGCTACTCTCCCTTTGCCTCGTATCGCTCAGTATCCGATACGATCCTTCCTGGTTCCCCATATTCCCTGGGCTTCGCTCATTTCTGTCATCACAGGGACTATGGTGCGTCCTCTCACAACTCCCATTCAGTTCTCTGGTGCCAGGTACACAGTGTGGACACTTAAAGCTGTTTCTGTACTCTTGTGCTCTCTTCTCCCCTTCACTGAGTATTGGGCGCGCCACCCCTCCACTCCCGGGGCCCCCGTTTTCCAGATCTGTTCTACCTCCACTCCGGGCCCAATGGGTGACTCCCCTACTCCCTCTACAGTCCCACTCCGGGCTACTCTCCCCAGCCCCGCAGTGAGTCCGTGCTCTGCTGTCCTGACTTTCTCTTTCTGCTTCTGCAGCATTGATGCACTTTTGAGCCTTCACTGCCTCATCCCACTGCTTCATGTACTCATTTAGCTCTTGAAAGGATTTTCGTCCAGATCCCCTCAAATCCATTGGCCATCTAGGACCCCCAGGATCTCCTCCTGGGTCCCCTGCTGTGTGCATCGGGGTGCTCCACTCTCTGGGTATTGGCATCTGACTTGGGGAATTAGTGGTATCGTTCCTCCTTGCCTCCTCTGCTCTTTCTCTGTCTTTCCGTTTCCGTTCTTCCCCTTTTGCTCTCTCTTGGTCATATATCGATATTATAGGACCTATGGTAACAGGTACCTGTAGTGCATCTGGTAATGGGTAGGATGTGGCGCTTTCCGTTTCCGGCGCTCTTTGTACCACAAACCTACCGACTACCTGTTGCACCTGACTAGGCTGGAACAACTCTTTCTTTGGCTCAGGATCCCACTCTGAACTGGGAAGCGGTCTATGCTCTCCTGCATTGCCCCCCTTTGCTCCTTCAGTATTCTCGACCTCTCCCCCTGCTCTATTATACGGGGGTGGCCTGTCTGTCAGTAATCTGTTTATCAGGCTGTCCTCTGTTTCGCTCTCATCATCTTCTTCCAGGGGACTTTTATTTACTGGCGCCTCTAACACTGGGTACAGTTTATTTATTTCCAAATTATGCACTCTCCATCTTTTAGCATCCGCATCCCACCTGGCATCCTGCACTGCCCTTACCGAGCGTTTCACCCTTTCTTGTCGTCTGTTCATATTCTTTTCATGCGCTGCCCTAATCCATGCTTCAAGAGCTTCAAACTGGGTTGGTCTAGGCAAGGGTCTCTTTGAGGTCATGACTGATTTCAATCGATGTAACACCTCTAATCTGAACGTCCCGTACTTCGGGAACGTCAGTTCCTCATTTCCTTCAGTAATCTTACTCCACTCTGATATCCAAAGAATCGTATGCAACCCAACATTTACTGCCATATAACGAGCTGGCGTACCCTCCGGCGGGGCTTCTTCCCCTTCATACGATCCCCGCTTCTCTTTTTTAAACAGCGCTTTCAACCATTTAAAACACTTCATAATTATGCGCACAAAATCCAGCCTCGCTACTCTGTTTACTTCCTGATGACAATCCACCAATCCTGTCGCGGCTTTGCTAGCTTGGCCTATCACAGCGCGGTCTTTCTCCTGTCGGCCAATCACGTCGCGACCCTGTCTGACGTGTTCGCTAGCTGGCCTATCACAGCGCGGTCTTTCTCCGGTCAGCCAATCACTGCGCGACACCACCTGACGTCACTTTTCTCCGCTTCGCAGCAGCACCCCTCCTTTCTCAACTCGTCTCCCGGTTATGCATGCGTCCCATTCATACACCGAAAAATGACTACTTCCGACCAAGCGGTCACTTCTCTCGACTGTACGTCCACAGTCTATCTGTAATTGTCAACACAACTGACGAGATGTCTATCGTCTCTCTGATAGGTTGCTTACACACACAGTAACTTCCGACCAGCGTCCGTTACTCACGCACTCACTCTTACGTTCCCCCTATCTCGGTCTCTCGGGTGATCAATGGTACCTCATGACCCCCTTCACACTAGTTGACAATTACTCTGGGTGTCCGATACACCCGAACCACTTAAGCTCTCCTTGAACTTAAGATTTCCACCGGTTGCGCGCGCTCACAACCTGTTCCACAGTCACTCTACAGACATTCAACTCCGCCAGACATTACAACATAGATACAATACAAAAACACCGCAATCTAACACGCATAACCCTTTATACTCACTCTCGACCGATACTGCTGCTTTTTCTGTCTCACGTCATCCGGATCTTCATCTGCGGGCTGTTCTTCCGATCATCGATTTCTAGGGGCCTTGGGGTAAGCTAACCTGGCCTAGGTCACCGTCCTCAAGAAGGCAACCATCCTCTGCTACCAACTGAAAGGGCGAGATTTTGATCGATACCTTATCTCTATTGATCCAAACCTCGATCTGGTCGACTGAACCTTTGTTGCCTGTCTAGGAGGAAAACAGTACACCCATTTCCAAGCCAGTTCACCCAAGAAAGGACTCTACTCTTAAAGATCACGGACAACTTCTAGTTTTCAAAAGTTTATTGTAAAGATATAATGAGCTGCAAATACAGGCATCTCAGAATGAGATTCACGAGATACACAGGTCCAATTACATACATGTGCTCTCGAAAAGCCCTCAGACGAGCAACAGAAATCACTAACACAAGTTCTAAGAATAGTAAAGCTATCAGCATAGACGCATATCTCTCCTTCATTTAGGTTGGAGGAAAACAAACACAGGTTAGGCGTCCCTACCCTGTTCTAGATGGTATCCCTACTTAACCAAATCCCAACCTAACAAAGGTGTCAGCAATGAATGACCCCCAAGGGAAGTCACCCACTCTAAGTCTCTTGGTGAAAACCTATAGTTCTCCAGTCATGACCCCTCACTGCCTACCCATCCGCTCTCTAAAGGGTCCTCAGGTCTCTGCTCTAACTCCACCCAGGGGTGCTGTCCCTAATACAAAACAGTCAACAACATTTGAGACGCCCCTTGCGAAACGCCTCTCACGTGGTGCAACTTCAGGCTTTTTCCATGATGCTTTGTATTGGGCCTCAGACGTTAGAGTTGACCTTGCTTCTCAGACTCTTCTCCGGCCCGCTGATACCCCTTAAACATTCCAGAACCCTCCTCCATGTCTGGGCCGTCCACTGAACAGACCTCTATTCATTCATTTATAATTGGATCCCCCCTTTCCTGTTGCAGACAGATATCTGCCGCCAAGAACCCAACTCTCATAGACTTCTAAAAAGGCTTGCAACATTTCTCAGCCCAGACATGTACGTGTAAATCAATGCTAAAACATTTCAGGCCTACAATATTTCTCCTAATGATTATAACATTCAACTTCTTCCTTAATTAAAGCATGTTAATACTCTTATTCTATTATTAAGTAAACATTTCTATAAATCATGGTCTATTAATGCAATGACCAAAAACGTTAATATAATCTGTGTCGTGAAAAGAACCATCTTCCCTTTCAACTCCAGCTCTGGCCCTAAGGCCTACCACGTTCTGCTTTTAACCACATACCATCTTATGCTTTAGCAGCTTCACGACATGGATTCAAAAAAATAATCACATCTAATAAAGTCATATAATGTCACACATTTCTGTATTAGTTCCACTTCTATTAAATCTCTACATTAGCTATACATTTTTTATATATTTGCAGATACTATTAGCACTCATGGCATTTCTCTTCATGATTTGTGCTTACTACAGGTAAGTGTGGTGCATTCATACATTTAAATCAGTTTGCGCTCTCTCATTAGTGAATCCAGTAAGTCTGGGTTTATTTTGAGAACATAAGGAGATACATGCAGAAATACGCAGATTGTGCCTTCCTATGCAAATAAGATTTTTCTGTGTCCTTTTTTTCCATTTCTTGTGGTACTATGCAGGGGGTTACACAGTGACATGATACCAAGTCTGTGTGAATGCTTAAGTTTGTACGTTTTTGTACCTTTTGTCCCTTTAGCATACATGCGAACAGACCCGATTCAGGCGGGAGACTAACGATTTTTCAAGCCAAAAATTGCTTTATTTTAGCTGTCTCCTGTCTGAAATTGCAATGGTGAATGATGAATGATGAATGTGGACTTCATCCGTGTTTCCATAAGCAGCACTGTCTCTAGTAAGCTTGGCGGTGTGCATGCGTTATGTTTTTTTAATTATTATTTATTCTGTTGTTCACTCTTCTCGCTCTCCTCTCTATGCATTCTTTTCCATCCCACCAGCAATCTCTCCCTTCAAGCCCCATCGATCATACTCCCCCTTTGCTCTCCTTTATCTTTTGAGCACTCTCTCCCTTCATTTCTCTCTACCCTTTGAGCAGGCTCTCCATTCCCTTCTTCATGGCTCTCAAGCAGTCTTTTCCATCACTTCTGTCTATCGAGCAATCCCTCCCTTTACTAATCATTGTCTCTTGAAAAGCATCTCCCTTCACGTTCCTACACCTCTTGAAGAAAAGTTCCTTTCTTCACAGTCTCTTGGATTGCATCAGCCTTCCCTTCGATACTCAAAGACCCTTGTCACTGGTCTTTGCCACCTCACTTGACGTTAATCCCTAGAGACGGTTTCTTTGTTTCCCTTTGTTTCCTTGACTTTGCTCTCTCTGGCAGTTATTGTTTGCTTTCTCTTGAACAGTCTTTCCTTTCACTCTACTCTGTCTCAAGCAATTTCCTTCCTTCAGTTCTCACTGCCTCTCAAGCAGATTCTCTCTTCCCTTTTCTTAGAGTCAGTCTTTACCTTACCTTTCTACCTCTCTCAAGCACTCTCTATTCACTTCTGTCTCACGAGAACTCTCATCCTCTCAAGCAGTTTTACCATCCATTCATTTCTCTCTCTCAAGCAGTCCCTACCTTTACTTTCTGCCTCCTCTTTCTTGGGCAGTCCTCATTTCTCTCAGGCAAGCCTTCATTTCTTTCTCCACGTTTACACTCAAGCTTTCTCTCATATCTCTACTCTCTATCTGTCTCTCCCTTCACCCCCTGCCTCTCGAATAGTTCATAGTTTCCATTGACTGTCTCTTGAGCAGTACCTCATATACTATCTGTCCCTTTCTCTCTTTTCTCTACACCGTCTTACACAGCTCCGCCTCTCTTATCTTTCTAATGTCCCCCTGTGTTTTCCATGGAACATCCCCCTAATATTGGCCTGGTAGGATGACTGCCCGAGCTATACACGATCACCCACTAACACTTTTGACACAGTCGCTCACCGACAAGCAGGTAAATAGGCAAGTTAAATATCTTAGAGACCAGCTAGTGAATTTGGGAGCCAACACCAACAAAATGCTATAAGTCATTAAACTATATATGATGAAACACAGCACCATAAAAGTAACAGCACCTCAAATACGCTCTAGCAACGCTTCAAGAAAACCAGATTTTGGTCTGTGACGGACTCCTTGAGACTGGGGTGGCAGATGACAGACTCCACTAGCAGAAGCACTTTCATCATTAAGCTGGAGGAGCTGTGCTCAGCGAATGTGAAAAATAAAATGGCAATGGAATGCAATGGCCTTTTTTTAATACTGAAACACCACCGCAGCGTGCCCAATCTGAGTGAAGCATGGGCGTGTCCTCTGCTGCCGGAGTAGTAGCCAGACACTGCAGAGTGGATGTATGACATTACAACGCATGCTTTTACATCGCATGCTTTTACAACGCGGTTTTTACAACGCATACCATTACAACGCATAGTGCTTTTAGGCGCTGGACAGTGAATTGTTTAATTTACTATTCCAACTCCAGTCCCAGTGGATAGTAGGGAAGGTGTTGGATAGTACATTAAACCTATTCCCTATCCTAGAGCGCCACCCAGCGCAATGCGTTGTAATAGTTTGCGTTGTAAAAGTTGCATCGTCAAGGCACTGCGTGGTAAAAGTTGCGTTGTAAAGGATGTACACCCTGCAGAGTACATGTCAGTTTGGCTGCCTGTCTTGCAACGTCCAACCTGACATCAGCATTTTGAAGATCTCCAACCCGAGCTGTGTTAGACAGCCGGGTGGAGAGCAAGCACAGGCCTTCGGGGCCTTAAGGAGCATCCACCTACCCCCCCCCCCCTCCATCCTATCCTGGTGCTTCTCTCATGCTGGTTAATAGCATGAGGGCGAGAAAGGAAAAGAAACACAATTGATGGACAGAATGCAGAACATCGCTTGAGAGTAGCAACTGGATTGGTTAGAGGAATTAGCTCTTCGACTCGTGCTCAGAGACACAGACTACAGACAAACATCAAGCAGGGCGAGCAGTACGTGGGTAAGTAATATTTAATTTTATTTCAAATGTTACTGTAATGCATGTCAGTATAGTGATTTAGTTTGTCTTTATGCTGCATGATGTTTCTTTTCTTATTTTTGGATTTTGGGAAGCGAGGGGCACTTTCAAGCGTTACCAGCCCCCTCTGTTCGTTTGTGCCAAACGCAGTAATCCACCGAGCTATCTGCGTAAGATAGAAATCTACCATGAACATGTTACGCATTGTGCTTTACAGTAGGAACATGGACTATTTAAGCCACTTCATGATGAATCAAAACTATGACTAGACTTAATGCAGATCTCTCCAGCAGGTGCATTAATCACTATAGTTATTCCTTTAGAATTCCATGACAATCGATGGGCACTCAAAGAGCTCTGCAGCATGAGCCTTAAACCCGTATGATGATTTAAAAAAACATCTTATTGCCATCATTAAGTAAGCCACAAATATTTTACTATTGTCCTTGCTGGCAATTTCTCTGTTGCACAGTTTTATTTAAGTATAAATTGTCTGTCAGACTCTGCTTCCTATGACTGCCCCTCATGCCTCTGAGTCCCAATTTGCCACAAATCTGCCACCTCAACCCAAGCGGTATTATAGTAGCTTCACCACTCATCCTGAGACTGCTTTCTAAAAACATAAATGGGCGGTTACAGGAAAATGTGTGAAAATAAACTGCAATAAAACCCACTCAATTTTAACCGGCCTAACCCGCAACTTCCACTACACTAAATCACAGTTTTTGTCAAATATAACTGCCCATTCTCCTCTACTATTGACATTCTTAACATAGGAGGAAAAAGTATGAAGCCTGAAAGTACTTTTTTCTCAACTTTTCCCTCTTTTCCACATTTTGTTAATGATAAATGAAGCCCCAGAGTGTCACCACAACCACAATAATTCTGAGGTGCAGTGTTTCCTAGATGCAGTAAAAACACATCAAACCCCTGCAAGAGTAATACTGAGCCTCTGTATTGTTATAAGTCAATCAATAAAAGAAATCCCAAATATGCACTCGTGTGTTTACTCTTCTGTTTGGATTTACAATTGTATTGATTCACAAAGCAATTCCCAAGTGGAACATCTTCAAATTACACACACTACAGGTGTGATTTAGGCGTTCATATTTGCGTTTGAAGGGAGTTACTCAGGCGTAATAATACCCCAGTATGGTGTAATATTATCCATGAGCAGATCTTCTCTCAGGTCAGGGAGTGAGCCACAGAGATAGGAATGCCTTGGAAAGTTTGGTAATACAAGCAATCTTATGAGTTTGGGGGTCTTTACAAACTTCTCCAAGACCCATTTGCACCCTAAAAAGAGTCAGGAATTTACTCCTCTCAAGGGCAAGAGCAAATCTCTTTCCAAGTTGGCAACAGGAAGAGTAATACCCTCAAAATTCCTTGATAATAGATGTTTTTGTATTAACATAAACATACAAGTTTAAGTGCGCTAACGCAAAGCTCTTTGCACACGTGAAGTTGTACACAATGTAGGCAAGTAAAACGGTGAATTCGCAAACCTACCCAGGACTACCTCTGGAAACCTGCAGCGTCGCATGTGTCCTGGAGTACTGCTGGATACGTGTTGTGGATTTAAAAACGTGAAATTCTGCATGCACATGAAGAAGTAAACCAACTGGTGTCCATAGAGATTTCCAGGAGTACTCCAAGAACCTTGCAAGAGTCACAGGTTTCTGGTAGTAACTCTGGAATTCTCAACAATTTTTATGTATAGGCATTTCTGCAATCGAGCTTTCATAGTGTATTAGTGCAATTGCACTTCTTCTGCTTCTTTCAAACCCTGACAATTTTCAGAGAGTTCCCTTATCAGTCTGCTGTATTCGAGTATTGACTTGAAGCTCCACCCACTCTATGTCCATATTTTCATTCTCTTGTCATTGTCCTGTGTAAATTCTGGCTTCTGATTCGTTAATAGGCTTGTTAGTCCCTCCTTAGTACCGCCTTGCCTTCATTTGTAACCTCCCATGAGGACTGGCCCTTTTACTTCAGTTGTTACACAGTATGTCATATTTAGTCTGTAACACTGTTTTCTTTAATGCATTTCTCCTACAGGAGGCATGACATACTTTCCTACAACGCGCCATGCACATTTTCACTTTCCAGGCAGCCCAGGACAATGGCGGCCGAGGTCTTGCATTTATAAGTTTGAGCTATTGGCATTGTAAATGACAGTGCCTTTTATTTCTATGACAATTTATCAAAACAGATGAATAAAAGGCATTGTCATTCACAATGCCAACTGCTTAAATTCTCGCAAATGCGAGACCTATTGCATTGCAAATGCTTGTTTATATTGCTTTCGCCTAATAATGTACACAACCATCTTTATTACGAACAGTTACCATACTTTATCAGGCAGCCAGTGCGCTTCCACAAGCAATGTACGATATGTTTGGTATTTAATCATTATAATTTAAACAGCGTGAATCCAATATCTTCTCTTCTATACTTGTCAGCTGGCTCACCTCTGGTGGCCAATAGTATCTCCTTTTTGGTCCTGATCTGACCACACTCCTTCTAGATTATTTGCACTCGATTTCCGGAATATGCACCCTCCTCTTATTATACTTCTTTATGCTATCGCTACCCTTGTGGTCCCTTTTTCTACCCTCCCCACCCCCATCATCTCATCTCCCTATCATGGCTTCCATTCGAATTAAGGGGCATATTAGCAAGAAGTTGCGATATTCATCGCAAAACACGCTTAGCGTGTTTATTTTTATCGCTGCCTATTGCTGGATATTTTAGTGGAGAAAACATGCTATTACCAACGTTTATCTCCACTGTGATAAAATATCCAGCGATAGCGGCGAAATGACTGAATATCACTGGAAATCCAGCGATATTCATGCATTAACGCCAGGGTGGACTTAGCCTGAAAATCCACCTCCCATTGAGGATACAGGTAAGCCAGGTTTTCAGTAGGTGTTAAATACTAGAGATATTAGCGCTTAGCGCGACTTTTTTCATCGCTTCGCCTGCGTTGGTAATAGGGGGAAGTAGTGTTAGCGACTGTTTTCAGTCGCTTCTCGTTGGGAACGCCTACCTTGTATGCCATTAGCGATAATCATCGCTGGCATGCAAGGCGATATGAAAACTGGCTGCTATCGCCAGAAAGCTGTCGCTAACGCCTGTTAGCAACAGCTTGCTGATAGGTCAATAAAAAAATTGCAGCTTTAGCGGGAGAAAGTGCTGCTAAAGCGGCGATAAAGCCCTTGCTAATATGCCCCTAAGTCGGACGTTAACAGCTTCAAAGTCATTTATCCCCCTGATCTGTCCAAAGCAGCAGCAAAACGGTTCAAGCACAATACCATTGAACAGTTCCCTGATTACCTCTTTGGTGATCAATTCCATAATTGGCATCTAGGGAAGCTCAAAAATGACTTCATTTTTTTCACCCATGACATCCCTTCCTGGGCCGCCAGCTTCTTCAATTACTTCAACGTCTCTTCCTCCTCCTCTATCCCGCATGGGCAGCGGCTAAAAATGTCCCCCTCCGCTAGCTTTGACGGCTCTCTCACCATTACACTTTATAACAATGGCACTGTCATGATCCAAGCTACAGACTCCTGTCTCTCTCTCTTTGACCACCTCTCCCACTCCCTTCGTCCCACTCATGCGACTACGATCTCCCTCGATTCTTCTTCTCTTAGCTCCTCTCCTTTCTCCCTTTCTCCCCTCATGACCCTTCTATATTCCTCCAGGCCACTCTCCCGGGAGACACAGGTCAACCCTTTGTCCCCCGCCTTCTCTTGGTCCCTCCTCTACCATTCTTCCCCCTTCCCAATTTGAACTTCCCCCTATCTCGTCTGCCGTACCTCTGGCTTCCACTCCCCCTCCCCACCCTGCATCTTTCCAATATTCCAATGCCATCTCCTGCCCCCTAATCTCCCTAATCCTACCCATCTCCCCCTGCTTAATCCATCTTTCTTACAACGTGGTCTACCGCTCAACTTTCCTTTCCACCCCCCCTTTCCTCCCCCTTCTCCTCATCCCTTTCCGCTCTTCCCCTTCCCTCGTACCCTAAATTCCTCTCTTCCACCTCCCATCTCTCTTCAACCTCCCCTTTCTCCTCCTATGCTTCACAACCCTGTCTCCCCTCCCAGTAACTCCTTCTTCTTCCCTCCCTCTGACCTTACAGTCCCATACTCCTCCCCCAACTACCATCTAGCCCAATCCCACCCACTCTGCTTGATGCCTGTCCCCCTACACTCACCCTTCTTAGCCTACAGTACCTGTACAGCCCCGTCTCCTCTCTTCTCCCTGTACCTCTGGCCTTCCTTTGACCCCTCTTCTTCCTTCCGCCCTCCCTCTCTACTCCTCAACTGCGTCGTCCTACTAATGATCTCTACTCTTCCCCTCTGCTCAACAATAGTAAAGATATCACTGTAACACCATCCACTCCTCTCCACCACCATCTTTCCCCACCTTCTACCCTTGTACCCCAATACCTCCCCCGTTCCCCCACCTCTCCCTGCCTTCCCTCGCCTACTGCACTCCCTCCCTTATCCATCGAACCACCCAACATTCCGGGCTCGGCCCTCCTCTCCCTGGAAAATAAACCTGATTATCTCATCTGTTCCATTTCCCAGATTGAAGCGTCCATCTCACTTTTAAGAGCCAAGATATCTCCCTTCCCTGACAACCTCCCGAGGAGTTCCTTGCTCCCACGCCCCAGTAAAGCCAACCACAGTCTGTCCTCCGCAGACATCACCAACTTACTGGCTAGCTACAAGACTAACATCGTCACTCCCCCGCCACCTTCCACTCCTAAGAACTCTACTCAATTCTCTTTTTAGACCATCTCTTCTGTCAGAACTAAGCAGCCTTCTTCTTCTATCCAAGCGGCACCCTCATGCAAAATTCTTATCTTATTAACAGCCCAAACACCCCCGTCACCAAAACAGTTGCGTCAGAGCTGCACTGCTCGCGCCAAAACTGCAGCTCTGCAATCAAACACACACTGTAAATTTGTGACATTATCACCCACTATAATCTCGACATGTTCTTCCTCACTGAGACCTGGTTTACTGACTCCTCTCATACTTTGTTTGATCTTCTGGTACCCACTGACTACTCTAGCCTCAGAAATGACAAAACTGACAAAATTGGGGGCGGCGTCGCTATCATCTTCTGAAACTCCCTTCAAATGAAAGCCCTTCCTATCATCCTCTTCGGAACATTCGAATGCCTTTCCCTAGAACGCCAAGTACATCACGGCTCTCCCTTCAGGTTCCATACCATCTACCACCTGCCCGGTAACTGCTCTTCCTTCATGGAGGAACTCACCGACTTCATTAGTGACCAATATTATCAAAGTTACAGACAGATCTTCATGGGTGACTTCAATTTCCATTGGGGCTCCGTGGAAGACTCGGCTGCCAACAAGCTTGCAACCATTCTCTCAGCTAACGATCTTGTCCAATATTGCTCCGAAATGACACACTCCAAGGGCTCAATTCTGGACCTTGTTATATTTAAATCAGACCTGCTTACTATTGCTCCCCTATCCATGTTGACTGGTCAAACCACTTCCTCATTCCTTTCCGTTTTCACCTATCGCACGTTACAACTTTCGGCCAAACTAAACGGGCTACTACCTAGTTCCGCAACACTAAAAACATTGACCTTGACACTCTGTGTGATTCTGCTATGCGTTCACTTCCTAAACTAGTCCCTTACGTGGATATCAACGATCTCACCTTCCATTGCCTTTCAGTCCTAGCAGTCAAAATCGATAATGTTGCTGCACTCCAAAGCAAAAGGAAAAGACCCACCCCCTCAGCAGCTTGTTTAAATAAAGCTCTCTACAATGAAAGGAAAAACCTTAGAATCCTGGAGAAACATTGGAGAAAACCTCCTTCTACCTCCAATCTCAGAAAATCACAGAAAAATGTGTTGCGAAACAACGTTCCCAACATATTATGGACAATAATCTCCTTGACGTGTTCCAATCTGGCTTCATTCAAAATTGCAGCACTGAAATAGCCCTGCTACGAGTGATCGATGATGCGCTGCATATACTCGACTCTGGGGAATCGTGCCTTCTGATTCTTCTAGACTTCTCTGCAGCCTTTGAAACTGTTAATCACAACACCCTCCTTAACATTCTTCAACAGAGAATGGGCTTGCAAGGCACAGTGCTTGAATGGTTTGCCTCCTTCATCTCGGACAGATCCCAAATGACAAAGATAGCGAACAGTCTCTCGTCTCCATTGGTGGTAGTTCAAGGCGTCTCTCAAGGTTCTCTCCTGGAACCTCTATCTGGAACCATTGGGGAACCTCCTAAATAAATCCTCTAACATCTTTATGCGGATGACACTCAAATCTACCTCAAGGTCTCTTCCTCCTAAGGTCTCTCACTACTCAACTCTACTCTCAACTCTGTTCACAACTGGATGTTAGTTCACCGGCTCATTCTAAATTTCTCTAATATTGAATTTCTCTTCCTCTACCTCTCTCTCACCTCCTCCTGTTCAGTCTTGGTTGGATCAGCTGAACTTACTCAGCAACAAACCCATCATTGTCGACTGCGCTAAATCCCGAGGTGTCATACTTAACAAAAGACTCAACCTCATCTCACACATCAATTCCATTGCCAAGAGCGCACGTTTTCAACTGCGCCTTCTGTGGGTGATCTGTCGGTTCTTCCCGGAGAAAGACCTAAAACACTGGTCCAATCGCAAGTTCTCTCTAGACTGGATTACTGTAATTCTCTTCTGACGGGCCTACCCAAATCCCACCTCTCCCCTCTCAAATCCGTCCTCCATTCAGCAGCTCGCTTCATTTCAGGGTCCAAACGAAGTGACCACATCACAGCCATTTTCTCTTCTCTTCGATGGCTTCCCATTGAAGCAAGATATATTTACAAAACTGCTTGCATCACCCACAAAGCCCTGCACATGTCCTCCCCTCGTTACCTGGCGAACAAACTGAAAATGTCTGGAGGCTCGAGACCTTCTCGGAATGCGGAAAAGCTTCTGCTTGAGCCCCCCTCCTTCAAACGGGAAAGATCGATTGCGCAATCCTTCTCAGGCGATGCGGTGAGAATCTGGAACTCGCTTCCGCCACAGCTCTGGACCTCCACCTCTACCTGGAACTTCAAAACTGACCTCAAATCTCTTCTCTTCCAAAGACACTTTCAAAACTAAGGGCCTTATTTATGAAAGCCTTGCGCCACCGATGCGTCACTTTTTCCCATGTTAAAAGTGACGCACCGGCGGCGCAAGGCCTTCATAAATAAGGCCCTAAGACTTTAATTCTCAGGCCCCTCTAGAAAGTTCGCTCATCATTGTAAATTTGTATTTTTTCTTGTACGTTCCTCAGCATTGCGTGCTGTGTTTGATATTGTGTTCTTGCCTTCTATGGTCTCACTCTACCTCTTCTAGTCTTCTGTTTATTTATGTAACGTTCTATTTTGTAACATTTCTCTCATGTAACGTCACTGGTTGTATTGTACAGCGCTCTGACACCTTCGGGTAAAGTCTGCGCCTTATAAAAATGCATTAAACTAGATAAAATAAATAAAGCGTTATTATAAGCCTGTGCTGCCACCTGCTGCTCATTCTGTGTATTGCGAGCAGCAAATGGGTCCATTTCGGCAGAAACAATCCCTCTGTGGCTGCACCATCATATATTAGTGTTAACTTTCTAAGTGGCTTTACTTATCATGATATATGTGTCTGCCACCTAAGTTACAATTTAAGGCAAAGACGAGGACGAGAGGAACCAGAGTAAAGAGCAGTTATTTTCACTTCATGTAACTTGTGAATTCGTGCTTTTAAAACGAGGATATGAGTTTTTTCTAAAAGCAGCAGCGATTTATTTATTTATTTATTTATTTATTTGTGCATTTTTATATAGCGCGGACTTTACCCGAAGGTGTCAGAGCGCTTCACAATAGGAACAGAACTGGTACATGAGAACATTACAAGTGAACCAAATAAAAAGGCAAACGTTACATTAAATGAAGCAAAAATGACAATCGTGAGCCAGCAAAATACAAGAGGTAGCAAACGGTGCATTACAAAAGTGACAATCGTGAACCAACAAAATAAAAGAGGTAGCAAACGGTGCATTACAGGAGGAAAAAGTGACGTGTGCAAGTTACAAAAGAATACAAAGTAAACATAAAGCTATAATACTGCAATATATGGGGGGCACTCAAGCACAAGAACCAATAAGAAGGGAATGGTGGCACTTGTGCAGGTATCAAAAATAAACAATTGTAGGAGGTAGAAAACAGTGTGTTACAAGAGAAAGTGACGGGTGAAAGATACACACGAGTACCAGACACAGGTAGAAAGATAGTACTGCACAAAATGGCAGACTCTCAGATCACAAGAACACACTGGGAAGACACTTCCATAGTCATGTACAGTAGATTTTTCTAAAATGGAAGGGCTTCCTTCGGGTAATAGAGAGGGCATGAGTTACATTTGGAAGTGTCTTTGAAGGAGGAGAGCTTTGAGGTCAGTTTTGAAAGCCTGGGAGGAGGCGGTGGTCCGGAGCTGAGGCGGAAAGGAGTTCCAGATTCTCACCGCATTGCCCGAAAAGGATTGGGCCATCGTTCTTTCCTTCTTGAAAGTGGGAGGTTCAAGCAGAAGATTCTCCGCATTGCGTGAAGGTCTAGAGCCACCAGAGAGTTTCAGTTTATTCGCCAGGTAGCGAGGAGAGGAGGAGTGCAAGGCTTTGTGGGTGATACAAGCGGTCTTGTAGATAGCTCTAGCCTCGATTGGAAGCCAGCGGAGGGTGGATAACATGGGAGTGATGTGGTCGCTTCTTTTGGCCCCATAAATGAAACGAGCTGCTGAATGGAAAACAGACTTAAGAGGGGACAGGTGAGATTTGGGGAGGCCAGTAAGAAGAGAATTGCAGTAGTCCAGTCTTGAGAGGACCAGCGATTGCACCAGGGTTATAAGGTCATGCTCCGGGAAGAAGCGACGGATTCCCCAAAGAAGGCGCAGATGGTAACGAGCAGACTTTGCAATGGAGTTGATGTGAGGGGTTAGATTGAGTTTTTTGTCGAGGATGACACCCAGGGATTTTGCGCTGTCGGCAATGATGGGTTTAGTGTTCAGTAGATTCAACTGATCCATCCATGATTGAACCGGGGGAAGAGCGATTGAAGAGGAGAAGAGGAGGAATTCGGTTTTGGAGGGGTTCAGAATCAGTTGATGAGTAAACATCCAGTTATAAATGGTGTCAAGAGTGGAGCTTAGGATCGAGAGATCGTGAGTAGAGGCAACCTTGAGGTAGATTTGATTGGTCCAATGCAGTTTCAGGTTCTTTAAGGTCGCCGTCCCGAGGCTATGACGTTCGTCTTATAGCTTCGCCACGATCTGAACTTCAAACACTCTGCGCCCGCGCTCATCCACGCCTCAGAGACCACCCTGCACCCCTCGCACACCGACTGGGAGACACAACACTAGGGCAGGCTCCTGTGTGACATCACTTCACATTAAGAACTAAACAGAATAGGAGGTAAACGTGCTACTTCAAAAGCAGAATCAATCATTGTGCACGCATGCACCCTTCAAACACTTTCAAAATAAGGAACAAAAGGGACAAAAAAGGGCAACAAAATGAAAGTAACCCCATCAGTAAAATAGACAGCTAAAAAACATGGCCACGTTTTCAAATTATGCCAGTTTGTACGTCCCGCTGATCCAGTGCGCATGCGCTGTCAGCGAGACATTTAGTAAGCCTGCTTTTGGAAGTGCTTCCAAAGCGGCGACCAGATTACTCTCACGCGCACAAGCACGCGCGCGACATGCACAACACTTTTTTTCGTCGCGCGTGTGCGCACTACTCGCGTTTTTTAAAATTTTAATTATTTCATTTTGCCAATGCTTGTTTTCCCTTCGTCTTCTCAAGTCACTTTTAGGGCTGCAACAACACCCCACCCCCCTCTCTCCTCTTTACGCACTCGCCACAGCAGAACACTTTCGAGCACCCAGTTCCTCGAAGAAGGCATGGCTATGTTCAAAATCCTCTTCCGGACAGTCGGGCCTGTCGATATATTTTTGAAGTATTGTTTGGTAAAGAACAGCGGCTTATTTTCCTGCTTGGAATTTAGCCTCGAGTCTGGTACGCGACTTTCATGAACTAAATGTTACCAAATTAATGTTTGACTGCGCTGAGATAACTGCTTCCCTAGTGCCAATGATGACGCTGGGAAATGGAGGTTCTTGTTGTCTTGGCACTTTGGGGCAGTTTTAAAGGAAGCAGAAATCTTTCCTTCAGCTGTTGTCCGCAGTGCGGGTGATTAGTATAATGCACAAAGTACAAATGAGTTTAGAATTTTCCTAATGCAGTAGGTTTCTCCATCATTAGCGACCCAGAGAGAGAGGTACGCAAGATGTTTTGTTTGGCTCTGCTGCCTGGCTTTTAATTTAATTTGTTTTCTTCAGCGATAATTACTTATAAAGCAATTTGCGAATTAAGCAGAACTCTGAAAAGATAGAGGGCCATATGTAGGTAGCCCATTTGCGATCGCGAATTTCAGCATTTGCGATCGCAATTAGTGCAGTGTGCTATCTAGCACACAAAAACCCACATGCAAAATAAGGAATCGCAAAATTTGCGATTCCTTATTTTGCAATTGCATTTAAGGAATCGCAATTGCGATTCTTTACATGCAATGTAGGAAGCACCCAAGTTGTTCGAATTGTGGCTTAAGGAATCGCAAAATACCACCAACTTCAGGTTGGTGGTAAATTGCGATTTCTTTGAAAAATGCACTTTTTTGCATTTTTCAAAGTGCAATGTGAAGCACATACATGCCCTTAGGCCATATATGTGGGCCACATGTGCACACATGTTAATTTCAGGGGTGCAACAGGGTGTCCTGTTGACACCCTTCCAACCCTGAAATTGCATTCTCAATTTGCGATTCTCTAATTGAAAATCGCAAATTGAGAATGTCTTCCAATTCATTGCTATGGACCTTCTAGCCCATAGGAATGAATGAGAAGGTATTCCTTATTTGCGAATCTCTATTTGCGATTCGCAAATAAGTAATAATTGGGATTCGCCCAAAAAATTGCTAATTCTACCTACATTTCGTTTTGCGATTCTCTAATTGCGATTCCCAAAAAATCGCAATTTGGGAATAGCAAAACATAAATTACCTACACATGCCCCATAGAGGCTAGAGTCAGAACCATTGAAAATAATCTTTAAAGTGGCACTCTTATCGGTAGGCGTTTTCTGAAACATGACCTGGCATGACTTGGGAATATTCAATGTTGTTAGTGTTTTAACAACCTTCCAGGGTGATTTGATGTGATTTGTTCCGCACGCTGATATGCACATAAAATATAAAGTGTGACTGGACCGGAGCAATGCACGCTTTCATGTTTACATGTTACAGTTTCGCTAGTTGTGTGTACATTTAGCAAAATTCCTGCAGGGTTTCTGTATCACATGCGCTGCCAGCTTCTCATTGGCACCATGTCTGCATTGTACAAAATGCCAATAAAATATAAAATGGAAAGATCTCTTCATTCTGGTATTATATGTGCTGTCGAAATCTGTGTGCAGCAGGCAGGGCAGATGCAAAACCATCACAGGGTCTGCTCAACCAATCCTCTTTCTGAGAGTGGTTAAATGTCTCTCAGTAAGTATTTTTATTTTTTAAGGTTGAACATTTCTAAGAAGGGACCAAACATGCCAATTTCTAACTTTGTTTCTGTGAAAGGTTTTATGTTTTGTTTTGCTTGTCATGAATGAATGAATGAAGGATGTCTTGTAGTGTGCAAACTTAACCACAAGTGCATCAAGGCGCAAGCAACATACAAACATGGGGAAACAAAAAGGCTGATGCCATAAAATGTAGTAAGCCTGGGAGAAGAGCCAAGTCTTCAGAAGTTTACGGAAGATCGCCAAAGATGGTTGGCTAGAAAGTTCAATGGGGAGCGAGTTCCATAACTTAGGTGCCAAGGTGGAGAAGACTCTTCCTCCCCATTTCGTCCTCCTGAATCTGAGGCATGTTATGGTCAAACCGGCATGAATGCTTGGGGTATACATATATGACATTGTGGGACACTACAAAATTACCTGAGCATTGCCATAGCCAATAGGTCTCGCTTTTTGGACCACATAAGTATTTAGTTATGCAGCAGAATTTCCTTGGTGCAACAACACCAACTGTTGCATGGCTAAACACTTATACGGTCCCAAATGCGAAACCTATTGGCTATGGCAATGCTTGTTAACTGTATGGGTATTTTCAGGGCCATCTTTGTGGTTCTCAAAAATCCGGACCCTGGTGTTTTCCCGATATCGAGGTCCAATACCCGTGTCACAAAACCTCAACGCACCAAGACGATTTTGGTATCTATGAACCGATAATAATTAGGACATCATTCCTATGTATTTGCGTCACAATCGAGGGTTGCCAACACCCCAAAATCGTAGTTTCCGTCCCCATCCCTTAAACTCCATTTTGTGAACGGCATCCATCTTGCATCTTGCCCTCATGTTAAGTCAATTAAAGGTCGAGCTTGATCAAAAGGGACACGTCCACCTTTTCGTGACTTCCCCCTGACCTGTCCCAACTGACTCCATGGCCTTAGGCCAAACCTGTTTGGGCAGCTCCTCACCCAGTGGCCGAATACGATAGCATCAATACATAACATTCCACAAACCATTCACACATACAGACCATGCTTTCTGCAAACATGCACCTGTCCACATTCCTTGTTTATGGCCAGTTTTATGACTGGGTTGTGCCTTCCTTTATTAAGGTTTCATCGATATCTGATGGGAGTTCCAGGCCTAACTGGGTAATCTATCAACAAACTGGACATCTAAAATATGGGCTTGCTTACATGACTCTGCTCTTTGTATTATTGTAGAAATATGTGTATAGCCATATCATAAACTCAGGAATTCTTGCTTGCAGCTATTATTTTTGTATATAAGGAGACGGCTGGTTCTGTAAAAACGAACAGTCTCCCGAGAACCTACTCTCCGTACAGTGTACTTCTGGGACACGTGTTACTTGGTAGCTACCAATAAAACTTGATCTTTGACGGTAACTAGAAGACTCCGTGTTTCTGTGGTCCGGAACAAGGGAGAACTCAGAGGTCCTCGGGTGCTACCCCCTGGCACCACCGGGTTCCTAAAAACCCGGAACCTCAGTTGGCGCCCAACTCGGGGCGATATCAAGCGGTGACGGTCCAAGCCAGATGTTCGTGAGGAGCTTCGTGTGAAAATTCCGGAGGACGGCCAGCCACTTCAGCGACCCCTGTATGTCGACGTGGTTCCGAAGGTCTTTGCTGCGAGGTTCCCCGCGTCCCGACGGCTACGAAGGACTGCTGCCCTGACTATCGCCTTGTTTTGGACCCAGTGATCTTTGGTAGAGCGAAACGATAGACGAGTCTTCTAGCGACGTCTCAGATCTTCAAATACTTCAGTTAAGTATAAGTGGAGCGTCTCCCAGTCCTTAGTTTGTCCTTAGTTTTTGGTATCCTTGAGATACGCTTTGATTTGGTACTTGCAAGCCCCAAAGCCGAAGGACTTGTGTATTCACGAGATATATCGTAACAGATAATCCTTTGAAGTTTGAAGCTAGACTAGTGAGCGAAGATGCCTGGTTTTAGCAGACTTGGAAACTTGTTTTGTCTTGGTTGTAGTAAGGACTCCCGATTAGAGGAATCTTGTCCGGTTCCTCCAATTGGAACTCCAACGTATGAGCTCTATGTAAAGCACGGCGTAGGTCCTATAACATATAACGAAGTAAGGATAAAATACACCCGCAAGGATGGTGTTTTAAAATGGCCCCAATACGGTAGTTTCGACTCAGAAGTTTTAGATAACCTAGAAGTCAAACTATTCAAGAAGAAAGCCCGACCGGCGATGTTTGACTCTTTCCGCTTATGGCGTAAAGAGGCCAAACAGAAGGAAATTAAATTAGAAAAGAAGAATAAGAGGGAAAGAGGTATTTCAGTAATGCAAGCCGCGATAAAATTTAAAGACAACGAAGAGGATCGAATAAGTGAGCAGTTGCACAGGCAACGTAAAATGGCAATAGATAAATGCTATCCCGTTTTGCCATCTCTTCAGCGAGAGACAGTAAAAGAGCGTGAAAAAGATCCATTAATGGCTCATTTGCTAAGTTCGCCACCACCCTATGCACAAAATGCCACAGCACCTCCGCAACCTTTAGTTGCACCTCTGGTAGCTGTTATAGAGGCTCCTTTACCGCACTCACCGGCTACTCTTCAGCTGGCTCCTGTTTCTCTGGCGCAGCCTCCTCAAGGCTCACCGATCACATCTACTTCTCCTACTGTTCCTTCTAAAATTTCGCCTAGCACACTTTCTAGTCTCTCTGATACTCGTTCTACGAACATTTCTGTTTCTACTTTGCGTGACTCTGTTCTACCACCAGTTATTCCCCCACTTTCACCTTTCGTCTGGCATAAAATGGCCAGCATTGTTACTAACTTTCCTTCACCACTTTTTCGGTCGCCTAAAACGACCCCTAACACGGAACGAAGACAATTACGAAGCCAAATGCCCGATTATCAGGAAAGGGAATGTTTGAATAAGTTAGCACGAAATTGGGCTATGGACACAGCAAGATATGATGTAGAGTCTGTCATGAACGTTTTCCGTCAATGGGATGAACCAACGCAAAGATACGTCTTTGAGCAGATGTGTGTTTTTCTGTGTGAGGATTTGGTAGATAATGGTCAGAAGACCAACGAGCAAGAGTTGTGTAGTGTACGATTTAAATTTGGGGAGGGTATGATTGTGGGTCCCGACGTTGAAAAAGCAGTTGAGATATTATTATCACATAGAAGTACGGGTGGTAATTCTGGGTCATCCTCTGACAGTGGTACATCCAGCAGGAAAAGAGCGAGACAGTACCCCATGAGAGAGGTTCCTCCGGTCTGGAGGGAAGGTGACGCAACTGCAGTTCCACCGGTTCTGCCTCATTTCCAGCGTGTATGGGTACATGTCCCCTGGAAAAGATCCGAAGTTTTAGCACTCAAGCAGACACTACCCGATCCCCGTAAAAACCCGACTGGGTATTATAAGGAGTTGTCCCAAACTGCCAGCTCATGTATAATGAATTTAGCGGATATAGACATGTTGTTTGGGAACGTTGTTCCACATCCTTTATGGAGTAAGATACGTCATGCAGATCATGACCAAGAATTAGGTGACTCGTGGGCGAACATTGCGACTACAGATGCTAGACAAGTCGGTGGTTTCAAGCCTGAGCCGTTAATAGCTGAACTTCCCGGTAGAATTATTGCGTACATGAAGACACTTATGCCTGAAGTACGCGTAAACTGGGACAAGCTATCCGCGTGCAAGCAGAAGAAAGACGAGAATGTGTCTGACTTTTTCACGAGATTTGAGGAAACTTTCACTGACCATAGTGGTCAGGATATGGCTACCGAGGGTGGCCAAAGATTGTTTGTAGACAAGTTTGTACACAATCTGCTTCCCGAACTGTGGGCTAAACTAAAAGATTCAGAGAGTGCTTGGGCTGTCTCTACGTCAGCGCAGATTCTAGCAACAGCTCAGTACTACGAAAACAGGCGCAAAGACGAGCTAGACAAGGCAGACAAAAAGACGAAAGATCTAAAAACTAAAGTTCTTCTCCAACAGCCCTATCCGCCTCGTATGGCTAGCCAGCCCAATTATCAACAGAATAAGCAGTATTCTAGAGACGCGCAAGGAAACGAGTCTTCCCACCAGCGTGTTCCGTATGGCCCGAATCAATGTGCGTATTGCAAGGAAGAGGGTCATTTTAGGAGTAATTGTCCGGCTCTTGCGCGACGCTTAAACGGTGTTTCAGGTGTAAGAGGGAGAGGTGTTCAACATGCCCCCAGAGGTAGGGGCTGTGGAAATTTCTCCCAGTACACAGCTTCTTTTCCGCCTCAAAATTCCATGAATAGCTTTGACCAACAGAATAACGCATCGTCTAGGTCAGCTCAGTACTATGCTGACGACTATTACACCGAACACGACAATGAGGGTAACGATTGCTAGGACAGCCATGGACAAAGAGAGGGAGTTGTTTCAGTTCCAGTAGACCAAGATGGACCTTATGTCAAGGTAATTACCTCAGGAGTGTCAGAGCCATTTCTGCTGGATACTGGTGCTACAAAAAGTCAAAAAGTTCTATTATGCACTCAAAACTTCCTGGCGCACATTTGTCTGGCGAAATGAATGTCTCAGTAGGCTTCTCTGGCGCCCCTGTTAGAAACCCGATCTCTAGTCCTATATCCCTTTCTGTTGGCCCCTATGAATTGGAAGCACCCCTCATTCTTACCACAGGTTGCGGTGAAAATTTGTTAGGATTGGATTTGCTAAAAAGGTTGTATGCGACTTTGTACTGTTCTCCCTCGGGAGTACAACTTACCTTAGGGAAAAAAGTCATTTCTCCAATGTATTTGTCGAAAGAAGGTATTCCAACGGAATTATCATCACTTCCTGATATACTGTGGGCTAATGGTTCCAATGACGTAGGTCGTTTCGAGATAGCACCGTATGTCATAACTTTGAAAGCCAACGTCGGATTGCCACGTATTCCTCAATACAAAATATCTAACGAATGCGAGAAGGCGTTGTTAACGATCATTTATGATTTGATTGATAAAGATGTTATTGAAGAAACAACAGGGAACGTTTGTAACAGTCCAGTTTTACCAGTCTTAAAAAGTACTGATCCTTCACAGCCCCCTGTGTATAGGTTTGTGATTGACCTCAGAGAGGTAAATAAGGTAGTTATCCCACAGTTTCCAGTTGTCCCCGACATTACTGCTTTATTGACAATGGTTCCAGCTTCAGCAGACTGGTTCTCGGTGATTGACCTGAAGAACGCTTTCTTCAGCATCCCGATCGCCGAAGAGAGTAGAGACCTTTTCGGCTTCAATTTAGGAGGACGAAGCTTCCGCTTCAAATGCGCTCCTCAAGGCTACTGCGAAAGCCCATCTATATTCAGTCAGGCACTGAAAACACAACTAGACACAATTGTGCTGCCAGATGGGTCAACTTTGATCCAGTACGTAGACGATCTACTGATCGCCGCAGACACTGAGGAGATTTGCAAACAAGCCACGTTGTTATTATTGCGTCACTTATGTGACATGAAGCACAAAGTCTCCCTTTCAAAGCTGCAATTTTGCCGACAAGAAGTAACCTACCTAGGTCACATCTTATCGAAGGAGGGAAGGAGACTGACACCAGAAAGAATACAGGCAATTACAGAACTAAGTGCCCCAAGGACACAGAGAGAGGTTCGAGCCTTCTTGGGCATTACATCGTACTGTAGACAATGGATACCGAATTTCTCACTACTAGCCAAGCCCTTGCTGGCGCTACTCCGCAAAGACACGCCTAATCCTATGCCTTGGTCTGAAGATTGTCAGACGAGTTTCCACGAGTTGCGTGATGCTTTGTGTTCGGCCCCTGTGTTGGGAAACCCCAACTACAGTAAGCCTTTTACATTGTATGTCCACGAAAAGGAAGGTTGTGCATTATCAGTCTTAACGCAACACTTTGGGGACAAACAGCGCCCATGCGCGTATTTTTCGGCAACTCTGGATCCAGTGGCTAAGGCACTGCCAAGTTGTCTAAGAGCAACGGCCGCAGCAGCTGTCTGCATTCGACAGTCTGCTGGACTAGTCATGAATAACACTCTGATCGTTATGGTTCCGCATGCAGTTGACATTTTGCTAAATAGGACCAAGACACAACATCTTACTAGCGCTCGACTATCCAGTTACGAACTTACCCTGCTAGCAAGTCACATCCACATAAAAAGGTGTGATACACTCAACCCCGCTACGTTATTACCCATCCCGACAGAGACAGACAAGATTGACAAACATGACTGCTGTTTCAGGACAGAAGAAGAGACAAAAGGGAGAGTAGACTTACAGGACACTCCCCTTCCCGAATGCAATGATACTTTGTGGGTTGATGGTTCATGTTTCAAGTTGCCGAATGGTGATACGACCACAGCATACGCCGTAACGACATTATACACCATTGTAGAGACTGCACGCATTTCCCACAATTCTGCACAAGCTGCAGAGCTGATTGCGCTTGCTAGAGCATGTGTGTTGGCGAAAGGAAAGCGAGTGAATGTGTACACTGACAGCCAATATGCCTTTGGTGTGGCTCACAGTTTTGGGAGATTGTGGCGTGAACGTGGGTTCCTTACGTCCCATGGTGCAAAGACACAACATGGCCAGCTAGTTAATGAGCTCCTTGAGTCACTCACCTTGCCCCTACAAGTCGCCATTATAAAATGCAGTGCACACAAAAAGATTCAGGATGATGTTGGCCGCGGAAATGCATTGGCAGATGAGGTTGCGAAAGAAACTGCAAGGAACACAATGAGTCGGATGTATGTTATGGGTCCCGCTAGATGGACTGCTGATGTGGGAATGTGCGAGGACACCGTTGAAAGCGTAAAATCGATACAAGCTGAGGCCACTGAGAACGAGGTGAATGAATGGAGAGAAAGCACAGGTAGATTGGATGCGAATGGTTGTTGGGTCGAACTATCAGAACACCAGCGATGGCTATTACCTAATGCATACGTACTTGCAGTAGTAACGATGGCTCACGGAATTGCGCACATCAGTTCGAAAGGAATATGTAAACTATTGGCCCCAGTATGGCAGAATAGCAATATCCCAAAATATGCAAAGAATGTGGTTAAAAAGTGTATGGTGTGTTTGAAGTACAATCCCGGGAGGGGAACCCCAACTCCAACTGGTCATTTTGCGCCTCCAACGTACCCGTTCGAGGTTTTACAGCTCGACTTCATCCACATGGAGAGGTGCAACAACCTAAAGTATGTGCTCGTTGTTGTCTGCGCCTTTTCAAGATGGGTGGAAGCGTACCCCCTTAAGGACAATACCGCTTTATCAACTGCCAAAGCACTCGTCAAAGAGTTCTTTCCGAGGTTCGGTATGCCTAGAATTGTCTGGAGTGATAACGGAAGTGAATTCGTAGGATGCGTGATGAAGAGAGTGTGTGAGTGTTTAGGCATCCACCAAAAATTCCACGCTGCAAATCACCCCCAATCAGCTGGATTAGTAGAGTGCTACAATGGCACTCTAAAACTCAAACTAGCCAAGATCCAAGCCAGTACAGGTCTTAAATGGCCTGACGCACTGCCTCTAGCGTTTTTGTCAACCAGAATGACTGTCCACTCCAGATTAGGACTTAGCCCCCATGAGATCGTGTTTGGCCGCCCAGCCAACGTCTGGGGCGTGCCAAGACCCAAGAAACTAAGTGAGATCGAACACCCCGTACTACTTGACTATTTGTGCGAATTGACAACTAAATTGCGTGTTTTACACCAACAGGTTCACAGTTCCTCTCCACCAGCCTCTGACGATCCAGGTCACCTCATCGAGCCCGGCTCGTGGATTTTGGTGCGGAATTTCCAGCGCACCAACAACGGACAGCCGAGGTGGACCGGACCGCACCTAGTGCTGCTTTCAACGAGATTTGCTGTTCGGGTGGAAGGCAAGAAGAACTGGGTACATGGGACCCACTGCAAACGGGTCCCTCTACCCCTTCCATACGACCGGTGGGTCAACAAAGGACTTGCCGACTCCGAGACCGAATCCGTACCTCGCTTCATCCCTTTCAGCGATGCACGTTTGAAAGAAACTAGTACTGAAAAGGAGAGTGATCATATTTTACAAGGCCTTGTGTCGCCGTCTATGCAAATGGACACTACCGAACCTGAGACGCTGTTTGAAGACCACACCATACCTGGGAAACGACGGTACGACCTGCGGTCTAAACAAAGAGACTAATAAACGATTGACCTAATGTGATTTCCCTTTTCCCCTAAGAACTATTTTTTTGATTTTTTTAGCTCTCTCGTCCCAGGGGAACTAGCTCATTTTTGATTTTTCGAACCGCCATCCGGTTCTGCTGCTAGGGTCGCGGTTGAAGTCTGGGGAGTGCAACTGGGAAGTTCTAGGTCCACGGTTCTGATTGGTCCACGGGAGTTACCCCGGACTGAGCAGAGCGCGCTCCCTGGGAGAATCAATCAACCACCGCGGGCAGCAACTAGAGGATGGAGTTTCCAAGGGTAGAGAGACCTATCAGACCCACGAACTTCGGAAAACAGTTATGCACAATACTGTCCAAAAGAAGATTCCTGATACTATGTGTTTTAATGTTATGTAGCATACTTGTGTTTTTTACTGGTTATACTCTATTCGTATTTAAAGTTACCTTTTCGAATGACACCCAGCCACCATCTCCTCCCACTATTTCTCCACACTACTTTCACCCTCTACCTGAACACGAGTCTGCCCGAAGACTCGAATTTGTAAACAATTCTTTCATTCAGCTCCTGCACCAACACCAGTCCGTAATGAACGCATCAAACTGTTGGATATGCGGACTTATGCCACACACAACCGATAAGGGGATCCCATACTTCATTTTGCCATTCAGCTACTATGGTTCTCTGTGGGCTTTCCAGACCATGTTCCTATTCGCCCTAGAACCATACCCGACCCGTTCCACTGCGAGCGATTCCAATAACAAGGCACTAATTGCAGGGATAAGGAATATGAGTAGGGATATCGACACATATCTGACAATGCCCAAAGATGAACTCAGTCCCTACACCCGTTGGAACGTGACCAAACATGGGGTTTACCTGGTCAAGAGCCAGGCAGCAAAGAAATCCCGCCCAGTTTGGATAGTGCCCCACTGAGGTCACTTATGCTTACAGGGTATTGGTAGGGACCCCACAGCACAGTTAGGAAAGAGCATTTGCACGGAAACATACGTATTTACTTCCTGAACTTCCCCTATACTTTTGGCAGCCAAAGGCACGTATTTCGTTTGCCACGACCAAGCCTACACGTGGTTGCCCCCTGATTTCTCAGGTACATGTTTTATCTCATTTCTGCTGCCTCCCACCTACACGGCCAGAGCAGATTACCATCGGACAAGGACAGCTAGGGGTGTCGTGAGTAAAGACGACACCGCGGGTCAGGAATTCGCTGACTTCGCAAAGGGTTTTCTGCCATTTTGGGGGCCTATGGTGAACAGCAGAAATATTCGCCAGTTATCGAGGATAGTTGAATCCGCCGTGACTACGACGGCCGGAGCACTTGGCAATCTGACAACCGAGCTTCAGTCGGATCGACTTATGACCCTTCAGAACCGAATTGCCTTAGACATCATACTCGCCGATCGTGGTGGTGTGTGTAGAGTCATCCAATCCAGTTGTTGCATATTCATCCCTGATAATGCACCAACAGTATACCAGGCCATCTCCAAACTACACGAAATATCTGGTTCCCTTCACGTTGAGAAAGGGGATTGGTCCCTGCTGGGGTGGGTATGGGAGCTGATCACTGCCTGGGGATGGAAAATTTTGATCTTCATTGGGATGACCTTGGCACTTCTGTTCATGTTTTGCCTATGTATACAGTGTGCTCCTGCACTATGTGGCCTCTGTGCTACCTCGTGTGTACGGAAGCCTGTGTCACGGGACGAGCTGAGTAACAGAATGATGCTACAGCAACATCTCCACGAATTTCTTCATACCGATTTGGACTCAGATTAGCATGAGTTATTGCCTTATATGAGGGCAAAAGGAGAGTCTGTGGTTCTCAAAAATCCGGACCCTGGTGTTTTCCCGATATCGAGGTCCAATACCCGTGTCACAAAACCTCAACGCACCAAGACGATTTTGGTATCTATGAACCGATAATAATTAGGACATCATTCCTATGTATTTGCGTCACAATCGAGGGTTGCCAACACCCCAAAATCGTAGTTTCCGTCCCCATCCCTTAAACTCCATTTTGTGAACGGCATCCATCTTGCATCTTGCCCTCATGTTAAGTCAATTAAAGGTCGAGCTTGATCAAAAGGGACACGTCCACCTTTTCGTGACTTCCCCCTGACCTGTCCCAACTGACTCCATGGCCTTAGGCCAAACCTGTTTGGGCAGCTCCTCGCCCAGTGGCCGAATACGATAGCATCAATACATAACATTCCACAAACCATTCACACATACAGACCATGCTTTCTGCAAACATGCACCTGTCCACATTCCTTGTTTATGGCCAGTTTTATGACTGGGTTGTGCCTTCCTTTATTAAGGTTTCATCGATATCTGATGGGAGTTCCAGGCCTAACTGGGTAATCTATCAACAAACTGGACATCTAAAATATGGGCTTGCTTACATGACTCCGCTCTTTGTATTATTGTAGAAATATGTGTATAGCCATATCATAAACTCAGGAATTCTTGCTTGCAGCTATTATTTTTGTATATAAGGAGACGGCTGGTTCTGTAAAAACGAACAGTCTCCCGAGAACCTACTCTCCGTGCAGTGTACTTCTGGGACACGTGTTACTTGGTAGCTACCAATAAAACTTGATCTTTGACGGTAACTAGAAGACTCCGTGTTTCTGTGGTCCGGAACAAGGTCCTCGGGTGCTACCCCCTGGCACCACCGGGTTCCTAAAAACCCGGAACCTCATCTTTAGCACTGGTGGCGCCCTGCGCGACTATGTTTGTTTGCACCACACCCCCCATGAAGACAGTTCATAGCTCACTGCTCTATATTAGGATTTTAACGTATAAACTGCAATTAACAAAAAGGTCTCTGACAAAAGCGTTAATGCGCTGACCTATTTGTGTTATATGCACTTTGTGATGTGAATGGGACATGTTCTTTGCAGCAGGCGCATTAACCCTCTGCTCTATGATGAGTCAAAACTTCCAGTAGACAAAGCTCCTGTCTCTCTCCTGTAATAACATGAATGTGTCATTATTATTGACGCCTGAACGTTGCTGGGACAATGTCTGCGACTTCAGCTGCTTTTAAAATCATGACCATGGCGCCCCCCCCCGAGTCAGTGCCCGGTGCAGTGGCACCGATCGCACCGCCCTAGAGCTGGCACGGGGTAATTTGCAATGTAAAAGAGAGTGCATGCATTTTTGTTTTCTGCAGGCAATACTTGTAGTAATATCAGGGAAATCAACTGACAAGACTGGCCCACCGGGCCATAAAAAATGCCTGTTTACTGCAAACAAAGCGACCCACAGGCTGATGTGTCAGACCGCTCATCGGGCTCCACTGCCTGATTGCCCTGCAGGCCAGTCCAACCCTAATAAGGACACACGTATCAGTCATAGGCCTAAACATAAAGTAGGGTACGTTTCACTTTAATATAGTAAATCTAGCCTACAATTTTCTTTAGTGCGAGTCAATGGCATAACATAGGCCCCCCCGCAGACACTGCGGTGGGGCAAGAACTAAGATGGTTGCCTGTCCTGAGCGCTCCTGATTGAGTCTGGAGGGAGACCCCTCCATGTACTTTTCAGGGGGGCGCTCAAGTCTCGTTACCCCACTGGTGTGAGTTTATTATATTTATAATTTGAGAGAAGCCCCAGGCCAACATTGAACCTTTGAAAAAGTGTTTATTTGCAAGTGTAAAATAGCGCCTCCTTCTCCTCCCATCACTGCTGTCTAACCGTTTTGAGGGAGCACCGTACTCTGCCTCCAGAGCCCAGACTTGTGCCCTCAAGAGGGTTAGAGAGCAGTGATACGAGGTGGGGGCATTTTCTTACACTAGAGAATAAACATTTTTTCAAAGGTTCAGTGCTGCGAGTTACGCGGTCTGAGCAGTGACTGCTGTGCGAGCCGAGTCCAGGCCCTCTTGCTGCGAAGTATCCCCCTTGGACAGAAGCTTACTGAGAGCCCTCTCACAGCAGCACCCAAAGCTCTGATGCCATTAGGAAAGCGCCCTGAAAATCACATCGATGCAAGGGCTACATTATCAAAAAAGGGCAATACATTATCACCGCTTTTATCGTCAGGAAACTGCCGCTAAAGGGGCGATAATGGGCTTTATTATATGCACTTGTGAATTCCCATAGCAGCCCAGGTTAACACCAGAACCTGGCCTGCTATGGGAATTCGCAAGGGCATATTATCAAGCCCATTATCGCCACTTTATCGGCAGTTTCCTGACGATAAAACAGCGATAATTTTAACAAAGGTCCTTGATAATATGCCCCTGTGTTCCATCTGCCAGGTAACTTCGAAGTGGAGGTTGGGTGCTACTTTATTTAATTTTTTTAACTTTAGCCCAAGAGTGGACTGGGAGGAGAGACTGTACTTTTATAAGCGAAAGCGTAACTAATATTAGTGCAGTAGGTGTTGTAACAGAGGGGAACTAAACTAAACCCAGGTCCTACCCAATTGGGGGGCAGGGGAGCTCATAAGCCATAATTCGGGGCCTGTCCCACCTGTGCTGTTTACGTACCACAAATGTGCAAAAAAGCTTCGGCATCCCTCTTGATTGCAGAATAACTCTCTTGATGTGAATTTGGATTGCAAATGTTTAAATCCCAGAGGCTGTGTCTAATTGCCCCAAAACAGAAGTTTAGTAGATAATAGAATCTTAAATGAGATTCAGCGGGTGCTCTCAGTGTTGAGATTAGAAGCTGTTTGATCTCGCTCCCGGGGTTTAATGCAAATCCATGCAGCCCCCGCTGTGCGGCCCCGTCCACCCACCACCTTCTGGGGCCCTATGTCAGCAGGAGGGGAGGGCATTAGCAACAGGGCAAAAGTTCTGGATCTCGCTTCCTGTTTATTCCCACACACTTCGACCTCCGCGGGCCACAGACTGCTGTGGAAAGATCAATAGTTGATAAGTGGCTCTTCCACCCTAAGCCCGCTATTGCCAGGTGTGAGGCTTAGCTCCTTGTGTGCTCGGTGGCGCTGTGCTCATGACGAGCTGAGCTCGTCATGACCTCCGCGGCGCTCACACGCAGGGCTAATTCCCCTGCTGTGCTGAGCGTTCTAAAGAAACTGGCGTGGTCGTGTTGAGCTCAGCTTATCATGAGCTCCACTGTGCAACGTGAAGAGCTGAGCTCACCATGAGCACCGCGGCAGCGTGCGTGGCCCCCCTCCTCCCAGCACAGCGGGAGAAATAGCCCAGCAGCGAAGGGGTTAAGGTCCTCTCACAGTGCTGACGCGGTGTTCACGGCATCACTCAGGCCAGTTTTTCACTGCAGGTCTCTTGCCGTCAGATTGCTAGGGTGTAGTGGAGGTGAGGAGTGAGAGAGGAGAGGGCAAGAGAAACACTCATGTCGGGGCACTTCAGAGCGGTGCTCTGTCTGTCGCTCTGTCAGGAAGGCGCCGCGGCGGTTTGTTGCTGCAGGCTTCTGGGAGTGCGGTGCCTCTTGGAGTCTGCTGTCTGCGTCGGTTTCAGCAGGCAATACTGGGGCAGATTTACAGGCCCCTTGTGCCACTTTTGCGTCACCTTTAACATGGGAAAAGAGATGCAAACGTGGCGGAAGGGGCTTGTAAATATACCCCACCGTCTCTGCAGGTAGAGCGCTTTGCTCCTCCCTTGTTCTTTTCCCGCCGAGCCGGTGCACCAGCACACCAGGACTGGAGCCGCTCCCTGCTGTCCAGGCCTGTGCATGCAGATGCCAGGTTTTAAGCCACAGTTGGGCACAGACCATGATCTGCCTAACGTTCGCATATAAATAGCAAAGGTTCATAGTGGAAGAATCCATCTACATCCACACTCACAATCCTCCTGCCTCTCACTGCAATTACCCTCCTCCTTCTCCTACATTCTCCCTAACACTGCTCTTCTCGTCCTGTCTCCTTCCTTCTCCTCATAATGCTCCACACACTTCCCTTCCTTCAACATCCCGCTAATGAATGAATGAATTAATGAAAAGGATCTTATCTTGCGCAGACTTAGCCCCAAGGGCGTCAAGGCGCCTAAATCAAATATATCAGCTAAGCCCCCTACAGTAACACTCAGCAGCATGCTCTCATTGGTAGGCCCTCTTAAAGAGACAGGTTTTAAGAGCTTTTTTAAATAGCTCAATTGTGGGAAGGGTTTTTATATCAAGAGGGATAGAATTCCAAAGCTGAGGGGCAACCACGGAAAACGCTCTGGCTCCCCATCTGGCTAGTTTGAAACGCGGAACAACCAATTGACAGAGTCCCGCAGACCGAAGGCCTCTTGTAGGGACGTAGCGCGTAAGGAGAGAGCCAATGGCACTGGAGGAACCTTCCGTCACAGCTCTGTAGGCTAAGCACAGATTTTAAAAGAGATTCTGTACTGCACCGGTAGCCAGTGGAGTTCTTTCCTAGCTGCAGTGGCAGAGGAGGTTTTAGGAAGGGCCAAGACAAAACGAGCTGCAGCGTTCTGCACAACCTGCAATCGATGCAAAAGGCTTTTATTGACTTCCGTATAAAGGGAATTGCAATAATCCAATCTCGATCCTACAAAGGCAACTGCAACCTGCTTACGAGCCTGAAGGGAAAGATACCCACGGATTTTATTGAGTATCCTAATCACACCCCAGCAAGTGGCCACGGTCCTGTTGACTTGGAGGGAAAGGGAAAGCGAGGTGTCGAAAATTACGCCAAGGTTTCTGGCAGATTGGCTTTCTTCCTTCTGCCTCAGACTGCTCCCCCGCGCCTTTCTTCGGGCTCATGCTACTCTCCTCCTCACTGTGCCTCATTAACCCTCATGCTAACCGTCTCCTCGCTCTCCCTCCCAAATATGCTTTAAACTACTATGACAATTCTAACAACATATAACATACGTACACTCAATAAGACATAGCCAAAATACAATACCATTAGCAAAGCAAATTGCTTTAACTTAATAAAAGGCGAACCCTATTGCCTTTTCAATGCGTGTTTGTATTGCTTTCGCCTAATAATGTACACAACCATCTTTATTACGAACAGTTATCATACTTTATCAGGGAGCCAGTGCTGTTCCACAAATAATGTACGCTATGTTTGCTATTTAATCATTATAATTGAAACAGCGTGAATCTTATATCTTAATTATAAGCCTGTGCTGCCACCTGCTGCTCATTCTGTGCATTGCGAGCAGCAAATGGGTCCATTTCGGCAGGAACAATCCATCTGTGGCTGCACCAGGATGATATATCCGCGTTACATTTTTAAGTGTCTTTATTGATCATGATATATGTGTCTGCCACCTAAGTTACAATTAAAGGCAAAGACGAGGAAGACAGTAACCATTATCTTAAAGAAACCTCCATGTAATTTGTGAATTTGTGCTTTTAGAACGAGTATTTGAGTTTTTCTAAAAGCAGCAGCGATTGGCCCGATGCAGTTTCTCGTTTTATTAGTCGATGTCCCGAGGCGATGACGTTCGTCTTATAGCAGAAGCACTGATTCACAACTGTCTAAACTTCAAAGCTCGAACACTCGGGCAGATTTACATGGAAAAAGTGACGCAAAAGTGGCGCAAGGGGCTTGTAAATCTGCCCCTCTGTGCCCGCGCTCATCCAGGCCTCGGAGACCCCCCTGCACCCCTCGCACACCGACTGGGAGACACAGCAGTGGGGCGGGATCCTGAGTGACGTCACCTCATTCAGAACTAAATAAACTAAAAGGAATAGGAGGTAAGCGAGTTATTTCAAAAGCAGAATCAACCATAGCGCATGGATGCACACTTCAAGCGCTTTAAAAATAAGGAACTAAGGGACAAAAGGGACAAAAAAGTCCCAGGCAACAAAATAAAAGTGACCCCCATCAGTAAAACAGACAGCTAAAAGAAGTGGCCGCGTTTTCAAACTAGGCAAGTTTTGAACTGTGTGGGTATTTTCAGGGCCATCTCTAGCGCTGGTGGCGCCCTGAAGCGACTATGTTTGTTGGCACCCACCCCCCATGACGGCAGTCAATAGCTCACTGCTCTATATTAGGATTTTATCGTATAAACTGCAAGTAACAAAAGGGTCTCTGACAAAAGCGTTAACGCGCTGACCTATTTATGTTATATGCACTTTGTGATGTGAATGGGACATGTTCTTTGCAGCAGGCGCATTAACCCTCTGCTCTATGATGAGTCAAAACTTCCACTAGACAAAGCTCCTGTCTCTCTCCTGGAAGAACGTGCATTTGTCATCATTATTGACGCCTGAACATGGCTGGGACAATGTCCGCGACTTCAGCTGCTTTTAAAACGATGAACATGGCGCCCCCACCCCGAGTCAGTGCCCGGTGCAGTGGCACCGATCGCACCGCCCTAGAGCTGGCCCTGGGTATTTTGCAATGTATGAGAGGGCAGACCCTGCGGTGGGGGGTGGGGGGGGCAAGATCCGGGGGCCCCCTCAGCACAGTTCCCTTTCCTGAGAGCTCCTGATTGAGTCCGGAGGGGGACCCCCTCCATGTACTTTTCAGGGGGGGCGCTCAAGTTTCGTTTACTCCTGTGCACTGAGAAGTGAATCACCACTGAGTTTAATTAGTACAATTGTGCAAGAAAGGATGATGTCCTTCTCTCGGTGTACCCGAGAGTGTCTCACAGTATATCTCACCTTAGCAGGCAACTTCTTCAGTTTTTCCACATTTATAACAACTCATACATTTGTGAATTTCAAAATCCAAAGAATATCAAGAACGCTATAACTATCTCTCTCAGAAATCCTAAAATTAAGGCTACATAATATTTGTGCATTCCAACACAATGGGCCGACTACAACTCCCAACATGCACTGCTCCGCAACGTATTCACTCTTCACATCCCTATTGATCCTCAAGGCAGCCTCGCCTCCCGGAACCAGGACCGGGTTGGGACTGGGCCAAGTGAAACCTTATGCACCATGAAGGTTTAGGACTCGGCTTTGTGGCCAGTTAGTTTGTCAGTTACTGGTGGGACCCAATCAGACCATCACCTCTGCTTGTGTTGGCGTGCAAACCTATCTTACACGATCATACCAAGAGCTAGGACCCGGGGCGGTGTCGTTTCCATGCGGACTTTGGTGGTCCCAACTGGACCGGTCAAGGATGCGTTTGAGATCAAGTTCAACACTCAGAACTGAGGCATTCTAACAAGAATGACAGACACTCAGGGCTTTAAGTGGGCCGGGTCTCACCGGGTCTGAGCACCGGCAGTTTTTTTAAGGGGGCCTCGAAACGGGTCTCTATCGGGCTCTGTTTTGTGCCCTGGCACAGGAGGTCAGTTTTTTTCGAGCGTTGTAGTGGAAGGGAAATCCTTTAAAGAGAGTGATTTTCTCTCTGGATTTCTCTTCTCTTTTCGGAACTAAGGAGCAGCAACATTGTCGTAATATCACCAGGGCTTTATGTGGAAGCTTTTTAAATTTAATATACAAGCAACAGTTGCTGCTTATCTATCTTATGCAACTAACAACCATTGACAAAGTCAATAGTCCTGCCTTGTTGTAAGTATGATGTTACTTGTTGTATCATATATCTGGATGCAATGACAGGAACAACAAAATACCAGGCGGGTGAAACACTATGCTGGGCACAAACTTTTAGCTTATGTGTTTTTAAGCCACGCCCTAATTACATTGGCCACGCCCCCTTGAAAGACCCCCCAGTTTTTTCATCCCACTTAAAGCCCTGCGAGACACTGATTATAGTTTAAGATTGTGTCCAAGGAGCTAGCAGGCAAAATACATGAAATGTCTCAAGTTGCCACTATACAATGTATCCAGCAGTATAATCTGGGAGGAGGCTGCATCCAATGGATTCCTGCTCTGAGAAAACCCCCAAGTGTACTCTGCAGCCAAAGGCGGCCTCCTGCTTGTGCCTCACCGGTGAACAGCCCGAGAGCCGTGCCCTGGGCAGAGATGTTTGAAAGTCTTTGTCCGAAGTCCTCTGAAAGGAGGTGCGTTTCTCTGCGCCCAGAGCCCCGGGGTCACCTTTGGATCCATGCAGCGCTTTGCTGAGCTCGCTGCACTCCTCAACTCTGCGCTTTGCTGCTAAAGGCAAGGATGGCACGTTCTTCTATTTTGTCTGCTAACTCCTTATATTCCATAAGAATCGGCAGCACTCGTCGTGACGTGGTCTATCGCGACAGTGATTCAAGATGGAAGACCGTGTCAGGACAGGTGAGGCTGGCACGAGCCCAGTTTTGAAAGCATCTCTCACACGCGTTGCACCCCAGAGCATCCGTCCTTTTCCTGAAGTGTGGGTCGAAGCTGTGAGGTGGAGCCTTGCTCCTAGTGCCAGGTGAGTCCAGGGGGCCCTCGGCGGAGGGGTGCTCCGGGGTCCACTCCCCTCATTAACCCCCGCTGTGCTGCGTGGAGCTGGCCGGGCACTCAGCAGAGGTTTGTCTGAGATGTGGACATGAGTATTTCACATGTGTACCCTCAAATGCTCCCTCCAGGGAAGTGTGGGCGCGAAATGCCAACTGACTCCATGAGCCCAGCCACTCGCCCTCCCTTGAACCCGGGCAGGGGTTTCATGTGGCACAGACTGATGGGATGTGGGGACATTCCTTGGGATACTAGGCGCTTCGGGAAGCCTGGAGCGGTTCAGTCACCTTAGCTTCTTACAAACATTGCCAAAGGCACCGAGTGGCATTTTGATGCTGAGGGACAACTGCTCGATTGATAACATCTCAGAGGATCCTAATATCGGCTCGGTGACCCACCAGTTTGTGGATATAAAAGCCATTTATCAACTAGAGCCGTATTTGGATTTTATATGTCCAACCATGTTATGTTATGTTATGTTATGTTAAAATGGCTTTTGTAGAGCGCACGGCTACTCAAAAAGAGTGTCCCGGCGCTTTTAATTGAAAAAGGCTGCAGTAAACTAACATAACACATTAAAAAAGAAAGAGTCACAGATAAAAAGAAAACAACAAACACAGGAGGCCTACTGGAGGAACAACCAGGTTTTAAGGTCCTTTCTGAAGGCTAATAAGCTAGTGGCTCCCCGAAGTGGAAGGGGCAGAGAATTCCACAGTTGGGGCGCCAGTAATCCAAAGGAACGACCTCCCAGGACCATAGCTAGGAAACTTTATCTGCAGTTTCCACATGGCTGGCCAAGGATGTTCCCGTGCTCTGCCCGCCTGTGGTCTAGCCGAGGAAACAGAACTGCATGTTTTTTTGTCTGCCAAGGCTACTCCAAGATCAGAAGAAGAGAGCTACAGCAATTATGTCAGAATCTAGGTGCAGCTCATTGTACAGATGTGTATAGGCTCCTAAAACATCACACTAGTATGCATATAGTATCTGCTACCTCACGATTTCTTGCTGCTATGTGGTGGGCACGTCTGCAACTTTTAAAACTTTAATAACATTTATTTTTTATCTGTGGTTATTCATAAATTATGAAAGATCGTTTCCTTTATTTTAATGTATTTTATTCTCTTAATTTTTTTCTAAATCTTTTTAATTGTTGACTTGAAATGTTGTCTTTTATGATCTCACAACCGAAATAAAAAATATAATGAACTGCTCATCAATTGAATGATTTAGAACCGCACAGATTGTTAGAGGATGTAGGTGGTGCAGGTAGTAGCAGCAAGGTTAGATCCAGTAAGACAGAGGGAGTGAGGTCAATCTCAGACTCCTGTTTGTATGAGAAGGGCTTTCAGATCAGTTTTGAAGACTGGGACTTTTAGTGTGTCAAGAGTCTACGGTGATTTACTGCATCAAAAGCTGCGGATAGGTCAAGATTCAAGAAGCAGTGGCCTGAAGAAGGGATGATTTGCTTCTGCATCCTTGAATGAAGTCGGATTGGAATTCACCCAGAAGGTTGGTGTCTTTGATGAGTTGGGTGTGTTGGTCCAATACACATTTTTAGATGATTTTTGCAAGGAAAGGCAGGTGGGAGATAAGGCAAAGGTTCTTCTCTGAAAAGTTTTCTACAACTGAGGCGACTTGACCAATTTCGAGGGAGTCACAAAATCTTCCTTGGCTGAGAGAGAGCTTAATCAGTTTTGTCCAGTATGGGTGGATGTGTGTGTAAATGGCTTTGTTAATGTTACTTGCAATAGGTTACACAAAATGATTTGAGAATTTGGGGTCATATTATCAAGAACTCTGTTAAAATTATTGTTGCTTTAGTGGCAGAAAACTGTAGCTAAAGCGGCGATAATGGGCTTGATAATATGCCTTTGTGAATTTCCATGGAAGCACGGGTTTTAACGCCGTTCTTGATAATATGCCCCTCGGTGTTCATGGTTTACTTGAAACTCCCTTCCCAATTAGGTCAAAGGCTTGTCAGGCGCTGCGGGTTTGCAAACAATGATGGGTGGTAGGACGTTCATCTTGGCATAAGAGCAATTCCACTTTTGAATTTAAAATGTTTTACAAAATCTACTTTTTTGGAGGGTCATGTTCTTGATGTCGTAAATCCTGGAACTGGATCTTTTGGATTGGCCTCTTGTCGCAGAGTGAGAGAGTTGCGATTAGAAAGGAATAAGAAAGTGGTCAAACAAGTCTACTGGAATGGGTCCACTGACTGAGATGAGGTTGTCTTTCGAGAAGATTAGATCAAGGATAGAGCCTTTTGTGTGCGTTGGTTTGGTTGGTTGCTGCGTTGGTGCTTGATAATATGGCCCTCGGATCCAATACGTATGCTGTTTTGTTTTCTTAGCTGTCTTTTTTTCTGCAGATTCAATATGCTACGATGAATAAGTCTCCGTAAATCATGAAAATTCAGTGATTATTGGAGACATTCATTTCAGAGGACATCGCCAGTACCAGGCGCTACTCATCTGGAAAGTAATAATACAAATGTATCCCAAAGGCAGCGCATGGACTGAGAGGTGTTCGTCAAACACACACAATCCGACGCTGCGGGAATTGATACCCGCGCGTACTCGATTTGGCATTCAAAAACATGACTTCCCCAACATGTTCGATCCAGACATGAATGTTTCGCCTCATTAGTGCGTGAATCGGGGGCAGAGCTAGTATTTGTACCTCGCATCTCATGAAGCCGGATGTTACTGTCGTTTGTCAGTGGACAGGCAGGCGGGAGGGCTTTCTGTGCTTGTGTCTGTGTGGGGGGGTTGGGTCACACATTATTGCCCTGCATGTGCTTCATGTTTGCTGTGGTCTGTTCTACTGCAGGCGCCTTGTGCGTGGACAGGCTCAGGGCACGCTCGCCACACACCTGGTTTCGGGGTTGGGGCTGTGCTGCCAGACACCCCTGGCTCCCCTGAGTTACACATCTTTCACTTGATGCAGGATGGTTAGTTACATACACACCTCCTTGTCCCCACATCCACCCATCTGACTATTCATTAATTTGTCCCTTAATGTACTACACTCTCTGATCACCTGTCTCTACAACCAGCTCTCTGCTTCCCGCCTTTGTTCTCTTTCTCTCTAGCATCTGCCACTTTGTCAACCAATCTCTACCCTCTTATATCATCTGCTCTGTCCATCCATCCATCCATTCACCCATCCATCCATCCATCCATCCATCCATCCACCCATTTCTCCATCCATCCACCTATCCACCCATTTCTCCATCCATCCACCCATTTCTCCATCTATCCATCCATCCATCCACCCATTTCTCCATCCATCCACCTATCCACCCATTTCTCCATCCATCCATCCATCCATCCACCCATTTCTCCATCCATCCACCTATCCATCCATTTCACCATCCATCCACCCATTTCTCCATCCATCCATCCATCCATCCATCCATCCATCCATCCACCCATTTCTCCATCCATCCACCTATCCACCCATTTCTCCATCCATCCACCCATTTCTCCATCCATCCACCTATCCACCCATTTCTCCATCCATCCACCCATATCTCCATCCATCCATCCATCCATCCACCCATTTCTCCATCCATCCACCTATCCACCCATTTCTCCATCCATCCACCCATTTCTCCATCCATCCACCCATTTCTCCATCTTTCCATCCATCCATCCATCCATCCATCCGTCGTATTCAGTAGCATCATTCACCTATTCAGGAGGGCGCTTAAGACCTGGCTATTCTCCCAAGCATTTAATTAATTTTCTCCACCTCGCTGCTGTGTTCTCAGTTCGTCCTTGTAAGCGCCAGAAACCGTTGGTGTACGTGCGCTGTATAAATAATTTTTATCATATCATATCATATATACACTCTTCATAACCCGTCCATCTGTCCATCCCCCCATCCATCCTGTTCAATAGCATCACATGGTCAGGACTGACGTTGAGCAGCCACAGGGAGATGGCTCTAGGCCAATGGGTACAAATGCATTCTTTATTTGGTTAGGGTGCAGGTTGACAAACAAGCATTTGCAATGCAATAGGTCATATATTTACACGAGTTGAAATTGTAAATGACAACGCGATTTGTTCATGTTCCAAAGACAAAAACATAAATCAAAGGCATTGTCATTACAGTGTCAATAGCTCAAACTCGTTTAAATGCAAGACCTATTGCCTTGCAAATGCTTGTTTATTTCATGTCTTTTACAGCACTAGTCATCTCAACGTAGGATGTCTGAGTATTTCGCATCACACACATACAATACAGACACAAGGCATCATGCAAGTGCAAAGATCAAGAGACAGAAAAAGTTACTTAAGACACTTAGGTTTACAACGTGCAGGAAGGTGGCACATAGCTATCTGGGAGGCGTTACATTCTCAGAGTGCTTGTTTTGTAGAGACACAAATTCAGGATTTAAAACAAAATGCAGTGGTTGGAGCCGTCTGGATTAATAAGTCTTTATGACCTTTTCTTGCAATATAGAGAGAATGAGGAACAACAACTGAATTTTTAAACCTAAGCCTTGAAGTTTGCATGCAGCTGCTTGATGCCGGTGCATAGCTCGCTGTGCTACATTCGAAGGATTGTACTTACGAACCTCAATTAAGAGCAGGGTGTCTGTGACAAAAGCAGTGACGCAAGGAGCTATGTACATAGCATATACTGTCATCTGTGACCTCCATGCTACACGCTATGCTTTACAGCAGGCACATTAACACTCTAGGCTAATTTAGGAGTCAAACTGAGTAGACAAAACACAGATCTCTCCAGTGCAGACCCATCAGAGGAATCTTACCCTTATTATCCCCAAAAAACTGCTGGGCACACAAACATCTCAGCAACACATGCCCTAACACCTTAAGACATATTACAATAAAACAGTTTGTGGTCAGTTAAGTCAGCCAGAACAGTTTTACTTTCACATGCGTCCTTGCTGCCAATGTCAGAGTTTTTACAAAGCAAGGGGCGGATCAGCAACGCTTCCCAATAACTATCGCAAAGCGCGCTTAGCGCTCCTTTCCCTAACGCTCGCTATCGCAGGTTTTTATCGCAGAGATATCGCGTTATTAGCAATGTTTTTCTCCAAGGCGATAAAAATTCCTGCGATAGCGGGGAAATCGCCGTTTTGCAGGGAGCATCGCTGGTTTTCCAGCGATGTTCCCTGCTAAACGGCGATAACCTGGCTGATGCGACCCTGTGGTCGTATGAGCAGAATACACCACCAACGTTTGGGGTGGCTCAGTCAAGAATTTAGCAGACGTTAGTTTTTGGAGAAAATAGCAGTTTTCTCCAAAATCTCACGTCTGCTAAAATGCTGGGGCATCCTCGCTGGTAGCGCCAAGACGCGCTATTGATGTCCTGGCATGTAGTGTATGTCAGGAACGCCCACTTTGCATCTCATAAGAGATGCAAAGGAAGGCGTACTGCAAAAGGGTGCTAACATGCAAATATGCATGTTAGCACGCTCTTGTTCGTAGGATGATGGTTTTATCTCCGCTCTTCTGGCTTTAAAAGGACATGCCCCCAAATGAATAAGCTGTCAGACTTCGCGTTTCATGACTCTGCCCCTCATGACTCCACCCCTTTCCGTTGTCATACTTTGAATCCTAATACAAGGACCCCAGAGTAAAAGTTTTCCATATCCAGCACTGATCATCCTTACCATGATCAGTCACCATTCTTCTAAAACACTGCTCCAATGTCCCACCATCAATTTAAAGAAAACAACTCCAACCTCAAAAGGAGATAAAAATGCACCTGTTTTGATATGAACCTCACTTTTTGGTAAACAAGCACCTGGGTTCCTGAGGGTGCTGCGTAAATGCTATGAGCGAATCACTGGCTACCTAGCTCGTCCATGCCTTGTCCAGCAGCGGGTGTAAGACCGGTTTCAAGAGACCTTCCCCAGGACAAGACAGAGATCCATATACGTTGTGCACTAACTCTTACTGCATTGACCCGCTTTTGCTCCAGGTATCAACCACATACCCCATCGAAAAACCCGCACTGTTAACAAATGCCACTGAAAACCAACACAACATTATCATGGAAAGCCAAGGTGCAGTTAGCTACCATGTAACTTCCAAACAAACCTCGAGTTAGAAAGTTGCATTCCTAATGTAAGGCAATATAGGTTACACTATAAAAGCTCCTTTACAGCTCTCCAGAGTCTAATACACAATCTTTGTTATTCTGCTCATTTGGTCTTTCCATCAGTGCACACGCTGAGATTAAACAAGCATTGGCATGGCCAATAGGTCTCGCCTTTGGGACCTAATAAGTGTTCAGCCATGCAACAGTTGATGTTGTTGCACTAAGGATATTGTGCTGGATAACTAAACACTTATAAGGTCCCAAAGGCGAGAACTATTGGCTATACCAATGCTTGTTTTAATTTTGTAACCTTTTTGTACGCAGTGCAGCACGCCACGATGCTTACGAAAAATGTATACAATTGAAAAAATAGAGGGGCATATTATCAAGGGCCATATCGATGCTTTTGTGGCACTTTTTGCCAGCAAAAGCGGTGATATTTTGATCAAGCTTGCGCTAATATGCGTTAGCGCAAGCTTTCACGCTTTAGCTGTTGCTTTTACCATCGCCTTGCATGTCAGTGACATTTATCGCTAATGACATGTAAGGTAGGCGTTCCTAACCAAAATAACACGTAAAAAGTCGCTAACAGCACTTCGCTGTATTACCAATTTTGTCCCGCGATGTGAAAATTTGCACTAAACCACGATTCACACATGTTTTTAACCACTGATTGAAAGCTGACTTAGCCATCTTGTCAATGGTAGGTGATAGGTCAGGATAAGTCCACCATGGCCTATTAGCAACGATTTCCCTATCGCTGCTTTTTTATCCTGGATATTCAGCGCTATCCAGGCATTTCGCCGCTATCGCTGGAATTTTTATTGCCATTGAGATAGCCGCTGATAATAATGCACTATCTCAGGGATAAAATCCAGCGATAGCTGGCGATAAAAACTTTAACGCTAAGTGCGTTTTGCAATATTTATCGCAAAGCGTTGCTAATATGCCCCAGAGTTTGGCTAGTTGGACAACAGAAAAGTAAAGCGCGACAGCAATGAGGAGCAAGCAGCCCAGGTGCCTTTAAACACTGGTGGTTTAAAAGGGAATGGACGAACGTGCAACTGAATGGGGCTGTAGAAGAACAGGGCTGCCTGGAGGAGAAGCGCCGCAGGATATCACAAATAAGGCCGACAGCCTGTAAATACATGCACGCCCAAGGAGTGAAAAGTTAGGGACAGGCCGGCTTAGTGGAGAAGTAACGTACATTATGAGAACTCTCCAGCTCTCCCTGCTGATCCTGAAAATATGCACGCAGCTGTTGTTCATCACCCGGCACTCTATATAATTTAAGTAGCACTCGGCCAACGCAGCGCAGTGCCTATGTATGTTAAATGTATGTGCGGTGGCCTATCAAGTGTCTGCAGTGGCTAGTCATGATTACAATGAAACGAAAATGAGTTGTCGCAAAGGGACTGATAAACATGTACAGCGTAAGAAAACTGTACTTAGTCGGTGCTGCCTCGGCAGAAAACGGAAATGCTGGATGGGACCACCAACCAATAAGGAGCCAGGACAGAGGAGCAATGCAGGAGAGAACCAATCGCAAGCAGCAGGCGGGACTACACTCCGTATAGTGTTTACTAAGTAAACATTCAAAGAAAAATTCAAATGTGAAAATAGTAAGGGTGGGCGTAGTTCGCGAAGTAGCGCTACGCGAAGCTACGCGAAGTGCACTTCGCACTACGCGAACTTCACGTAGCACTACGCGAGCTGCGTAGTAGCATGTTCGCACTGTGCAAGATGCGTTTTCAATGATTGCACAGTGCGGACAAGCATCCGGCACTGTTCAAGCATTGAAAACGGCATCTTGCACAGTGCGAGCTGTAGTTTTCTGCTGCTCGAGTAGATTATTACTCAAGCGGCAGCTTTCTCAACGCGAACAGGTAGTTTCTCATTGAGAGCGGTCGCGAGCATGCGCAACCACTCACAATGAGAAACCTGACCTCCTCGCGTTGAGAATCTCGCCGGGATGTCATTTTGCTTGCTCGCGGTCGCGAACATGACGTTCAGGACCGCGAACAAGCAAAAAATGACCGCTGCACTACGCTACGCTGCACTACGCATGTTCGCACTGTGCTACGTGCAGCTCGCGTAGTGTGAAGTTGCAAAAACTTTGCAAACTCCGTGAGCGTAGCGTAGTGCTTCGCCCAGGGTTACTTTACTTCCGGTCTTCCAGACGCTGCCTTGGCTCGACTCAAAAAGGAGATAATAACACCTCATCAGCGCACCCTCCTGACCCAATACTTAGATGTTGGGAATTCTGGTTGTTTATGCTTAGAGTATTCTTAATGCCAGACGTTTACTCAGACTAAGGGAGGATGGTGGGTAAGTGACATGGAAGAATAGTAATTAAACAACAGTCAACACAGTGAACACTTTGAAATTACTCTACCTCCCGTTTCCCGCCCCAACATACTCATGAAAGGCATTCCTCGTGGTTCTGCGGTTGGCAGCATGTATAGTGCACGGCAGGTCTAGCCAAACAGGGTCTTTAGGGCGCTTGATCAGACTCAGCAAGAGACACCCAGAAAGCTTGGGGCTTAGCCCACAACCCTGCCTTACAGCCTGAATCCTTAATTACATACCTTCCTACTGACGAGGAGGTCAAGCCGTGGTTGGACCAGATAGGTCGCCAATCATGCTTCCAAACAGAGCCAGAGGGAGCACTTCTATGGTCACTGATTGGCACAGAATGCAAAGTAAAAAGTAATCCTATGAAGAGAATGACACAGTCTGGTTAGAAGCAGCCCTAATAACAATCATCCAGCCTGGTGTGCATGCTGATGCCTTTAAGCCTAGAGAACGAAACAACCACTTCTACCATTTCCTAGGAGAAGTGTCTGGTGGTTGAACTCAGTCCAAAGTGAAGTATCTGACACCCTGGCATCCTCTGAAGACTTTGGTGACCTCTGACCCCAAATGGTCAGGCTGCAGAGACACTGGGGAACCTCCAGCCCATACTCACCCTTCTGTATTGACCCTACAGAGGAGAACTATTTGAGCCCTCTATTGAAAATACTCCCTCCCAGAGCAGAGCGCGCCCTTCTGCAAATATGGCACTCCGGCAATCATGCTATCAAAAGACAAGGAGACGGTAGTCCAAAAAGTGTTGTTCAAAGATTTGCTTCCAAGATCCGAAATCTAACTCTTCCTGCAACCGAGACGGCGAAAAGGTGTCTCCTAATCGGCTCATGAGTCAACACCAAACCCCAACCTTTATTAAGAGTGATAGAAGTCTAGGTCTGAAATGACGCACACCAACACCTCCAACCTCTATATACAATTTCCCTTTTTTAAACCAAATAATTTTATCCCTCTATTTGCCCCTGCACTACCAAACAAATCTGAATCCAGTGGGCCTAAATGTACGGCCAAAGAATTGGCCACAACAACAACACAGCGCATTGACGCCACACAACCAGCAAAACCATGGCTACACTGTCCCTGTCACTGCACCCAAATGAGGGATGTGTGACCAGCTGCTGAATGCCACACTGCAGACCGTCCCGACACAACCACACACCACATGCCAACAGGCTCCATAAACATGATAAGGAGTCAGCACAATACTCAAGACGGTTCAGAGGGCAGCCAGTGACAGCACCCAAGTACAGCAGCCAGTGACAGCACCCAAGTACAGCAGCCAGTGACAGCACCCAAGTACAGCAGCCAGTGACAGCACCCAAGTACAGCAGCCAGTGACAGCAGTGTCAGCACCCAAGGACAGCAGCCAGTGCCAGCAGCCAGTGACAGCACCCAGTGACAGCAGTGACAGCACCCAAGGACAGCAGCCAGTGCCAGCAGTGACAGCAGCCAGTGATAGCACCCAGTGACAGCAGCCAGTGACAGCACCCAGTGACAGCAGTGACAGCAGCCAGTGACAGCAGTGACATCAGCCAGTGACAGCACACAGTGACAGCAGTGACAGCACCCAAGTACAGCAGCCAGTGACAGCAGCCAGTGACAGCAGTGACAGCACCCAGTGATAGCAGTGACAGCAGCCAGTGACAGCAGTGACAGCAGCCAGTGACAGCAGTGACAGCAGCCAGTGACAGCAGTGACATCAGCCAGTGACAGCAGTGACAGCAGCCAGTGACAGCACACAGTGACAGCAGTGACAGCAGTGACAGCAGCCAATGACAGCAACCAGTGACAGCAGCCAGTGACGGCACCCAGTGACAGCAGTGACAACAGCCAGTGACAGCACCCAGTGAGAGCAGCCAGTGATAGCAGTGACAGCAGCCAGACACAGCAGCCAGTGACAGCAGCCAGTGATAGCACCCAGTGAAAGCAGCCAGTGACGGCACCCAGTGACAGCACCCAGTGACTTCAGCCAGTGACAGCACCCAGTGACAGCAGTGACAGCAGCCAGTGACAGCAGTGACAGCAGCCAGTGACAGCACACAGTGACAGCAGTGACAGCAGCCAGTGACAGCAGTGACAGCAGCCAGTGACAGCAACCAGTGACAGCACCCAGTGACGGCACCCAGTGACAGCAGTGACAGCAGCCAGTGACAGCACCCAGTGAGAGCAGCCAGTGATAGCAGTGACAGCAGCCAGACACAGCAGCCAGTGACAGCAGCCAGTGATAGCACCCAGTGAAAGCAGCCAGTGACGGCACCCAGTGACAGCAGCCAGTGACAGCAGTGACAGCAGCCAGTGACAGCAGTGACAGCAGCCAGTGACAGCAGCCAGTGACAGCACACAGTGACAGCAGTGACAGCACCCAAGTACAGCAGCCAGTGACAGCAGCCAGTGACAGCACACAGTGACAGCAGTGACAGCACCCAAGTACAGCAGCCAGTGACAGCAGCCAGTGACAGCAGTGACAGCAGCCAGTGACAGCAGTGACAGCAGCCAGTGACAGCAGCCAGTGACGGCACCCAGTGACGGCAGTGACAGCAGCCAGTGACAGCACCCAGTGAGAGCAGCCAGTGATAGCAGTGACAGCAGCCAGACACAGCAGCCAGTGACAGCAGCCAGTGATAGCACCCAGTGACAGCACCCAGTGACTTCAGCCAGTGACAGCACCCAGTGACAGCAGTGACAGCAGCCAGTTACAGCAGTGACAGCAGCCAGTGACAGCAGTGACAGCAGCCAGTGACAGCACACAGTGACAGCAGTGACAGCAGCCAGTGACTGCAGTGACAGCAGCCAGTGACAACAACCAGTGACAGCAGCCAGTGACGGCACCCAGTGACAGCAGTGACAGCAGCCAGTGACAGCACCCAGTGAGAGCAGCCAGTGATAGCAGTGACAGCAGCCAGAGACAGCAGCCAGTGACAGCAGCCAGTGATAGCACCCAGTGAAAGCAGCCAGTGACGGCACCCAGTGACAGCAGTGATAGCAGCCAGTGACAGCAGTGACAGCAGCCAGTGACAGCACACAGTGACAGCAGTGACAGCACCCAAGTACAGCAGGTAGTGACAGCAGCCAGTGACAGCAGTGACAGCACCCAGTGACAGCAGTGACAGCACCCAAGTACAGCAGCCAGTGACAGCAACCAGTGACAGCAGCCAAAGCAGCCAGTGACAACACATAGTGACAGCAGCCAGACACAGCAGCCAGTGACAGCAGCCAGTGACAGCACATAGTGATAGAAGTCAGCGACAGCAGCCAGTGACAGCACACAGTGACAGAAGCCAGTGACGGCACATGGTGACAGCAGCCAGTGACAGCAGTGACAGCAGCCAGTGATAGCACCCAGTGAAAGCAGCCAGTGACGGCAGCCAGTGACAGCAGCCAGTGACAGCAGTGACAGCAGCCAGTGACAGCACCCAGTGAAAGCAGCCAGTGACAGCAGCCAGTGACAGCAGTGAAAGCAGCCAGTGACAGCACCCAGTGAAAGCAGCCAGTGACCGCAGTGACAGCAGACAGTGACAGCAGACAGTGACAGCAGTGACAGCAGCCAGTGATAGCACCCAGTGAAAGCAGCCAGTGACGGCAGCCAGTGACAGCAGCCAGTGACAGCAGTGACAGCAGCCAGTGATAGCACCCAGTGAAAGCAGCCAGTGACGGCAGCCAGTGACAGCAGCCAGTGACAGCAGTGACAGCAGCCAGTGACAGCACCCAGTGAAAGCAGCCAGTGACCGCAGTGACAGCAGACAGTGACAGCAGACAGTGACAGCAGTGACAGCAGCCAGTGATAGCACCCAGTGAAAGCAGCCAGTGACGGCAGCCAGTGACAGCAGCCAGTGACAGCAGTGACAGCAGCCAGTGACAGCAGCCAGTGCCAGCAGCCAGTGACAGCAGTGACAGCACCCAGTGACAGCAGCCAGTGACAGCAGTGACAGCAGCCAGTGACAGCAGTGACAGCAGCCAGTGACAGCACACAGTGACAGCAGTGACAGCAGCCAGTGACAGCAGTGACAGCAGCCAGTGACAGCAACCAGTGACAGCACCAAGTGACGGCACCCAGTGACAGCAGTGACAGCAGCCAGTGACAGCACCCAGTGAGAGCAGCCAGTGATAGCAGTGACAGCAGCCAGACACAGCAGCCAGTGACAGCAGCCAGTGATAGCACCCAGTGAAAGCAGCCAGTGACGGCACCCAGTGACAGCAGCCAGTGACAGCAGTGACAGCAGCCAGTGACAGCAGTGACAGCAGCCAGTGACAGCAGCCAGTGACAGCACACAGTGACAGCAGTGACAGCACCCAAGTACAGCAGCCAGTGACAGCAGCCAGTGACAGCACACAGTGACAGCAGTGACAGCACCCAAGTAGAGCAGCCAGTGACAGCAGCCAGTGACAGCACACAGTGACAGCAGTGACAGCACCCAAGTACAGCAGCCAGTGACAGCACACAGTGACAGCAGTGACAGCAGCCAGTGACAGCAGTGACAGCAGCCAGTGACAGCAGCCAGTGATGGCACCCAGTGACAGCAGTGACAGCAGCCAGTGACAGCACCCAGTGAGAGCAGCCAGTGATAGCAGTGACAGCAGCCAGACACAGCAGCCAGTGACAGCAGCCAGTGATAGCACCCAGTGAAAGCAGCCAGTGACGGCACCCAGTGACAGCACCCAGTGACTTCAGCCAGTGACAGCACCCAGTGACAGCAGTGACAGCAGCCAGTGACAGCAGTGACAGCAGCCAGAGACAGCAGCCAGTGACAGCAGCCAGTGATAGCACCCAGTGAAAGCAGCCAGTGACGGCACCCAGTGACAGCAGTGATAGCAGCCAGTGACAGCAGTGACAGCAGCCAGTGACAGCACACAGTGACAGCAGTGACAGCACCCAAGTACAGCAGGTAGTGACAGCAGCCAGTGACAGCAGTGACAGCACCCAGTGACAGCAGTGACAGCACCCAAGTACAGCAGCCAGTGACAGCAACCAGTGACAGCAGCCAAAGCAGCCAGTGACAACACATAGTGACAGCAGCCAGACACAGCAGCCAGTGACAGCAGCCAGTGACAGCACATAGTGATAGAAGTCAGCGACAGCAGCCAGTGACAGCACACAGTGACAGAAGCCAGTGACGGCACATGGTGACAGCAGCCAGTGATAGCACCCAGTGAAAGCAGCCAGTGACGGCAGCCAGTGACAGCAGCCAGTGACAGCAGTGAAAGCAGCCAGTGACAGCACCCAGTGAAAGCAGCCAGTGACCGCAGTGACAGCAGACAGTGACAGCAGACAGTGACAGCAGTGACAGCAGCCAGTGATAGCACCCAGTGAAAGCAGCCAGTGACGGCAGCCAGTGACAGCAGCCAGTGACAGCAGTGACAGCAGCCAGTGACAGCACCCAGTGAAAGCAGCCAGTGACAGCAGCCAGTGACAGCAGCCAGTGACAGCAGCCAGTGACAGCAGTGAAAGCAGCCAGTGACAGCACCCAGTGAAAGCAGCCAGTGACCGCAGTGACAGCAGACAGTGACAGCAGACAGTGACAGCAGTGACAGCAGCCAGTGATAGCACCCAGTGAAAGCAGCCAGTGACGGCAGCCAGTGACAGCAGCCAGTGACAGCAGTGACAGCAGCCAGTGATAGCACCCAGTGAAAGCAGCCAGTGACGGCAGCCAGTGACAGCACCCAGTGAAAGCAGCCAGTGACCGCAGTGACAGCAGACAGTGACAGCAGACAGTGACAGCAGTGACAGCAGCCAGTGATAGCACCCAGTGAAAGCAGCCAGTGACGGCAGCCAGTGACAGCAGCCAGTGACAGCAGTGACAGCAGCCAGTGACAGCAGCCAGTGCCAGCAGCCAGTGACAGCAGTGACAGCACCCAGTGACAGCACCCAGTGACAGCAGTGACAGCAGCCAGTGACAGCTGTGACAGCAGCCAGTGACAGCACACAGTGACAGCAGTGACAGCAGCCAGTGACAGCAGTGACAGCAGCCAGTGACAGCAACCAGTGACAGCACCCAGTGACGGCACCCAGTGACAGCAGTGACAGCAGCCAGTGACAGCACCCAGTGAGAGCAGCCAGTGATAGCAGTGACAGCAGCCAGACACAGCAGCCAGTGACAGCAGCCAGTGATAGCACCCAGTGAAAGCAGCCAGTGACGGCACCCAGTGACAGCAGCCAGTGACAGCAGTGACAGCAGCCAGTGACAGCAGTGACAGCAGCCAGTGACAGCAGCCAGTGACAGCACACAGTGACAGCAGTGACAGCACCCAAGTACAGCAGCCAGTGACAGCAGCCAGTGACAGCACACAGTGACAGCAGTGACAGCACCCAAGTACAGCAGCCAGTGACAGCAGCCAGTGACAGCAGTGACAGCACCCAAGTACAGCAGCCAGTGACAGCACACAGTGACAGCAGTGACAGCAGCCAGTGACAGCAGTGACAGCAGCCAGTGACAGCAGCCAGTGATGGCACCCAGTGACAGCAGTGACAGCAGCCAGTGACAGCACCCAGTGAGAGCAGCCAGTGATAGCAGTGACAGCAGCCAGACACAGCAGCCAGTGACAGCAGCCAGTGATAGCACCCAGTGAAAGCAGCCAGTGACGGCACCCAGTGACAGCACCCAGTGACTTCAGCCAGTGACAGCACCCAGTGACAGCAGTGACAGCAGCCAGTGACAGCAGTGACAGCAGCCAGAGACAGCAGCCAGTGACAGCAGCCAGTGATAGCACCCAGTGAAAGCAGCCAGTGACGGCACCCAGTGACAGCAGTGATAGCAGCCAGTGACAGCAGTGACAGCAGCCAGTGACAGCAGCCAGTGACAGCAGTGACAGCACCCAGTGACAGCAGTGACAGCACCCAAGTACAGCAGCCAGTGACAGCAACCAGTGACAGCAGCCAAAGCAGCCAGTGACAACACATAGTGACTTCAGCCAGTGACAGCACCCAGTGACAGCAGTGACAGCAGCCAGTGACAGCAGTGACAGCAGCCAGAGACAGCAGCCAGTGACAGCAGCCAGTGATAGCACCCAGTGAAAGCAGCCAGTGACGGCACCCAGTGACAGCAGTGATAGCAGCCAGTGACAGCAGTGACAGCAGCCAGTGACAGCACACAGTGACAGCAGTGACAGCACCCAAGTACAGCAGGTAGTGACAGCAGCCAGTGACAGCAGTGACAGCACCCAGTGACAGCAGTGACAGCACCCAAGTACAGCAGCCAGTGACAGCAACCAGTGACAGCAGCCAAAGCAGCCAGTGACAACACATAGTGACAGCAGCCAGACACAGCAGCCAGTGACAGCAGCCAGTGACAGCACATAGTGATAGAAGTCAGCGACAGCAGCCAGTGACAGCACACAGTGACAGAAGCCAGTGACGGCACATGGTGACAGCAGCCAGTGACAGCAGCCAGTGATAGCACCCAGTGAAAGCAGCCAGTGACGGCAGCCATTGACAGCAGCCAGTGACAGCAGTGACAGCAGCCAGTGATAGCACCCAGTGAAAGCAGCCAGTGACGGCAGCCAGTGACAGCAGCCAGTGACAGCAGTGACAGCAGCCAGTGATAGCACCCAGTGAAAGCAGCCAGTGACAGCAGCCAGTGCCAGCAGCCAGTGACAGCAGTGACAGCAGCCAGTGACAGCACCCAGTGAAAGCAGCCAGTGACAGCAGCCAGTGACAGCAGCCAGTGACAGCACCCAGTGAAAGCAGCCAGTGACAGCAGCCAGTGACAGCAGCCAGTGACAGCAGCCAGCGACAGCAGCCAGTGCCAGCACATGGTGACAGCAGCCAGTGACAGCAGCCAGTGAAGTAAGCTCGATGCCCAGTGTGTTTTTAAGAACTGTGCCCTGCGACAAGGAACCCAGAGAGGCCTGGTTTTTCTTCCGAGCCTCTTGCCACCTCCTGACAATCCCACTGTCTCTGTTTTTGCAGCTGCTCCCCTTTCTCTCCCAGTCCGTCCAGTTGATTTACTCTGAGCCTATAATGTCAGCAGATGGCAGCTCTTGAGATGGACGGGTCTGGGCTAGACCCTATAATCCCAGTGCTGAGTGATAGAGCCCCCCTGGGGGGGCAGAGTATATCTGCACACTCTCCTAGGCATGGGGTTCCTGTTCTGCGGGTTTCCACCACTCTCCATACACAGAGGGACCTGCCCCCTCCCTGCTGAGCCCCCGGCAGCCCTATCATTGTGGTCACTAAAGGAGGAATGACTGTGGGCTTCTTGCAGTAAAAGGTCTCTGGCGCAAGGATATGGCTTTGTAGGATGGAGCTTGCGCTCTCCAACCTCCTAAACCCTGTCCAGCGCCCAGGACTGCAGCAGGACGGCTCCATGGTGGGGGGGCAGGGGCAGCTGATGCTGACCCTGGAAGAGGGGGGTGGCGTCCCCCCACCAGAGGAACGGAGCACAACGCACCACCATCCGCGACCTCTCCACCATAGGGGGGGCTGAAGACAGCAACCCCAAGGACATCAGGAGCAGTCGGAGTGCGCCAAAGCCCCAGTAAGAGCCAGAGATGGGGGGTGGGGCAACGTAATTCTAAACATTACACAGATGTACTAATGAGCTAGAAAATTTTGTTCTAGAAGGGGGGATAGTTTCAGAATCTTGCATTTTAGTTTTATTGCTTCCCATCTTAACAAAAGTGATATATGTTCAAAATGCGTAAAAACAGAGAGGCATATTAACAAGGAGTAGCGATAATTATCGCTAAAGCGCTTAGAGCATTTTTTTTATCACCGGATATTATCGCAGAGATAACGTGCTATTAGCAACGTTGATCTCCAAAGCGATAAAATATCCTGTGATAGCGGCTCAATGCGTGAATATCGCTGGAAATCCAGCGATAATCAGGCATTATCGCAATAGGGACTTAACCTGAATACCCACCTCCCATTGGATATACAGGTTAGAAGTGGTCTGAGCAGGCGTTTCTAGCGATATTCGTGCTTAGCGCAAATTTTTCTATCGCTTTGTCTGTCTTGCTAATAGGCGATAGCTGTGTTAGCGACTGCTTTCAGTTGCTAACAGTTTGGGTACGCTCACTTTGCATGTCATTAGCGATAAACATCGCTGACATGCAAAGCAGGCCCGAAACCGCTCGCTATCGCCTAAAAGCTGTCGCTAACTGCTGTTAGCAACAGCTTGCTAAGAGGGCGATAAAAATATTTCCGCTTTCGCAGGAAAAAGTTCCGCTATAACGGCGATAACACCCTTGCTAATATGCCCTAAACTTTTCTAGGCCACTTTATAATTTTTTTTTTTTATAGAATATGCCTAATGAAATTGTAACAATGTTTGCGCACTACAAGAAATACAGTCCTAACATGAGTGTATAATCAGAATAGTTTATTAGGTGTCAAATGATTTTACGGTAATGAAAGAATCACAAGGACCAAGAAAATCTATGAGATTGCAACAAATTTACAACTGATGAATAAGAAAAGAGTCGATGGACAGTTGGTAAAGAGAGAATTTATAGTTTGAAAAGGATGTGTTAAATACGATATGTCACATACCATTATTATATGGGCACAGATGACAGAAGGATGAGTTTTTACTACCTTTGAACGATTAACTTGTCAGGGATTTAACCCCACTCACACTGTCACTATTATGTCAGGGTTGCATTCTGGGACGAATTCACTTGCCTTTTTCACAATGTACAATACACCGAACATATCTATTAATGCCACACATTGCATCAGACATATAAAGCGGTCATATTTTTACAGAGACACCCTATTCGTAGCACATGAGTATTCATGAAGTGTAACAAGTATGCTACAGATAGATTTGCACTTTATTACAAATGGTTCTACACACTCTGTATCATAGGCTATAAGGAGTTTAACTCTTCTCCTCCTGTCAAGAAACACACTGTAATGACCAGGGTTGCTGCATTGTGTTATAAGACAAGTTAATTCATTTACTCCACGGTTATTGCAATAAATAGGAATATTGAGAGGCAGATTTACAGGGGTGTCATGCAGCCCAGCCCAGCAAGCACATGTGGTGTTCTCTATTGTGTGAGGGGGAGAGTGCAGGAAAGCCCCATGTCTGCTCAGATATGCCACTGCCCTGCTCTCTCCCTACTGCCATGCACAAACCTGCGGACCAATGTTCTTGTAGTAGAAGGACCCCCTTTCATTACACACACAAAAATAGACATACAGTCCAAGAAGAAAGTCCAAAATCCACCAGTGCTGGGGAGGGAAAAAGAGCACACAATCACATCTACAACCTGGGAGCATCACCAATCAGCACCGCCCTCACTCATATCATCAACACTTCCACCACATCAGCGTGGGCTGTGACACCGGGGCAATACACCAGCTGAACTCCAGACAGGCAGCCATGGGCAACCCGACGCCCAGGGACAAGAACGCAAACTGCGTGAGCAGATTAAGGACACCTTGGACAGACTGGACAAATACACACTTACCCGATACTGACAGTGGTTGTGTGTAGCTGTTATGCCAAGAATCCCTCTAGGATAAAGTCAACCCCATTACCTGAAGTGAAAGACCGTGGGACCCCATCCTAGTCTCGGGTTGGACACCCTGCGTGGAATGTTAGACCACTGCAAGCTGGAGTGTCTGTATGTAGATGTAGGAACATCAGCGTCTCTGGTCAGTGTGTCAGCAGGGAAGTCTCGTCTCCTCTGGCTGTCAGGAAGTGGTGATGTATATATACCTAGAAGTCTCCCCAGGAGTCCTACCTTGCTGAGTTAGAGTCGGCCTAAAGGATGACGTCGGGCCTGAACTTTATACAGAGATATTATACAGCAGATGCTTCCAAGAAACCTCATGCATAATGTATGAGATTCGAACTAAGGAAAACCTGCGTTCTGAATGCAGTGTCGTATCTAGGTAAAAGTTCAGTCCCTGTAAACTGTTATGTGTGTCATGTAGGGAGGAATATAGGTAAAGGGTTGTGATGTTATCTGGACCTTTATCAGGGTACCTATATGGAATATAACACCTCAAAACATCAGACCCCCCTCCTTACTTGACTTCCTCAAGAATCTGGAGACCTGGCTCTTTAAATTATTCAGAGGGCACACTCACCTACACGCCTCCTCAAGTGCCTGGATACCAACACACGTGATTAGTGCACTATACAAATAGACACAACATAACATAATACCTCAGTAGATATGGTGTTTTCTTTCTTTTAGCCTTTGATGGCAAACAGTATTCCACGTTTGTATGTTACGTGACACTGTCCCAAAGAATATAACATTTCCTCTTTAAAAATAGTAACTTACTATAACATTTAGGAAAAGGCATTCAACTAACATACACTTTCTCAATTTTTAAGCAAGAAAGATGCTTCTCACAAGAACCTCTTTTTCTAGATAAAACATTTGTGTGTTATTCTTTTGGCCTCAACTGAAAATAATAGCAGATCAGGGAATCAAAATTGGGGTGAAAAATGTTTTTAAAAAATTATGTTTTGCAATAAGTTCGATATGCGGTCACCTGCATATCCCAATCTCCATCACTCTGCTCCCCTGCAGATATGATATTTCATTTTTGATTGTAGTGATAACATATCTTGGCCTATAAAGGCTTGAAGTCTTGTTGTTGAGTGGCAAGCACTTCTGGTGTTCCTGGTCTCGACTTCCCTTTGCAGCATTCATCTGCCTGCTATGCATTGAGATATTTCATCATACCCGAAGATCTACAGAGGTCTTTTTCCAGTGCCCCATCTGAATTCTTTCTTGCATAATTTGCTCATCATCAGTGTTGCTGAGACCTTCTATTCTTTGAGCAGTATGGAGAAGAATTGCTAAACTATAGATTCAGAAGTGGTCCTTGGCTGCTACTCCTCATACTGAGGCTCTTCACTTGGGGCGAGACAGCAAAAGACACACAATTGATCGACGGAATGCAGAACATATCAGTACATTCAGCCGCAGTCAAGAGATCTGGGTTAAATCCACCGTTTTTTTTCCTCACGATGCCACCCAAGTTTGGACCCAGCCATATGCAAATCAGTATTGACCATGTGCCTCATGGGAACAGTACAGCCAGAACTGCCAAACCAGGTCCTCCCTGGACCGCAAACAAGCCTCCTAGGACCGGTTTCAGGGTTTCACCCCTCTTCAGCCAGGATAGCTTGATTCCAGTGGCACAGTGAACCCAGGACCCACGTCTGGGGATACCCGGCGCACTTAGGGTGAGAAAGCAAAAGACACACAGTTGATGTCCGGAATGCAGAACAAATCAAAACATTCAACCCAGTCGAGAGATCTGTGTATTAAAATGCACAGCACAGCAAGACACCTCGCTGTCCTGCATTGTGTGACAGGGAGAGGGCTGGATTGTTATGTGATGTTGATTTGTAGAGTGCACCTACAACCCATAAGGGTATCCAGTCAGTTGAGCAGGTCAGTAGGATGAGTGTCCTCCGGCGGAGATCCACGGGGATTAGTTGAAGAGCCAAGTCTTCAGTTCTTTACAGAAGTGGAGTAGTTAAGAGGAGGTCCTGGTGTGTTGTAGGAGGTCACTCAGGTCTTGGTGGCAATGTCGGAAAAAGAGCGACCTACAGCTCCACTTTTGTGGATGCGTGGGGTCTGTGCAAGGGTGAGTGGCTGAGCGCAGTTGTCAGGTGGGTTGGTAGAAATGTAGGCGGTGGTTGAGGTAGGTATGGTCTTTGTTGTGGAAAGCCTTGAATGCGTAGTCCTGCCTGCTTCAGATGAGGGCTTGGGTGACAGTGCAACTTTGGGTTTGCAGTAGCAACTTGAAGATCTTACCTAGCATGATGATACAAGGAGAGGTGACAGCATTTACATGAGATGCTATGGATAGTTTGTTGTCCTGGATGAGTCCTAGGCTTCGGGTGTGGTCTCCTGGCATTGGCGAGGATCTTGGATCGAAGACCACAAGGAGCAGCTCCATGGTGAGCTCCTATTCCTGAATATCAGTACTTCCGCTTTGTCTGTGGTCAGCTTCAGTCAGTTCTGTTTCATCCAGTTTGCTACGCCAGTCATGAAGCCAGTGAAGTTGGTCCTAAGGTGAGGGATAGTATGTACAGCATGTCATCAGCATAGGATACGATGTTGATTCCATAGGCATGGATGATGTCTGCGAGAGGTGTCATGTATATGTTGTAGAGTGTTTGGATGAGAGATGGGCTGAGGGTTGATCCTTGCGGCACCCCGCAGATGACTACCTTGAGTTCAGAGGTGTATTTTGGGAGTCTGACTGTGTCATGCCAGTAAGGAGGGAGGCTATCCACTTGAGTCCTGGTCTTTGCATTACAACATGATGTAATCTTGAGATGAGGGTGTATTAGGAGGTGGTGCCAAAAGCTGTGGAAGGTCGAGGAAGATGAGTGCTGTGGTGTCTCCATGGTCAATGATGGTCCGGATATTGTCCGTAGCCGAGATGCCGGTGGTGTCGGTGATATGGTTGCTGGAGAAGTCTGATTACATGCTATCCAGAAGTTGATGATGTTCTACATGGCTGGGAAGTTGTTTGTTGAACACCTTATCCATGACTTTTGGCAGGGAAAGGTAACAGTGAGATGAGCTGGTAGTCATTGAGTTTGCTTGTGTCTTCCTATGGTTTTATCAAAAGTGCAGTGACTTTTGCATGCTGCCAGTTGTCCAGTAAGGTTGCACTCTGATGGATTTGTTGATGATGTATGTAAGCGCAGAGCAGATTGTGGTCCCTCCTATGTGGTGAAAGCATGGGTCTGTGGCTTCTCAGGAGTGGACTAATTCCATGATTGTGGCTGTGTCCTTCTGACGAGTGAGTTCCAGTCATTTAGGTGATGGTCCTGTCTTGTGGTGATTGGCAGTTGGTCGATGATGTCTTCTGGGTTGGGCTGGCCTTCGAAGTTGCTATTGATCTTTGAAATTTTGTTGTGGAAGAAGTTAGAGTAGTGTGATTCTGGTGCTTGCGACTGCACGGTTGGAGAATTTTGACAATTGTGAACATCTCTTTGCTATTGTTGGCACTGAATTTGCTTCTCAGTGCTAGGACTTTCTTTCTAGTTTCTCTGATATAGATTTCTCTGATATAGATGTGGTAGTGTATGAGCATGACTTTGTATGTGTTTCTGGCGGTGGTGTCTCGGCTGGTTCTCCATTTTCTCTCCAGCTATTTGCAGCAGCGGTTGGATTCTCTGAGATTGTCAGTGTCCCAGCTGGCTTACTGATGGTTCTTCTATGGTTGGTGTACTTGAGGGGTGCTGGGCACTGGCAAAGCCTGAGATCCATTAGTTGAAAGTTTTTATGTCAATGTCATGGTATTTGGTGGGTTCTGGTTTATTGGTCCCAAAGATGTTGGTCCAGTCTGCTTCCTTTATTTTGTGCCAGCTGCATTTGGTATTGTTGGGTAGTTTCGGTGTGGTGGAATGAGTTGTGCTGATGAGGAAGTGAACAATGGAGTGGTCCATCAATGTGATTGGGTGGGTGTGGCTCAATTTGATCTTGTCGCTGGAGGTGAATGTGGGGTTTAGAGTATCTCCTGTGGTGTGTGACAGGCCCTGGATGGGTTGGGTGGTATTGATGTTGTTGAGGCTTTTGAGCAGGACTGTGGAGTAGAGGACCTGTCGAGGTGAAAGTTGAATTTGCTGAGGAGGACAAAATCATTTGAGCTGGTGACAAGGGGAGCAACAAAGTTTGTGATGAGGTTGCTGAAAGATGGTGCATGGTCCAGGGTATTGGTATGCAAGAGTCCTTCAATGGTGGTTTTTCCATTTGTTTGTAGCTTAAAGTGCAATTGCTCCATGAATGGTGGGCATTTGTCTGTGTATGCAGTGAATCATGTCCTTGTGGATGATGGCACATCCTCCCCCTAGCTTGTAGGTCTGTATATTGGTGTGCGATGTGTAGCACGTCTGGATGGTTCAGGCAATGACTGATGAGGACACCTGACTGAACCAGGTTTTGATGATTAAAAGGATTTCCAGAAAGTGCATTTTGATAAGGTTCAAGACCTGACGTGTTTATGAAGTGAGCGTGTGTGAGGAGCATGAATGTAAGGAGGGGTGGTGGTGGTGTGTGGTGTGTTTAGAGGCTTGTGTGTGGGTGGGTGCATGGAGGAGTATTGTTGTAGGTGAAGAGACAGTGTGAACAAGAGAAAGGTCCTGCCGGAGTGTGAGGCATGGCGCAGAAGAACTGGTCATGGTGGCATCTAGTGTTGAGTACATTGAGGCCAGTATTGGTGAAGCAATGCAGGTTGGTTCAACCAGGGCTTGTGGTGCGGTCCATGCATGGACAGCTGCTTACAGGCTTGCCTTTGGAACACCTGTGGCCCACTGTGCAGACACATAGCTGCAGCCATTAAGTAGGAGAAGAGGGGGAAGGTAGATAGAGCTAAGAACAGGTGGGAAAAAGATACGGGAGAGCAAGTAAGGTGTGGGGGGAGGTGGAAGAGGAAAAAGGCACAGGAGAGAGTAGGCAAAAGCCTCGCGGCAAGGAGGAAGAAGAAGCAAAAGAGGCAAATTAAATGATAGCGTACAAAGCAAGAGTTCAGAGACAAAGTAAGGTGGCAAAAAGAGTAAAGTCAAGTGAAAGCATGTTGTGTGTGAAATAAAAGTAAAGAGAGCCCAAAGAAAGGACACAGAAAGAGCTCAAAACTGAAAGGGTGCAGAGACGAGCAAACAAGGTCAAAGGCAGCAGAAGATAATGTGGAGTACAAGAGACATTATCAGAGCAGAGCAAGAGAGAGTGAAGTCGAGAAGACAAAGAGGGTGAAAGGAAGGGCTGAGTGCTCAAGTTGAGAGGAAGCAGAGAAAGAGTGAAAGTAGCAGCAGGAGCCAGGTGGGCCTTGAGGTTCTAAGGCTGGGGCCCGAATGTGCCTAGAGTGGTTGGAGGACCAGTCCCAGGTAAGTGAGGGGGGGCAGGGGCTAGGCTGATATGGCACATTTTTGATCTCTCTTTGCACTTGCACACTTGTGGCTGCCTGGCGCCAATGCAGGCTCCCTTACGGCATGGTGTAAGACTGCCTGGGTGGCAGGCAGGCTTTTTTTGTGCAGGAAAGGTCACCTTCCAGCACAAAAGCAATCTTTGGAGGCCCTTTCCTGTTTCTAAGTGTGGTGCAGAATACAGCTCACTTACGAAGAGGAAACAACAGGGAGAAATAAAGATATTTCTCTTTGGTTCACCTGTATTGGGAAGGCGTACAATTGTGATGCAATCCCAGGTTTACCAGTCTTGGAAAATCTGGGAATGCACCAATATACATGGGTGAATGCGTGGGAAGCATTGTGTTGCACATGTGCTACTTTGCGTGAAGCTTGGTGAACACAATCCTGTTAAATCTCAGCATCTGATCTCCTCCAGAAGCCATTTTCTATATTTTCTTTCAGTTGAACACTCTCAAAAAAGATAAAAAGGTACAAAAAGAGAGGTAGGAAAATGTACAAGATGTGGATGGTTGTATGACGATCCATCGTACTTAATCGCATCGCGGTAATTTACATCGCCGTCACTACATCGCAATTGCAGTCACATCGGCAATTTTAACATCGCACGATGTTGCAACGCAAATGCGGCCATGCAATAGGCAAGGGTGTCACATCGGCAACCTTACATCGCGCGACATGACAACGCGATGGTTTAGCCCGCACGTTCAAATTCGTTCAACCCTGTCCATTTGAATAATCTGACTGGCGCTGACTGCGTCCACTGGGAAGCACCCAATGACCATATCTCACCATTATGAAACGTGCTGGGATTTTTATTTGGCTGAGTTGCAAAAGCACGCACATCAATGTCGGTTTCAGAGTATAGGAAATGAAGAAGTGTGTCCTTTTAGCACCTTAGAAATATTTGAATGAGGAGTGGCAGCTTGCAGAGGAAACGCGAGGGGAGCAGGTCCAAAGAGACTCAGCGTCGAAGACACACCATCACCATTTTTGGGAAAAGTGTAATTGCCCGCATTTGACGAAACAGCAGACAATTTAAAAGAGTATAACGTGTAAAAAAAAGCTAAAGACCAGATAAAGATGACAGCTGCCGTTATGCTCGCAGAAAACCACCCTCCAGGCTCGAAAGCAGAGCAGTCAAGCTGCCAACTTGTCTTCTTTATTGGTTATGATATGGTCCGTGACTTAAGATGCTTTTTTTCTTGGCACTATTATCTACCTTGATAGTGTTAAAGATGTGTTTTGTTGCCTTAGCCACTGATGCCGAGTTCTGCTGCTCGCTCATCCATGGATATCTACCTCGAGCCCCGTTACACTCCCCGCATCGTCCTTGTACTCTTTCTGGCTCCTCTGCTTCCTTTGCCCGACATGGACCTGCATAGGACAACTCCTGTCCCTGCCGGAGCCGCCCCAGAGGAATATGCAGCCTTAGAATATGCAGCCTTAGAATATGCAGCCTTAGCAAGTGAAATTGCGCGCTGTAAAGTCTCTTAAATATGCCGGAGCCACCCCAGAGGAATATGCAGCCTTAGAATATGCAGCCTTAGCAAGTGAAATTGCGCGCTGTAAAGTCTCTTAAATATGCCGGAGCCACCCCAGAGGAATATGCAGCCTTAGAATATGCAGCCTTAGCAAGTGAAATTGCGCGCTGTAAAGTCTCTTAAATATGCCGGAGCCACCCCAGAGGAATATGCAGCCTTAGAATATGCAGCCTTAGCAATTGAAATTACGCGATGTACGCATATGCGCTCCTTAAAGAAACATAATATATCCCGATTCACGATGTAATCGTTAACGATGTATAAGGAAATGCGATGCACTTGCATGCGTCCTGATGACATGCGATGTGATGTCGTCTACGATGTAACAGCCGCGATGCAATGTCAGCGCGATGCGATATATCCGATGTAAGCGGTGCTTCCCGATGTGGATACACCCAGGTACAAATCCTGACAAAAAATGAATTTATTTTTTAGTTGTATAGGCCTGTCAGAAAATCACTGGTCTCACACTCTAAATAACATTACCTCTTCATATTAATCTAAATATTTTTTAACTTCCAGGTTCACTGTACTAGCTTGCCATCTGGAACTGACACATCATTTGCTCTACAGGTCCAGAGGGAGTACATCAGTACCAAAGGCACACCAAAAAACAAAACAGAATAAAAACTGCCATCTGATTGGCCACTCAGAGAACACTATTCAACAAATATGCCCAGAGTGTATGAAAAAGCTCAGGGAATTTCCTCAACACCATTAGCATATTTGTGTTTTACAGAGGCAGATTGGTGTGCATACAATAGGAGGCCATGGTGACCTCAGTAAAGAATCCTACACTACACCATCTACACTACACCGTCTACACCACACTATCTACACCACCATCAACACCACACCATCTACACCACACCATCTACACCACACCATCTACACCACACTATCTACACCACTACATCTACACCACCATCTACACCAAACCATCTATCTACACCACATCATCTACACCACACCATCTACACCACATCATCTACACCACACTATCTACACCACTACATCTACACCACCATCTACACCAAACCATCCACAGCACACCATCTACACCACACCATCTACACCACATCATTTACACCACACTATCTACACAACTGCATCTATACCACCATCTACGCCACACCATCTACATCACACCATCTACACCAACATCTACACCACACCATCTACATCACACCATCTACATCACCATCTACACCACACCATCTACACTACCATCTACACCACACCATCTACATCACACCATCTACTCACACCATCTATATCACACCATCCACAGCACACCATCTACACCACACCATCTTCACCACACTATCTACACCACACCATCCACAGCACGCCATCTACACCACACCATCTACATCACACAATCTACACCATACCATCTACATTGCCATCTACACCTCACCATCTACACCACACTTTCTACACCACTGCATCTACACCACCATGTACACCACACCATCCACAGCACACCATCTACACCACACCATCTGCATCACACACTCTACACCATACCATCTACATTACCATCTACACCACACTATGTACACCACACCATTTAGACTACACCATCTATACCACACGATCTACACCTCACTATCTACACCTCACCATTTACACCACACGATCTACACCTCACCATCTAAACCTCACCATTTACACCACACCATCTACACCACACCACTTACACCACACCATCTACACCTCACCTTCTTCACCTCACCATCTACACCACACTATCTACACCACAGCATCTACACCACCATCTACACAACACCATCCACACCAAACTATCTACAACACACCATCTACATCACAAAATCTACACCACACTATCTACACCACTACATCTACACCACATCTACATCACACCATCTATGTCATACCATCTACACCACACCAACCACATCACACCATCTACACCACCATCTACAACACACCATCTACACCACACATCTACACCACACTATCTACACCACTGCAGCTACACCACTGCATCTACACCACCATCTACACCACACCATCCACAGCACGCCATCTACACCACACCATGTACATCACACAATCTACAGCATACCATCTACATCACACAATCTACACCACACCATATACGCCACCATCTACACCACACCATCTACACCACACCATTTAGACCACGCCATCTACACCACACCATCTACACCACAGCATCTACACCACCGCATCTACACCACACCATCCACACCACACTATCTACACCTCAGAAGCTACACCACCATCTATACCACACCATCCACACCACACTACCTATACCACAGCATCTATACCACCATCTATACCACACCATTCACACCACATTATCTACACCACACAATCTATATCACACAATCTACATCACACCATATACACCACCATCTACACCACACCATCTACACCACACCATTTATACTGCACCATCTATACCATCATCTACACCACACCATTTAGACTACACCATCTATACCACCATCTACACCTCATCATCTACATCACAAAATCTACACCACATTATATAAACCACACCATCTACACCACCATTTAGACCACACCATCTACACCACCATCTACACCACACTATCTACACCACTACATCTACACCACATCTACATCACACCATCTATGTCATACCATCTACACCACACCAACCACATCACACCATCTACACCACCATCTACAACACACCATCTACACCACACATCTACACCACACTATCTACACCACTGCAGCTACACCACTGCATCTACACCACCATCTACACCACACCATCCACAGCACGCCATCTACACCACACCATGTACATCACACAATCTACAGCATACCATCTACATCACACAATCTACACCACACCATATACGCCACCATCTACACCACACCATCTACACCACACCATTTAGACCACGCCATCTACACCACACCATCTACACCACAGCATCTACACCACCATCTACACCACACCATCCACACCACACTATCTACACCTCAGAAGCTACACCACCATCTATACCACACCACACTACCTATACCACAGCATCTATACCACCATCTATACCACACCATTCACACCACATTATCTACACCACACAATCTATATCACACAATCTACATCACACCATATACACCACCATCTACACCACACCATCTACACCACACCATTTATACTGCACCATCTATACCATCATCTACACCACACCATTTAGAATACACCATCTATACCACCATCTACACCTCATCATCTACATCACAAAATCTACACCACATTATATAAACCACACCATCTACACCACCATTTACACCACACCATCTACACCCCACCATCAACACCTCACCATTTACACCACACCATCTACACCCCACCATCAACTCCTCACCATTTACACCACACCATCTACACCCCACCATTAACACCTCACCATTTACACCACACCATCTACACCACACCATTTAGACTACACCATCGATACTACAATCTACACCATACCATCTACACCTCACCATCTACACCACAGCATCTACACCACACTATCTACACCTCACCATCTACACCTCACAATTTACACCATACTATCTATACCACAGCATCTACATCACCATCTACACCACACCATCTACATCACACTATCTACACCACACCATCTACATCACACTATCTACACCACACCATATACACCACCTTCTACGCCACACCATCTATACCACACCATCAACACCACACAATCTACACCACACAATATACATCACCCCATTTACTGGGCCTTCCAGAGCTGGATCATCACAGGATGATGGCATTGTTGTGTTACCATCAAAATCTACAGTGGCTCAACTAATTAGGCCTGAAAAAGAATCAATGGTGTGGCAATTCTTAAACTGCTGGTCAAAAAATATGAATGCACAAGAGGTTACACACCTCTTGTGGAAACAGGTTCTTCATAGGGGTACAGGAAGCATGACACATACATGATAGATACATAGCTATGTGGAAGCACATGTGGGGTATGCATCCCAACCACATATTTCACTTAGAAAAACAAAATAAAAGATTAACCAAAGGTGGAATCTAGTGGTTTTTAGGATGCAGATGTGACCAAATTAAGAAAAAGCTAAGATTTCAATGGTTTATCTTTTAGGTTTTCGATTTCTGCTTGCTGACACACATTGTGCCCTCCACCTAATATCCACCCTTTGGACTGTCAGTAATTTCTTTTCTTCTCTCAGTACCTAAAATCGCATTGTCCTGAGGTCGTCGCATGATGAGCTTTTCCATTTTGTCAGCTATTTCACGAATTTTTGCCGCCATGTCTGATTTTGCGCCCTTATGGATGTGGATAGAACCCCTTACTATGTCAAAGATATCCAAAGGCAGAAAGATTGCACCAGCGATGCCGGTGACCTTTGCTGCTGTCCCAGCTGCAGCCCGTGCCCCTGCCTTGGCAGCCCCAGCAGCAGCGGCTTTGATGATGTCATCCAGCAGACTTGTAATCAGCATAGTCAGGGATTTTATAAAGTCTTTTACAAAATTTGATGCATCAATATTGAAGTTGGTGTTGCCCATTGCTGCCACATTGAAGAATTCCCATTTAATGTCCTCTAATTCCTTCAGCAAACGTTCTTGATACTCATCATTTACTTGAGTTAAAATATCCTGCGCATAGTCATCTATCACTTTCCACACTCCGTCAAGGTCCTCGGCAGAGGACTGCAAGATCTTCTGTACATCCTTTTTATCAGTTGAATTGCTCTTTGCCTCAGCAGCCCCTGCTGCAACATTAGTGACCCCGCCAGCAATAGCCACTCCAGCCCCAACTGCAGAAAGTATTACCGATGCCCCCAGAGTAACGGGGATCAAGGCGAGACCCACAATGGAGATAATGCCACCAGCTGCGCTTATTGTAGAGCCCGTCACTTTGGCAATGCTGGCTCCTTTGTGAAACTTGTCGACGCCATCAGCAATGGCGCGCAGGTCCTTGATGTGCTGAACCATCGCCCTTCGTTTCTCGGCCAGAAATCTCTTGAGCTCATCTGCCCGACTACGGTAGCCTCTGTGATGCCTTAAAAGAGAAAGTGAGAGATCACATCAATATACAGAGTAGGCACAAAAATGTCACATTAAAGTATACTGGGACTGCTCTGTTAAAGAAACAACTCTGAGTACAGATGGGATAGATTTATACAGTCGTTAAGGGAGGCTTCAAAGAGGGCTGGAGGGTGCCAGACCAATGCTGACAGACAGCTGAAAGGTGACATTGCTTGCTGTGTGGCTGTAATGTATCAAGAAGCAGCAGAGGGAAATGGCAAATCATTCCCTTTTAGAGGGAGGGAAACAAGAGAAAATTTAGATTAAGGTACCATGAAGCAGAAGGTGGCATAAAGCAACTTGCCGCCCAGGCCACCATCAGGATCTCCCAGTTTACCTCTACCAGTGCTTGACCATCTCTAACAGTGACATGACCGGTGGCAGAGCTCTGGCACTGCCAGTGGTCAAACAACAGACCACAAGGACCGACCCAGGTAAGTGTATAAAACAAAGGAATAATGTCCCCATGGGTCACAGCTAAAACGCATATCTATCGCATCAGCGGCACCAGAACCACCATGGATATGATAGTGTATCCATAAAGGAAACAAAGGGTCTGAAACATCATTGCAGTGATATATATGTATTCTCACAGCATCATGATATCAATCAATCATTCAATCAATTAATCAATCAATCAATCAATCAGGCATTTGTTGAGCGTGACTACTCACCTGTAAGGGCGTCAAGGTGCTGGGGGCGGGGGGGGGTGCAGGTTCCAATCCATCAAGGAGGGGGTCTGTCGAAGAGCCAGGTTTTGAGGTTTCTTGCGAAGATGGGGAGTGATGTTGTCTGTCTTAGGTGGAGCGGAAGGGTGTTCCATGCTTTGGCAGCGAGGAAGGAGAAGGAGCGGCCTCCCGATCTGCTTTTTCTGGTGCGGGGGACCACGGTGTAGGAGACCTGGGCTGATCATAGGGTCCTTTGGGGTGCGTGGAATTTGAGTTGGCTGTTCAGGTATGCTGATCCGGTGCTGCGGAGGGCCTTGTGAGCGTGGGTGAATATTTTGAAGGCGTTTCTAACCTCGACAGGGAGCCAGTGGAGTGTGTGCAGGTGCTGGGAGATGTGGCAGTGTCTTGGCAGGTTGAGGACCAGTCTTGAGGCGACGTTCTGGATGTTCTGTAGCTTGCGGGTGAGGTTTTTTTTATTCCGGTGTAGAGTGCGTTTTCTTGGTCGAATCTGCTGGTGACCAGGGCGTGAGTGACTGTCTTTCTGTGTTCGAGGGGGATCCATTTGAAGATCTTACGTAGGTGGTAGAGGGTATGGAAGCAGGAGGACATCTTGGTGCTAAGGTTGATGACTTTCTCCAGGACCTTGGCGGGACATGTGAGAAGTGAGATGTGCAGTAGTTCTGGAGATTGCTGGGGTCTGCAGAGGGTTTCATGCATCAAGAAAGGTGGCTGTGGTGATGGAGGTGTTGAGGATGGTTGTGAGATAGTGGCTGATCTCATCGCTTCTGAGGTGGAAGAGTTGTTGGGGGTATGGGGGTTTGGGTCGGAGGGTGCTCCTGAATGGATGGAGTTAATTAAGGCAGTAGTGTTCAGTGTGCTTAGCTGTTCCCTTGTGGTGAGCGGGTGGTCAGTGGCCATATTTTTGGAAGTGGGAAGGCTGGAAAAATTGGTGGGATGAGGATTGAAATTTCTGTATATGTGTGGCGATCTCTGTTGTGGAAGTGGTCTGCTAGAGTTGTCTGCTAGTGTGTCGCAGAGCTCCTGTGAGAAGGGCATTGAGTTTTCAGTGTCCGATGGGCAGGTGAACTCTTTGATGATGATGACGAGTTCCTTGGTCTGGTTGGCACTGGCCTCAATGCAGTTTTCCAGGGCCATCTTTTTTGTGTCTTTGTGTTGGTGGTGGTAGTTGTGCAGGTATACAACGGTTACCACGCATTTTTTACAACGCGGTACCGTTACAACGCTACTTTTACCACGCAAGTCGTTACAACGACTTGCGCTGGGGGGCGCTCCAGGATAGTAAATAGTTGAATTTACTATCCAACTCCTTTTCCTAGAGTCCACGGGGACTGGAGTTGGAATAGTAAATAAAAAAATTTACTATCCAGCGCCCCTCCACGCAAGTCGTTGTAACGACTTGCGTGGTAAAAGTAGCGTTGTAACGGTATGCGTTGTAAAAGTACGTGTGGTACCATCATACATCCAGTTGTGCAGGGCAGACTTGAAGGTGGCTTGATCAGTGTTGCTTCTGCTGTCATGTAATTTTCTCTCTAGCCTCTTGCATCTGCGTTTCGCCATGCTGAGTTTTGGGGTGTACCAGCTAGCTTGTTTGGTGGATCCATGCATTTTGGCTGGTTTGGTGGGGGCAACTCAGCCGGCGGCACTGGTGATCCAGGCGTTGACGTTCTTTACTGCCTAGTCCAGGTTAGTAGCAACGGATATCTGGGTGATGCTGATGGTGTGAGTCCACTGGTGTTGTGTGACCTTAGTCCAGCTATGAAAGGGGGGTGCAGTGGCTGTTGGGGGATGTGAGGAGGGCTGGAAATGGTGAAGTGTCCAATGAAATGGTCGGACCAGATGAGTACCATGGTGTGGATATATCTCACTCTGTTGCTGGACGTGAAGATAGGGTCCAGCGTTTGTACTGATCTGTGCGTGGGTTCTGAGCCAAGCTGTGTGAGGCTGATGTTGTCCATTTGTTACAGGAGGTAGGTGGAGTTGATGTCTGTGGGGTCATCAAGGTGGAGGTTGAGATCTCCCAGGAAGACGTAGAATTCGAATTCCATGATGAGTGGGGTGATGAATTCTGTGATGGCGTTGATGAAGCCTGTTCACAGTCCTGGGGGTCTGTATTTGAAGGTGCCTTTGATATTATTATTATTTTATTATAGAGTTTTGTATAGCGCGAACAAGACCCGTGGGTATCAGAGCGCTTAACATCGAGGTAGGTTACACATTAACAGTCCAATATCAGATTCTAAAAACACACAGATATAAGGTAAAAGGCACAGTGGCTATAAGGGGTGCCTAAATAAACCTATTACAAACATATGTGCAATTAGTAGTAAAAGGTGAGAAAGGCCTAGTTCATAACATGGTCCATATCAGTAGATAAGGTGGGCCTTGCGAGACCCCGATTGCATGAGGACAAGGGGTTGCGATTGCTTAGTAACTTGGACTCGTTGAGTTCTATTGCATAGGAATGGCTTAAACCATCTCCGCACACTATATCACATTACATCGAGGTAGGTTACTCATTGACAGTCATATATCCATTCTAACAACCAACAGATATAAGGTAGAAGAGGTTGTGGCTATAACGGATGCCTAAATAAATAAGTATATACCAAACACATGTGCAATTAGTAATAAAGGTGAGAGAGGCTTAGCTTATAGCACCATCCATATCAGTAGCTAAGGTGAGGTAGAGGTTATATAGTTTGGCTCAGAGACCAGCAATTGGTTCACACAGGACTGTGGTATTGATAAGGGTACAGCCGAGGCTAGTGAGTGGAGTCAGTTTCTTGATAAAGATAGTATTCATGAAGAGGGACCACTCTTCAGCTGATGTAGTAGTTCATACTGGCGATCCGTCGGCTTCCCTATGCCAAGTATTTACTCATCATATGGCTTTTCAATTCCCGTTTGAATGTTGTGATATTTTGGATCTTCCTAATGCTAGGAGGGAGTGAGTTCCAAACTCTGGGGGCAGCTCCAGTGAATGCTCGATCATATGTCTTTTTCTTTCGAAAAAAGGCCGGCCTCAACAGCAGCTCCTTGGTGCTTCTCGTTGGTCTGTTTCCTCCCGATAGCTATTTTTTCTTGCTTAGGTATCCTGGCGTGTTATAGTGCACCGCTTTGTGAGTGATACATGCTGTCTTCATTTGAATTCTGGCCTCATAAGGTAGCCAGTTTAGTGCTTTCAGGTGAGGAGATATATGATCAAATTTCCTCGATCCAGTGATAAGTCTTGCCGCAGCATTGAGACAGGCTTTTAGCGGTGCTGTAGATGTTTTAGGTAGACCAGTTAATGTAGAGCAACCATATTCGATCCTGGATATGACTAGGGACTGTATAGCCAATTTTAAGTCTGCTTTTGAGATGAATGGTTTTAATTTTCTTAGGTAGCTCAGATGGAAGCGGGCACTTTTCGCCATTGAATTGATGTGGGCTTTCATGTCGAGGTTCTCATCTAATATGATTCCCAATGATTTAGCTGAGTTGACGAGGGTTGGTGTGCAGTTAAGCGCAGTCACCAATTTGGTCCATTCCTTTACTTCCGGGTGGCTCCTTGGAGGTGCAATTAGCATGAATTCTGTTTTCTGGGCATTTAATTTCAGATGGTTCGTCGTTAACCATTGCATAGCCATCTTTAGTGTCTTATTCATTAGATCTATGTCATCAAGGGAGGCGATCTTTAAGTATATTTGCGTGTCGTCAGCATACATGTGGTAGGATATCGTTGATTTCCGAAGAATGTCTGTAAGAGGTTCGACATACAAGTTGAATAGATCTGGGGATAGAGTTGAGCCTTGCGGGACCCCAATTGCATTAGGACAAGGGGTTGAAATTGCTTGGTTAACCCGGAATCGTTGTGTTCTGTTGCTTAAGAACGAATTGAACCATCTCAGCACATTACCGGCCAATCCCATCCTGTCCTGTAGCCTGGAGAGTAGTGTTTCGTGGTTTACCGTGTCAAAAGCAGATGACAGGTCTAGGAGAATCAATAGGCATGCTTGATGGTGGTTTTGTGGTCGGTGTGTAGTTAGAAGTTCAGGTATTCCATGATTGACGTGGTGCCATCTTTGATAGTAGTGCAGTTGATTGATTCCTTGTGTACGATGTCTCCTCCGTCTAAGTTGGTACGGACTTGGTGTTTCATCTTGTAGCTGGTGGGATGTGCAGTGGCGATGTCAGTGATCAAAGCCTGGCTGAGCTAGGTCTCTGTGATGAAGGTCATGGCAGGGACAAGAGCGGAGATGGTGTCCCAGACTTCGAAGGCGTGTTTGCATAGTGAACTAGATGAGCGCCTTTGGTGAGGTAGCAGCCAGCAGAGAAGGTGTGGCTTGGGTTTCTGAAGGGGCGGTCTGTCCTGGGATGTTGGTGAATCTGCAGCAGAGACAGGAGAACAGTCCTGTTGTGGAGTGAGGAGATACGAGGCAGCAGTTGTTGTTGGGTCGGGATTCCAGGGAACAGAGGTCAGCAGGAGAGTATCTGTGAGAGGGCAGAAGGCCAGGGTTCCTGGTGCTGGGTGCATTCCAGGTGCAGATGGGCACAGACGGCTTGCCTTTGGAGCATCAGTGCTGCGGCAGTCCTGTAGCCTTCATTAAATAGGTCAGGGAGAGAGCTGCTGGGGAGGCAGAAAAGAGGGCAGAAGGCACAGAAAAATACAGCAGGCTGGGAAGTGACGTTGGCCTTGGGCACTGGAACCTGGGAAAGAAGTAGCAGCAAGTGAGAGATGGTGAGACCTGCACTCAAAAATGGTTCATACAGCCAAACATTTCATGATCGAATCAAAGAAATGAAATCTTTAGCATCCATCATACAAATACCAAACCAGAAACCCTAAAGACAACTTAATGTGCATTCTGCTAACACTGTACGGTTCTTTGAGTCCATACCCAAGTATTTCAGGACGAACTTTTCCAGCCCCTGTATTCCATCTGCCTCCAGTCGTTCGACACCGCAACGGTCCCGGAGTGCTGGAAACTGGCAACTGTGTCTCCTCTCCTTAAGAAATCCACCATGGACCCCGCCTGCTTGTCTAATTATAGACCGATTTCCTTGCTCCCCTTCCCCATTAAAATCATGGAGAAGTTAGTGACCCGCTCTCTGTCCGGCTTCCTGGAAGAAAACACCTGGTTCGATGAGGTACAGTTTGGTTTTCGCCCAGCACACGGGACGGAATCGGCGCTGGTGACCGTGTTTGACACCTTACGTTCGCGGGTCGACAGTGGGCGGGCAGCCTTTTTGGTGCTGCTCCACATGTCGGCCGCATTCGACACGGTCTGCCATCGTACCCTCATCAGGAGACTGGAGGAGTGCGGGGTCACTGCAGGTGCAAGGGACTGGCTGGTCTCTTATTTGAACAACCGGCAGCAGGTGGTGGCGCTGCCTCCTTTCAGCTCGGAGGTGCGGAGAGTAGGGCAGGGGGTTCCTCAGGGCTCGGCCATCAGCCCTATACTCTTCAACCTTTACCTCCGCCCTTTGGTCCAACTAATTAAATCATTTGGCATCTCCGCATTTAATTATGCGGATGATACTCAGTTGGTCTTCTCGTTGGAAGGGAAGAATGCGATTCCTCTGGAGGCTTTTCATCGATGCATGTCTGCCACAGCGGATTGGCTTCGGGCCAATTCTCTGCAGTTCAATAGCACAAAGACCGAGGTGTTATACTGTTCCACGGACCGGATCCCTCGTGAACTCCCGGAGAACTTCTGGCCCCCGACCTTCCCCGAGATTGTGTCAGCTGCTGAGTCGGCCCGCAACTTGGGGGTGATTTTCGGCCCCAATTTGCAGCTGGATATGTACGTGAATAAGACTACATCCACGTGCATGACGCTGCTCTGCATGCTGTGTAAAGTTCTGCCCCTTCTCCCTGAGCAGGCTAGGCCCGAAGTAGTGTGTGGTACCATCTTGAGTCGTCTTGACTATTGTAATGCGCTACTTCTAGAGGCTCCAAAAACACTGCTGGGGAAGTTGCAACGGGTGCAGAACTTGGCTGCCAAGCTGGCTCTTTCCCGCCCTACGTATAGCTCTTCTACAGCAGCCCTACGTGACCTACATTGGTTGCCGGTACACCTTCGTGTCTGTTACAAGGCTGCATGTCTAGTGTTCAGGGCGGTGCACGGACAAGGCCCGGTTCCACTGCAGAACATGTTTGTTTGGTACTCTCCTCCGCGGTCCTTACGCTCTTCTTCGGCTCACCTGCTTGTGGTACCTAGATTCCAGAGAGTGAGGATGGGTGGCCACTCGTTTAGTGTGGCAGCGGCCAAGCTCTGGAACTCTTTACCACCGGCACTAAGAAGTCAGAGGGACTTTTTCTCGTTTAGAAAAGCCCTGAAAACCCATCTTTTCCCCAGGGCTGTCTGAGCAGCGTATGTGGTGGTTACGTGGATCGCAAGCGCCAGGATGCCCTTGGGGTGACAGGACCGCGCTATATAAGTACACATACATTACATTACATTACATTACATTACATTACCCTGGCTGTACTGCAGTCTTGTATCTTCCTCCATTGCTCTCCCCTTGCAGGTTCCTATCTTGTCCTGCTAAACAATAGGGCGAGACCAAGAATAAATCTGGCCCAAAAAAATCAAAGCCTCCAGAGCGGTGGCAGCTACATGCCTTACCGCCTGTTTAAGAAAATTATTTCCAATGTTTTCACCAAGTATATTTAGTGCATCTCTGGGTAGGACAACAGTCCCCGGACTAAATAAATATCCAATCATCTCTGTAATGTCGTGTGAGTTAGCAATGAAGAAACCCTTTTGCCTCGTGATGGGCTCCGTAGAACTGTGATGTTAGTGTCAGAGCATAGTGAAGTGAATGCAGGTTTAGAATGTTGAGTTTGCAGTTACACGCAGATTGCGCGCTGATTCTCATTTCAGGAAAACCAACTAACCAGCGTTTGGAAGCTCTACCCCAGTTCCTGAGGCTGTTTACTGGGAAAGGGAATCTTTCTGGTGCGGTCCCTGTGCCATGGCGTTGGACACGCGAGAGCTGTCTGACGCACATGAGCACTTTTGCGTCGGATGGCTCCTGCGCGTCCAACGTATGGTAGGGGTTAAATTATGGGATCTGGTGATTTTTCAATTCGAGTAATTTACTTTAAATTCAGCACTCAGACCCTTGTAGAAAATGATAGTTCTTTTTTCTTCAGGCAAATTGGTTTCAACATTAATTTCTGAAATTGTGTCACAAACCTGTAACAAACCCTTTTTTACTTTGCCTAAAATATAATAATTCATGATCACTCTCTTCGGTCAGTGTCCTTCTTTAAAAAATGTTCCTTAATTCTCCAAGGTTATACAACAAGGATTAGTTACTTACCTGTAATCCTACTTCTCTTCCAGGGGTATACTCATTAAAGTCATAAACACTGAATAATCTCCGCCCATGAGCGGGAACCCGGAACATATAATAATATATTACCTACTGGTGGTCGCCAGTAGGTAGTTATAGTTAGGATTGTTTTCCATAGGAAATCCGCAACATTCTATTGGGAATAACTTTGGCGCCGAATGAGGGATCTGCCTGTAATTTTCCTTAACTTTGCCTCGCTGCGCTCCGCTCCTTCCGGGGGAACTGTCAAGCGGGGGCAGAGATAAAAGGGGGGTCCCAAACGTGTTTTCCCCATGTTAATTTCCATAGGGCGGTTGGACTCACTTTTAGCCCGAACCGCTGAATGGATTTCCACAAAACTTGGCAAAATTGTAGGGACTGGTAGCCCGATGTGCCTTTGCTATGTCTCAAGATATATGCTCTAGTGGTTTTTACGAAAATTATCTTTGAAAAAATATATATTGGGCTACATTGGGCTATATATATGTTAGAGCCCAAATGTAGCCCAATGTAGCCCAATGTAGCCCAAAGATGGCCACCAGAGACAAAAAAAACCCAAATGTAGCCCAAATATCAGCCAGATGTAGCCCAACTATAGCCCAATGACAGAATGTCCCAGAGTGTTCTAAAGCAGGCCTGCCAAGAGTCACGCATCAGGCGTGACACTAGCGCATTTCAGTGTGGTAATCCGCATTATCGCACTGAAATGCATTGTCACGCATAATCGTAGTGTCTCAGCAGGTGTCTAACTGTGAAGTGCTACCACGGTAGTAGAAGCTGTGCTCCATTAGGTGAAGCAGCATGAGGCTGGTGCGCTGCTGGCAGCACGTAGTGGACAAACTGTGAGCTATCTGACCTGCGCCTGCTGCACACAACTGAAGCATTGCAAACTCATCTATTGTTTGTAGCAGGTGAAAACGGGAGTGGCGGCCGCGCCGTCTTCAGGGGTCAGCTGCAGCTTTCATTCTCACAGCTCTGCTCAGAAGGGTCAGCCAGGGCCGGCAGCAGCGGCAATGTGTAGCGCACTTGGGTTCAAGGAAGTCAGGATGTTTTAGGTTATGTATGAGGAATATAGCCCGAGGTTTTTTTGAGGATTTGGTTGCAGAGAGGAAAGATGACTGTCCTGACATCACGTCGTTGCCCAGCACTTTGGATTCACTTTAGTGCCTTGCACAAGGAGACTCCTGGGCCCTGGAGGCAGCGCGTGATCAGCTGCAGCCAGTGCCGGCCATGAAGGTCTGCCCTGGGCATGGCTCGAGGCCCCGGGGGTGCGTGCTGGTGTCTGCCGCCGTTATTTGTAGATCAGCCTCGGACAGCCAGTAGCCCTCCTTCACTCGGGCTAAGGCCGCTCATCTCTGTGCAGCTCTTCTCTGCGCAGCTCACCTATAGCTAACTGCAATTACAGAGATCACAGCGAGTGGAGAAAAAACACTGGCAGCACTCTACACAAAGTAGAGATTCTTAGTTTATACACAGGGCACATCTCTTTACTGAGCTCAGGTGTGAGTGGTGTACGAGAGAGAGACTGCACGGTGGGTGAGGGGGAGCCGGAGGGCTTTGTCGGGGCCCCGAGGAGTATTTGAAAGGGTTTCCTTGCCTGAAGGAGGGGTAGCATCGGGTAGGAGAACTGTAAGGTGAGTACACAAGAGCGCATCACGGCTGAAAGTCTGACTCATCTTTGTCCCGTATACAGTGTATAATTTATGCAGGTTCTTGGTAGTGGAGGGAATTACTTTTTGGGGTCGGAGTTATTTTTCTTCCACCATATTTTGGTCCAGAGCTACTACTAGAGAGAATTACAGAAATGGAGCAAGAAGAAAGCAGAGGAAGATAATGGAACAGTGACAGATGAAGATAGCAGGAATGAAAAATAACCTACAAGAGTGAGATAGGAACACAGGAAGTGCAGGTTGATTGAAAAAAGAAGCATGACGTGGAATCAAAATGTAAAAGCCTTGGTATTCATGAACCCCTACATTCGGCAGCATGAGTGACAGCCTCTTTAGAAAAAGTATGTGCTCCTTCTGTTTTTTATTTGTTTGCAAATTAGGCATGGCATATGCATAAAATACCAATGAACTTGGCCTAAATGCCATCAAGGTAAGCTTAATGGCACACCAAAAAATTATACATGTATCAAACAGGGTAATGTAAAGACTAGCATTTGAACATAGCTCAGCAAACCTAAACTATGTCGGATACTTGAAAAAAAAACAGAACTCAAGCCCAGATGCTCAAATGGATGTAATGTATTATATTGATATGTTTCCCTGGTTTTCATTGCTTGAGTTAGTACACGAGAAAGTGTCACTCATGGTCATTAAAATGTCACTCATAATTGCACTGAAATTATGAACATGTCACACATTGCAATCTGAAACCTTGGCAGCTATGCTAAAGAACAACTAGAGCGCTAACAGTCTTACTTATGAAAAAAGTATGGCACACCTGAAGTCATCTTTATTGGAATAAAGTGTTAACACTTAAAACATTTAATTTGCAAAGAAACAAAATGAGGGGGTTCATTTTGCCATAGAAATTATGATTAGTGCTGAAGAAAGAAAAATTAGGGCACATTTTGAGTGACTTCTCAAATCCTCTTATATTTCATTAAAAAAATTCTGATATGCAGTCTCCCAAGATGGCCACCAGAGACAAAAGAGCCCAAATGTAGCCCAAATATCAGCCAGATGTAGCCCAACTATAGCCCAATGACAGAATGTCCCAGAGTGTTCTAAAGAACAACTAGAACGCTAACAGTCTTACTTATGACAAAAGTATGGCACACCTGAAGTCATCTTGATTGGAATAAAATGGTAACACTTAATACATTTAAATTGAAAAGGAACAAAATGAGGGGTTTCATTTTGCCATAGAAATTTTATATATATATATATATATTCACTGAAAAAACCATAGGTTATAGACCATATATAGTTAGGAATTAGCATTTACAAAACCTTGAAAATTCACTGAAAAAACCATAGGTTATAGACCATATATAGTTAGGAATTAGCATTTAAAAAACCTTATTTTACTCACACAAAACCATTGAAATTCCATATATAGTTAGTTGCACTAACTATATATCGCGCACCCGCAATCCACTGCTGATCATGTCACATATTACATCATTCATGACATGGTCAGTGACATCACTGATGACATCACTGTGATGTCATGAGTGATGTAATATGTGACGTCATCAGCAGTGCATTACACGCGCAAGTTATAGTGAGTCCAACTAACTATAACGTGGAATTTCATTGGTTTTATATCAGTAAAATTTCCAGCTAACTATAACTGGTGTCAAACCTATGGTTTTTTCAGTAAATTTCATAGGTTTTGTAAATGCTAGTTCCTAACTATAACGTGTGTAAAACCTATGGTTTTTTCAGTGAATTTCATTGGTTTTTAAAATGCTAATTCAGAAAAATCTCGTGTATACAACCTATACTTTTGTCAATAAAGTTCTGGAATTTTTTTTCCGGAAAATTGCCGTTTTCTTCACTGTTCAAGTTGCATAGAGACTCCTTGTAAAGCGATACAGAATTAGAAAGTCTGTACCTTGCCTTTTTTTGAACGCATTAACATTTGTCTGTAAATAAAAATAGCCTTTCTAAACTTTCGTGCGCGACCCGGTGTGCGCACTCTCGGCAACAGTTCTCAATAAAATGGATAGCGCATTTCCAGGCTTTCGTGCGCGACCGTGTGCGCGCACCCACCTATATATTTCGTGAAAACTTTGCAATCTGAACTTATTGAATTTCTTCATAGACCCATCGAAGAACTTATAATACGTCAAACAGACTAAACCTAGGCTTCTTTTTTAATATTATGAAAATTTTCATTAAATGGAGCCGAATATCTTTTTAAACTTTCGTGTGTGACCGAATGTACACACCTTGTTATTTAAAAAATAAAATAAAAGGTTTTATACTTTAACAATTGTATGCTTGATTGGAGCTCAGAAGATATATTAAATCCGGATATGTTTCGATTTACTCCTTCTCACGTTTTGAAACTTCGCTGAATTAGACCGCTACTTTCAAATGGCGTACGTCACCAGATACTATCACCGCGTACACGTCCTGAGACGCGCATGTGAAGTCATGTGACTTGAAAACAACACTTCCAATTGGTTCCTAGTAGTTTCTATGCTGCGTCAATACCTACGCCTGCTTCAAACACATGCACAGTTTTGAAACAGCATGGGCCTGAAGGGAAACGACCACTACAACGAGGCCGCTTCAACGAAAACTTTAACCACGCATGCATTACAACGCATGCGTGGTTACAACGACAGCCTTTACCACGCATACTTTTACTACGAGGTACGTAGTAAAGGCATGTGTGGTAAAGGGTACATATGAAAAAGGGGGGGTTTGGGGGGGCTCCCCCCCCCCAAAAAAAACACTCACCATTAGACGTGATGTGCAGGCAATCGGTATCTGAGAGGAAGGAAAAGGCCTGTTTTTTTTTACTAATGACGTCACCACGCTAAAATACGTGGAAAAAGATAGGCGTGTAAATAGCATTCTGTTGTAACGCATGCGTGGTAAAGGCATGCGTTACAATGGAGTTCGTTGAAAAAACATACAACCGATCGTCCGACTCTACCGCAGGACACCCCTAATAAAAAAGACATATATATAAAATGCGGACTAGCCGCTGTATCGTACTAGCAAACTTTAACTTAAAAATCGTTAGAGAAAACAAAAAGAATCAAGCAAAATCAGTAGGCCACTGATAGGATCTCTTTTTGACCTCGCTAAAATAGAAACATTAGGAACAACCCCTCATGAGAAATATGAAACTAGTGAGAGAAACCGAGCTCGACGCCATGATGGCTCCAACATAGCTCGGCGCCGCCGCCCACCCCGCCCAAAATAACGACAAACCCTATGCAAATATTATAAATAAATACAACACACCAGCAAAGTAACAGAGTAAAACGTTTTATTAAATAACTATTTACATGCCAGCCTGCTGCAACATGAAAACAACACTTCCAAAATGATCGACTACCTTTAAGAAGAAAAAAAGAATCTTTCATCTGGCAATTTTTCACTTATCCTGAAGATCAAAAGAAAGTAAATGCACCAAAAGTAACCTGCACGATATGTGACTCGTTTCTCTCAAGAGGAAATCCAACAAAAAAATATTCCTTTTCCATACATACCATGGTGCGGCATGTCAAACAAATGCACCCTGTGCAATTTGCAGAGGCATCGACAAAAGCCCTGGCCACGCTATTACCATTAGTGGTGGCCAGCACATTTTCTGATCGACGACCTGTATCTCCATCGAGTGCACAGAAGGACTTGAGATATTTAACTATATATGGTCTATAACCTATGGTTTTTTCAGTGAATTTGCTCCGCCAGCCACCCCGCCCAAAATAACCACAAACCCTATGCAAATATTAAAAATATATACAACACACCAACAAAGTAACAGGGTAAAACGTTTCATTAAATAACTATTTACATGTCAGCCTGCTGCAACATCGATCCAAATGCATGACACTGTTCCTGTCAAGGTAGCATAGCTGGCGGCCTAGGGGTGGAGGACCGTTGTGCAAATACCCCGGGGAGGACTCTGGATATGCCTGATCCCAGAGATTCTTCGATGTCACTGCCTTCCACAAATGGCATAAGTCCTGGATGTTCGGTGCCATACTTGAGGGTTTGACCTAAAGACACGTCCTGCGGTGCCCTAGTCCAACCATCACATATACCTCCGCCAGGAGACGGCGTGGGGTGCACTGGAAGGGAGAGGCGGCGCGAACGAGCCTCCCCCACCTCCCAGGTGGAGGTTTCTCAGCTACACCCCTAAAGACACGTCCTGCGGTGCCCTGGTCCAACCATCACATATACCTGCGTCAGGAGACGGCGTGGGGTGCACTGGAAGGGAGAGGCGGCGCGAACGAGCCTCCCCCACCTCCCCAGGTGGAGGTTTCTCAGCTGCACACCAACGCTTCACTTGCCCAGCTGAATTGTGCCCGCTCTTGCGCCAGGAGACAGCGTGGGGTGCACTGGAAGGGAGAGGCGGCGCGAACGAACCTCCCCCACCTCCCCAGGTGGAGGTTTCTCAGCTGCACCCCAGCACTTCACTCGACATAGGCGGCCGGCTCCCGGGGTCCGGCGGAACTTTTAGCCTTTTAGTGACTCTTCCATTCTGGACCTTGTCCCACAATCCGTTTGACCTGAAGACACGTCCTGCGGTGCCCTGGTCCAACCATCACATATACCTGCGCCAGGAGACGGCGTGGGGTGCACTGGAAGGGAGAGGCGGCGCGAACAAGCCTCCCCCACCTCCCCAGGTGGAGGTTTCTCAGCTGCACCCCAGCGCTTCACTCGACAAGCTGAGTTGCGCCCGCTCCTGCAGCACATTGCCTCGCTCGGCCAGCTCAATTACGCCTGCTCTTGCTATTACAGTGTCTCACCCGCCATCCGGCTCCCGGGGTCCGGCGGAACTTTTAGCCTTTTAGTGACTCTTCCATTCTGGACCTTGTCCCACAATCCGTTTGACCTGAAGACACGTCCTGCGGTGCCCTGGTCCAACCATCACATATACCTGCGCCAGGAGACGGCGTGGGGTGCACTGGAAGGGAGAGGCGGCGCGAACAAGCCTCCCCCACCTCCCCAGGTGGAGGTTTCTCAGCTGCACCCCAGCGCTTCACTCGACAAGCTGAGTTGCGCCCGCTCCTGCAGCACATTGCCTCGCTCGGCCAGCTCAATTACGCCTGCTCTTGCTATTACAGTGTCTCACCCGCCATCCGGCTGAATTGCACCCACTCTTGCGGTACAGCGACAGGCGGCTGCCACAGAGCTCAGGAAATGGCGGGCGGCTCCACAGACTTGGGCCTGGCCTGCAAGGATGGCTCTGGACAACCCTGGAACTCGGACGCTTCACTGCTACGGCATGGGCCCCATTCACAAAAGCGTCCCATCAGCCTTGAAGATTCTACAAGAGTCACCGGGGCCCCCGACTCCCGCAGAGTTCCGGTGGGGAGCTTCTGCCATGATTGCTCGCAGAATGGCCACGACGTAGCCACGGGGTGCTCTCATGCTAACGCCAGCTTCAGTCTGAAACTTCCAGAAACACTGTAGACTACCAATTTAATTAGTTCCGGTGGAGCCCCAACGACGTATCGCGTTGTTGCATAATGCGTCATATGACACGCCGCGTTAGCGCACCCGGAAGTCCTCCGGTGCGCGAGGCGCGAAACGCAGCTTCCCGGAAGCAATCCGGGGCGCGGAGCGCGTAACGTAAGCATAACAGGTCATGTGACTTGTTAATAAAGCTTTTCATTGGTTTAGAAATATTTTTATGAGCATATTTGACTATTTTATTAAAGACACTACACATAACCTGTTTTTCAAGTTATGTTTAATTTTAAATGAAACGGTTTACATTTTCACTTTTTATTTCCAGTAAATTTTAAAAATAAATGTTTATAGTTGCATATGCTGAAGCACGTCAGCTTCCCACCCTATGTCATACAATTCTGACAAATCGGCATCCTCATCCTCATCATGTTCTTCATCATCCTCAGGATTTAAATCATCTAAGGGATCCACTTCCACTGACGTTTCAATGACAAGTTCAACGATAAGATCGAGATCAACGGATTGCTCATTATCACTCATGGTTAATGTTGTCGTTATCTTTGAAGAAAGAGAACAACAATGAGATGTTGCAGAGTAAGAGACAAATCTCAGAGACTATAATAGTAAAATGGTTTAACAAGAATAACATTTTGCAGATATTATTTAGCCATGTCTATCGATGCTTCGCCCTATGTACAAGGCACCGTTGAGCCACTTACTGTGGCTTAACGCTGCTTTGCAAATAGGACCCACTTTCATGCAATACTTAACGTGAAAGAGGTGGGCAGTGGGTGTTGCGATGGGCGTTCCACTGCCACAGCCATTGATTTTTTTAACGCTGCCTCCTATTTACAAGGGCAGCGTAAATAGGAGACTGCGCCATAATTAAAACCAGGAAACACCTGGACTTAACTTGACGAAACGAGGATAAATGCTTTATTTCTCCTCGATTTTGCTTTTTTCATGTGTGCTGCCTTATGCAGTACACATGGAAAAGGAAAACGCCTTGGATTTTTTATGTTCAGGAAGGAGGATCTTCCTGTACATAAACAATCTTCCCCTGCACGCAGTCACACTTTTACTATGGTGCAAAGGTGCCTGCATTGGCGCTACCCTGCTAAGTGTAGCGCAAGCGCAGGGGGAAACACAGGGCTGCACCATATTCTTGTAAATATGGCGCAGCCCCTCGTTTCCGAAGTGGTGGACAGTGTCATTAAGCCAAGGAGGATAACGACACGCTCCTCCACTTCTGTGAATTTACAAAAAACTAAATAATTTAATGGGAAGATTGGTGCTGCATCCCAGTGACAAACCTTTACATGGCTGGTTTTATTTTATTTTATTTTGCTGTTCGAGGCGCAAGGCCTTCATGAATCTGCCCCAATATACTTCCTCATAAGAGTGTATAATTAATTTTGCTAAACCATATTAATTTTTCATCAACTATACCGTTTGTATTTTATGTACTAGTGGCTATACCGATTACTTTGTTTTTTGCAATGTCTGCACTCGTATTAGATAAGAAACTTGCCTTGAAAACAGTGCATTTCTGAATAAACATTTCAAATATACACGTTCTCTCTTTTAATCCATAATCTCAACTAAAATTATTGTATATTGAAACAGTATTCATGTGTTCCACGTAACTTCAGCTGTACTAACTTAATATTTTCTTTTGTCAACCTCATTTACTCATACTAGAACCCACAGGCCTATAACAGCCCGTGAACCCTTTCTTTTACGGTACATGACAAAACAAACAATTACAGACTTACCTTTACCAATGCTTTGTACGATGTACAACAGTGACAGTCACAAAATAGATATTCGTTTGACGGAAGTCTCAATTATGCTGCTATCACTGCAACCAAAATTCAATGGCACAGATATCCAGTCAATACAGACTCATATATGTCTCTTCAGCCAATCATATTTCCTCCCGCAAAATTTTGTATTCAAATATACATTTCAGTTTGTTGTCTCTCACAATATTTTCAATGTCACATAAAAGTCACCCATCACCCACAGCCATCTCTGGCTGTTTCCATGGTAACACCTCATTCTGCACCTGGCTCAAGGCACAGGTCAAAAGTTCATATCTCAACGTTCTACAGCAAACTAACAACACTGTTTTCCCTCCAGAAACACCTGCCTATCCACAGCTCTGTTACATGTCATTTTTTTCACACCCAATACTACTTTTTCTTTTACATAACATTAACATGCAACGTAGTCTTCAATCTTCACGTATTAGAATCAACCAATCATCTTTTGTTTTTCAACCATACCAAGCCTCATCCATTTTTTTATCCTGACTTTCAGCTTCTAACTGCCATTCCACTTCCAGAACCCATCGGAGTACGAGTGCATCTGCCTTGAAAATGAAGGTTTGGCTTTTAGGACACAGCTATATTCACTGGAGTGGAAAATATGCAGCAAGCAGACGAATTTCCAACCTTGATTTAGCAAATGTGCAGATAACGTGGATTGGGCAAAGAGGATTAAGATGTCACCAATTAATACCATTGGTGAAAACTTTTATGCATCTCCCAGAACCAGACCTTATAATTGTGCACTGTGGTGGGAACGATCTAGGCACATTGACTGGGGTAGGTCTGGAAATGCTTCTAAAAGACACCTTTCGACAATTGATGACACTTTTTCCTAGAACTGCCTTGGTATATTCCAATATATGCCAAAGACAGAAATGGAATTGGTCCAATCAACATTGTGCACAAATTGAGAAAGCAAGGAGACATGTAAATAAATCTGTTTCTGCTTTCCCCAGAGATTATAGCATGGGTTCTATTTACCACAACAACGTTACCACATGCAAGACATCTATAGGAGAGATGGTGTTCATTTCACGGATGAGGGAAACAGAATCTTCCTCTGCAACATCAGACTCTGCATCGGTACATACTTATAAATGCAGAAACAACTCAATTAACACAAGGGCTCTTTTCAGAGCCACCTTATATCAAAGCACTCAAACTTCTGATTTATCTCCATTTTCACACTCTTGTAAATAGGTGTGCGCGTCCGAGTGCGCGCACCCCGCAACTTTTTCAAAAAAAAATATATATATATTTTCGCCTTTAAGGACCTTACTGCACACCCTGAGAAAACCTACGCAGCAAAACAATCTCTACCTCCTCCCCTTTCCATGTTCCAACGCTTTGAAATGACAATATATTTACTCGCAGTGACAAAATGGCGGTCAACAGTTCCTGATTTCCTTCGAATCGAACGTTAACAGACGTCACGCAGCAAAAAAAAAATTCCGCTCGCGCGCAGCCGTTCGAGTGCGCGCACCCGTCCGCGCTTATAGATATATAATTGACTTTAACTTTAATTTTCTCAGCAACTACTGAACGGATTTACACCATTCCACAAAAAGCGTAATCTGCGAACCGGACTCTACAGTTTTGCCAAATTTCTTATAAATCCATTCAGCCGTTCGACCTGTAGCCGTGTCTAAACGTCCTATGGAAAATAACATGGAGAAAACACGTTTTGGGACCCCCCTTTTATCTCAGCCCCCACTTCACCAATCCCCCCCAAATTTTCAGGGAAGGAGCGCAGTGGACCGAGCCATCTTCTTTGAGAAATTCGCAAAGATTCATCCACCAGGGCCAAAGTTAATCCAAATAGAATGTTGACGATTTCCTATGGAAACTAGGTCCTAACTATAACTACCTATTGGCGACCGCCAGTAGGTAATATATATATATATATATACATACATATATATATATATATATATATATATATATATATATATATATATATATTACCTACTGGCGGTCGCCAGTAGGTATATATAGTTAGGATTTTTTCTCTATGGGATTTTTGAAAATTCTATGTCTAATAACTTTGGCGTTTGTGGACGGAATTGGCTGAAACTTTCAGGAAAATGGCACATTATGTTTCTGAGCAGCCCCTGAAAATTTTGGGGGGGTTCGTCAAGGGGGGGCCGAGAAAAAAGGGGGGTCCCAAAACGCGTTTTTCCCATGTTAATTTCCATAGGGCGGTTGGCCTCACTTTTAGCCCGAACGGCTGAATGGATTTGCACGAAACTTGGCAAAATTGTAGGGACTGGTAGCCCGATGTGCCTTTTGTAGGTCTCAATATATGTGCTCCAGTGGATTTTGAGAAATTAACGTTTAAAAAAAGATATATATCTGTAACAGCGGACTGGGCAGCGGCCCAGGACGCGTACTTTTCGCGCAACGGAGCTTTGTGAAGCGAAGCTGATTGGTTCTCCGGCGTCTGTCAACATTCCAAACAGTCCGTATGTGGAAAAGTAAATTTTGCCATGTTCTGTGTCCCTACGTGTCCTCCATCTTATGTTATGTGTGCATGATTAAATATGCATATGTATCCCCCATGTTTGATTAAAGACGCAATTACAGTTGTGTCCATCACTAGTATGCCAGTTTCCAGTTCTCGTGAAAGCTACGAGTATTAGGCCTATGTAAAGTTGCGTTGCCACGTTTCTCAGTGTGCACGTTATTTCATTGTAAAGTCCCCGTTTCTAGGCCTCAAAAGGGCCCGGACACCAGATTCAGCTCCTGTCTTCTGAGTCCTCGCTGAGGAGCGATACAGCCCCCACCTGTATCCTCGACCCTTCACTTACTTCCTGCCTCACAGTGCCCGGCTCAGCCTGGCTCTGCCTCTGAGTCTGCCAAGAGTATGTTATGATTCTAGTTATCAGTCCAGCCCTCCTTCTCTGCATTCCTAAGCTACTGAATCGCATCAATAGTTTCCGTCATTGTCTAGCCTTTACGTTTCCATGTAAGAGAAATACTGCATTTAATGGTCATTTAATATTCTTCATCACGCACTACATGTAGAATAATGCATGCTCCAGTCTTAGAGTCTGTTAGCCTTTACCCCGATAACTTTTGTATTCTATCAACATGTTCTCTAAACATCAGATACTAGATATTGTTTAGGCACATGTCGCCCTGACTCTCCAGACTTCAGTCTCTGCTCCTAGCACAGAGTTCATAGCCCCCAGCTTCTCCTAGTAACACGTCATTGTCAGTTTGCGCGCACCATTAGGTTAGAGGTCCCGGCTCCTTAGGTAGCCCCCTCCATGTTTCCGCCCCATTTATGACATATTCTGTTACGTTTACATCACATGTCTATGTATACGCCCCTGTTACACCCATTTTTCACCCTTATCTTTCGCGACTGCTATTGACCACACCCACTGCTCCGCCTACTGTAATTCACTGTAATGTAACTGTTTTAGTATATATATGTTATGCATTTGTTATTAAAGTTGTCCTTCCTGTCCTATCCTGGAGCGCGCTCATCCCAGATCTTGTCCGTGCAGGTTGTCCTGTTCCTGTCCTTTATGCTGTATTAAACCTGCAAACTCCTACTACCTCGAATCTTGACTCTTATTTATTGAGCTATCTGTTATTGCTATGTCCAGACAAACCTAGATCCGGTATTATTTATTTATATACCACATAATGGCGCCCGAATAGGGACTTGCCCTTTCCCCACGCGCCGGTGAAGCCACGCCGGCCCCCTGACCCTCTGCAGCCGTGACGGAACCATACCGTGCACGTGCAGATATTTCTGCTTCAAGTATCCCTCAGGCCCACGGAGGAGACGGAGGTGGCGGTCCAGCATTCAGACGAGGCGGTGGAGGAACGCGGCGAGTCCCGACCAGAGCCCAAGCCGAGAGTCCAAGGTCCGAGGTATCCGGAGGCCCACCCGTAACAGAAGTCCGAAGTTCGTCCGTCCGGCGTCGAAGCAGTCCAGTCCAGTCCGAGGCCTTCCGTTCTTGCTGCCCGGTGAGTACCATTGCTGGGGTAGTATCTAGACAGGGTCAGTCTAATTGACTCTGGTCCGTAGGTTGGTGGTACACAGACCCAAAACGAAGTGTCCACTTCGGTGGATGCGGGTCCTGACGTGTCTCTTTATGAGACCGGTAAGTTTCGTACTGTTTCAGCAGTGCATCTAGTTTCTGTTCTAGTCAGTCCTGTTCTCGAGAAAATTCATGTATTCTGTTTTCAGTATTCCAGGTAGTATTCTGTTCGAACTGTTATTTTAAATGTTCTTCATGTATTTTTAATGTCGTGGTATGAATGTGGAGTAATTATCGTGTTCATTGTGTATTGTAATTGCGTATTGTGTCTAGGTTACAGTTCAGTCATGCCCTTATTTTCTAAACTACGTCAGTTAAAAACCAGAAAAGGTCTGCTAGAAGCAGCAGTTCCTGTCCCGCCTAGGGACAGTCCAGGTCATTTTATGTATCAGAAGCATGGCATAAGTGCCATATTATATCTAGATTTATGGGTAGAGTATACCAAAGAGTTAGAGGAAAAGTATAGATGGCCCGTATCAGGTACGTGGGATGCCGAGTGCATCATGAGAGTAGAAGAAGCATTATGGAAAAAGAATGCCAGACAGTCACAGAAAGATGCCATCGAGTTATGGCGCAAAGAATCTCATAAGAGAACCGAAAAAGAAATCAGAAAGTCAGAACTAAGTAGAGAATCCTTAGAACGAGCCCAAGAAAGGGAATTAATCGAGATAGGTGAACGAGTTAAAACCGAACAGTCAGACAGACAGAGGCATGCCCTTATTAAGGGTATGTATCCTCTTCTTGCCGAGGGCTTGCCAAAAGCGACCCCGGAGGCACCCAGTAATTTTCCGCCACCATTAATTCCGACTAAGCTACGTCACAAACCGACCGCAGCTGATATTTTTATTTCGTCCTACTTGGATGACACAGTCCCAGAATATGCAAATCCTGTTCCGCCAGTCCCTGTAAATCAGGCAATTCCTGCTCCCCCAGACACCGGGGCACCCTTTGCAGTACCTGCTACGGTACCCCCGGTCCAGCCTACATTACAATTTCCCACCGCCCCGGTACGACGAGTATCAGTCGATGATTCCGGTTTAGGGGCCGCAGGAGGAGGTCCTCCTGGTACCCCGCCACCACACCAACGTAGAACGTTGGCCGAGTTACATGAATGTGCGTTACAGCGTACGCCCAAATATAAGTCCGTTGCAGACATCCGACGAGCTCTCACTGAATGCCGCTATGATCCAGTTGCAGGTGATGATAGTACAGTAATATATTCCATCCGTGTAAGACGGGTGACCGGGTATTTGGACACCCTACCAGATATGAAAGGAGATCTAGACAGAATATATCGTTTCATCCGTACAGGGGATGATCCAGAAAGTATTGGCGAAGCCATGTCTCAAAGGAAAGCTGAGATCCAGCTTATGATATTAAAGTTTCTGATTAATTGTCTAATAAGAGAACAAGATTACCCAACTAAAGATCCGGCCGAAATGAGAATCCTGACAAGGTGGAGTGATAATATAGCCGAGGGTAAGCACAAGACTATCAGTAGTATAGAGAGTATGTACAAGAAAATTCGTAAGGAAATACTAAAGTTACACGAACAACGTAAAGCAGCACAAGTAAGCGAGAAAGAAAATGACTCTACTGAAGAGGTAGAGGACGAGAATCCCGCTAGAATAGCGTATGTAGGAAAATCTAGATTTCCAGATCGCCATTTGCGCCTAGAACACAAGTCAGTTTTACATCATCCAGCACCAGAACAAGGTTCTCTAGAACAAGTATTTCAAGCTACCGATCACATTCTGAAATCACGAATCGGTTACAGTGAGTTAAGTACTATGCATGAACAAGAACTAGCCCGATCAGCAGTCCGATGGATTACTGATTCTACCACTTTTCCAGACGAAATAGTGGCACAAATGTTTCTGAAATTGCCCCCAGCCGAGCAACGACTGGTGGGTATGTATATGATCCAGCACCTCATTACTCTGTATGAGGGTCAACATTCTGATCCAGGTCCGTTACACGATGTCCTGAACGAGTTACTCCAGTATAGATGGAAAGGTTTAGGTACCGATTTAATTAGTGTCATTCTAGAACAGCGCCACAAATATAGAACGTTTTTGAACCCGCATTTTGTTCATGTCTCACCTCCAGAAAGTAAACCGTTTTACATAGACAGACAGAATCCGTTACGAGAAGTACACCCAGTTAGGACAACAGATGGTGAAATGCAACGAGTGTTTGTTTACACTCCGATTACAAAGATGGAACTCTTAGAGATGAAGAAATTAATTCCCTGTCATGACAAAGATCCAGCAGGGTTCCACCGAGAATTAAAAGACATGCTCCGTATGGGAGAATACACGTATCCAGATATTATTAAAATGTTAAAGGTCCTGTTGCCCGCAGGGGTATACGAGAAACTCAAGGAAAAAGAATGGGAGGTGGGAGAGAAAAAGATCGATTGGGCAGTCCTAGAAGCTGAAGATAAGATACGAGTACCAGGTACCGGTCTAGGAGAGAAATGTAAAGAATTACCAGAACTGTTGATACAAGTTTTGCCAAGATTATTAGCCACTAAAAAGGAAGACTGGGATGCAATCTCAGCCTGTAAACAGAAACAAGACGAAGACACTAGTGATTTTTATTCTAGATTCGAGAAATGCTTTAGTATTAACAGTGGCCTCAAGACAAGTAGCGAGTCATACCCTCATCTTTTTGTTACTAAATTAGTCGAGAATTCAAGTCCACAAGTTAAGAATCGAGTTTTGAAAGTCGAAAGTACCTGGCAAGCTAATACCCCGTCCCAGATGTTACAGATGCTTCAATACAACCAGAATAGAATCAGAGAAGAACAAGATCACGAAAGGAAACGTATGAAAGACACGAAAATGAAGGTACCAGTATGCACAGTCCGAGTATCCAGAGTATCAGCCATATTCATGAAACAGCCTAGAGAGGGAGGTAGGCTTGCCTCTCATCGAGATACCTGTAGATCAAGAGGGTCCCTATGTTCATAGTCAAGTATTAGGGAAAGACAGAAAGTTTTTGATTGATACAGGGGCAAGTAGAACCACCATCAGTCACGCCGAAGTTCCAGGGGCTCCGCTCTCAGGCTCTAGAAATGTTTCCCTTGGATTTTCAGGAAAGCCTATTGTAAACGAGATATCTAAGCCAGTTACTCTAGAAGTAGGTCCATTGTCCCGCACTACTGATCTGTTACTTACGAAGTCATGTCCAGAAAATGTGTTAGGTATTAAAACACTGAAAGAATTAGGTGCAGTTATTTGCTGTTCCCCAGAGGGAATACGATTGTTCCTACGTGACTTCAAGGGTCACTATGTATTACGAGATTTTGATCCGAGATTGTCTAATGTTCCGCAGCATCTATGGGCACAAGGTCCAACTGATGTTGGTTATATGCAAATCACACCCCATCGTGTGACTCTCAAGCCAGGTGTAGTCCTGCCACGAATCAGACAGTACAGATTGCCACCTGAGGCTGTAGCAGCCTTATCCAAAATTATTGACGAGCTCATCGCTCAAGGAGTGGTTGTAGAAACTGACTCCAATGTATGTAATTCTCCGATCATTCCAGTCATGAAACGTACTGATCCAAATGCACCCCCAGTATATCGATTAGTGATTGACCTTCGGGAGCTCAACAAATGTATTATTCCCCAGTACCCAGTTGTCCCAGATATCTCTTCCCTATTGACAGCCATTGATTCTGAAGCCACATTTTTTTCAGTCATAGACCTCAAGAACGCATTTTTTAGTGTCCCCATTCATCCAGACAGCCAGTTTCTTTTCGGATTTTGTTTAAATGGAAGGAGCTATATGTTCACACGAGCTCCTCAAGGTTTCACAGAAAGTCCTAGTATTTACAGTCAAGCACTTAAGAGACAACTAGACAATATTCACATGCCAACTGACACTGCCCTGCTCCAGTATGTCGATGATCTACTGATCACAGCCCGTTCTGAACGTGCTTGCGAGCGAGCATCCCTTACAGTCTTGTATTTCCTTGCCGAGATGGGGCACAAGGTGTCCCCTTCTAAGCTTCAATTCTGTGTCCAGCAAGTGATCTATTTAGGCCACTTACTGTCCAAGAGGGGTAGGCAGTTGACACCTGACCGTATCCAGTTAATAGCGAGTCTTCCACAGCCCAAGGCCCAGAAGGAGGTACGTGCTTTTATCGGCCTTACTTCTTATTGCAGACAATGGATTCCTCAGTATGCATTTCTAGCTAAACCACTGATACAGTTAACGACACAGGAGGCAGCCGTATCGACTGTCCTCCCTTGGACATCTGAACATACACTTAGTTTCAATGAGTTAAAGAAAGCCTTATGCCAAGCTCCAGTTCTAGCAACACCGAACTACAGTAAGCCTTTTACACTTTTCGTCACTGAACGTGAAGGTACAGCATTATCTGTTCTCACACAAGATCAAGCAGGACAATACAAGCCCTGTGCTTATTTTTCGAGCACATTAGATCCTGTAGCCCAGGCTCTGCCTGCGTGCCTCAAGTCAGTTGCAGCCACAGCACTAGCTATCAGACAAAGTGATTCCATAGTATTAGGACATTCCTTGACAGTACAAGTTCCACACTCCGTGGAAGTTCTTTTAAACCGAACACAGACTCAGCACTTGACAATTGCACGTTTAACAGGTTATGAACTGACACTGTTCCAGCCACACATAGAAATCAGACGCTGCAACGTTTTAAATCCTGCTACACTGTTACCGTCAGTTAATTCAAATCCTGCCACACACGACTGTGTGGAAGTAGTTAACACTACGACAAAGCCAAGACAAGACTTGACAGATATTCCATTACCAGATCCCGACCTGACACTTTATGTGGATGGTTCATGTATGAGAACAAGTACAGGAGAACTAGTAGCCGCGTATGCAGTGACTACTGACACTGAAGTTATTGAAACACACCGTATTGACACCTTGTCTGCTCAAGCAGCAGAGCTAGTTGCTCTGACTCAAGCCTGCATACACGCCAAGAACCTGAAAGTCAATGTTTACACAGATTCACGTTACGCATTTGGAGTCGTACACGACTTCGGAGTGCTCTGGCAGGAGAGAGGTTTCATGACTTCTCATGGAACCAAGATTCAGCATGGTCTCCTTATTCAAGCTCTGTTAGATGCCATACACTTACCGACATCTATTGCTATCATGAAATGCAAAGCACATACGAAAGTTACTGACACTATTTCCCAAGGTAATGATCTAGCAGCTCGCACAGCCAAGCTTACAGCTCAGACTCCAGACATTTCAGTTAATAAGACACCGACATACACTCCAGATCCGACTACCTGTATGACAGTTAAGGACCCTACTCAAGATGTCATAGATATCCAGTTACATGCTACTCCCGAGGAAATCAAGAAATGGTCCGAACAAGGAGGGGTCCAGACAGATCAGGGATGGGTAACGAAGGGTAAAGCCACATGGTTTCTCCCCGATTCTATGGTTCAAGTCATTATCAATACCGCACATAGTCCAGCACATTTAGGAGAAAAAGCTATGTTAGATAGTATCCAGAACATTTGGTTCAACAAGCATTTACGAGCTGCAGCCAAGCAGAAAGTCCGTACCTGTATGATATGTTGTCAGTTTAATCCAGGTAAAAGTGTTCCGGTGGAACAAGGTGGATTCCAGCCCCCTGACCACCCTTTTGAAGTCCTCCAAATGGATTATATTCAGATGGAGCGATGTCGAGGTTTCAAGTATGTCCTCGTAGTTGTATGCGCTTTGTCCAGGTGGACAGAAGCATATCCAGTCCCAGATTACACAGCCGCGACCACTGCCAAGCAGTTGGTTCGTGAATTCTTCCCCCGTTATGGACTCCCTAGGGTCGTGTATTCAGACAACGGCCAACCATTCTCATCCGAGCTTATGAAACATATTTCCCTGTTGTTAGGGTACCAGTGGAAGTTTAATTGTGTACGCCATCCAGAAGCAGCCGGTCTCGTAGAGAGACATAATCAGACCCTGAAAATCCGAATTGCAAAAGTATGTAAAGAGAAAGGTGTGGACTGGCTAGTAGCTCTGCCAGTTGCTCTGTTTTATATGTGCATGGTCGCACATTCCAGATCAGGTCTGTCCCCGTATGAGGTCGTATTCGGCCGCCCCCCTAATAAGTGGGGTACACCTAGACCTCGAAGTATTACCGATGTTTCAAGTAATATGCTGACAGATTACCTAGCTTCCTTGATGTCTGCCCTCAACTCTTGTCGTTCACAGGTTGCTGCCGCCTTTCCAGACAATACCGAGGTGGCACCGCATGAAATCGTTCCCGGATCCATGGTTCTTGTCAGGAACTTTGATCGTTCAAGTCCGCTGGAGCCTCGCTGGAAGGAACCCCGACTGGTCCTCCTAACCACCCGTACAGCCGTGAAGTTGGAGGGGAGAAAAGGCTGGGTGCATCTGTCGCATATAAAAAAGTTTTATGAACTGAAACCTGTTTCAAAGAACATTTCCGAGGATTCTAAAAACTGCCAAAGTACTATTCTTAAGGACTGTCCCGCAAAAGACATTGCTACGAACCCTTCCCTGTTAGAGAAAACTCCGCAGCAGGAGTATAAGCTTAAACTAAGGTCTAGTAAAATAAGTCAGCCAGTTTGATTGTCTAAGTCCTCCCCTAGGTGAAACGGTTAGACCGGTTTCTGACATGTATATAATAGACCCCCACAGAGAGAGAGTTAGTGAGAACTCTAAAAGTTGCACTATTATTTTATGTTTTCTGCTATATTTTAGCATTATGATTTCCTGCACCAGTTATGCATTTTATTTGTGTTTTTCAGTTTCTCATGTAAATAAGTCTGCTAATGCTACAGTAGAGCACACGTTTAGTGATCTACCTCCTCATGAACTCTCATATCGTTTTGCTATGCGTAATAATTCCTTCATCCGCATGTTACATTATTCACACCAGACCAGCAATGCCACTAATTGTTGGGTGTGTGGTCGACTCCCCCCTTTCCAGACACCGAAGGGAGTTCTGCCACTCTTTCCTTATCCATTTTCGCATAAGGGTTCGTGTGGAGCATGGTCCACGTTAACGTCATCCTCAACAGATATGTCTTTTCTGAACAGTACATGTTTCCCAGACAAGCAAGGTCTTCCCCACAGAACAGGGTTAGATCTAGAAAATGAAGTTTATAATTTGGGTAATTATTCTTCGAATTTTATGGTCCTGAATGTTCAGTCTGATTCTACTCCAGACTTACCTGCTATGTCAGTACTACCAGTCAAAGGTGAATTATGTGTCCGAAATAATGGCTCCGTACATGTAGGCCATAGTGATTGTACTACTATTGTCCAGTATAGTGACAGTAGGAAATCTATTTTCAAAGCTTCACGTCATTCTTATTTTGTTTGTGGTCAGACCGCATATGTTCGTCTGCCCCTTGATTGGGATGGTACATGTTACATTGCCTTCCTACTGCCACCAGTTTTCCTAGCCCCACCTGACTATCATAGGAATTCCCACCTAGTACATACTAGACACAAGAGAAATCTCCCGATTGTCGATTATACTGAAACTGCTCTAGAACAATACATAGATATCAATAAAGGTGTCTTCCCCTACTTAGGTACTGTTGTAAATAGTAAACTGATACGTAGATTAACCAGAACACTTGAAGCAGTAGTGATTGAGACTACTTCTGCTCTAGGTAACTTAACCGAAGAACAATCCTTTATGAGAATTGTCGTGCTCCAGAATCGTCTCGTCCTTGACGTCATACTGGCCGATAGGGGCGGGGCATGTAGAGTCATCGGATCTAGTTGCTGCATTTTCATTCCTAATAACGCACCGTCTGTTTATTCAGCTATTACCAGACTCCATAAAATTGCCCATATGTTACACCAAGATCCAGGCACCTGGACATGGTCCGGTTGGCTCTGGAATATAATTTCCGCCTGGGGATGGAAAGTATTGTCATTTCTGGGTATTGCAGTAGCGATCATATTTAGTTGCTGCCTCTGTTTACAATGTGGCCCTGCGATTTGCGGCATTTGTGCTACATCTTGTATTCCTAGTCCCGAGTCCCGTCCTAAATCCCGTTCCAAGAAAATTCGAGACGAGCAAATGATACTGTATGAAATGATAGATGGTATCATGAATATTGATGTTTCCTGATGGAAACGTAGTGACAAGGAGGGAATGTGGAAAAGTAAATTTTGCCATGTTCTGTGTCCCTACGTGTCCTCCATCTTATGTTATGTGTGCATGATTAAATATGCATATGTATCCCCCATGTTTGATTAAAGACGCAATTACAGTTGTGTCCATCACTAGTATGCCAGTTTCCAGTTCTCGTGAAAGCTACGAGTATTAGGCCTATGTAAAGTTGCGTTGCCACGTTTCTCAGTGTGCACGTTATTTCATTGTAAAGTCCCCGTTTCTAGGCCTCAAAAGGGCCCGGACACCAGATTCAGCTCCTGTCTTCTGAGTCCTCGCTGAGGAGCGATACAGCCCCCACCTGTATCCTCGACCCTTCACTTACTTCCTGCCTCACAGTGCCCGGCTCAGCCTGGCTCTGCCTCTGAGTCTGCCAAGAGTATGTTATGATTCTAGTTATCAGTCCAGCCCTCCTTCTCTGCATTCCTAAGCTACTGAATCGCATCAATAGTTTCCGTCATTGTCTAGCCTTTACGTTTCCATGTAAGAGAAATACTGCATTTAATGGTCATTTAATATTCTTCATCACGCACTACATGTAGAATAATGCATGCTCCAGTCTTAGAGTCTGTTAGCCTTTACCCCGATAACTTTTGGATTCTATCAACATGTTCTCCAAACATCAGATACTAGATATTGTTTAGGCACATGTCGCCCTGACTCTCCAGACTTCAGTCTCTGCTCCTAGCACAGAGTTCATAGCCCCCAGCTTCTCCTAGTAACACGTCATTGTCAGTTTGCGCGCACCATTAGGTTAGAGGTCCCGGCTCCTTAGGTAGCCCCCTCCATGTTTCCGCCCCATTTATGACATATTCTGTTACGTTTACATCACATGTCTATGTATACGCCCCTGTTACACCCATTTTTCACCCTTATCTTTCGCGACTGCTATTGACCACACCCACTGCTCTGCCTACTGTAATTCACTGTAATGTAACTGTTTTAGTATATATATGTTATGCATTTGTTATTAAAGTTGTCCTTCCTGTCCTATCCTGGAGCGCGCTCATCCCAGATCTTGTCCGTGCAGGTTGTCCTGTTCCTGTCCTTTATGCTGTATTAAACCTGCAAACTCCTACTACCTCGAATCTTGACTCTTATTTATTGAGCTATCTGTTATTGCTATGTCCAGACAAACCTAGATCCGGTATTATTTATTTATATACCACACGTAGCGGCCGCCATCTTGTCTCTCGGTAGGATCGAGAGACAAGAGGAGGTCAAAACAAAGGGGGAAATAACTATAAGGGGGCATAGTAGATCCTCGCTGACCCCCTAGGTTTGATGTGGAGGTTTTAAAAGGGCCCCGCGGGGCAAAAAATAATAATAATAATAATAATCGAACGGCTGAATGGATTTGCACGAAACTTGGCAAAATATTAGGGACTGGTAGCCCGATGTGCCTTTGCTAGGTCTCAATATATGTGCTCCAGTGGATTTTGAGAAATTAACGTTCAAAAAAAGATATATATCTGTAACAGCGCTCCGCTTCGCGTAACGGAGGTTTGCGAAGCTGATTGGTCATTCTGTCACTGGGCTATAGTTGGGCTACATTTGTTTTTTTGTGTGTCTGGCGGCCATTTTTGGGCTACATTGGGCTACATTGGGCTACATTTGGGCTCCAACATATATATAGGCCAATGTAGCCCAATATATATTTTTCAAAGTTAATTTTCGTAAAAACCACTGGAGCATATATCTTGAGACATAGCAAAGGCACATCGGGCTACCAGTCCCTACAATTTTGCCAAGTTTCGTGGAAATCCATTCAGCCGTTCGAGCTAAAAGTGAGTCCAACCGCCCTATGGAAATGAAGGAAATGAATGGGTAATTTGTAATTAGCAAATAGCTCATCGCAAACTAGGAATGGTAAAGAATCGCTATTTATTCCTTAAAGTTCGCTATTTAGGAACTGCAAAAAACTTTGATGATACATATGGCGGTTCATCTCTAACAAGATAAGAAGCATAGGGATACATTTATGATGACTGGCGCATCACCAGGGATGTGTTAGTCATTCTGTGCCGCTGTTCCGTCACCTATGGTGTGCTGCATTTACAATGCGGCGCATCATGGGGCAAAAACAGCACAGATGCGTGATGTATCTGTGCCGTAAAGGTGGCGCATTGCTGGAGTTGTATCGCAAGTGTGATGAAGCTACAGCAAGGGTCGGGGGTGCCCCTGTCGCAGGGTTTCTGTTCTCACACAGAACTGTGGACAGAGGATTGGAACCTCGGCGAATTAGGGTGTCCCAAAACTCACGTTAGTAATCAAAAACTCCTTAGCAAGCTAGGTACAGTGTCACATTGGATATAACAAACTCTCAATGTTTAGACAATCCAGAATATGAACTTATAGTACCTCAGGATACGTGGAACTCATGAACAGTCGGTCGTTATATATTTCTTAGAAACCAGAACATGGAGTTAAGAAGAACACATGTGTATTTGAAATGTTTATTTACTAATGCCGTCTTCACAGGCGTAGTATCTTAGATAATACAAGTACACATATTATCAGTAGCAAAATTACCAGCATAGTTACTAGTACATAAAAAGCGAATGGTGATAGTATGTTAACATGCTGTAAATGAATAAGAGTTAGCAACACTTATAAGCAGCCGCGGGCCGTGGAGGGAGTTACGGTGGGGCAGGGAGGCGGGGAGGGGGAGGGGCAAGGTAGAGAGGGCTCCACCCTGCTTCTCCCCCTCCCCGCCTCCCTGCCTCACCGTAACTCCCTCCACGGCTGCTTATATCTCACCCTCCCTAATACACATATTATATTATTTGCTAAGAAGGTCTCTTTGTGTTGGTTTAGGGCGTGCCCATACTTTAGTGTCTTAGATTTGAAGGAATCACATCAGCATACACCAGCTCTCTCTTCATGTGAGCCGCATCAACTGTTGTGTATGTGTGTTCGGCAAAACAATATAAAACCCGCCTCATGCCCAGAATTGGCAGAAGTTGCACTTATGTTATGAGTATGAAGTCGTGGAGATCAGACCTCATAACAATTCTGTATCGTGTTGTTCTTGAAACTTTAGCACTCGCTGTACAGATATAGTTTAACAAGCAAAGCAGATAGTAGAGCAATAACATATTATTCTCATGTAAACCACGATGAACTACTAGGTGGAAAGCTAAAGCAACAACTAAGTGTCGTGTGCAGAAGTTGCAAAAAAGGAAAAATGGCGTTTAAACCGGTAATGAGCCCATGCTAACTTAACACGGTGTAAAGATATCCAGGACCTAGATGACACCTCCCCATGATCCGGAAACGAACTGAATAAGATAATAGAAGTGCCATCTCATGAGAGCAGATTGCAAGTTTATATGTGGACGGTCCGCAAGGTAAAGCATTAAAAACTAGGAAAATTTAATGCTAAAGAAAAATAAAACAGCCAAGTACTTTATCGAGTCTTAAGCCAATAGGCAAGGTAAATAATAAAAACTTGACAAATAAGTCAATGAATTGTCAATGAAATGCTAGTACTCAGCATATCAAACATGAAAAAGGTCTATGACATAACTGTGTATGCAAAATAAGCTGCAACAGCCTCCAATAGGAAGTCACCGTCTTCATCCGAAAACAGTTCAGCCATCCAATTTAAAAGCGGAAAAGAACATACGTGCTCTCCCAGCACCGGATCCTCTATCACCATCAGAGGACAGCTCGGTGGGTTTTCAAGAAAGCTCTGTTCCAAGAAAGACTGTGCTGCCGCCAGTAAATTCCAGGGACCAAGTAGTCCATGCATCAATGCCACAGCCATAATCCTTTCGCCAGGACAAACCAACTCGTGAGTAATGATAGGAGTCATCAGCTGATTAAAGTCGACGTCAGGAGAAACCGGTCCGCAGAGACACAAATCAATGGCCCAATCGAAATCACAGGTCAGGCAGTGAAATACAGGCTGGACACAGGTGAAGTAGGAGAATCGAAAAGATAATCCATATGCCGTGCTTAATATCGCCAACGGCATTGTGCCATAATATTCTAGCATGCGATTGCGGAACAGTGTCAGCAGCTGCAGGGTGGGAGGTTGCATAGGAGGGACATCCATATTTAAAAATGTAAAAAAGCACAAGAGCGTCCGCTGGTAATGCAAGTAAAAATGCCATTCCACGAACCAGAGTGGAGAAAATAGAATGAAAGGAAGCAGGGATGAGTCCAAAGATTTTCTCAAATGAAGTCACGAGACCACTGGTAACAACTTTAAAAAAGTGCGCCAGGGACTTTGCGGAGGATGCGTTAAAGATAGTCGGAACCATCTTGCTGAATTTGAAAGGCAAATCTGAATTGAAAAGTGTGTGCACCTCTGTACGGGTGTTCGCTATGTGAAGCACGAAAGTTTCACGGGCCGAACTCAAGGCCACCTCTCTCTGAGACAAAAGAGCTCTTATTCTTGCCATGCCGTTGAAATCTGTCCCAAGGTTGGTATTTGTGGCCAGATTGAAAACTCCCTATGTTCATGTGTGGGAGGAAATAGAACATTTCTGCAGCAAATAACCCGTTCACTTACTGTTACGATAAAAGGAATACTTTTAATTAACTCAGAACAATCTTCATTATTGAGCATCAAATAACTACCATTTTCCAACAACTTGAACGTGGGGATGATAGCAGGAACTGGCGTGCCTTGCAACACGCAAGCCATATTTGGTCGGTGTTTGTTGCATGAACCGTGTAACTGTATGTGCCTACACATTAGTGAATGATCTGGCGTCTCAGTGCATTCCTCTCCATTCAGATAAACTTCTTGATCATCTTTGAAACATCTGTATGTGTATGGAAGCGACCAGACCTCATGAAGAAAAGCACTACCTAAAGGTTCATAACGACCTATTGGTATATATTTCATACAATTTGAAAACTTATATAAAGCAAAAGGCAGCGTTATTAAACCGTGGATAAGGCACGTTGCCAAAAAACCCGCAATCCTCTGCTGATGATGTCACTGAGCATGTCATGAATGATGTAATATGTGACATCATCAGCAGTGGATTACGGGTAATAGTATCTCTAGTTTACTCCCCTATAGCTGTCTTTCTTTTAACATAAGTGTCTGTTTCCTTCCCTTATACTTACTGTTTTTGGTTCGCTTCCGGTTCGCGTACCGGGGAGCGAACTGGGAAGCGAACTAAGAGAAATAGAGGTTGGCACAGTTCCAAATATTGTACCAATTTTTTAATAACGGGGAGGTAGTTCTGAAAAGAACTTTAGTTTTTTATTTTTCAGAACATTTTTTTACTTTTTTTGAATTTTTCTGAACAGTTTTATATTTTTTTGGGTTTTTCTTGGAGGGGGCAATGAAAACGATTCATTGTAAAGGGCTCAACAGGAGCAACAAAACAAAAAAAAGAAGTATTTATTATTTTGGGCGTTTCGTACAAACTTGCATATGATAGTCAATAGCTCTGTTGATCAGAGTGATGCTTTTTTCTCCGTAGGAAATGAATCCATCGCAAAATACGCAGATGTGTTTTACATCACCAAATCTCATTTGTATATTTGGCACCATCTCCCTGCCCTCTGGTCCCGTTACTTCCGGTACAACAGATCTTCTGGCCATAATAGGGAGATTATCTAGGTCGTTCCGAAACTGTGCAGCACTGTAGTTGTTAGGATGCCACCTAGTCATATGGCGATGCATTGTGTAGTTTCCGAAACTGTATTTTTTGTCGGTCCCTCTGGACAGTCTATCTTGACATATAAGGCAAGTTACGTATCTTGCATTTACTTTTTTCTGACCTTTGGGAATTTAAAAAAATTGCCAAATGAAGTTTTCTTTCCGGTGAGACGTCCTGGGCTGCTCAGGCAAAAACTGCCTCTCTTCGTGCTCGTCCTCCTGTTCCTCTTCTTCCTCTTCTTGTTGAATTATAACTTGAGCAGGTGGTCCACTCTTCCTTGGATGTGGTGGAGGTGGTGGGGAAGCACCAGCTGAAGCTACTAAAGAAGCCATTGCTCAGTGATCACAAAGGGTCTTTCTCTCACAATGATGAAAGTCAGAGTGAGGAAAGAAGGAGGGATTTTCATCATTTGGGAAAAACAAGAGTTCTCAACCAATCAAAAGTGTTCATTTTAGATTATATGACCTAGTCTTACATCATTAGGAAACCAAAAGTGAAATGAACCAATGAAAAGTGTTATTACCAAGTCACATGACTTGCTGTGTTTACGTTAAGCGCTTTGCAGGGCCTCCCGGTTTGCTTCCAGAAACCTGCGCTTTGCGACTCGCTTCGCATACCAGTTCGCTAACGTTGTACGTCATATGACGTATCACGCGACAACGTGAAACGTCATGCGGACGGGAGGCGTCACGATGTTGTTTTCTAACGCGGCACTTGCGGTAAAGAAACGTTTACCGGCTCGCGGTCTATTTCGCGGCATCAAGGTCAGCTAACGGGAAGCTTCCCGATTCGCGAAGCGGGAACGAAGAAAAAAAAATATTTAAAAAAAAAATTATTCATAAACATATAAAATATATTTTTGGATTTAAAGAAGAATACATTTTACAGCTACAGATATTAGCTGTTAAAAAACCAATGAAATTCACAGAAAAAACCATAGGTTATAGACCATATATAGTTAGGAATTAGCATTTACAAAACCTTGAAAATTCACTGAAAAAACCATAGGTTATAGACCATATATAGTTAGGAATTAGCATTTAGAAAACCTTATTTTACTCACACAAAACCATTGAAATTCCATATATAGTTAGTTGCACTAACTATATATCGCGCACCCGCAATCCACTGCTGATGATGTCACATATTACATCATTCATGACATGGTCAGTGACATCACTGATGACATCACTGATGACATCTCAAATGACATCACTGATGACATCACTGATGACATCTCAAATGACATCACTGATGACATCATGACACACCAATACCAGTTACTACATAAGCACTCACTGATTCCTACGTCTACACACACATTCACTCATTCACCCATACAATCACTCATACATACAGTCACTTATTATTACAACACTATCATATGCACTCATACACCTATGCAGACAGTCACACACTGCCACTCATCCATGGAGTTACTCACACACCAAGCCAGTCCTGTAAAGAATCAATCACACTTCCATTTCTTTATCTATACAGTTAAACACAGAACACCATACTTCAGTGACATCACTGATGACATCACTAATGACATCTGAAATGACATCACTGATGACATCTCAAATGACATCACTGATGACATCATGACACACCAATACCAGTTACTACATACACACTCACTGATTTGTACGTCTACACACACATTCACTCATTCACCCATACAATTACTCATACATACAGTCACTTATTATTACAACACTATCATATGCACTCATACACCTAGTCAGTCCTGTGAAGAATCAATCACACTTCGATTTCCTCATCTATAGTTAAACACAGAACACCATACTTTTCACACATATACTAACACATACTTACTCTCTTATACAATCACTGATACAAGTACACATTGATATGCACAGAGTCACACACCTCCCAGCCAGCCACACACACACTCAGTCTTCCATACATCCACTCATTCTTCAATATGTAAAACGTATTTAAACTTTACAAAAACACACAGACACTAGATGATGTCATCAGTGATGTCATTTGAGATGTCATCAGTGATGTCATCAGTGATGTCACTGACCATGTCATGAATGATGTAATATGTGACATCATCAGCAGTGGATTGCGGGTGCGCGATATATAGTTAGTGCAACTAACTATATATGGAATTTCAATGGTTTTGTGTGAGTAAAATAAGGTTTTCTAAATGCTAATTCCTAACTATATATGGTCTATAACCTATGGTTTTTTCAGTGAATATATATATATATATATATATATATATATATATATATATATATATATATATATATATATCCAAGACATGCAGGTAGCACAATACAAGGAAATCCACTGGAAACCAACAATGGAGTGTTAAGATTTATTTCACGTTCTTGCCAGCAGCAGTTTCACAAAAAAACAGCATTCTGCAATAATCGCCGATATTAGCCAGATGCGTTTCAGGAACACACAGTCCTTTCATCAGTGGCAGGCAGCAGAGACTAGAAGTTCGCATGACGCACGCGCTAAATATCCCTAACACCTGCCACAGTGGGCGCAGCTTTCCTTAGCCTTCTGGTGCCTGTAGTCCGTGCGTATAATGTTCCCAAGTGGGCGCTACATTTCTGTCTCCAAATAATGCTAAAATTAATGTCACCTTGATTTGGTAAACACCGCATTCATTGTGTCTCCGCTGCCTACTATATATATATATTCACTGGAAAAAAACATAGGTTTCACACCAGTTATAGTTAGGTGGAAGTTTTACTCGCATAAAACCATTGAAATTCCCACGTTATAGTTAGTTGGACTCACTATAACTTGCGCATGCAATGCACTGCTGATGACGTCACATATTACATCACTCATGACATGGTCAGTGACATCACTCATGACATCACTGATGACATCTCAAATGGCATCACTGATGACATCATCCAGTGAATGTGAATCTTTCTGAAAAATAAATATTTTTTATATATGTATATCTAAAGGTTGATGGAAGAATAAATGCATAAATAAATGTCTAAATGGATGTTTTTTTGTGTAAAATTGATTGGTTAACTGACTTATTAAATGTATCTTAGTGAATACATATATTAGCGAGTAATGTTTAAATATTTAAATATCTGTATCTGTGTCTCACTTTGTGTATAAGTGGCTGCATGGGTTGGTGAGTAGCTACATGTGTATATGGGTTATTAGTTGTTTTTTTGAGTATCAGTATCAGTGTCTGTATGGTTCGGTGGGGGATATTACTTAGGACACAGATGCATGAATGAGTGACTCACTATTTGTATGTATTTTGAAGACAGCATGTGTGCAAGACTGTATGGGTGGATGATTGTGTGTATGGGTGGGTTAGTGAGTATGTGTTTTTATAATTGATTGTATAAGAGAGTAAATATGTTTCCGTTTCTGTAGAAGTATGTGTAGTGGTGTGTATATAGCAGTATAATCAAGTAAATGGTTTTTTGATAGTTTATTTGCATGTGTGTGAGTAACTATATGGATGAGTATTAGTGTGTAACAGGATGTATAGGTGTATGAGTACATATGATGAGTAAGTACATGCATGAGTGACTATACAGAACTGTTGGTGAATGAGTGGATGTGTATGTAGATGTTGGAATTACCTAATAAGTTGTTGTAATTGGTATTGGTTTCTCCTTTTTTAAGAAAATGTTAGTTTCTATTTTTGAATGTGTGTGTCAAAGGTTATTTTATGCTGATAGGAGGTCTGCCAATTTGTCACAAGGATGTTGTCATCAGTGATGTCATTTGAGATGTCATCAGTGATGTCATGAGTGATGTCACTGACCATGTCATGAGTGATGTAATATGTGACGTCATCAGCAGTGCATTGCACGCGCAAGTTATAGTGAGTCCAACTAAATATAACGTGGGAATTTCAATGGTTTTATGCGAGTAAAATTTCCACCTAACTATAACTGGTGTGAAACCTATGGTTTTTTCAGTGAATATATATATATATATATATATATATATATATATATATATATATATATATATATATATATATATTCACTGAAAAAACCATAGGTTATAGACCATATATAGTTAGGAATTAGCATTTACAAAACCTTGAAAATTCACTGAAAAAACCATAGGTTATAGACCATATATAGTTAGGAATTAGCATTTAAAAAACCTTATTTTACTCACACAAAACCATTGAAATTCCATATATAGTTAGTTGCACTAACTATATATCGCGCACCCGCAATCCACTGCTGATGATGTCACATATTACATCATTCATGACATGGTCAGTGACATCACTGATGACATCACTGATGACATCTCAAATGACATCACTGATGACATCTCATTTGACATCATTCTTGTGCTAATACGATGAACCTCTTCAGACTCTAATATAACCTTAGATACACTCAGTGTATACAGACACTCACACACTGTCACTCATCCATGGAGTTACTCACACACCTAGTCAGTCATGCAAAGAAACAATCTCACCTCCATTTCCTCAACTATACAGTTATACACACCTTACTTATTCAAACATATACTAACACATATTTACTCTCTTATACAATCCCTGATACAAGTTCACAATGATCCATACAGCCACTCACACATTCAGTGGCTCTCATGCACAGTTATTTATATATGCCAACTCTCACATGTACTGTGTTTTACATATGTACTTACTATGCCATGTAGCATTGAGATATCCATTCACTCATCAATACACTCATGCACACAGTCAACCGCCCATGTAGCTGTTTCCACATGCACTCTTGAACTCATACACCTAGTAAATCAACTGCTCACACATCTATGCACAGAGTCACACACCTCCCAGCCACCCCCACACAAACTCAATCTCCCATACAAATACTTGGGCAACCAATCAATAACACATATAGCCTCTCGTATAGCTAATGATCAACACATGCAGCAGTTTACATCACAACAGACATACTGATGCACACATTCAGACAGTTTAGTCACTAACCCATGCATTTAGTACGACACATTTATTCACTCACTCATACAGTCAGTCACGCACCTACTAAATCCTTCATCCAGACACTTATACATCCACTCATTCTTCAATATATCAAACATATTTAAACTTTACAGAAACACACAGTCACTGGATGATGTCATCACTGATGTCATCAGTGATGTCATCAGTGATGTCATTTGAGATGTCATCAGTGATGTCATCAGTGATGTCACTGACCATGTCATGAATGATGTAATATGTGACATCATCAGCAGTGGATTGCGGGTGCGCGATATATAGTTAGTGCAACTAACTATATATGGAATTTCAATGGTTTTGTGTGAGTAAAATAAGGTTTTTTAAATGCTAATTCCTAACTATATATGGTCTATAACCTATGGTTTTTTCAGTGAATTTTCAAGGTTTTGTAAATGCTAATTCCTAACTATATATGGTCTATAACCTATGGTTTTTTCAGTGAATTTCAATGGTTGTTTAATAGCAAATATCATAAGCTGTCGAATGTCAAGTACGTGGTAAGTGAAAACATTTTCGTGTTTATGCACACTGATCTGCTTTGAATGGTGCCCCCCCCCCCTCATTTCTATTAGGAGTACTCTCTCTTTGCAGATAGTGAAAGGTAGTTAACGCAGGCCTTTGCCCCCGTTGTAATCCGTCGTGCCTGCTTCTCTCTCCATTTGATTGATTGTTATCCAAGTATTTACTGTTTTAGAATTAGTTCTCTTTGGTTCATTCTCTATTTACAAACAAACACAGAGTCGCAATACTCTGTTTAGTCTTTGCAGATAACGAAAAATCGTGTAAAAAAAAAGAAAAGGAATCGAGCAAAATCAGTAGGCCACTAATGGGATCTCTTTTTGACCTCGCTAAAATAGAAACATTAGGAACAACCCCTCATGACAAATACAAAACTAGTGAGATGAACTGAACTCCACACAATGATGGCTGCAAAACAGCTCGGCTCCGCCACCCACCCCGCCCAAAATAACGATAAAGAGCGGCTGCCATGATTGGTTGCGGAATGGCCACGACGGAGCTACGAAATGAATCTGCTCTCATGCTAACCCCAGCTTCAGTCTGAAACATCCAGAAACACTGTAGACTACCAATTCGATCAGTTCCGGTAGCGCCCCAATGTAACCCGGTAGAGAAGAACTAGCCCTCCCCTCTTTGACTGATGGTTCTTGTTGCCTGTCCCTTCTGTTCTCATTTAACAGAACTATTTAGCCTGCTGAAAGGGGTTGTGTTCCGACCGCTGGTTGGTGGAGACATTTTGACTATATTCTGGACCTGCGTTGTCGCGTAATGCGTCATATGACGCGCCGCGTTAGCGCATCCGGAAGTCATCCGGGGCGCGCAGCGCGTAACGTAAGCATAACAAGTCATGTGACTTGTTAATAAAACTTTTCATTGGTTCATTTTACTTTTCTTATTGTAATGATGAAAGGCTTGGTCATATGACCTAAAAATTACGCTTTTCATTACTTCCGAACATTATTTTTTCTTAAATATATGTTATAATGTTCCAGGCTAATGTACTTTCCCGGAAATTTTACAACTGTCCTGCAAGTAAAATATATTCTTTTTTCGAGAAAAAGAGCGTTTCTTCGTCCCATGATGGAGCCGTTGAGCAAAAGAGGGTCGACCTGCTGTCTTATGAGATTCTTATCGATCACTTTATGTTGCAGGAATAGAAAACACAACAGCCCTTGACCATTTATCTTTACTGCGTTCCTTCGTATTATACCTTTTACCCTTCATGTAATTGGTCTGCTTTATTTCACTTGCCTTTTAATGATTCTAAAACAGTGACTATTATTACAAACTTTACCAATGTATATACTACTACCATGTTTTCTTTTAAAAACCTTTATTGTGAAAATTTCATTATACAAATACGAGCCTATAACCACGTGGGCCGGCCACGGAGCAAACTGTAATCGTATGTGATGAGTAGACATTTACACTGTAGAGGAACGTAACGGGCGGGCCATTAGGTTGCAAGAACTAAGGTGTCTAACAGTTACGGAATCGGTGGACGTACATTTTATAATTAAAATACGACAGGGCCAGTTACAATAAAATTATCTAGATATACATTTGCGGGCAAGTACCATGGGTGACGTTAATTCGAACTTTCAACAGTACAGTAATCAATAACACATCAGAACTTAATATCAATAGGGATGTCGAAATATTCAATCAATTCTCGTCCCCGCCCGCCATGTGCTTCAAAACTGCATACGTATCTCGTGATTTCAAGGTTCTGCAACCAGTACACAACAAGGAGTTACGAGTCCCATTTATTCCGGCGCCATTTTGGGCGAGGACGGGCAGGTCCAGGATATAGTCAAAATGTCTCTACCAACCATCGACTATGATGATGTTCATATGCTGTATTTATTAGAGTAACACTCATCTGTCCACATGAAATTAATTTGCCACAATCTAAACATGTCATTTTAATCTTTCCAAAGTTCTTCTAAATATTTGGGACCGTTTCCCTTGCCTCTGAAGCTCTCAGTGCCACTTCTTTGATGAATGTACTAGCAGGTCAGGGGTTCTCCTCCAAATCTCTCTTTTATGCAGCACTATAATTAATTGGTGCCACCTCTCCATATGACGATGCATGGTATAGTTACCACAACTATATTTTTTTTCGGTTCCTCTGGAGAGTTCATCGTGGCAGATGAAGCGTGTAACGTACCGGGCATTTACCTTTTTTTGCATGTACAGGAAAGGAAAAAAAAATCGAGCGTCCGAGTTCTAAGGTGTCCCAGGGCCATTTTAGTGGAGGACATGATACAGCGATAATGCCCTGGATAAGGACACTTCCTTCGGGCACCCCACGCCGTCTTTCGGCGCAGCATTGTAGGATGGCCACACCAGTGCGGCAACTTGCTAGACACCACCTCGGTGCCATCCGGATCTCGGCGCCCCACTGCAGATGAACTGCCTCCACATGGAGAAGCGGGAGAGGCTCGTTTGCGCCGCCTCCCCCCCCCCCCTTCGGGCACCCCACGCCGACTTTCGGCGCAGCATTGTAGGATGGCCACACCAGTGCGGCAACTTGCTGGACACCACCTCGGTGCCAACCGAATCTCAGCGCCTTGTGTTGTCTTCCATTCCGAAAATATTGTTGGCAGCATTTTGAAAGGAAAGATAAACAGCCGTTTGTGGCCCTCACTACACCGTTCTCCTAGTGAGTCTCACATTGTTACATTTAGGAAGAATGTTGAAGAGTAGTATGTTGAAAATCTGAAGCCATTGTTATACAAACTCTCAACCAGCCTTGGATGGAAAAATCCTGAAGAATGTACAAACTGAAAACCAGTTTTTGTCTGTATAGCATCAGCAGCAACGCTTGAGTCAGCTTTGTGTGAAGCCGCCATTTTGATTCAATCAATAGCGTCCCCCTGCACACATTCAGGGACCTGGTCGTGTCTTCAGGTCAAACGGATTGTGGGACAAGATGCACAAAGGAAAAGGAAAAAAGTTCCGCCGGACCCCGGGAGGTGGCCGCCTATGTCATGGGCGATCTTAGGCCACACCAGGGCAATAGTGAAGCTGCAGCAGGTGCAAATAAGCTTCAGACAGTGTTACAAGCACTGCTCAGAACTCTCAACTATGACACCACCTCGGTGCCATCCGGATCTTGGCGCCTTGTGCTGGTTCCGGCCTATTCACACATCGGTCCGCTACTGACGCCACCTCACAGGCCAACGGGGCACCCCACGCCGACTTTCGGCGCAGCATTGTAGGATGGCCACACCAGTGCGGCAAATTGCTGGACACCACCTCGGTGCCATCCAGATCTCGGCGCGTTGTGCTGCCTTCGGCCTATTCGCCACAAGTGCGCACGCAACTCAGCTGCATAGCGAGTGAAACACCAAGGGGCGCCCCACTGCAGCCGAGGAACCTCCATCTTGGGGGCGACGCACAGCATCACATTGCTTTCCAATGCAGTCAGATCCTCAAACAGCCCCCACTGACTGACGCGAACTCACAGGCCAACGGGGCGCCCCACGCCGACTTTCGGCGCAGCATTGTAGGATGGCCACACCAGTGCGGCAACTTGCTGGACACCACCTCGGTGCCATCCGGATCTTGGCGCGTTGTGCTGCCTTTGGCCCCATTCGCACATCAGTCCGCTACTGACGCCATCTCACAGGCTAATGGGGCGCCCCACGCCGACTTTCAGCATTGTAGGATGACCACACCAGTACAGCAACTTGCTAGACATCACCTCGGTGCCATCCGGATCTCGGCGCCCCACTGCAGATGAAGTGCCTCTCAACTATGAAACCACCACTGTGACATCCGGATCTTGGCGCGTTGTGCTGCCTTCGGCCTATTCGCACATCGGTCCGCTACTGACGCCATCTCACAGGCTAATGGGGCGACCCACGCCGAGTTTCAGAATTGTAGGATGACCACACCAGTACAGCAACTTGCTAGACATCACCTCGGTGCCATCCGAATCTTGGCATCTCAACGCCTAGTGGTATCTTCCATACAGAAAATATTGTTACGCTACCTTTGGCCCCATTCGCACATCAGTCCGCAACTTAGACATCACCTCGGTGCCATCCGGATCTTGGCATCTCAGCGCCTTGTGGTGTCAGTCAGAAAATATTGTTGCGCTGCCTTTGGCCCCATTCGCACATCAGTCCGCTACTGACACCATCTCACAGGCCAACAGGGCGCCCCACGCCGACTTTCAGCATTGTAGGATGGCCACACCAGTGCGGCAACTTACTAGACACCACCTCGGTGCCATCCGGATCTTGGCGCGTTGTGCTGCCTTCGGCCTATTCGCACATCGGTCCGCTACTGACGCAAACTCACAGGCCAACGGGGCGCCCCACGCCGACTTTCAACATTGTAGGATGGCCACACCAGTGCTGCAACTTGCTGGACACCACCTCGGTGCCATCCGGATCTTGGCGCGTTGTGTTGCCTTCGGCCTATTCGCACATCGGTCCGCTACTGACGCCGCCTCACGTGCCAACGTATTTTCTCCGCATTTTATACCCTATGCCGCATAACAGGTCATGTGACTTGTTTATAAAACTTTTCATTGGTTCATTTTACTTTTGGTTTCCTAATGATGGAAGGCTTGATCATATGACCTAAAAACAACACTTTTCATTGGATGAAAACTTTTTTTTTTTTCCAAACGATGAAAGCCCCACCTTGTTTCTGGATGTTTCAGACTGAAGCTGGCGTCAGCATGAGAGCACCACCATCTCGTAGCTCCGTCGTGGTCATTCCGCGAGCAATCATGGCAGCCGCTCCCCACCAGAAGCCTGCAGGAGTCGGGGCCCCCAAAACTTTTGATGAATTCTCAAGGCGGAGGGGACGCTTTCGAGAATGGGGTCCAAGACCTAGCAGACAAGCGTCCGATTTCCAAGGTGTCCCAGGGCCATTTCAGTGGACCAGGCCCAAAAAGGAAAGAGCCTGCCGCCATTTTGAGAGTCCTGTGACAGCCGCCTATCGCTGCACCGCAAGAGTGGGCGCAACTCAGCTGAATTGCGGCTTTTGACACAGTGGACCAAAAACGGACGGAATGGCAACTGAAACGGTAAAGGGGCGCCCCACTACAACAGATGACACTCCACCTGGAGAGGCCCGTTCACGCCGCCTCCCCCGGGGCGCCCCACGCCGTTATTCGGAGCAGCATTGTAGGATACCAAAACCAGTGCGGCAACTTACTGGACATCACCTTGGTGCCATCGTTCTGCTGCCTTGGAACTATTCGCACAACAGTTTGCTACTGAAGACCCACCCCCCGCGACGCCCCACGCCGTTATTTGCTGGGTGGCAACTTACTAGACATCACTTTCGTGTCATCTAGATTTCAGCGCGTTCTGCTGCCTTGGAACTATTCGCACAACAGTTTGCTACTGATGACCCACCCCCCGCGACGCCCCACGCCGGAAATCTGGACGTTGTGCTGCGTTGGGACTATTCGCACAGCCGACCGCTACTTCGTTGTTTTTCCCTAAAAATGTTTATATGTTATTACTATTTTTGTTTTCTTGTATATATTTATAAATTATTAAAGTTTTATAATCTTACTACTTTGTCGGAGTGCTATATATTTTTAATGTGACACATAATTGTAAAAACTTTGATGTACAAAGAGTCATCCCTGGAATCTTCCGCTTCACGCTCGGTCCCCTCCCCAATCACAATACAGGATGGTTTTCAGATAATAGCAACGCTTCTGCTGTGACGGATCTCATCGAGTGTGGGCCTTGATCTACTATAACTCCTTTGAAGAGGGGTGAATCTTTACAGCTGTGGCCATAAACTACATCTGCAGGGCTAGCTGATACCCTAGGACCAGCCTGGACAATCGGACACAGAGGAAAAGGAGTGTCAGAGGGTGCAGTAGTGAATAGGGCGAAAGGGAGGTGTCGGGCGGGCACAGGGTGTGATTCTCAGGAAAGAGCAGCGCAGATGGGGGGAGGTTTATTACCCATGCATAAGACAGAGAGCGGGGGTGACCACTGCCTGGGGGAGATGCTTGCGAGGGTGGGGAGCCATGCTAAGGATCGACAGCGTGCAGAGAGTGGGTCTGGTCAAGGCATCTAAAATGGCTGCCGTGCACGACAAAAGTGTGGCATTTGGCATTTGAAAAAAGACAAGATGGCGCAGACAATGTTTTTCAACACTTCCTGATTTCCTTCGAATCGAACGTTAACAGACGTTGGGGCATATTACCAAAGTTAAGCGATATTTATCCCTAACGATGCATTGCAAAGATTTTTTTACCGTCAGAAATTATCGCAGATAAACCTTGCTATTATCAAAGTTTATCGCAAATACGATAAAAACCGACCGCAATGCATTAATATCGCTGAAAACTCAGCGATATTCATGCATTACCGAGCTAATCCTCTTAGCCATGTTATCCACCTCCCATAGGATAACATGGCTAAGAACTGCTCAGGGCAGCTGTTACTTTTTGGAGATATTCGCGCTTATCTCGAATATTTCCAAAAGTTGATAATAGGAGATAGCGATGTTAGCGACTGTTTCCAGTCGCTAACATCTTGGCATGCCCACTTTGCATGTCATTAGTGATAAATATCACTCACATGCAAAGTGGGGCCCAAGATGGTCGCTATCTCCTACTAGCCGTCGCTAACTGGTGTTAGCAACAGCTAGGTAATACAGATATAATTTTATCTCCGCGAAGCGGAGCGCTGTTACAGATATATATCTTGTTTTTGAACGTTAATTTCTCAAAATGCACTGAAGCACATATATTGAGACCTAGCAAAGGCACATCGGGCTACCAGTCCCTAATATTTTACCAAGTTTCGTGCAAATCCATTCAGCCGTTCGATTATTATTATTATTTATTTTTTTTGCCCCGCGGGGCCCTTTTAAAACCTCCACATCAAACCTAGGGGATCAGCGAGGATCTACTATGCCCCCTTATGGTCATTTGCCCCTTCGCTTTGGCCTCCTCTTGTCTCTCGATCCTACCGAGAGACAAGATGGCGGCCGCTACGGACTGTTTGGAATGTTTACAGACACCGGAGAGCCAATCAGCTTCGCTTCGCAAAGCTCCGTAACGCGAAAAGTACGCGAAGCGGTGCGCTGTTACAGATATATATCTTTTTTTGAACGTTAATTTCTCAAAATCCACTGAAGCACATATATTGAGACCTAGCAAAGGCACATCGGGCTACCAGTCCCTACAATTTTGCCAAGTTTCGTGCAAATCCATTCAGCCGTAAGATTATTATTATAATTTTTTTTTTTTGCCCCGCGGGGCCCTTTTAAAACCTCCACATCAAACCTAGGGGGTCAGCGAGGATCTACTATTCCCCCTTATGGTCATTTGCCCCTTCGCTTTGGCCTCCTCTTGTCTCTCGATCCTACCGAGAGACAAGATGGCGGCCACTACGGACTGTTTGGAATGTTGACAGACGCCGGAGAACCAATCAGCTTCGCTTCACAAAGCTCCGTTGCGCGAAAAGTACGCGTCCTGGGCCGCTGCCCGGTCCGCTGTTACAGATATATATCTTTTTTTAAACGTTAATTTCTCAAAATCCACTGGAGCACATATATTGAGACCTACAAAAGGCACATCGGGCTACCAGTCCCTACAATTTTGCCAAGTTTCGTGCAAATCCATTCAGCCGTTCGGGCTAAAAGTGAGGCCAACCGCCCTATGGAAATTAACATGGGAAAAACGCGTTTTGGGACCCCCCTTTTTTCTCGGCCCCCCCTTGACGAACCCCCCCCAAATTTTCAAAGGCTGCTCAGAAACAAAATGTGCCATTTTCCTGAAAATTTCAGCCAATTCCGTCCACAAACGGCAAAGTTATTAGACATAGAATTTTCAAAAATCCCATAGAGAAAAAATCCTAACTATATATACCTACTGGCGACCGCCAGTAGGTAATATATATATATGTAAATACATATAATAGTAGTACATAGTACTAAACAAATTATACACATATATATATATATATATATGTATAACCAATAAAATGCAGCCCAACATAACCCATAGGCTAATAAAGCCATAATTACATATTTTCTGCGGTATGAAAATAAATCATAAAAATAATGCAATAAAAAGGCATGAGCCTCAAAAGCATTCCATAATCAGCAGAAAACCTTTATTTTCATCAAAGAATTTATAATAAAAGGCAATTAGCCTAAGAAGGCTGCATACAGAAAAAACTATCCCTGTATAGAAAATCAGACTGACACCTCGCCTTTAAGGCATCAGAGAATCTGAACACTTTGCCTTTAAGGCCTCCAGGGGAACTCTGTTCCCATCATGCACCACAGGTGACAGTTAGGTCAGTTCTTTTGTACGGTACAGTAAACTTAGCAGGAATCTGCATCTAGAAACACAATAGTACCATCATAAAGCTCCTGCTCGCCCGAGTAGGCGGGAGGGTGCTTATGACTTTAATGAGTATACCCCTGGAAGAGAACTAGGATTACAGGTAAGTAACTAATCCTTCTCTTCCAGGGGATACTCATTAATAGTCATAAGCACTGAATAGAGTAGCAAGCTCATACCCACAAAACGCGGGGGAACAGAAAAAATAACTACAACAACAACTGAAAACACATAGCCCTCAGGTAGCATTAGCAAATAAATTTCTAAGAGATGCTTGCCCAACCTGAGCATCTGCCTGTGCGTCTGAGTCAAGGCAATAATGGCGAGTAAAAGTGTGCACTGAACGCCAAGTAGCTGCTGTACAAATTTCTGCCATAGAAACATTTCTAAGGAGAGCTAAGGTAGAAGCTTTTCCTCTTTTAGAATGTGCTTTTGGGCTTCCTGACAAAGACCTATTTGACAACTGATAAGATAGAAGAATACAAGAAACAATCCATCTAGCAATAGACCTCTTAGATGCTGCAGAGCCTGTATTAACAGGACCAGAGTTAATGAACAAATGGTCTGAATGTCTCAAAGTCTTTGTTCTATCTAAATAAAACGTAAGGACTCTCTTCAGATCTAAGGAATGAAGAGCCCTTTCAGCAGGACTAGTAGGATCTGGAAAAAAGGTAGGCAAGGTTATGACTTGATTAGTATGAAAATCTGACACTACCTTGGGCAGAAAAGCAGGATGCGTCCTGAGTACCAGTCTATTGGAATGGAACACAGTAAACGGTTCTTTGCAACACAGAGCTTGAATCTCGCTCACTCTACGAGCAGAAGTAATAGCCACCAGGAATGCTACTTTCCAAGTTAAGTGCTGCAAGGAAGACTTATGTATTGGCTCAAAAAGAGCACCCATTAACTTAGTTAACACCACATTAAGCTCCCATGGTGGAGAAGGAGACCTGACTGGCGGATACACCTTTCTCAAACTTTCCAGAAAATCCTTTACTACAGGCATCCTAAAAAAGGAGACCTGAGTAGGTGATTTTCTGTAGGCTGTGATCGCAGCAAGATGGACTTTAATAGAATTAAATTGAAGACCAGGTCTTGCTAAATGTAAGAGGTAGGGCAAAATCACCTGTTCCTGACCATGGATAGGATCAAACCTATTACTCTCACACCACAGGTAAAATCGTTTCCACTTAAATCCATAGGATTTCCTTGTGGAAGGCCGTTTCGCCTCCTTAAGGATGTGCATACAGTCAGGATTCAACTGCAAGTGTCCATACTGGATGACTTCAGGAGCCATGCTGCCAGGCGCAGGGAGGACAGATTGGGGTGGAACACTCTCCCCTTCTGTTTGGGCAGAAGATCCGGGCGACACGGCAATCTCCTGTGTGGTACTTCCGACAACTGAAGGAGATCTGGAAACCACCATTGGCGTATCCACTCTGGGGCAATCAAAATCATCCTGGAGTTGGTTCTGTACATCCTGTTGATTACTGTTGGTATCAACGGGGTCGGTGGAAAAGCGTACAGTAAGTTCTGACACCAGTCTATCAAAGGGGCATTCCCCTGAGACCCGCTCTGGGGAAACCTGGACGCGAAGACGGGGCATTTTGTGTTTTCCGCGTCTGCGAACAGATCGACATCTGGTGTTCCCCATGCCTGAAAAATACTGTTTGTGACTTCCTCGTTGAGGACCCAATCGTGAGCCTCGACGAAGTCTCTGCTTAGAAAATCCGCTTGAGATTTGAGAACTCCCGGCAGATGCACAGCTGTTATCGACAAGTCTCTCGCCAGTAACCAATTCCAGATGGTCTGGGCTTCTATGGACAGAATCCTGGACAGAGCACCCCCCTGCTTGTTTAAATAATACATTGCCGTTGTATTGTCTGTTTGCACCAGGAGGGACCGAGACTGGAATGATGAAAACTAGGACTGGAGGGCTTGATGAACATCCCGCAGCTCCAGCAGGTTGATGTGATAACCCTTCTCTGAGTCAGACCATAGCCCTTGTACTTGCAGAGGGCCCATATGAGCACCCCAACCCTGGAGTGAAGCGTCCGTGATCAGAGTCTGCCCCAGAGGGTCTTGATGAAATGGAACACCTCTCATCAAGTGTGATCTCTTCATCCACCACCTGATGGAATCCTTGGCGGACTGATGAAGAAGAACTCGATCCTCCCAACATCCCGTCCTCTGACTCCACTGGTCTTCTAGACACTGTTGGAGAGGACGCATGTGCAACCTTGCGTTTGGAACTATGAAGATGCACGATGCCATGGATCCCAGAAGAGAAGATACTTTACGAACTGTCCGATAAGTGGATTGACGAAGCAGTTGACACTTCGACCGGATTGATAACCACCTCTCCTCCGAAGGACACACGTTTTCTCCTTCTGTGTCCAGAAGAGCTCCCAGGTAATGGATCCGCTGAGTAGGATTCATAATCGATTTTTTGAAGTTGACCTGGAGACCCAACCTGTGCATGAGATGAAGACATATGGACAGATGATCTTCCAACAGAGACTGGGACGAACTCTTCCGGAGCCAGTCGTCCAAGTAAGGATAAATGAAAATTCTCCGTTTTCGAAGGAAGGCTGCAACCACCGCCATACACTTGGAAAATGTTAGGGGAGCCGACTTCAGCCCGAATGGAAGTACTGCATACTGGTAGTGATGAACAGACACTTGAAACCTGAGAAATCAGCGATACCTTTTGGAGATTGGAACATGAAAATATGCATCCTTCAGGTCGATGGAACACATCCAGTCCCCTTGATGTAACTGAGGGAATATTTGATGGAGCGCTAACATTCTAAACTTTTCTTTTCGAATGAACCTGTTCAACAGTCTCAGATCCAGTATGGTTAGAAAGAACAAGGAAGGAGCGTAATAATCACATATGCACAAAGCCCAATATGTAACAACAAATCACAATGATTTATATTCCATAGAGACGTCTTCTCAGTTTTTTCAATGATTTCTTTAATTCTTTTCGACAAATTTTCATCATTCACAGTGTACTTTCAACAGCCGACGCGTTTCGTCCCGTGATGGGACGTCCTCAGGGCTGTGAGAAAACATATACAAAAAAATATAATCAAACAATAGATTCTTGATATGAAAAAGAAAAACATGCAAAAGCTATTTTTATTCTGGCTATATAGGCAAATAAAAAACAATTGTATCTTTGTGCACACCTATTTCAAACAAATATTTAAACAGTTCGTGTTCGCGCAATCCTTGTCGCACTGTGTCTGCAGTGCCTTGAAACGATTTTTCATACTCTGAAAACCCGAAAATAAGATGAACTAATAAAAGAAATCATGAAACCAATGATATTTCCATTTGTGATGCTATAATTTAATGTAATACAACGAATATTGAAAGAATATATGAATAAGAGAGTTAAGAAACTCAGCAGTTTCATTCAAAAAGGAGCGGATCCTTTGTGGTTGGTTAACCACATTTTGCACCTATATAGGCAAATAACCCACATCATCTATGGCTAACGCAACGTGATCACATCTTTTATTATTTTGTTTAAACACACTATTTATAAAAAATCCAACATTAAAAAGTTTATTTTTCCTCTCTCTTATGTCCAAAACAGTGTACCTAATGAACATTACAAAAGTCTTGAAACGATTTAAACACACATTGGTTATAATCGTTGACCTAAACCTCATTCCTATATCGATTAATAAGATTAAGCAAGCTAAACATTATAATATTGCTCACCTTTAAAACTTCTAGTACACCACAATATATTGTATGACTGTTCAAAAATATTTCGTTGGATCTGTTTTCAGAAGGCGACCCAAAATCTGTAGTGATGTATAGTATATAGAAGTGTTGACGGGGAGAAAAGACACCTCTATTACTTCAATAACCCCATTAAAATGTGTGTCTTGCAAAAAAAAATAATCCATGAAAGAATTAGCTCAAGGTGAGGCGGAGTGAAAATGTAGGATAAGACCCCTGTTACAATTTTGCCTGCTATTCAAAAAATCATAATTAATTGTGTGCGGTCCCAACATCTAGTCAACAATCTTGTCGATCAAATCCACAAAATCACAGAAAAAGTGTACTGACCATCTAATTACACTAAATGTCCATTCAAGCCAGCGATATGACCCACAATTATCCTATTTGAACTTACTTAATATCATGTATTCCTCCTAGATCAATCTTCACGAATTTACAAGTTCTGTACCCATGCTCGTCAGTATCATGTGGTATGTAATCCTGAAACCATCCAAATTTTTTTTTAATAAGAACCTTGTTCCCAATTTGCAAAAACTAGAGGGAAACACCATTCCTTCCCCCTCCAAGACGCAAATTTTCCTTAATGAACATTCAACTCAACTTCTCACCTTGGGACTAGTCAAAATAAACCATCATCCTGTTCACTAAAGAATTTTCATTGTCCAAACTTCCAACTTCTGAACTATTGCAGAAATTATCTAAACATTGAAAAAGAGGTGTTAGACATGTCTGCTTCTGAGAGTCCCCTCACCACTATGATTCCCTTTGTTCCCCTGTACCTCCCAAAATTTGTCGCTTTTCTTTGTCTGCCAGGACTTTTTATGTGTTGTTTCATGGGGTTAGATGTTCCTTGACGCCCAGTTGCTCACAAGGTTGTGGCACCTATTTACAAGGCACATGACGAAACCTGTGGCATTACAAACTGGGGTTGTCAACCTGTATATGGCCCTAAAATGGTGGACACCCTTTTCCCTCATGTGAGTGACTCCCATTGGAGCCTCCATGAACTCTGGCCTTTTGAGGTTTTGGCTCCCTTTGTTTGGCGCGCTTTCCTGACAGGAATTCCTTTATTTCCCTCAGGTACATAAAATGGCTTCTCTAGAACCACAGTACGGTGGCTGTTAGTGTCCTAAATACACCTCAAAAGTACCATGTCATTGTCACAGCCAGAGAAGGTTCTAGAACCTTCTGGCTCATGCCAGCACCCCAGGGCACTGGCTATAAAAGGCTCAGTCCCTGGCGGCCATTTTAGATTCCAGAAAAGATCTGATAGAAGAGATTCCAGACTTGACACCAGATTGACACCTGCCCTGTTGTGCCCTGAGGTGGCTGGTAGCGCAAGCAGTAGAGTAGCAAAGGTCATTGGTATTGATTCTGACTGGCGTTCCAGTCAACTGCATGAGCGGTGACCTTGCACCTACAGCGCCTGCCCAGCGAGTGCCTCATTACCCCCAAAGACTGTGGCCAAATTTGTGTGCCTCCGCGCCCCCTGGTGGTGAATTGCGACAGATTTCACGAGTCGCGAGGCGAGAGCAAGTTTGCCGCGACCGCGATCGTCGACAGTGCCTCCTTCCCGACAGGAGCCTCTAGAGGGGAGCTCGGACGTCTCCGAGCCCCACCAGCGTAGAGCGCTTCCTGCGCGGACTGAAGGTGAGGTGGTGCGCCGGGGCGGGGGAAGGCCGGCCTTCGTTGGGCAGGACTAGCGTCTCTGCCACTCCCCATTGACCCGGGAGCTGTAGCTGTGGGCGGGAACCACCCTGTATGCGGAAGTCGGAGGGAGGTCCGTGGAGCCCCTGAGAACCCGTCGCTGGCGTGAGAAGTGCTGTGCCCTCACTGAATCGCTTCCCGATTGCAGCCAATGCGAGGTGGGCCCGTTTCTTCCGGTGGTGTGCAGCGTTGTGAAGGAACTGTGAACCGGCATTGTTTTGACTGAGCGCGAAGGTTGTGTGACCTCTCCGGCAGCCCGTTCGTCAGTCTAAAGACTTTGAACTGGTGCCGCCTGAGTGCTAGCGGTGACAAAGCCCGTAGGCGCGCATGGACTCCACCGGCAAGCAGAGATCACATCCCGGTGGCAGCCGCGTGCAAATGAAGTATTCACTGTGTTTCCTTGTCTTTTAGATACACGCGCATACTCCCTGAATGAACCTTAAAGAGTCCCAAAACTCATTCTGTGCCCAGAGAAGCCCGTATGCATTATCATTGAAACCAACACAAACTGTAAGAGTTATCTTTCCAAACTGAAACGTATTGCAAGTGTAATGTTCCTGAAGTATTTAATTGGTGGCAGCGATACCAGAATGAACATGTGTTTGTTTAGTTAAATGAACCAGTATTTATTCTGCTAGGCAAAAGTGATATTTATTCTATTTATTCGTGATACTCATTCCTGATATTTATTCTATTTATTGATGCTATTTATTCCTGATATTATTTATAGTATTACTTATTACAGAATTGAAACCCAGAACTGTGTGACCAAAAGAAATGTGTATGTGCTTTCCCAATCATCCCTATTCACAACAGAGAACTTTTATATAAAGGAATCGTATTTTTCTACAGCAGTGGTGTGGTGTCCTTCTTTTTGGTGTGACTGCGCAGGGAGTTATTATTGGGTCAGAGCCGGCTTAACACTAAAGCCTCCACTTGCCTTGACACTTGAGCCAAGCTACCCCCTTTGTGCTGGGCTTGCCCATCGCAGGTCCAACATAAAATTGGTGCTCAGCGGGTGGGATCACGAGCCGTGCTTGTTTTGTACCCCATAATAATTCAGTGTGCACCACAGGTACACACCCGGAGTTTTCTCCTAGCGGCCCTCTAATTCAACCTTTTGCTTTTTCTAAATTCTTTCCTGGAGGTGGGTGGAGGTGACCCTCAGAGTTCCTATCCTTGTAACCTACTTCGGGGTGGTTGTCCACACTTTTCACTGACAAGATGGAATTCGAAATGTCAGAGCTGGAGACCTATACTGTGGCACAGCTCAGGGATTTCTGTCAGGAAAGGGGAGTGTTCGTTAGGCGAGGGGCCAAAAGACAGGATCTTCGTACTAGTCTGCGAGCCTGGGTGGAAGAGCACACAGAGAGAACGGTGGAGGAGGAGGAGTCAGACAGAGGTACTGTCATTGATGGGACTGCGGAATTTCTCCCGGGGGTGGGTGAAATGTCAATCAGCCCCAAGGTAACCTCACGGGAGGGCAGCAGCGTGTCATCGAGAGGGTTGTCAGAGACCGAGTTAGCCAACAGGAGAGAGGAAAGACAGTTAAGGTGGGAGTTGGCCAAGATGGAGATGGAAGAGAGGATGGCAGGTAGGAGAATGGAACACGAGTTCAAGCTATGAGAACTCGACCTCCAGGCCCACAACATCACTCCGAAGGGTGTCGAGTCAAAGGAATTTGCCAGGGAGCCCAGGCCCCATTTACCCAAGGACGTGGTTGCCAGTTACACCGCTGGAGACGACATAGCCAAGTGGCTGGCAGCCTATGAGGTTTCCTTAAGAGCCCATGGGATCCATGAGAAGTATTGGGGTGGTGGATTATACCGGTACATGCCTCCGACAGGTAGGGATGCCCTATTGGCCCTAGATCGGGAGGAACAGGTAGATTACCCCGCCATGAAGGTGGCGCTCATCAGGAAGTTTGGGTTGACCCCAGAGAAATACCGGCAAAGGTTCAGGGGCAGCCACAAACTGAGCTCACAGAATTGGGTTGACTTCCTGGATTATGCCAAGAAAGCCCTGGATGGGTGGGTCCAAGGTAATGAGGTGGAGGACTATCGAGGATTGTACGACCTAATACTCAAGGAACATCTACTCGAGAAATGTCTTCCCGAGCTGAGGCAACACCTGGTAGACAGCAAACTTACTTGCTCCCGTAAGCTTGCTGAGTAGGCGGACATTTGGGTAAGTACCCGCGTGTCCACGAAGGGGACGGGAGGAGATTCTCAGAAGTCCGGACAGGGCGCTCCCCAGAAGAAAGGGGGAGAAGATAACAAGAAACAGGAGTTCTCCAAAGGCCCCCAAAATAACTTTAAGGGGAAAAGTCTCTTTTCCAATTCTAAGGCTAACCCGCAGAAGAACCCTAATCCTGGCCAGAGTCAGCAGCCAAGGGTTATCCATTGCTTTGAGTGTGGTGGTATTGGACATTATAAGGGAGACGTAAAATGCCCAAAGAGACTGCCCCCTCCCACTGGAGGAAAGACCCTGGGAGTCGCTAGTGTAGCGCTCGGGGAGGAGATGCCCTTAGATAAGGGAAGGGAGAGGGTGGGTGTCACCTTAGTGTCCCTGGGTGATCGGGAGATGGTTCCAAAGATCCAGGGGCCCTTAAATACTGCCAAGTATGGGCAATGGGTCACCATCAATGGCCATAGAGGGGAAGCTCTGAGAGATACAGGAGCCAGTATGACTATGGTAAGGAGTCATCTGGCGTCCTCAGAGCAGGTGATTCCAGGTGTACTTCATCCAGCCGCGATGGCTGCCGGCAGAATGGGCCACTATCCTATGGCCGAGGTTCCCTTTGAGTGGGGAGGGGTTGCAGGTTCACTTCGAGTCGCCGTAAGCCCCGCCGTGCCTGTCGATTGTCTGCTGGGCAATGATATGGAGCACAATGCTTGGAAGGAGGTGGAATACCGGACTCATACTGAGATGCTGGGTACACCTGATTGGGCCTGTGTGAGTACCAGTTCTGCGGCTGCTCGGGAGGAGAAGTCGCGTGGGTTGGAGCCTGGAACCATGGCCCACCCAGCTGCTGATGAGGGAGCATCCCGAGGACAGGAAGAGCCTGCCTCGATGTCCGTGCCCCGTGAGACGGATAGGCCACCTGCGGAGGTGGACCCGGAGTCCGCGGAGGAGGACAAGGTTCCGTTGGAGGACTTGCCTAACCCCGCTGAATGGCGAGTGGAGGGAGGACCATCCAGGGAGGAACTGAGCAAGGGACAGAGGGAATGAGGCAACAGGCTGAAGCCCAGGCAGCAGGTAACGAGTCTGGGAACTATCGTGTTTACGTGACAGGCTGTGTATTTGGAGTTTTCTGCTGTACTGAAAGTACTTAATGAAATGTTTTACCCTTTTTTATAGGAAATGCATTTTGAAAGGCGTTCATGAAATGTTTTAATGTGGTATTTAAAGTAATGCTGATGATTTGCTAATGCATTATTTACTTGATCTAAAGCCTACATAAAAGATCTTGATTTTCAAACACAACTAATGGTGTGGTCTCCATTATTGCGCCCATTTCATGTCTCATTGGATGCGTGTGTTGAGTAGCTGCTTTACACGTAAGCCCCTGGCTGCCTTCCTGCTCGAGCCAAGCTACCCCCACGAAGAACTGGTGGTCACCGTAAATACACGAATGGGAACCAGGAGTCAGGACAAGAACAGGAAATAGTCCAGGGCGGGATCACCCAAGGGGAACTTGATGTAATTAACTTGTCCGGTAGGGAACTGTCTGTACATGAGTTATCTGTGTTAAAAAAGGGCTTGTCATATTGCCCCACTAATGAGTGTAATTTTGTGGATCTGGAAATAGATTTGTTTAAATTTATTTGAAATTTGAAATTAAAAAGTTTTTTTTCAATGCATGATGTGAATGTTCAAAAGAAACTATGCAATAGAGAAAATTCAGAGATAACCACTACTGACTTGAAAAATATTCACTTATTATTGTCATTATCGGGTGATCGAGATTTAGATATTGATGATGTTGCCAGTCTATGTAATATCGACACTGATTACACTTGTACGTGTGGTCTTAGATCCAAATCTAAATTTATTCCACAAGGTAATCAATTTGCCGCGATTGAGGTATATGCACAGCGAACTCTTGCAGAATTCAATAAGATAGAAGATAAAAGGTCAAACAATCCCACTTGTAACAATAAGAACTTAACCCACGCTGAGAGGGTAGCAATACGGAATCTTAGAGGGGATTCTTCGATTGTCATTTGTGAAGCTGACAAAGGCGGAAATATTGTGATTCTAAATAAAATCGACTACACAAATGAGATTAAAGGGCAATTAGGTGACCAGGAATGTTATGTAAAGGTCAGTACAAACCCTATGAAAGAGGTTTTCAATTACATATCAGGAAGATTATTCACGTGGAAAGAAGAGGTACTATTGGATAGTAGGGAATACGAATACTGGAAAGTAACCCATCCAATTGCACCGATTCTTTATACTGTCCCAAAAATACACAAGAGCAAAACGAATCCTCCGGGGAGACCAATAGTCTCCAGCATTGGGAGTATAACGGAGCATATATCAGAGTTTGTAGATGGCTTCTTAAAGCCATTGGTAATTAATTTACCGTCTTATATTCGTGACACCACTGATGTCCTCAACAAATTGCAGGATTTTAAATGGGAAAGTGGAATGACATTGGTAACAATGGATGTGGTAGGACTGTATACGTGTATAGAGAATGATAAGGGGCAGGAAGCCTTATCTCACTTTTTGGGAAGCAGAAGTGCTAGCTTAAGACATCACTCGCAGATGTTGCTTGACATGAGTGATCTGATCTTTAATAATCATTTTTTCCTATTTGAGGATACATGGTATCGTCAGACAAGAGGGACGGCGATGGGATCCAGGTTTGCTCCCTCTTAAGCCAACCTTTTTATGGGTTGGTATGTGAGGGAGCATGCCTGGGGCCGCAACTCAACGGACTGGACTGACCTGGTCCTCTTTTGGGCCAGGTTTATTGATGACATTCCTATAATATGGAGAGGTATATCAATGGAACTTGATAATTACTTGCATTATTTGAATGACAACGACTTTAATGTCAAACTAACTATGAATCAGAGCACTTCCCAGATTGAGTTTCTAGATGTAACGCTTATGGTTGAGGGAGACAAAATCATAAGCAGGTTATTTTGAAAAATAACAGCGACAAACTCAATACTTCGGGCAGACAGCTCTCACCCGGCCTCTGTAATTTCAGGGATACCATTTGGCGAGATGGTTCGGGTGAGACGAAATTGTAGTCGAGACAATGACTGTAAAATGGAACTGGACAATTTACAGGAGAGGTTGACACAGAGGGGTTACAGTAAAAAATTGCTTACAAAAGCAAGAAAGAGAATAGCTGGGATCAGGAGAGAATCTACATTAATTAAGAAAAATAAGATTAATGAACAGGAGAGGAGAATATCCTTTATAACGACATTTAGTTCAAAAGCAGATCTGATCAGAAAAGCTCTTAATAAAAACTGGAGTTTGTTGACAGACCGATGGTCACTTATAGAAGAAGTCAGACTATCAGGGATCAAATATCTAGGAACTACATCCCAGCGGATGTCCCTAATATCAGAAACTGGTTTCCTCCCCAACCCAAGGGTTTTTATGTTTGTGGATCATGCAATGTATGTGAATATGAAATGAACAAAACCAAGACCTTTGTATATAGGAATAATAATCAATTTTAGATCAAGGATTTTATCAATTGTAACAGTACGGGTGTCAAATATGTTATTTTTTGTGAATGTTCCAAAATATACATTGGCAGTACTAAAAGACAGTTGAAAAGTAGAATACAGGAACACAGGCTGTCTGTATTGAACAGAGATCCTAAATCATCTTTATATGTACATATGGAAACCGAACACAAGCAGCAAAAAGGGTTCAGGTTCAGGTTTCTCGGAATTCAGAAGGTGTCCCAAAATATAAGGGGGGGGGATTGGGAACAGAAAATCAGACAAATTGAAGCCAGATGGATCAGTAAGTGTAGAGCTGTAAAAGAGGAACTTAACAGCGATTCAGAACTACATCACTTTTTACAGTAGCCCCTCCGGAACACCCCTTATGTGACTGGATTGATAGCTTTACACAGGGGATGTGTTTCAAAGGGTGCAGTGCTGAATGGAGGTCATAGAATAGGAGGAATGGATACTGTTGTGGAATTGCAGAGCTGTGTACATAATTGTAACATTAACTTTGAAAAAGCAGAAGGACACTATCGATATATGTGCACAGGCACATCTTATAGTAATACGAGTTTGTTTGTTAGGGAGTAGCCACGACTGAATTGCCAGGCAATGGGTAGATCATTTAACCAAAAGAAGGAGGGTACTCGAACCATTGTCCAATAGCGGACTAGATACTGTGTGATCACGCATAGATGTTATTTGGGGTGGTGATTGTGCCGACCTGGGACGCTTTTTTAATATTCAGGGTTGTAATTCTTCCTGTTTCAATAAGTAGACAATATATCAATGGACTTGGACATGGTGTTGACATTGTCACAAATATGAGGACTGAACACAGGATATTCAGTTAGAAGGGAGCAACCGTACAATAGGTGGTTTATCGACCAATAGGATGAGTGTATTCAGGTTATTCTCCAATGGGGGACCAGATTGTTCAGAGAGAAACGGTGTCTCAGGACATATTGCGGAACCGTGGTCGGGACTTTTTGTATAAGTTGATTACATATGTATAGCGGGGATAGGTTGTTGACATTTTTGCAGGGTATACAGGCGTTGAATAGGAGACATTGAGTGACGAGGGAGCAGCCGGAAGATAGGTGGTTTAACCAACCAAAAGCACGGGTGTATTCCGGTTATCCTCCAATGGGGGACCAGTCTGATGGGTTTTATAGAGAGACGGTGTTTTTGAGAAGCCGCCAGCAAGGCGCTCGGGTGCTCCTTTTTGTATTATCAGAATCACAAGTTATCATATACACTAGTTAAATGTTGGATTAGGTAAATAGAGTCATACATTTCACCCGGCACGGGTACAGATGTCGGGTGAGCTTACAACCAATGAGAGAGGCAGACCCAGGTTGCTATCCCGTTACGTAGTCCGTTCATAACCAATGAACGGTGCCTCGAATGAGCGGACCGAGGTGGAAACACCGTAATATCAGCACAGGTGACGGTTATCGTCATTCAGTTTACCCACTAATTGGGTTTCCTTTGGTGGGTTTTCAAGACTATTTAAGCGCAGCACTCTTTCACTAACATTGTCAACGGAACAAGGCTGACGAAAGGATGTTTGCGAAGGCGACTACGGAATAATTTATAGGTGAGATAACAACGAAGGGGCCGAGTATCAGGGGAGATGATGTAACATTTAGTACTTAGAGATAATAGAGGTATGTTTATTCATATTTCCTCTTTTTCTATGTTTAGATAATTTCTGCAATAGTTCAGAAGTTGGAAGTTTGGACAATGAAAATTCTTTAGTGAACAGGATGATGGTTTATTTTGACTAGTCCCAAGGTGAGAAGTTGAGTTGAATGTTCATTAAGGAAAATGTGCGTCTTGGAGGGGGAAGGAATGGTGTTTCCCTCTAGTTTTTGCAAATTGGGAACAAGGTTCTTATTAAAAAAAAATTTGGATGGTTTCAGGATTACATACCACATGATACTGACGAGCATGGGTACAGAACTTGTAAATTCGTGAAGATTGATCTAGGAGGAATACATGATATTAAGTAAGTTCAAATAGGATAATTGTGGGTCATATCGCGGGCTTGAATGGACATTTAGTGTAATTAGATGGTCAGTACACTTTTTCTGTGATTTTGTGGATTTGATCGACAAGATTGTTGACTAGATGTTGGGACCGCACACAATTAATTATGATTTTTTGAATAGCAGGCACAATTGTAACAGGGGTCTTATCCTACATTTTCACTCCGCCTCACCTTGAGCTAATTCTTTCATGGATTATTATTTTTTTGCAAGACACACATTTTAATGGGGTTATTGAAGTAATAGAGGTGTCTTTTCTCCCCGTCAACACGTCTATATACTATACATCACTACAGATTTTGGGTCGCCTTCTGAAAACAGAACCAACGAAATATTTTTGAACAGTCATACAATATATTGTGGTGTACTAGAAGTTTTAAAGGTGAGCAATATTATAATGTTTAGCTTGCTTAATCTTATTAATCGATATAGAAATGAGGTTTAGGTCAACGATTATAACCAATGTGTGTTTAAATCGTTTCAAGACTTTTGTAATGTTCATTAGGTACACTGTTTTGGACATAAGAGAGAGGAAAAATAAACTTTTTAATGTTGGATTTTTTATAAATAGGGTGTTTAAACAAAATAATAAAAGATGTGATCACGTTGCGTTAGTCATAGATGATGTGGGTTATTTGCCTATATAGCCAGAGTAAAAATGGCTTTTGCATGTTTTTCTTTTTCATAT